>NC_090320.1:153072405-153714946 GCF_040869045.1 Eurosta solidaginis | reverse complement strand
AAATTTTGAAGGCAACTGTATCGTATGGCGGTGTGCCTACTTGGCTGCTTCCGGAGTTGGCAAAATAACTTTCTTTGATGCCACAGTGGACAAAAATTTGTATTTAACCTTACGAAAGGCAATTTGTTGCCAATCGCCCCTAATTTAGGTGTACGTGATCGATTCCGCAATAACCAAGACAAATACCCTTAACACATATTCAGGATTATACCGAGATTGTGCAGGCATGGGTAATATGGAACTATCCACACCTCCTGAATCCACTTCCACAATCTCTCGCTTTAAATGCCATTGAAAATTTGTGGTCAATTTTGGAATCGGCTACACGTCAAAGGCAGATTAGTAAGATTAGCAATTTAAAAACTACTCTTGTCGAAGAAAGGCATAAGGTACCACCCGAAGTCGCTCGAAAACTAATTGCTTATACGGAAAATCATCTTGAAGATTTTAATTAACGAAGAGGTGGTCATACGAGGTACTAAACTAAATAAAAAGTAGTTTTTTCTAAGGCTGGGCGCAGTGCACGAAATAAGCTGTGACGTTAGTTTTTGAGATAATTTTAGTTTTTATTAAATAATTGGCACAAACGTGTAAACACATGAAAATTAAGTATTTTTTCAAATAGAAGCATATTTTTATTAAAACTGTGCATTTGAATTTTTTTGACACCGTCACTAGTTTCCTTTCTATATAGCTCAACAGTTTTGTTCTATATCTTCACGAAATAAGCTGTGAGCCACTGTATTTTATTGCTTGCATTGAATGACAGTACTCTTTATTTATGTGAGCGGAGAAATATCTGGAAAGAACGGGGCAATATGGAATGATCCATCGGTTGTCGACGTTGTTCCGTTAGAAAGTACATGGGTGTATCCACCGTCCGCTGAAGACCTTCGTCTATATTTTGGATATCCATCTTCCCCGGCCTGCGTATGCTGTTGGAGCTCGCGTGGGTATCGTTTTGAGCATCGTCCATTCAACATGCAGGGCGATGATAAATTATCAACCCCACATGGGCCGTGGATCATATTTTTAGTAATTATATCATACAACGTCGGATCTTCGTCTTTATTTGAAATTTCCGCTGATATAATGCGATCCGTGTCATCGGGAAGAATTTTATCTTTTAACCAAATTAAAATACATATGCGCGTGAGGTAAACCTCGCTTTTTCCATTCAACAGTAAAGATATGGCATCTAACTTTTCCAAAAATATCTTGTTTTGTAATTAAACTCATGAGTTGGTGTAGTTTGATATGGAATACCCTTGACACAATGTCATGGCGCTCACTTAGTCGTTGATTAGGAAACAATTCGTTTTTGATTTCATTCCACTCTGGATTGCATGTGAATGTTATAAATAAGTCAGGCCTTCCATAATGACGGACATATAAGAGTCGTGTGTACGTTCATGCAAATATCGAGGCGAACCAGTAAATGAAGACGGCAAAATTACTAACTGGCCAATGTTTTCAGGATTGCAATCCTCGTTAGCAGCATCCCCTAGATGTATATAACTATTTGCACGCAACGTCTTTTGGTGTGCTCTTATAAAATTCAACCTTTTGGTCATGAGTTTAGCAGCCATGTTCACACAGTATCGGTTAAAGGGATATCCATATCTATGAAGCGCATTAAAGCCATTTTCTCTAATCATAATTTTATATGCATAAAATTGCATACATGAAACTGTTTTTTTGTGGGTTAGGTGCCCCACTGCTTGGAGAAGTTTGCGGTATATTTATGCTGTAACCGTCCTCACCATTTAAAAATATGATAAGGTATTGCAAGGGGTCATATGAAGGATGAATTTCTGACACACGATGGAGAGTGTTATCGTGGCACTGTAGAACAATATGGCGGGGACCAGCATTTTCGTCAACTATCAATACTGCGACATCGCATGTAGTCGGAGCATTATATCGACAACGGTGTTCATTAACAGGGCGTTTGTCGGCATGGATTACAACCCCATAGTTATTCGAATTAGATGGCATACGCTCCATAGAAGTCATAAAACTTCGAACATACACATTATTATCAAGCAGAATTTCTTGAATTTCAAATTTCAAAATATCTCTTTGAAGAGTTGGTGCAGCATTTTGGCGCAACGAAAGCTGCTCCTCTTGGGAAGAAAAATATAATAAACTTCAAATAATATGGTACACTTGTCCATGTATTTTGAAAGTTGCCATGAAATTACCTTCTCTAATTTATTTACCGCCAAACGAAGTCATAGCGAAACGACCATTGTATTTTCTTATATTTTGTTTAAAATGGCTGGACGACGTATTCTCTCCTGTAAGCAGTGCTTTGATTGCTGGCGTAGGCTCACCGATATCACTTAATTTGATATGATTCTTACTACAGCACATACCTGGTGTTTCATTTGGCCACTTCCTAGCCTTACAAAAAACGCAAATTTAACTTATGCGGCCAATGAAAAGAATGGATAATTTTCCATAGAATTCAGATGTGGTCTGTAGTTAAATGCTGACTTCAGACCAATCGCCCTTTGCCTGTTGTTCAATACTCGCAACCTTTCATTTTAGCTCTCCCCTTTGTTCCAGAAAGCATCATACATAAATATCAGGATTGAAAATAAGGTAAAGGGAGGAAGATACAGAAATGGCGCGTTTATTAAATTATTAAGCTACATACATATGTGTTGCTTTGTTTGTAGTAAAACAATATCAAAGCAAATCACATTTTGGATTTGCATATAATGTGTGTTGCTAATCAACTTTACTACATACATAAGTACATATGTGTTAATTTGTACGGAATTGACTGTTTTGATTTTCAGTGGTTGCCGCAAAACAATAACAAAGCAAAAAACTCGTGCATTTGCTAAGAGAGAAATGACGCACTCTCTTTGGCTGTGAGTATATATATCTCTTCACAAACACAAAGTTGTTTTTGTTGACCCGCTGTAGCTTGGGTTTGGCCATCGAAAAGTCTTATGCTTGCATTATTTGGGGGTTGTCATCAACTTTATCCTAAAAATAAAGGGCTTTACTTTGTGAAACTGGAAAAAATAAAAGCGCAGGGTGTTTATTTGCGCCAATACTTTCTTTAAAAAAAATTCATAAAAATCGATTTGGTACTTCTTGAGATTAGCCGTTCCAAACATTTCCCATATAAGCATTTTTATATAATTAGTATAGATGACATATACATAGGTATAAAATATACATAGGTATATTGCATTATTCTTATTATACTCAGCTGAGCAGAGCTCACAGAGTATATTAATTTTGTTCGCATAACGGAACCCCGTAACGGCACAAACTAATCGAGATAGATATAGACTTCTATATACCAAAATGATCTGGGCGAAAAAAGAAATTCATTTAGCCATGTCCGTTCGTTCGACCGTCCGTGAACACGATAACTTGAGTAAATTTTGAGGTACCTTGATAAAATTTGGTATGTAAGGTTCTGGGCACTCACATCAGATCGCTATTTAAAATGAACGAAATCGGACTATAACCACGCCCACTTTTTCGATATCGAAAATTTCGAAAAACCGAAAAAGTGCTATAATTCATTACCAAAGACGCATAAAGCGATGAGACTTGGTAGGTGGGTTGACCTTATGGCGCAGAATAGAAAATTAGCCAAATTTTGGACAATGGGCGTGGTAACGCCCACTTTTAAAAGAAGGTAATTTAAAAGTTTTGCAAGCTGTAGTTTGGCAGTCGTTGAAGATATTATGATGAAATGTATTAGAACTTTACTCCTATTATTATAAGCGTTCTAAATAAGAATTAGCAAAATCGGATGACGAACATGCCCACTCTTAAAAAAAAATTTTTTAAAGTCAAATTTTAACAAAAACTTGAATATCTTTACCTACAGTATGTAAGTATGTCAACATTCAACTCCAGTAATGATATGGTGCAACAAAATACAAAAATAAAAGAAAATTTCAAAATGGGCGTGGCTCCGCCCTTTTTCATTTAATTTGTCTAGAATACTTTTAATGCCATAAGTAGAACAACAAGTTACCAATCCTTGTGAAATTCGTAAGGGCATAGATTCCATGACGATAACTGTTTTCTGTAAAAATGGACGAAATCGGTTGAAGCGAAGCCCAGTTTTTATACACAGTCAACCGTCTGTCCTTCCGCTCGGCCGTTAACACGATAACTTGAGCAAAAATCGATATATCTTTACTAAACTTAGTTCACGTACTTATCTGCACTCACTTTATCTTGGTACGCCCACGCCCACTCTTTTCGATATTGAAAATTTCGAAAAATTAAAAAAATGCCGTAATTCTATATCAAATACGAAAAAAGGGATGATTGGATTGGCTTTTTGACGCAAAATATAACTTTATAAAAAACTTTGTAAAATGGGCGCGACACTTACCATATTAAGTAGAAGAAAATGAAAAAGTTCTGCAGGGCGAAATGGAAAGCCCTTCGAATCATGGCTGGAATGCTTTTCGTGGTATCACATATATAAATAAATTAGCGATACCCGACAGATGATGTTCTGGGTCACCCTGGTCCACATTTTGATCGATATCTCGACAACTGCTTCACATATACAACTGAGGGCCACTCCCTTTTAAAACCCTCATTAATAGCTTTAATTTGATACCCATATTGTACAAACGCATTATAGAGTCACCCCTGGTCCACCTTTATGGCGATGTCTCGAAAAGGCGTCCACCTACAGAGCTAAGGCCCACTCTCCTTTAAAATACTCATTACCACCTTTCATTTGATACCCATATCGTACAAACACATTCTAGAATCACCCCCGGCCCACCTTTATGGTGATATTTCGAAAAGGCGTCCACCTATAGAACTATGGCCCATTCCCTTTTAAAATACTCATTAACACCTTTGATTTGATGCCCGTATCGTACAAACACATTCCAGGGTTACCATAGGTTCATTTTCCTAAATGGTGGTTTTCCCTATTTGTTGTATGTAATGTTCGGTTATACCCGAACTTAGCCTTCCTTACTTGTTGTTAATTACGTTTGTCAAGATTACGAAACTTCGCGCATAAATAGCATAGTCGTATGCAAACAAGCGACACCAACAATCGATGTTGCTACTCTGCTTGTTGAGCGATAACTAAAGACTTATAAAGACGAAAAAGAATAATAATACGTGTCAAGTGGCGCCAATAATTATTCAGATATATGGTGATCCTGGTGTAGATGTTCCTTATGAATTTTGCCTTTTGTTCTTGTATAAATGTTTTGAATTGTATTATGTGGTTTGTGGTATTACATATGGGGAAATCCGCCAAACTTTGGTTTTTTTGGAGAAAAAATTTTGTTTTTTAAACATGGTATCACGCAAATATCTTTTTGTTAGGAACATTGAGGGGTAAATTGGAGCTATAGTGCATCGCCGTTACTCGTCTTACATAATGCCTCAAAAAGATATAGTCAAAAGATCGAGCAAAATATATATAAATTTAGGTCGCAATGTTAAATATACATTTATTTCAACACTTCTGTACCGATTATATCGAAGTTTTAACAAAATGTGGAGATATATGCAGCTGTTAGCTATGTAAAATTTTTTTTATACACGAGACCCGGTTTTGTAGATGTCGGTACAAATATAAAACCGAATAACCGCCTAATATTTTTTACTGCAAAGTTTGCAACACATGTATTTTAACACCTTTCTACCGATTCTTTTGAAACTTTAAAAACGTATAGATATGTGAACGAAGTATGTTTAGGTAAAAAAGTTTTAATACCCGAGATCCGGTTTTGGAGATATTGATAAAAATATAAACCCGGAAAACCTTAATTTTTTATCAGGATGTACATATCCATGTGGGGTATATTTAGGTAAAATTTTGTTGAAAACCGAAACCCGGTTTTAGAGATATCGGCAAAAATATGAAACCGGGTAACCGTCAAATATTTCATACCCATTTGTTAATTTTTTCTCTACACCACAGTAGTATACCATCAATTGCCTCATCTTGGAATATTCACGCAAGGAAAGTTATTGATGTTTGTACATGGGGCAAATATACGAAATTTTCGCCAAAAATTGGCAATCGTCAAAAAGTGTAGACAATTTTTTTTTAAATTTTTTTACCAAATTTGTGTTTCTTTTCATTTACTTTTAAATAAAACCTGCTTAAAAAAAAATTTTTTTTCTACACTTTTAGACGATTGCCAATTTTTGTCGGAAATGTCGTATATTTGCCCCATGTACAAACATCAATAACTTTCCTTGCGTGAATATTCCAAGATGAGGCAATTGATGGTATACCACTGAGGTGTACAGAAAAAATTAACAAACGGGTATGAAGTGATAAAAGTAAAATTGTAGCTGTGCCCACAAAAAAATATGCTCCTGAAAAAATTTACGCAACCAAGTGCTTCCACTTTTCTGCCTCTACCTTCAAAACTGAAAGGGGCACATCGAGATTGTAGCCCCAGGTATTTTTAGTCCCTGATAGGCTTTTTTTTCGTGCATAATCCAAATTTCAATACTCAGTTGCCTCAAAAAGCTATAAGCAAAAAACTCTCAATATTGAAAATGACAAAAAAAAGTATCGCTACTTTGATTGATGATAGTTTTGAGTATTGGAGGGGCACATTAAGTTTGCTCATACTTTTAGAATCTCCGTCTCAAAAACAACATTCAGTTTAAATTCCATAGCGTTTCAGCGATGCCTCAAAATTTTATCGAAAAAAACCCCAAAAAAAAAATTAAGGGTATCGCTTGAAAAAGTGTAAACATCGACGTTTTTTACGTTTCGAAGTTCTGCAAAAACTTACTATCAACTTCATTGATTTTTAAAATCATCAGATCGGATAGTCAAAAGGTCAAACTTAATGTCCTTGTACTTTTTTCTGGCCTTAAGTTTTTTGCCCGTGTGTAAAACCCGAGTATCCAAAAAAGTAAAAGTTTTTTGGATTTGCCCATATATAAATAAATTAGCGGTAGCTGACAGATTATGTTTCTGGTCCTGGTTCGTCGATATCTCGAAAACGCCTTCACATATAGAACTAAGAGCCACTCCCTTTTAAAACCCTCATTAATACCTTTAATACCCATATCGTACATACACATTATATAGTCACCCCTGGTCCACCTTTATGGCGATATCTCGAAAAGGCGTCCACCTATAGAACTATGGCCCACTCACTTTTAAAATACTCTTTAATACCTTCCATTTAATACCAATTTTAGAAATAAGATTTTTCAATTAGAAGAAAATTTTTCTAAGCGGGGTCGCCCCTCGGAAGTGTCTGGCAAGCGCTCCGATTGTATTTCTGCCATGAAAAGCTCTCAGTGAAAACTCATCTGCCTTGCAGATGCCGTTCGCAGTCGGCATAAAACATGTAGGTCCCGTCCGGCCAATTTGTAGGGAAAAATCAAGAGGAGCACGACGCAAATTGGAAGAGAAGCTCGGCCTTAGATCTCTTCGGAGGTTATCGCGCCTTACATTTATTTATTTTTTTTTTTATACCAACGTCATGCAAACACATTCCAGGGTTACCCTAGGTTCATTTTCCTACATGGTGATTTTCCCTTATTTTGTCTCCAAAGCTCAGCTGAGTATGTAATTTTCGGTTACACCCGAACTTAGCCTTCCTAACTTGTTTCTTTTAAATACATATGTAAATTGCATTATTATCACTATTAATTACGTTTGTCAAGGTTACGAAACTTCGCGCATAAAGGGCCAATTAATGGTGACTTATCCATAACCAGATAAAACAGCTGATCGAACCATCCTTATGGAAATCAATTTAATCGATTAATGGTGCCATACCATAACGCTACAGCCATAACCATATCATAGCCAACCAATTGGTTTTTGGTTTTTCACCATATCCATAACCTAAAAATAATTAAGTTAGAGAATTTGTTAACTTTTTGTAGATTTTATTTATTGTTTTGGATACGTTTTGACTAAGAGACTTATTTTTTGTGGTATATGTTTGTAATTTTTTACGTTTTCTTCATTTATATGAAATTTTCATGATTTCAGGTTAATACACCACTAACTGATGCCAATTTGATATGGATAAGTAAAAATATGGCTATGACTATGGCGTTAGGGTTAAGGAAGTTTAATCGGCCCTTAAATAACATAGTCGTACGCAAACAAGCGACACTGCTTGTTGAGCGATGTAGATGTTCCTTATGATTTTGTCTTTTGTTCTTGTATAAATGTTTTGAATTGTGTGATGTGGTTTGTGTGTATATCCAATATTGGTATCTTTTATTATCTTCCTTAAAGTGTTGTTGTCCGTTAGCTTTGGTATATATGTAAGTCCGATTTATATTTTCTTATTGTTTTTGATTACTTGTAAGTCCGATTTATATTTTCTTATTGTTTTTGTTTACTTGTACATTGTCAATTTTAAGTTTAGTTTTGTTTCTTTCTGCTGTTGTTAGTGTGTCGATTACATTATTAGGGTATCCGTTATTTCTTAGTATGTTTTTATTTTCACTTCGTTGTCTTTCGTGAACTCCTGATCACTCAGGGAGTAAACTTTATTTATAAAGTTAATATCCTTTTTTGAGTCCGTGGGTGGTTTGATTGAAAATGTATCATTCCTGATGATGCTACGGCTTTTTTGTCCCAGTTGGTTCTTATATTGTTATCTGGGGAAATGTGAATCTCCAAATCTTTCCTGGACTTTTCTGTTTTGAGGGTGAACTGAATTTTCATATGTTGTCCATTGGATGTATTTAGAATTTGTTCCACGTCTTTAGTCTTAACTATAGCGAACATATCATCTATGTACATATTTGGTTATTTATTTGATATGTACGCCTTTGGATCTTAGTTCCGTCAGGCTGTCGTCTATAATTTTATCTAAGACAATGTCAGCTATAGTCGGTAATAAGGGATTGCCCATCGGCATGTCATACATTTGTTGGTAGTACGTTTCATCGTATAAAAAGTATTTATTTTCTCTCAAACAGAACTCTAAAATTTTAGGAAACTGGGTTTGGGGTATTTTGGTATGTGTTTGGAGAATTGGCCACTTCTTCATTATTGTGGTAATTGCCAGATGTATCGGTATGTTAGTAAAAAGAGATGCAACGTCTAGGGATATAAGGATTTCATCGTGATCAATGACTGTATTCCTTAGGTGGTGTTTTTGTTGCAGAGAATTTTGTGTGTTGTATTCTTCGGATATATTTTTTTATTTATTTCAACAGGTTTCACCGGGGATCGAACCCGAGTTTAAATATAGTACACAAACAATCTTCTGCAGTGAAAAGGAGTGGTACAATAACAAGAAGTAAAGGTGTCTAAGTTCGGGTGTAACCAAACATTATGTACTCAGCGTGAACTTCAATTGTATATTTGATTTCAGATAAATTACTTTCCTACATAACACGTGCCACCGCCCGTTAAAAAAAAAATGTCTCCCCATTTCCTCCTACAGTAAAACTTGATAAGCGAAATATCATTGATTCAAAACTATTTTTTGCTAAGTTATAGCTTATTATTCTAGTCTACGACTCTTTTAAACATGTTTTATATCTAAGTTGCCGTGGTCTTTAACCGATCCCGTCCATTTTTAATAGAAATATTTTCTGCTATAAGGAAAATATTTGTACACAATTTCATTACGTTATGTTAATTTTTCTTCGAGTTATGGCTCCCGAAATATAGAAAATTGCTTAGTCATAAAAGGGGCGGTGCCACGCCCATTTTTAAATTTGAAGCTTTTCCCATTTACTGTTATAAATCCACTTGGGAAATCAAATACCATTGATATATAGCTCTTTTTTACAAAGATATAGCTTATTTTATTCGTCCACGACCCTTTTAAAAAACTTTTATATAGAAGTGGATGTGGTCCTTAACCGATTTCGAAGCATTCCTTATAGTAAAAGCAACCTCTCTGCCGAATTTGGTTACGACAGGTTTAACGATTTTTGATTTATGATTAATAGTGTTTGTAAAATTGATTTTATCACAAGTGGGCGATGCCACGCTCCTTTAAATTTTTTTTTTTTTATTTTTCTCAAGAGTCTCAATATCAGTCCACACGCCGAATTTCAACATTCTAGGTGTATTATTTACTAAATAATCAGGTTTTTTGTGTTTTCCAATATGTTATATATATAAAAAGTGGGCGTGGTTATCATCCGATTTCGCTCAGTTTAACAAATGAATGACGATGGAACGGTATGCGGCGCGAAATATATAGGCCAATCGAGTCGCACTGGGCGAATTAGGACGAATGAACATCTCAAATACATCAAAAATATTGATCCAAGGAGTGGAATCGCGGAGCACGCTTTATTGAACAAGCATGCATTGAGTGAAGAGGACTGTCGATGTCGATGATTGTGTAGTAATTATTGAGAAAGACAAAATCAATAGCACGCTTAACTCATTCAATTCGATAAATAGTAAAATTCAGTTCACATATGAATGAAAACTAATACATGGTACTGATGGAGTTATCGAGTTCGATATTTATCGAAAACCTTCATCGACTGAGCGTTTCATCCCCATAGAATCAAACCACTACTACTCCCACAAGTTAGCAGCTTTTAATTCCATGACTCATCGTCTTGTAAATGTACCGCTCAACGAAATCGCATTTAAGAGAGAGAAAGAGAAAATAATAAACATAGCTAAATATAATGGCTACTCCTAACAGCATCCTTCAGCTAATCAACAAACATAAAAGCAAAAAAGAAAAAAGAGAATGCTGCTCGTTTTTCGACACAGTGGGTAAAAAAGATAAACAAGTTTTTTGTAGCATAACTTATGATACGTATTATTTCAAACATATTAAAAGATTGTTTAATAAAGTAAACGTAAACGTTGCGCCTAAAAATAAATCTAAATTGAAATCGTTGCTTAAATCGACGAAGGACAAGTGTGACAGTTTGGATAAAACGGGGCTTTATTCCGTCACGTGCTCACAAATGAGTGACGGTGGAACGGTATGCGGCGCGAAATATATAGGCCAATCGAATCGCACTGTGCGAATTAGGATGAATGAACATCTCAAATACATCAAAAGTATTGATCCAAGGAGTGGAATCGCGGAGCACGCTTTATTGAACAAGCATGCATTAAGTGAAGAGGACTGTAAATTAATTGTATCAGAATCCAATTTAAATAAATTAAATATTTTAGAATCACTACACTCCCGGGAGAAAAGGCTTTGAAGAGATTTACAAGGTATAATCGAAACAGCTGTCGCCTTGTCCGTCCTGATGTCACGTTGTTAAAATTTTTCCCAAATTATTAAATAAATTATAAAAATTAAAAAAATTGCTTCAAATAAATGTTTTCATACATTTATAAAAAAAGCAATATGGGCAATCCCCGATTATTAAAATCATACAAACAGACAAAATTGGTTAATTCGTTGTAGTTCTATAAATAGAACAAAAACAGCAACAAAACCAAAGTTTCTTTGAAAACCGCCGTACCAAGCATAGCTTTGGCACATAGTTGCATACGAAGTATGCAATGTGTAAAAGATTAAACTATGCAAAAAAAGAAGGCAATTGGGAAAAACTTTACAACAACTTAGGCATGACGTAGCTGAATGCGTTTATAACCATTTCAACTATCGTAGGAGTGCGAGTTCGACTCCTACTCCCGGGAGAAAAGGCTTTGAAGAGATTTACAAGGTATAATCGAAACAGCTGTCGCCTTGTCCGTCCTGATGTCACGTTGTTAAAATTTTTCCCAAATTATTAAATAAATTATAAAAATTAAAAAAATTGCTTCAAATAAATGTTTTCATACATTTATAAAAAAAGCAATATGGGCAATCCCCGATTATTAAAATCATACAAACAGACAAAATTGGTTAATTCGTTGTAGTTCTATAAATAGAACAAAAACAGCAACAAAACCAAAGTTTCTTTGAAAACCGCCGTACCAAGCATAGCTTTGGCACATAGTTGCATACGAAGTATGCAATGTGTAAAAGATTAAACTATGCAAAAAAAGAAGGCAATTGGGAAAAACTTTACAACAACTTAGGCATGACGTAGCTGAATGCGTTTATAACCATTTCAACTATCGTAGGAGTGCGAGTTCGACTCCTACTCCCGGGAGAAAAGGCTTTGAAGAGATTTACAAGGTATAATCGAAACAGCTGTCGCCTTGTCCGTCCTGATGTCACGTTGTTTAAATTTTTCCCAAATTATTAAATAAATTATAAAAATTAAAAAAATTGCTTCAAATAAATGTTTTTATACATTTATAAAAAAAGCAATATGGGCAATCCCCGATTATTAAAATCATACAAACAGACAAAATTGGTTAATTCGTTGTAGTTCTATAAATAGAACAAAAACAGCAACAAAACCAAAGTTTCTTTGAAAACCGCCGTACCAAGCATAGCTTTGGCACATAGTTGCATACGAAGTATGCAATGTGTAAAAGATTAAACTATGCAAAAAAAGAAGGCAATTGGGAAAAACTTTACAACAACTAAGGCATGACGTAGCTGAATGCGTTTATAACCATTTCAACTATCGTAGGAGTGCGAGTTCGACTCCCACTCCCGGGAGAAAAGGCTTTGAAGAGATTTACAAGGTATAATCGAAACAGCTGTCGCCTTGTCCGTCCTGATGTCACGTTGTTTAAATTTTTCCCAAATTATAAAATAAATTATAAAAATGTAGTTAATCGTGATAGTGGCCCATTGTACTCTAGTCTTCTTTCAGCCTTGCATTAAATTTTCTGTTTTACTTTTTATTGTTGTTGCGTTGCGAATGCGCATTCTCTTATTGCTCTTTTTTGTACTATATGATATTATAATATGGGAAATTATTTGTTTATTATTTTTAAGTATTGCTAGGCTTTATTTGTCATCTGATGGACAATGGTTAGTTGACACAAACAACTGAAGAAGGCACCACGCGAGTGTCGAAACAATTTGTATTGTTTTTGTAATTTTAGTTACAAAATAAAATTTATTATTTAAGTGACATTAAGGTGTGTGTTTTTTATTTTTTAGTATAAAATAAACAATCTATTCTGGGTCAAGATAAGCTCGTGTACCAAATTTGGTGAAGATATCTCAATATTTACTCAAGTTATCGTGTTAACGTACTGACGGATGGACAGACGGACCGACTGACATGGCTGAATGAATTTTTTTTTCGACACTGATGATTTTGATATATGGAAGTCTATATCTATCTCGATTCCTTTATACCTGTACAACCAACCGTTATCCATTCAAAGTTAATATATTCTGTGTGCAAAGCACGCTGAATATAAAAAGCACGCCTAGCACAAATTGATGTAAGGACAGAATGTCTCAAATTGTGCGAGAGCGTGAAAGTGGTATAAAACTGAAATTAGCAAAGAAAGCAAATACAACACAATAGCCCAATGGTGAGGCGATTGTGATTTCAGCAGTTTGACCGTGGTTTGATCCCTGGTGGAACCTGTTGAAATAAATAAAAACATTACGAAATTGCCTGACGATGATGATGTGGCGGTTTTCGAAATGGTACCATCGCAATATGCCAGTAAATGTTTCCTTCCTTACAATTTTTCTAAATAAACAAAAAATAATAAATCAATAGCAACACTGGATCACAAATTACAATTTTTTTTTATAATACTTTTTCCTAGCTCTAGGCCATGTAAATTGAAACACCAAAAATGCTTATTTTACATATAAATTGGATATTTGTCAAATTTATTTTGATCGATAGTTCGATTTCATACTGAAATCATCTTCAGGACTGAAAGCCATATAAAAACAAAAACATGTTAACACATAAAACATAACAACATTCCATAATTTTGCACTTACACTCTTGAGTGCACCTGATCGACTAATTTAACAAATCTTAAAATAATCAAGTAAAAGGGAAAATGATAAACAAAAAAGGTAAACATCTAAAGAACCGTAATAATAAACAAATTTTTACATAAACAACAATACGTTAAATAACAAGCGGTGAGTGGCGCTCAGCACATTAGAGTTGGGACAGCATGTTTGTGACGACACTCTTCTCACGAGAAGTTGTGGTTGTAGTAATCAATCGACGATAGGCTGCCGCGCAGCCTTCTACATCGGCCTTAAAATTTATTCTTTGATCTCTTGGTGTATTGATAATACCATCAAATTCATGAACAAGGCACTCTTGGCTTAGAAGTCGTAGAGTGAGCTTTATAGTGGGCTGTGTTAAACATACACTACGGAGCAGCTGGTGGTGTCAAACTTCAGCTTTTTATGATAGGTATACCGCCCAGTCGTGTAAAACGTTCGACGACTACGTATTTTACTAGGGATCCGGTGAGTTGTGTAAAACGCTCACCGATTACGTATTTTACTAGGAATCCGGTGAGTTGTGTAAAACGCTCACCGATTACGTATTTTACTAGGGATCCGGCGAGTTGTGTAAAACGCTCACCGATTACGTATATTCACCGGGCATACCACCGAGGCGTGTAAAACACTCGGTGATTAAACATATTATAATCACATATGTATATAGATTTTCAGAAGGATTGAAATAAGTCGTCATTTTTTATAACGTTTAACTAACATCTTTTATTGTATAGGCGAACCCATTTGCTGAGTTATACCCCAGCTATAAACCCGACTAACGGGGTTCGTTACAATTGGCGCCCGAGCAGGGCCCTTATACATATAAGGGGACATATATTGTATTTCACCGGAACATATAACAAAACAACATGGTCAAGGTAAATTGGCTTTATTACCTGAAGAGGGAAGATCTTTTGACATATGCGGCCGAGTTTGGATTCAACAAGAGCGGAACCGTCGACGAGTTGAGGAAGGAGTCCGCTCAATTTGTTAACCAAAATCCGAGCTACGAAACAAGTTTTGCAAGAGTTGAAAACAAACCATTCCAAAACAACATTAACCACTAATCAACAAGGTCAAGGCAACAGTCGAACCGCTTCCAGAAATCGACCAGGGACCCCGGTCAACAACATTGTAAGCGTAAGCATACCTACGATACCTAATATATCATATCAATTTGCAGGACAACTTGCCCGACTTCCGTCTACCGTCTGCGTAATGGACCGAGCACGGAAATGGGGAATTAAATACGATGGCAAAGGTGACCTACTGAGTTTCGTCGAGCGAGTAGAAGAGCTGGCGGAGGGATATGAAATGGACCTTAATTTACTCCCGCGAGCGCTACCAGAATTATTCAAGGGTCGAGCCCTGGTATGGTTGCGGAACAATAATCGCCACTGGAACGAATGGAACAGTTTTAAACACGACTTTTTACACTTCTTCTTGAGTGCATCATACTTCTAAAAGCTGGAAGACGAGATACGTCAGCGAACACAACGACCACGAGAGTCGTTCAAGGATTACGTTTTGGAACTACAGAACCTCATGAGACACGCGAACCTCACCGAGGAACAAAGACTGCAAAGAATATACCGAAACTGCCGCAGTGAGTATCAATTATATAGAAAATGAACTAAATTTCAGACGCTCAAAGGCTTGGTGAGTCTGGCAGAGGACTTCGAAAATATCGCGAATGGCAGAGGTGCACAGAGAGTAGTGGCAAGAGCACTTCCAGCAAGGCGTCCAAATGACCAGCATTTTTTCATACAAGAATTAACAGATGTAGAGCCAAGTAGCAGGATTGGCAATAGCAATACACAGCGAAGTAACCCACCAACAAGACAACCGTATACGAATCCCAGGACTGCGTGCAGGCGATGTGGTGAAAACGGACATCGTGCCTATGCGTGTCGCAATGAGCGTCGAGACTTTTGTTGGGAATGTGGTCGCCCCAACATTCTCACAAAAAATTGTTGCCGTGCATCATCGGGAAACGAACGGAGACTCGATCAGATCCGAGGGGGTGGGGTCTCCAGCAATACAAATTCGGGAGGTCTAACTATTTTGAAGCAAACAGGAGGGCGTATTTCGGCCGAAGTAAAGATAAATGGCTGCAAAGTAACAGCAACAGTAGATACAGGAGCGACAAGGAATTTTATGAGTGAGAAATGATCGAGGAAATTAGGTAAGGCGATTTTAAAACAGATACGAAGCCGAGTGGTATTGGGCGATGGTAGAGCCTGCACGATAAAGGAAGCAATAGTGGCAGATGTAGAGATTGAGAAACAGAAGTACAACAGCGAAATACTCGTTCTCCCAGGGCTAATAGAAGAAGTTGTCATCGGCATGGACATACTAGCCAGGGCAAACACATCATTAAGTTTCGGCGGTCACACGGTAACGCTACAAGCAGAAGAGGCAATCAAAGACACGGTTATGTGCAGGACAATAACTGAAGCAGGCGAGCCCGATGTAAATGATACGGAAGGACTAACCACGGACCAACAAAGCCCTTCTGAAAATACTACAAGAGTTAAGGATTTCCTAGACGAACAGATCCTTAGCTTCAAAAATATGACTGGTACCTCAAACATCGTGGCGCATAAAATAATCATGCGTGATGATTGGCCGATAAAACAAAGATACTTTCCGAAGATGCAGGAAACTTTGTAACGTAGCAAATGCTACGCCACAATATCTATTTTCTATTTGGCGCCCACCCCTAACATCATATTTTCCATTTACTGCCCACCCCTAGTAGTGTATGTACCGACATACATATATACATACATACCGGCCCAGCAACCATCGCGCAAGCACAAAGCAAGCCAGCGATGGTGAACGCACAATGCTTGGGAATTTTCATTCGTGGCGCGCTGTGCGCGACAATGCGAGCATAATTCCCAACGTGTTCATAGTTACCTATGAATAAGATGATTGGCCGGAATACACCAGGCACACTTCGCCGTAGGTAAGTGAAGTGCGTGTCGGCCGCCACTGGCGGTCGACAAGGGGTGCCCTTTGGGTTAGGAGGGTGCGTTACAAGGTCGGTTCCACCGATGGTACGCCCCCCTGCTTATCGGACACCCCGCAGGTTTACCCACATTTCCGGTGAGTAAGACGGGATTCACACCCCTTATTACTCATCGGAAAGGTAATGCACGAGCAGCCTTCTCGGGTAGGAAGGAAACCCGTCCCAACGCCATTGGCGGGGCGGATTTCCCCACTACTCTAGTAGACTGCTCGAGCCAATATAAATACATTGTAGGGACTCCCTTTGGTCGACGGGGGGTAAAGTTACAAGGTCGGTCCTGCCGATGGTACTTCCCCTCCCGGCCTATTGGGCAACCATAATATTTTGTCATCATCTCCTCTGAGTAAAACGGGGCTCACCCCCCCCCCCCCCCCCTATTACTCAGAGGAAGGGTAATGCACGGATATACGGCTCAGGTAAGAGGGGAACACGTCCCAATGCCTGCGGCGGGACAAACTCCCCTATTACCCTAGCCGAATACCCCAGCCAATATATTGTAGTTAGTCCAATTAGTCAGTAAACTCTCACTAATCGACACTTCGCCGTAGGTACCATCATCACCACGATCCCGATCCTCGGACATCCCATCCCGAAGTCTAGCCACCCGTAATCATATCTATTTGGTGAGAGCCGCCGTCACTCAGTACTCTCTTCTCGGGCGTGATCCTAACTACCTCCGTCATTACTACCGCCGTTAGCACCCCTTAGCGAAAGCCACCGTCGTCTTTACCATCTCAGCCACCGCTTAGCTAGCACTCTATCTCCCTCTCTCTGTGAAGAGCCGTCGTCCTTGGGTTACACTATATTGTCAGCGACACTACCTAGTGAACATCTCTCTCTCTCTCTCTCTCTCCTGGATTCAAGGTTGTGAATATTTTAGCCTGAGAGTCACGTGTGTGTGTGCGTTCGAAATAAAAACACTAATTCACTGTGTATTTATTTAGGTGGGGGAAGTGGGATCATCATCCGACTCTGGATTGACTTGAGCATACCTCAGCCTTTGACTAAACCCACCTCATAAATGGTGCCCGAGCAGGGACCCGTCTCCTCAGGCGACTGTGCCAAAACCAACGAGAGCACCAACACTGAAGGAACGGGTTCATCGAACACACAACCAACAATCAATACCAAGATAAGCGAAACCACCACCACCGCGCTGAACGTCGGCTCTATTGGCTGGATTTACCTGCTGAAGAAGGAGAGGCTAATCGAAGAATGCAAACGCTACCGAATCTACACCGACGGACATACCGTCGCCGAATTGCGCAGCACACAGAGCGTACGTCCGAGACCAACGAGGGCGTAAATCAACAGAAAATCTTTTGAGAGAGGTAGAGATGGAGATCGCCGCCGAAGAGGCCAGGCCAGTCACATCTACGCAAAACACCACTCCAGCCGTCACGGCATAAGTAGCACGGAAGTCATGAACACAGTTCGCCGCTGGGATGTACATTACGCTGGAGGCGACACATTATACGACTTCCTGGAAAGGATTAAGGAACTGGCAGAATGCTATCTGATTAAGCCAGATCAGCTCCTCCCAACCCTTCCAGAAATACTGCGTGGCAAAGCCCTTCAATGGTTCCGCATGCAAAAACAACAACTACACACATGGGCTGACTTCCGCTCCGAAGCCGGAAAATTCTTTTTGCCGAAGCGACACATTAGCCAGCTAGAGGGCGCTATCCGCCAAAGAAAACAGATGAGCAGAGAAAAGGCCAAGGACTATATCCTCGCTCTCCAGACGATGATTCGCCGCCACCCGACTTTGTGCAAAGAAGATCATCTAGAACGCATATACGACGGACTACGGGTGGAGTATCGACTTTTTGTGAAGCGGGGCGAGTTCCAAACGATAGAGCAGCTTATGGAGCTCACCGACCAGTACGAACTACTGCGGAGCGAAGAAGCCAAACAGAGCCGACTGTTAGCACATAGCTTAAGCACAGTAGTAATCGAGGAGCTGGAGGAGCAGATTGATCAAATAACGCACTCCCTGTCTACACTCACTGACCGTTACGATGCAAGAAACACCTGCTGGCTATGCAAGAAACGCGGACACCGCCGTTTCCATTGCACCAACAAAAGCCGACTTTTTTTTCTAGATGCGGCCGAGACGGAACGCTCTCCAGGGATTGTGCATGCTACGGAATGAACCGAAATAATCCGATAACACCCGCACTATGATCATCCGTAGCCAAAGGGAAGGGGAACGATCGAAGGTTTTTACATACAGGTGTCCATCGAAGGATTGATGTGCCGCTCCCTGATCGACACTGGGGCCACCGTGACATAAATCGATGAAGCCGTGAGAAGGCATTTGGAACAACGAAAGATTCCACCGTTATCCAATCGTTGCAGCGTGCAACTTGCCGACCAATCATGCATTGCGAGTACCCACCCCTACCCTTTCAAGGTCAAATACAATGGTCAAACAGCTAGTACGTTGGTATCTGTTATCCCTAATTTGGTCGAGAGTGTTATTCTGGGTATGGAATTTTTGGCAAAGCGCAACGTTACCGTCTCACTGGATGGAAAGCCCCTTACCTCAACCGGTCCAACGAACGCAAACGTACCCGCAACCCTGCATTACATAAGGGAAGCGGAACACTTCAACGAAGAGCGAAAGAGAGAACACCTAGAGCTTATAGAAACACATAAAAAGTATGCACACACCTAAAGGGGTTAAACACTGCCGCAGAACATAGACGCAACACACCACTAAAAGAACGTTATTACCCGGCCATACTCCTCAGCGATAATGGTGAGCAACTCGTCACTAACGCCCCGGCAACGATCCTGAGGGATCATAACATCACCCACCGATTTACTGTAGCGTATGCCTCCCACAAAAATCCTACCGAACGGGTTATCAAAACAAGGGTGGCACGAAAACGCACGGTACGAAACAAGACCATCGGGACTGGCACCAAGAACTACCAGAAACCAATGCACACATCAACCGCCGAAATAAATTTTAACCGCAACGTCGTCGGGCCGAGAGAAGCACGAACAAAAGATGCCATGCCCGAAGAACCGCCTCCATTCGACGCAGTACCGTGGCCTCTAAATAAGCCACGAATACTGGACGTTAAGACATTCTGGGCCCGCCATTAATAGCCGGCCATCGTATGCGACAAAACAACCACTGGTGACACTATACGGTATGCACCAACCCGAGAGCCACAAAATACTGCTAATGGAAACCACGCCCCAGACTTCTTCGCTCGGACTATGGCTAAATCGCAAAAGGGTGTAACACGGCGCGTAGGGCGGACGAAGATCACGCCATAATCAAGCTGAATGAACACTCCAAGATGGTACGATTCGCTGGCTGAGGAGAAGCAAGATCCGACCTAGTTTGATAAGTTTTCTATAAATGAAATGTAAATACCTTAATTTTGAAATGTAAATTTAAAATGTAATATAAAAATGTACATATGTATATACCTTAATCTTGAAATATAAATTTAAAATGAATTTCGTACTTGCAATGTAAATTTAAACACAAATGAAATGTACACATTATTGTTGAAAAAAGAGAAGGAAAAAAAATCAATCATAATAATAAAAACATCAACGAACACATATACACACATGTCGGCCGAGCCATCGGATTCAACCGATGGTCAAACATACCTGGGCTCTGCCCATGGTAGTTCAGGCCCCGCGCAAAAACCCTAGAATGCCACAACCTTTCGTCCGCCGAAGTAGGAGGGGGACTGTAACGTAGCAAATGATACGCCACAATATCTATTTCCCATTTAGCGCCCACCCTTAACATTATATTTTCCATTTACTGCCCGCCCCTAATATTGTATGTACCGACATACATATACATACTGGCCCAACAACCATCGCGCAAGCACAAGGCACGCCAGCGATGGTGAACGCACAATGCTTGGGAATTTTCATTCGTGCGCGCTGTGCGCGACAATGCGAGCATAATTCCCAATGTGTTCATAGTTGCATATGAATAAAATGATTTTTCGGAATACACCAGGCAAACTTCGCCGTAGGTAAGTGAAGTGCGTGCCGTCCGCCATTGGCGATCGACAAGGGGTGCCCTTTGGGTTAGGAGGGTGCGTTACAAGGTCGGTTCCACCGATGGTACGCCCCCCTGCCTATCGGACGCCCTGTCGGTTTACCCACATTTCCGGTGAGTAAGACGGGATTTACACCCCATATTACTCACTGGAGAGGTAATGCACGAGCAGCTTTCTCGGGTAGAAAGGAAACCCGTCCCAACGCCAGTGGCGGGGCGGATTCCCCCACTACCCTGGCAGACTGCCCGAGCCAATATAAATATATTCTAGGGACTCCCTTTGGGTCGACGGGGGATAAAGTTAGAAGGTCGGTTCTGCCGATGGTACTCCCCCCCCCCCCCCCGGCCTATGGGACAACCCTAACCCATATTCCAGGGACTCCCTTTGGGCCGAGGGGGGTAAAGTTACAAGGTCGGTTCTGCCGATGGTACTTCCCCCCCGGCCTATTGGGCAACCCTAATATTTTGCTATCATCTCCTCTGAGTAAGACGGGACTCACCCCCCCTATTACTCAGAGGAAGGGTAATGCACGGATATACGGCTCAGGTAAGAGGGGAACACTTCCCAACGCCTGCGGCGGGATAAACTCCCCTACTACCCCAGCCGAATACCCGAGCCAATATATTGTAGTTAGTTAGCCTCATACTAATATAGACACTTCGCCGTAGGTACCATCATCATCGCGATCCCGATCCACGGACATCCCATCCCGAAGCCTAGCCACACGTTGTCATAGCTATTTGGTGAGAGCCACCGTCATCCAGTACTCTCTCCCTGGGCGTGATCCTAACTACCGCCGTCACTACTACCGCCGTTAGCACCCCTTAGCGAGAGCCACCGTCGTCTCCACCATCTCGGCTACCGCTAGCTAGCACTCTATGTCTCTCTCTGCGGAGAGCCGTCGTCCTTGGATTATAATATAAGCGATACTACTTAGTGAACATCTCTCTCTCTCTCTCTCTTCTGGATTCAAGGTTGTGGATATTTTAGCCTAAGAGCCGCGTGTGTGTGTGTGTTCGAAATCAAAACACTAATTTACTGTGTATTTATTTAGGTGGGGGAAGTGGGACCTCCATCCGACTCTGGATTGACTTGAGCATACGTCAGCCTTTGACCAAACCCACCTCATAACTTTTAATATGGAGACAAACGAGCTATTGGAGAAGGGGCCATCGCGAAGCCCGCATAGTGCACCGATTGTACTCGTAAAGAAGGAGAATGGTAAGTGGAGGTTATGTATAGACTATCGCCAACGGCTAAGAAACGCGAAGTACATAAGTAACCTGGATCTGAAAAACGGCTACTGGCAGATACCTATGGAGGTAGTAAGCAATCTACGGCATTTACTGTACATGGACGCGAGCTGTTTCAATGGCGCGTGATCCCATTTGGTCTTCATTCAGCACCCGCAACATTTCAACGAGCATTAGATCAAGTAATCGGCCCCGAATTAGAACCGAACGCATTCGCATACCTAGATGACATCATAATTACAAGCTCAACTCTAGAGGAGCATATTAAGCATCTAACGGAAGTGTTTAAACGCCTACGAAAAGCTTATTTAAGAACCAACGCCGAAAAGTGCGAATTTTTCAAGAAGAAACTGAAGTATCTGGGACATGTCGTAAGCGAAAAGGGTATACACACGGACCCAGATAAAGTAGCAGCGATTAAGGAATTGCAAGCACCAACAAACGTAAGAAAATTAAGACCATTTTTCGGTACAGCATCCTGGTACCGGCAATTCGTACCAGAGTTTTCAAAAATAACGCATCCGCTGACAACCATGTTAAATGGAAATGGACCGAAGCACAAGAAACAGCATTTCAGACACTGAAGAATTCACTCACCGAAGCACCAGTACTGGCGTGCCCAGATTTTACACGAAGATTCACATTACAAACAGACGCGAGCGATTTTGGACTAGGAGCAGTCCTCACACAGGAGCTAGACGACGGAGAGCGGGTAATCGCGTACGCTAGCCGCCGCCTCAACAAAGTAGATATTAATTATTCACCCACGGAGAAAGAGTGTTTAGCCATTGTATGGGTTACACGCAAAATGTGACCATATCTGGAGGGCTACGAATTCACGGTAATCACGGACCACTTATCATTGAAATGGTTGAATGCCATCGAAAGTTCCCGTGGAAGCTATGTGTAGCGAAACAACAACGCGGTAAAGTATTACAGGAAGTGCACGACAGTCCAAGCACCGGACACATGGGTATCCGGGAGACAATAGCTCGAGCAGCCACAAGGTACTACTGGCCAGGAATGTCTCGCGATATAAAACGGTATGTACAACAATGCACAACCTGTCAAATTTACAAGCCTAATCAGCAGCAAGCAGCGGGGAAAATGTTAACCCAAATTCCAGAAGGACCGTGGGCAACGGTGTGTGCAGATTTCGTTGGACCATTACCACGTTCAAAGCACGGCAATACCATGGTTTTAGTATTTCTAGATCGTTTCACCAAGTGGGTAGAGATCGTACCATTAGAGACCGTATATTATCACGATTTGCAGTACCGAAGGTCATAATAACAGACAACGGCGCCCAGTTCACGAGCAGACTATTCATGAGACTACTTCAGGACTATGGAGTAAAACACCAATTAACAGTACCCTATACACCACAAGAGAACCCAAAGAAGAGAGCAAACCGAAACATCAAACGGAGCGAAAATGAAGGAGATATTTCAAATGGTACGGAGAAACCAGCAACGTGCGTCGGCAGAAAAGGCACGACATTATAATTTGGGGAGAAGGAAGTGGAATCCGGCGATAGGAGACAGAGTTTTAGTAAAGGAGCACCATCTGTCTAAGGCAACCGACAACTTTGCGGCCAAACTAGCACCAAAATTCAGCGGACCCCATAGAATCACGAATTTTATTTCGCCAGCCATCGTCGAATTGGACAAAACGTTTCAAGACAAGAAGAGAACAGCGCATCTAAGCGAGCTTAAGCCATTTTATCAACGGAGGAAGCGGAAGCGCAACAAAACCCTCCACACTACATCTTGGCAAACACAACCGAAGAGTAAAATCACCGAAAACTACAAAGGAAGGCGTAGCACGAAGAAATCTGACGGTAAATAATAATATGAACAAGTTTCATAAATTTCAATCATTGCCCTAATAATTATTACAATTAGATTAATTTTATTTTCTATTATAATATTATTAGTTTTAATAATAATGCTCTAATAATCATAATAGCACTATTGATGATCATCACAATAATAGTAACCATCACATTTATATTATAATACCGGTAACAAAATTTTTCGGCAACACTAATTTGTTACACGCCAAAACAACGCTTATCTACTCCGTCTACCGTAAACAGCACCCCCAAACAAATCACAGCCGACTAACAATAACAAGGAATAAAGAAACGCAATGGTGCAACAACAAAAACACAAGCAATACAATAAAGGGCAAATGCACGCGTATACCAACAGTAACTAACAACAGTAATAGAAAATATCACAGCTACATTGTACAACAACAAACAACGCAAGCAAGCACGAAATGAAAAGATACAGTGGTACAACAACCACAAACACAAGCAATACATGAAAGGGCAAAACACGAGGATACCGATAGCAACTAACATAAGAAATGCAAGGTATTAAAGCTGCAGTAGTACAACAATAAAGGTCAACGTAACTTAAGAAGGAATAATTATTTGGTAACAACAACAACAAGGATGAAATTAGGAAACTCACACGTACATTTATGCACATAAACATACGAAATTTTGCGAAATGGGAAACCTTGGGAAATTTAACGAAGGAAATGCCAACACGGTTCGGGTTATGAGTTTTGTACAAAATTTACAGCTTTCACGCCATAAAAACGGATCAACAGAGGGGGCGAGGTAACAATCACGAGTCGGAAGTAAGGGGGGAGGCATGTGAAGACCACAAAATTACAGGCTTTCGGGGCCTCCACAAATTTGGATTTTTCATATTAAAATTATAAACTGAAGTATAATAATTTATACTAGTATCGCCTGTGGTCGAAATTCGACCAACTCTTATTTTTTTTAGCTCAGTCTATGCATCCAGTGTTGGGGGTAGTGAAATAATGCGTTAATAGTTAAGCAGTGAGCGGAAATATAGCAAACTGGTCTAACTTACTTAAATTTTTCATTAAGACATTGTAATTTTTATTGTATTTTCTTAAATTTTCTACAAAATTTTCAAATGTAATTATAACGTTTTGGTATGGACCTCCTTAAACAAAAATATAAAAAATATGTAAAATCAAAAGAAATTGACATAGAATTAAGGTGAAATTACTTGACATTAAATTGAAAAATAGCTTTTTTCACACCACCTGGGAGGTCCCCGTTGGGGCGCTACCGAAGTTAGTTATGTGTGCTCGGTTCCCCAGTAGGCCTATATCTCCCATATACATATATCGCCCATTTACTTCAATAGTGTCATAATTCAAAAACACGAACTTTTAGTTAAAAGCGAAGAACTGTCCTTAAGGAATTAAGCTTATTTCACGCCACCCGTTAGGTATGCAATTGGCGCTTTACCGAGTTTAATTTTGTATAAATACATATGTAGTATGTACATAAGTGTGACACAAAACGAAAATTTCGAATACAATAGAGGATACGTTCATAAAAAATAAAAATATAAAAAAATTATGTAATGAGAGAGAAGGCAGAGTTTACTAAAAAAATTTAAATGAAAGCAAAAAAATAAAGTACTTAAAGTGCGAAAAAATTAAGTGATATGAATAAACAGTTCCATATAAAAACGCAATAAGTGCACTTGGACCTTTTTCCGGGTTTTAATGTTATCATTGTGGAAATATGAAGATTCTAATATTCGGATATTTAATGTTGGGATTCCCATTGAGATCTATGTACGTAATTAATTTGTATTAAATTTGTAAACATTCATATTCATGAAATGGAGATGAATATATATGACCATATCTACCATAAAATATCGTCTGTGAACGATATAATACTAAGATATAACAAAGCAGAATAAATAAGAAAGAAAAGAAAAAGTAACAAAAACATTGAAATTATTCACGCAAACATATTTACTAAAATAAAATTGATTTCCTAATTTTAAGCAACATAAACAAATTAGGATTATGCGATCTAAGCATCCGATTAATGGGCATATAATGAAACAAAGTTAGCCTAATAATAAATATAGTGGGTAATATACTGCCTATGCAATATTTCGACCTAAAATCGAAAACGTTTTTGGGTCGTTTAATATACAACGTGAAATCTTCCGTTTCAATCAAGTTGCATATAAATTAATAATAAACTAAGTTGAAATAAAAGATAATATAATAAAATAAAATAAGAAATATCAAAACAAATTAGCATAAAAGACAATATACAAATTTTAATGTAATATCTTTGTAGCAAATTTATTTATTTTTTGTTCACTATAACACGTGCTATATCTAAAATGAGCATAAAATCTGGAAATGCAAAAAACATTTGGGTAAAATTTGCAATTAATTGTTATAAATAAATAAATTTAGTGAGTTTGAACAAAAGTTGACTCATTATTTCTGAATTCATTTTTTTTTAAAGCACCTAAAATGAAAAACAAAGAATCTGTTAAATAAAGACCTATGCTTTTACGTGTAAGTAAAATTTGTCCAAAAAAATAGGCCGGTTAAGTTATTACTTCTCTTAAAATTTTTTTTGTGCGCTAAAAATTATTTTAGAACAATTTTTTAAGGATTTTGGTACAAACCAATATAGGTAAGTGGAAACAATGGGAAAGAATATTTTATTTCAACAGAAAATGAGCGAAGCAGTAGTTCTCTCACCGTTTGGCGTGTACAAATATATACATATATAGAGACGAAACATTTGAGCAACGCAACAATTGAGAATTTGGAGCTATGTACTCAGGGGGTTTGTGAACATAATGCGTCCTACAGATGGAAATTTCGATATTTGCACAGATTTTCGAATTTACAAAAAACTCTTTATTTTAATTATAAACAAATAGAGTAATATTTGTTAACAAAAAATAGCCCTATGCACTGCGGCTGATCAATACGAATCGATTCATATAACTTTTATATGATTTTTTGTATGCTAAGTATGCGAAACAGCCTGTCAATTGATTGTATGGAAATTTTGTTAGCGTATTAATATATAGATATATGGCATGAAATGAATTTTCTTATACATATATGTACATACATTTTGAATTAAATATACTTTGTAAAATCATACATACATTTTAAAACATATATAATTATAATACATATTAAATTATATATAGGATATGAAAACTTTTATCACAGAGTGTAAGAACTCACATAATTATGCATAAACATACATACATACGTAAGTAAGCGAACAAGGAGAAATGGAATTGTCAAACTATAGCGAACACACATGCGCACAAATATATATTTAGTATACTTAGCTTAGTTATAAGAATTTTATTGTAAATCAACGGAAGCAGACTCAAAAATGGTATAAAAGGAGCGGCAAATTCATGAACAAGGCACTCTTGGCTTAGAAGTCGTAGAGTGAGCTATATAGTGGGCTGTGTTAAACATCCACTACGGAGCAGCTGGTGGTGTCAAACTTCAGCTGTTTATGATAGGCATACCGCCGAGTCGTGTAAAACGTTCGAAGACTACGTATTTTACTAGGGATCCGGTGAGTTATGTAAAACGCTCACCGATTACGTATTTTGCTAGGGATCCGGTGAGTTGTGTAAAACGCTCACCGATTACGTATTTTACTAGGGATCCGGCGAGTTGTGTAAAACGCTCACCGATTACGTATATTCACCAGGCATACCACCGAGGCGTGTAAAACACTCGGTGATTAAACATATTATAATCAGATATGTATATAGATTTTCAGAAGGATTGAAATAAATCATCATTTTTTATAACGTTTAACTAACATCTTTTATTGTATAGGCGAACCCATTCGCTGAGTTATACCCCAGCTATAAACCTGACTAACGGGGTTCGTTACAATATAACTCTCTTTTAAAAGGTAATAAAATTTGCTATATACTGTGCATAAACACAGATTCAAAGATAACGAACAATCATTACGGATTTTTTAAATTTTTTTTGTAAGAATATAAAAAAATTTGTACTTTGCGAGGAAGGATCTCGAAAACTTTTTATTTTTTTGCAAAAAAATATGCTTTCATTCAACAAAATCGATGGACTAATACACAAGTTATAAGCATTCAAGTAAATATATCCTACTGGTACATATGTGTTAGTATTCGTATATCAGTTAGTTAGCAGGGAGATTTTCGAAGGGTTATTAGATACAAAAAACTGTTAGTGTCGGTTTCTCAAACCCAGACATTTCAAGCAAGATCATATTTTTAAGGCAGGTAGTGTTTTCTTTGTAGAACTAGGGAAGCTTTTTGTCTAGGTGGGCTTGAATTTTTACTTGATTTAAGTATGAATAAAGTACATGCGCCTTGTTCCTTCATAATATCTGCAAGGCTCGCTGGATACTGTTCAGTTTATAATTGCAGTTTATAACCCGTCATTTAGTTCAAAATATAATACGAAAAAAAGGGCGCGAGAGTTTGAGTTTATATATGATCCAGATATGTTCTGTTTCATCTGCGGTCAATTTGTCGTTAAAAGAATGCGACATGTGTTTTCAAAATCTTTGAAAGTTACATACTATAAGTATTTTTGAATTGAGCCTAAAAACAATGAAACTCCCTGGACACCGAATACTGTGTGCACCACATGTCGAGTCGAATTGATTTTTTCGGAATCCGGAACAAAAATATGCGTTGTAAAAATTAGGAATTTTCTCCCTTTTAATGCATAGCTGACTAATTTCTGAAACTATCTATTTAGGCGACATATGCAATTTATTACACCAATGCACAGTGTTTCGTGTAGAACAAGCTAGCTGGACAAAATAATTTTATGAGATTTTTTTCATATGCATACATTTGCTTATTTCATATACAGTAACTAGTGCGAATAAGTGACATAGATCCAAAAAAAATTAAAGGACTTAAGAATATTACTTTATTGTACTTAAATTGAATGGACTACAAATCTCAATACTCTAAAAAATTCCGAAAAAAAATTAAAATTGTTTATGAAAATTCGTCGAATTTTTCAAATATTTTTTAAATATAATTTAGTTTTTGTTATAGATCGTGACAAATTTTCTTATGGGAAATTAGTTAAAATAAATTTGTGAAAGCGAAGATTGTCAGAATTGTCCAAAAAGGGGTGTCTACTTATTTATGTGAGTGACTGTACATATGTACATACATATTTTGTATTTATTTGAGTATTTATCCTGGCCTACAATTTTTACAAAATTATTTTATAGTACCAGTCAGTAATGTAATGTAAAAGTGAATTACAATAATAATAATAACAATGTAAATAATTAAATTAATTATGTGAAAATTACTTATTACAAAAACCTAAAAGTAAAGTATCATACAAAGTAGAAAAGACAATAGATTTAAATTAAATAAAACCTGATCCAACAAAAAGTTATAGCGTAGGTTATCTTTTATAATTATTTTATTATTCGCTATCATCACTTTCATTCGATGAGTCACTTGTGGATTAGTCATGAGCATCAGCAACACTACTGTGAAAGCTTGAAACAACTGGGGTATTTATTAACTCCTCAACATTATCGGGGGACAGTAAATTTAAGACTTCTGAAGTCAGACTTTTAAATTTTTTCTTAGGTATCTCCCTAAAACTGTTAACTAAAGGATCCGATGTTATAAGCAACATATTCACAAGATCTCTATTCGTGGCTTCACGCGACTGCTTTTGTGTGTTATCATCCCTGAATCGTCTCAAATCTTTGTTACGGGCTCCCTGTGCTTCCTCAGAAAGTTGACCAATATGTAATATTGCTGATTTTATAATATCAGTATTATGCACTGAGATTTTATGAACTGTAACAGGCATATTAAACCATGGATAGAGATCTATGTATAGTTTTTTAGTCTCGACCGCAAATTTTTTAAATCTTTGGTTATTAATATTGTACCCAGATGCTAATGCGCGAAGCAGAGTGTCGAATCTTTTGATGAGCGTTACATCCAGCACTAGCCTCAGAATTTTCGAAAAACCTACGAGTAGTGTTGCCGTCATTGGTATTGCCGAAACCTGGTTTTGGTTTATCTACTATCAATCCAAGTACACTTTTAAATTTATTCTGGATTTCGTTGGAACGTAGCTTTACACTCTCTTTATCTGCCTTATTCCTAATCTGGCATTTTTTTACTTCGAGGCGATAACTTATGTGAAGCAAGCATTCAAAACATCTTATCCATGCATGGAGAGTAGACAAACCAAAACCAAGATTATCTCGGTTAGGCCTAAAGTCCCGTAACTCATTATTCATATCTTTTGGAGTGGCACCACAAATATAACACTTTTGTGCGGAAGAAGTTTCAGTCAAAGCATTGCAAACTTTTCCCTCAATCATTGTTAGAAGCATATTGTGATTTACGGAAACTTCGTATTCTTCGAGCATGTACTTTGTTGGCAACAACGCATGTATCTCCTTTAAAACTTTGTTCGTTTCAAAAACAATAAAATATTTTTTTCTTTAGAAAAAATAAATTTAATTGGACGACAATAAATGGTAGAAGAAGGTCGAGGATTCTGCCAAAGAATGTTACCTTTTTCATCCTGTAATTGGAGAGGAACGAAAGAAAATATAAACAAAAACTTATCAGTGTCAGAACTGCATGTAAACTTTTGCTTATATGTATGTGCTATGGCCAGAGCTTCCATCGCAACCCCCACTTGCTGATTAAAGTATACGTCAAGTTTGTAGGTAATAAACTAACAAAAACTTCTTGATTTGCTAAAACTAAACGCTTAACAGTTTTATCTAATACGGACTGGACTTTAATTTCCGCACGTGTTTCACCCACATCAATTTCATTTGGATAGCATTCTGCCTTAGCTTTTCTTAGACTATAAAATGATGGAGAAACCTTATGGCCTGCCTTGATGCTCCACTTCCGAGTCGTTTTGTACCCATGAGTCGTATGCTAAAGCTTCTACATTGCTCAAGCATCTTGCATCTGGCTCACATGTCATCTTTTTGCCGGATATTTGAGTGGTTTCCTGTGATTTTTTTATAATGTTAGCAACATTTCTGTTGCCGGACATACGCGTTGTTACTTCTGCCGCATAAAGTAACTCACCAGCACTTCTAGATTGCAAGAGGTCATCCACTCGACGCCGTTTGGTTTTTTCACTGCAGCTAACAAAGTCCTTCATTCGTCTTCCGGGACCGGGGTTACCTGAAGAAGTGGTTGGTTGGTCTGATGGCAACTTTGAAACCACCGTTATTGTAAATGGGAAGTCTGGACCCGAAAGCCACTCCGAGTTTTTATTCAAAAATCGCTCCTTATGTCTTCCAGAAGTGTTCCACTTTTGATCCAGCTTCGACGATATTTGTAAGCTTAAACTTTTTATCGAATACTCGGCTGCTTCGCTTAAATCGTACTCAAGTACAACAAAACTCAATAATTCTTTATATCTGGTTTCCTTCGAATGTGGAACCCAAATGTCAAAAAACTCCGTTCTTGGTACGGTTATAACTAAACTGCTTTGTGTTTTTGATTTTCCGACAGGGTGAATAGTTGATGATTGTTGTGCTGCCATCTTAAGTGTCGTTGATCGTTCTGATTTGTTATCAGTTGCGCAGTATGTATATTACATTCAGGTATTGGCGTAGATGCTACCAAATGGGGTTGTTTTGTGTAGCGTTCCTGTGTGGTTATACCTGCATTAGGATTGCTTTGTATGTACCTGTTTTTATGCCTTGGTGACTGGTGCGGTAGGTTGTGGCAGGTTGAAGTCAGTGATCTTCGCCTTTTTGCTTTTGGTGTGCTCTTGTTGACCTTGCGCGTTTATTTTTGTGTGTTTTATGGCTACGTGTTTGTTCCCTGTACCTGGGGATTGGTTTTGCCGTTTGTAGATCAGCTTTAAAGGTTCAAATATCTCGCCGGAGCTGGTACGTACATACATCCTATTTTATATGTAGAGATAACTAAATCTACAAAAAAAAAAATTAAAAATAGAAGAAACTCTTTGTCACAAGCACAGCTCAATGATTGGATAAGGGATTTGGATTTGTCAAAGGAAAAGGCCGAACAACACGCCTCTCGTATGCAACAATTTAAATTTGTTTCATCTGATGTTAAGGTAACATATTGTAACGAATTTGCTGCAAATTCCTCTTATTTGCCCTTTTACTAGGTTCGTATCGCTAAACTGTTGAATAAATAACTCCAATATTGAATAATGGAAAAATGGCCTTTATTAAAATACTTCACAATAACACTCAAACTGTGCAACGAATAGCTTAATAACCAAACTGATAGCTCAAATGAAATTCCACTATTCAAAATAATACTGCTATTGCTCGCTAGATATTGTCTTAGTCGTAACTGCTTGACAACTCAAATCAAACTCAAACTCCTCGCCTTTACTGTCGCGCCTTTTATACTTTTTGATTTCTAATTGCATACTTCTAGGCTTTTCCATTCCAGAACTTACTAGTTACTTTCGGCTACAAAATCGCCAGCCACAACTACGTGCACAAATTATTGCCCTCTCTTATGACAACTCAGATAAGATATATGCATGTGTCTGTGCATTGCCGCTCCGCTGCTCGTATACGTACATATTTGTAGACGCAATTATTTATTCGTTTTATTTATTCGTAGATACATAATGATTGAATTATTGATGTGAATGTTTGTAGTTTACAGTCTCTCGCGCATACATAGGCGCATAAGTAAATGCATCTGTGTGTGACATCTCTTTCGGCTGCCTTATATATGTGTATACATGATTTGATTATTGACGTAAATACTGCTTGGCATGGCCTTAGCATCACCTTAGTGATGGTATAGCTTAGTGATGCTAATATCCGTGACACTGCCCTCCACCTAAGTCTGATCGTCCCGATCAGACAAATCTCCCGATCTAACTGCCGCTAGCATCTCCAATGTACCACTCTTCTAACCCGTGGTTTCCCAGTGGTTTGTATGCGGTAGATGGTATCACTGATCTTCTTCACAACTTTGTACGGGCCTTCCCAACTGCACCGAAATTTAGCTGGAACACGTTTCCGCCGGTGAGGGTTGTTTAACAGTACCAAATCTCCCGCCAAGAAACCTTCCGAATTAAAGTTCTTGTCATGCCAGTGTTTCATCTTACTACTCATTACCCTGGGCTGTTCCTTTACACTCTGTTGTTTGGTCAATGAACCACTTCGTAGAGCTTGCGCTGGACGGATTTGCTTTGCATAATCGGTATCGTTCCCACATTTCACAACAGTAGTGCGCTCCGGCTTGAAACTACCCTCGCATTCTTTCTCGGAAATTCGTTGCTTCGTTTTCCTGCGTCTTTTAGGTTTTGTCAATGCCAGTGTTTCTCTCGCAGGTACTTTTGATTTTGATTTATTTGGCCCATTCGATATATCAACCTTTGCCTTTGACTTTCGTGGTCTTTGTCGAGTCTTTTCCACCAGTACCCGATTACTGCTGAACCCTTTTTCCAAACTAAAGTTAAGTGGTATGTCCTGGTACTTATAGCGCATAATTTTTCTTCGCATATTGATCCTGACGTCATGGTCAACCAAGAAGTCCACTCCTAATATGACTTCATCAAAGATCTCCGCCACAGCGAATTTGTGTAGAACCATGACTTTTCCAATTAATACCTCACATACCACTTCGCCTTGGACTTGATTATACTCGCCTGTGACCGTACGCAACCTTGCTCCAGGTAATGACTTTACTCTCCTGTAGACCAAATCAGATCGGATCAAGGAATGAGATGCTCCCGTATCTACAGTCAGTACACGCTCTTTACCATACACATTCCCTCTGATGGTAAGACTGCTTGATTTCCTTCCAATCTGCGACACAGATATCATAGGACATTCAATAGCCGGGGCAAGTTTTCGTTCTTTACATCCGACACGCTCTTGCTCATTTCCGCCAGCTTTGCGTTTACGGCCACCCACATTGTTGGAACTATTGGGACCGCTGCTGCAATGTCGTGCAATATGACCTGGGTTGCCGCACTTGAAACATTTAATAACTCCGGAATTTTTCTGTTGTGATCCCTTCAGTGCTTCCAAAATTGTGTCTACCCAATCTGGTTTTTCCACTTCCACACGATGAGCTTTGTATGCTGGTTTATTCAATAGTGAGGCCGTTTCCTGAGTCAATGCATGTGATACCGTTTCAGCAAATGTAAGCTTTGGGTTTGCGTATGTAGCTCGCTTCGTTTCCACGTCCCGTATGCCATTTATGAAACTCTGGATTTTTACCCTCTCGGTGTATTCCACGGGTGCGTCCGCATTTGCGAGATGAGCTAACCTTTCAACGTCCGAGGCAAACTCCTGCAAAGTCTCATTCGCTCTTTGGTGACGGTTTTGCAACTCAATTTGGAATTTCTGTTTCCTATGCTCGCTTCCATAACGTCGTTCTACAGCAGCCATCAATGTTTCATAACTGTTCCGTTCGTACTCTGGAATCGTCTGTAAGATTTCCGCTGCAGGCCCTTTCAATGCCACGAACAGTGCAGCAACTTTATCTTCCGCATTCCAGTTGTTCACTGCTGCTGTCTTCTCAAACTGTAGCTTGAAGACCTGGAAAGGAACAGAACCGTCAAATGATGGTTTTTTTACCTTTGGATTGCTTGCTGAAACAGCTGGGCGGTTTAGTTGTAACTGCTCCATACGACCTTTTAACGCTTCTATTTCGGCATCAATTTTGTTCTCGAGTTGTAAAATTTTTGCATCCTGCTCTTCCAGTTTCACAAAGAGCTGCGATGATACCTGTTCCGAAATTTGTGCCGACATTTCAGATATACGTGCCTCTTGCGCCTCCAGTTGAGATGCCAAATATGTCTTCTGTTCTTCCAATTGTGTTTCCATCTTAGATGTTATCTGTGTCGACATTTCTGACATACGCGTTTCTTGTGCCTCAATCTTCGATGTTATACGGTTCTCCTGTGATTCCAGTTGAGATGTTATATCTGTCTTTTGCACTTCGAGCTGTGTTGACATATCGGTTGATATTTGTGACGACATTTGCTTCAGCACTGCTTGTATCGCGTTAGTGTCTACACTCGCCAATGGATTCGGAGTCTCTATCTTCTCTTCCAATTTAGTCGCTGGCTCTTCCACATCGGGATAAAAGACATACTCGTACACATCAATTCCTTCCAACTCCATTACCTCTCGTAGCCGTGCTTGAATTTCGATCTTATTGCCGGTTGTATTCAATCCACGGCTCTCCAACTCCTTCTTTAGTTGCTGGATCTTCAATTCACTGAACTTTGCCATGTCCTTGTAGTCCTCTGGAATTTATTCAACAATTCCTCTTCTAACACCTCTTATTTGCCCTTTTACTAGGTTCGTATCGCTAAACTGTTGAATAAATAACTCCAATATTGAATAATGGAAAAATGGCGTTTATTAAAATACTTCACAATAACACTCAAACTGTGCAACGAATAGCTTAATAACCAAACTGATAGCTCAAATGAAATTCCACTATTCAAAATAATACTGCTATTGCTCGCTAGATATCGTCTTAGTCGTAACTGCTTGACAACTCAAATCAAACTCAAACTCCTCGCCTTTACTGTCGCGCCTTTTATACTTTTTGATTTCTAATTGCATACTTCTAGGCTTTTCCATTCCAGAACTTACTAGTTACTTTCGGCTACAAAATCGCCAGCCACAACTACGTGCACAAATTATTGCCCTCTCTTATGACAACTCAGATAAGATATATGCATGTGTCTGTGCATTGCCGCTCCGCTGCTCGTATACGTACATATGTGTAGATGCAATTATTTGTTCGTTTTATTTATTCGTAGATACATAATGATTGAATTATTGATGTGAATGTTTGTAGTTTACAGTCTCTCGCGCATACATAGGCGCATAAGTAAATGCATCTGTGTGTGACATCTCTTTCGGCTGCCTTATATATGTGTATACATGATTTGATTATTGACGTAAATACTTCTTGGCATGGCCTTAGCATCGCCTTAGTGATGGTATAACTTAGTGATGCTAATATCCGTGACAATATTATAGAACTCGTTGCGAACAATTTTCCAAGTACTATACGAAGGAGGACAGTGTTTGTTCCTGCAAAGACAATGCTGGTCTATTCAAACAGTTTGGTGAACCATATGATTCAAAAGAGTGGCGATTGTTCATAGACGGTAATAAATTAAGTTTAAAGGTCGTATTATTGCATATTGGCAACCAGCAGCCATATATCCCGATCGCGCATGCAGTATATACGAAAGAAACGTATGAGATAATGCAAACATTTCTTAAACTAATCAAATACGAAGAACATGATTGGAAAATATGTGCCTATCTTAAAGTCGTTGGAATGCTATGTGGTCTACAAGTGGACCCAAAATACTGTTGCTTTCTATTCAAATGGGATAGCCGAGCTCGTCAAGACCACTACATCATAAAGCATTGGCCAGAACGAATCGAGTTTCAATTTGGGGTGGATAATATAAAATACTCCCCATTTATAAAGAAGGATAAAATTATTCTACCTCCGCTCCACATCAAGCTCGGCCTTATCAAAAACTTTGGACAAAGAGGGCGAAGCTTTTCATCATTTGAAGACAATCTTTCCAGAGATTTTAGAGGAAAAAATAAAGGAAGGGATTTTTGTGGGACCGCAAATACGGGAAATTATGACCAATAACCACTTCAAAGAACTATTGTCACCAGTGGAGGCAGCAGCGTGGGATTCTTTTGAAAAGGTCGTTACTTCTTTTTTAGGCAAACACAAAAGTACTAACTACGAGATGATAGTGAACGACTTAATCAAAAACTATGCGGAAATGGGTAAATAAAAAAAACATATTTAAGACCGTTTTCTCAGTTAACTTTAAAACCTATCTGCCCGATAAAGAAAAAATTTGTATGAAAATATTTAAATTTACATGAGAATATATAGCCCTAAATCTGAATTTATCGTCCAGTTCCGAACAAACAAGAACGAGAAAAATGTAAAAAAATTTGTTCTGAATTGAAAGATAAATCCAGCCTAAGAAAATTATATACTAATGTGTCACTTATGTATTTATCTAATATACTTTTTTATTTTCTTTCAAGAGTAAATATGTCTTTAAAAATTCATTTTCTACACTCCCATTTAAATTTTTCCCGCAAAATCTTGGCGACGAAAGTGACGAGCATGGCGAAAGGTTTCACCAGCAAATGAAAATGAATGAAAGTCGGTATCAAGGATTCTGGGATGTCGCTATGATGGGTGGATATTGTTGTTTTCTCATAAGAGAAACCGATCCTAATCTAAATAAGCGTCAAAACAAGACACATAACTTTCTTAATTATAAAACAAGGTCATAGAGTTAAGACAGAATCTATGGATATATTTATTTGAATGCTTATAACTTTTGTATTAGTTCATCGATTTTGCTGAATGAAAGGTTATTTTTTTTTTGTAATAAAGCAGAGCTTGAGAGAGAAAAATTCTGCAAAAAAATAAAAAATTTTCGAGATCCCTCCTCGCAAAGTACAAATTTTTTTTATATTTTTACAAAAAAAATTGAAAAAATCCGTAATCATTATTCGTTATCTTTGAATCTTCAGGGCCTTGCAAAACGTATTGTATGCACAGTTTATAGCAAATTTTATTACCTTTTAAAACCTTCAAACCGTTTTGGAATTGCTCAATTCGTTCTTGAGATATATATGATTAAGCGGACCCAATTTTTTTTTTTATTTTTTTTTAACGGTTATTCGTAACTATCTCAAAGACGTTACCATAGAATTAAAAATAACCTTGATTTGAATTGTTATCCAGCGCAGATATTGATCGACAGTTCTTCCGTTACACAGTAAAAACTCGCTGTTGGCTCAAATGTGTGTATGTGAAAATGGTTCGTCGACACTCATTATTTGTGTTTCTTACATTCCGCCAGGTAGCACATACAGATTGTATAAAGCACATACAGATAAACTTGTTGAACAGAGGATCCCACAAATGAATACCAAAAACAAATCAAAGTTGCTATAAAAAATGCAGCAAATAGAGTAGTTTCTAACATGGCACATAGATTGGTCCAAATGAACCCTTCGGCTCCTCCACTGATTGCGCTACCAAAAATCCGCAAGCCGGACACGCCAATGAGGTCCATAATTAATTTTAAATCAGCACCATGTTACAAACTGTCCTAATATTTAAAAACGATATTGAAAGATACTGTGGAGCTAAGGAACGAATATGCAATAGTTAATACAACAGAACTAATAGATAGACTTGTGACCGTAGAGCTAACAAAGAACAGCAAATTGGTATCTTTCGGCATAAAAGATTTATACCCATCAATGCCACTATCAGAGACTTTGGAGATAGTTAGCTCAACAATAGTTCATAATACAAAAAACAAAGTGAAAAGTATGCAAATCACAAATACGCTAAGAACCACTTTATGTCAAAACTATTTTCAATTCAACAATAAAATATATAGACCAACAAACGGTCTTGGAATGGGAAGCCCCACATCAGCAATTCTTATGGAAGTGCTCATGCAAAATCTGGAAGAAAAGTACATACAGGAGCTGAAGTCCAAATTAGGCGTGTCATTTTATGCTAGATACGTGTATAACATAATATGCGTTTTAACTACTAATAACGCAGAGCTTGTACTGGAATACCTCAACAAGCAGCACGTAAATATAAAATTTACAATGGAAACCGAAAAAGATGGAGCAATCAACTATCTAGACCTCACGATAAATATTAATAAAGAAGCCAAAAGATTTAACTGTGACATATATAGAAAGCCAACTGCCACCGACACAATAATATATATGTAATACCTGAAATATCCCCCAACAGCATAAAAATGCAGCATTAAGGCACTTAGTACATACACTTGAAAGAACACCTCTTACACAAGAGGCATATAAGAGAGAACTTGAGGTCATATATAATATCGCTGCAAACAACGGGTATAAAAAAGCACTAGTAGATAAGCTCAGAGGGACAGCATATTTACAAATAGAGAACCAAAAATAAAAAATGAAAAGGAAAATAATAGCTGGACGACTAAGAAATATACTGGAAAAGCAACATATAAATTGGCAAACTTCTTTAAAAATACAACATTAAGACAGCATTCAAAACATCGAACAATCTAGGGCGAAAACTAAGAACTAACACTAACTCAGAGGATCCGTTTAGCAGCCACGGCGTATACAAGCTTACCTGCGGATGCCAGCATAGTTACATAGGACAAACAGGACGGCAAATAAGAACGAGGTTCAGAGAACATATTAGAGATTACAACAAAAAAATACGGAATCCAAACATTATACCCGAGTCTAACTTCGCAAATCACATGGTCGGGAATGAATGTTCCCCAGCAAACATCAATAAAACAGTTAGGGTTCTTCACATACAAGCAAAAGGCCGACGTCTCAAAGTACTCGAATACATGGAAATCTACAAACAGAAAACATTCGACGGTAGAATAATAAACGAACAGATAAAAACAATTTCTGACACAATATTCGAGCCTGTAAAACTTGTTTACAAGAAACAATGTAATCACACAGGTACAACAGACAAACACACAATAACAAATAAACACAAAACAATTAACACACCAAAACAATAAACCCACAAAGAAGGTCAAACGTCTAAAATTACGGATTTTTACCTACCCCAGTCAGCCACACAAATCGATTAGTAAACCAACCCTCGGTTCTGAATGAACACACAGCACATACACATAACTAAATATACACAAGCATCAATTTTGACAATACCTGCTCATGTACCTACGAACTATAAATACCGGACAAACGACAACAACAGATCAGAACGAAAATCGACACTGATGATGGCATAACGCCGAAACCAGTTTGTCTCAAAACCAAATTTGACAAGGGATGACGGAAAATCGTTCCAATATACATCATTTATCCATTCTGTCGGAAAATCAACCAAACAAGATAAGTTAAACTTGTTGACTTAACTGATAAGAAATCAGAGTATAATTTTTGTTTTTTTAATTTTGGGTAGTGGCGACCTTTTTTTTGTTGCTAATAAAACTAACACTGAATAAAAATCAATCCCTTGGGGGTTTTTTAAACATAACTAATATTTCTATTCTAAATTTTTCGCTACTGTTTGCTATAATTTATAGTTGTGGCTGTCACATTTAAAGTAATGAAGTAGCGAATTCTCGGCTACGGTTATCGTCAAACTTTGCTTTATTGTGGTTCTGGTCTGTAGACGTAATGTTGAATGTGATTAGCCCCATAGTACAGGTTTACAAGTATGATATGTATGAGAAGGAAACAATTCCTTTCTCTTTCTAACACACTGCAGTTTGACATTTCAGTCAGTGTCAAACTAATGTGGAACTCAGTGGAACCTGCGTGACACTGAACGAATTGTCAAAATTACCGGGGTTGATGTCGTGGAAAGCGACACAGGGAAATAAAAAACGGCGCGGAATATCAGGTATGGGTTGCTGTGATGGTAAATTTTTTGGAACCAATTTAGTATGAAAATGTAATGCACCTATATGGCACCTACAGAAAATTATACAAGAGCCTTGAATTGAGGTGCTTGAGGACGCGTAGTTATTCCAGCATTAAGAATACAAACACGGGTGTTAAGTTTTTCTACCCGTTCAAAAGTTCTCCGCAAAAAGCTTGAAACCGAGGTCGACGGCAATAACCCGTCCAAAAATGTGGAAAGAGAAATGAAATTCGTGTTTTTGTCCTGTTATCAAAGTTATCTCCCGTCTCGTGGGAGATGTAAAAAAATTAAAGTTGCGGAGGAAATCACTGTCCTCCGATACTTGTGAAATGAAACAAGGAACGATTTCAGATTAACGTCACAACTTCTTTATTCGTGCCACTTGCACGCTAATTAACTACTGCCCTAAACATACGTTGCAACTTACTTAAATAACTTCTTAGCTTAACTAAAATGTTTATATTGCAGTTCCCATGCTTTACCCAGAACTGCTCGCGCTTGTAGACAGGAATTGCTTAGCGTGCGATTCCCATAACTAATGTAAGGTGACCTGATCGATGGTTGCGCGTGTGCCGCGTCAGCGACTTTATCTTATTGAACTAAATAAGTCACATGCTTAGCAACGTGATCGTAGGGTGTACCGTATTATGGTACCTATGCGTGTAACTCCCCCCCCCCCCCCCCTCCCCCTTTAAAGATCTGCGTCTCGTAGATCAAATGTCGAAAAGCGTGAGGGGGAGAAATTTTGTAAGGAGTGATTGCGATCTTCTGGTGATGATTTTGTACTGACACTTGTGACTGGCAGGCTAGGATCTGAGCGATAAAATTCAGGTGCAGATTTGCCTTTGGGGATCCTATTTATGCTAATGTTTCCCGACCAATGCGTAGGAATTTGAACCGGTGGGAGGTCTAGTTTCTTTGTGTAACATCTCCACAGCGTTCCGGAAATAAGGGCTATTGCGCAAATCGAGATAGCCTCTGTAACGATAGAAAAATTGATTTTTTCATTGACATAGCCTATATACTTAACATTCTCCATTGTGATGTCGTCGATGTACTCCAAGTTGACTTTCATGGTATGGTTTTTTATGTTAGAAAGTACGGCTGGGAGGGCGTGTGCGGTAACAGCTTCATTGCTGGAAAATTCCTGATCGCCAATCTTGATTGTCTCGTTGTTGAATTGAATTACGTATGTGCCTTTAATAGTATTTGTGGCATTGTTGCTCCTTATTATGCCCTGGTAGTTTGAAATGAAAATGGTGTTTTCGTTTACCAGCTCTATATGTGATCCGTTTCGTCTAATAAATTGACAACTAGCAGCCCCACCTTTTAAAAGTCGTGGCAGGCAGCTGTTTTCTTCAAGCGCAATCAAGGACTCGGAGCTGCATACTGTGGATGAGCCGATAACCATGCAATCCTTCGTTAACCCGTATGTCTCCTCTTGATTGACCAGCATTTTGTCGAACGGTAGGTCCACTTGTTTACCAGCGTAGATTCCAGCGCGGGTAATCAGAAGATTGTATTTACTGGCCGTCACTTTCGGCATCGATAGGACGTAGAGTAGAAGTGTCCCCGTTTATGAGGACCGATGGTTGGCCATATTCGATTGCCTCAATTACATTCTGGTATGGGAGAGTTTCTGTTTCGGATAGAATTTGGTTCACCTCGTCTATGTCTAACAAGTTGGTATTAACAATTCCTCGCTTTGCCAATTGACATGCTCGCACAAATTCATTGACCTCTTCGCAAACGACGACGATGTTGCGAAGTGCGCTTTGCTCGAATCGGATTCCTTCTGTTTCCTTTACTACGTAGTTGGCGCGGTTCACCACTTCTGCAATTCGTTTCAATACTTCTTCGGTAGTTGTGAATAGCTTTCTATTGACCTTATATTGATGATTGTTGTTCGCTATTATCTGGTTTTGGCTGTGGAGGATGTTATTCCAATCTGTTGCGTCAGGCGATCCTGCCAGCCATTTCCATGCCGACCCAATCCAGTCAATGGATCGGGTGACTATAGTCTTGCTTGTGCTTCCCATCAACTCTTCGAGTCGTTCGAGTATTTGGTTGATGTAGTGCTGGGCTAAGAGCTGCTCGTCGGTTCGTTTGATTAGATGACTTGCTAATTTATCCATTTGAGTCACCATCGTGGTATATTTTTGTAGGTCGATGATGTGTACGAGTTTGAATCAGCCCCCTATGATCCACCCATCTCCGCTCTGGATGGTTATTATTGGGGCCTTGTAGTTAAATATGTGTAGTGCGCTGATGGCTGATGCCAGCAGTGGGAATCTGCAACGCAAGATGTTAATTCTAATTTAATGTAGTTGGTAATTGTTATGTTCTAAGTAAGTTACGGTTATCTATTTAATAAAGAGGAAAAATATTATTGGTAGTAGGAAGGTATTATTAGCGGAATCCTTAAAATTAGATTGGTTATCATTAAACTAGCGTTGCTGGTTTAGTTTAGGATTTTCGCCTTTCTAGCGATGTTAATTTGTTAATGTGTCAGTGGTTTACAAATTATGATTAGTGGGGAAGATTAAAATAAAATTTAAAAATTTTACTTTATACTGTTATTACAAAGGGTTTCAAAAATAAAAAAGGAACAAAAAATTAGGAAAATTAAAAAGGTGAAAAATTTTGGTTTTCTTTTTTTTTCTTTTTCGTTGTTAACAATTTTTTCGGTTTTCTTCTTTTCTTTGGATTAATATTTTAATTTTATTTTTATTTTTATTTGTTTATTTGTTTTTGTTAAAAAAATTTTGTTTTATTTTTGCTTAGCGGATTAGGCGCATAAGCTTAAGTTTGTTTTTCTTTTTTTCTTTCATCTACGGATTAGGCGCATAGAATTAAATATGCATTTGCTTAGCCGATTAGGCGCATAAGCTCAAATTTTTCTTTTTTTTCTTTTTCATCTACGGATTAGGCGCAGAGAATTAAATAAATATTTGCTTAGCGGATTAGGCGCATAAGCTCAAATTTTTCTTTTTTTCGTTTTCATCTACGGATTAGGCGCAGAGAATTAAATAAATATTTGCTTAGCGGATTAGGCGCATAAGCTCAAATTTTTCTTTTTTCTTTTTCATCTACGGATTAGGCGCAGAGAAATTAATAAATATTTTCTTAGCGGATTAGGCGCATAAGCTCAAATTTTTTTCTTTTTCATCTACGGATTAGGCGCAGAGAATTAAATAAATATTTCCTTAGCGGATTAGGCGCATAAGCTCAAATTTTCGTTTATTCTCCTGGACCAGAGGTGTTAACATTCTCGAACCAGCTATGGGGAGATCGCCAGAATCCCGTTTGGAAGTAGTGTAGCCATTTGTCAAATTCGATGGCACTACGAGCCTACTAAGGCACGATTTGTCCCACTTACAAGCCCGCTCTAGTTAGATAAACTCCCTCTTGGTGCCAGATCTTTTATAATTTCTTTTCATGTATTTTGTATGTTTGTTTGTTTTATTGTGTGGGGGTAGTTTGTCCCCTTCTTTTTAAATTTTTAATGTGGAGTTTATGAATTTTTTTCCCACTAAGTGTGGTGACTGAAACTTTGTCTTTTGAAACGATTTCTTTCTTGTATAGAGGGTTTTGCTTCCCCTTTATTTGCTTATCCTTCACGTATATGACGTCATCCTTTTTTTATTGTGTGTTTTTATCTGAGCCATTTGCTTCTCCCTCAATAATGCTTTAATTTGGATATTAATTTTTCTGCTCTGGTCAAGGAGTTCTTGGAAGTTGGAGGCTTGTGAGCGATTAAAAAAATGTCTGTTGGTCTTTTGTTCGTTACCGAGCTATGATAACAAGTTCCTTGGTCCTGAGGGCTTCATTCTCCGCCTTTAGGCATCTAAAAATTTCAAGTAACGTAGAGTGAAATCTCTCGATTTGGCCGTTCACCTCACTCCTCTGAGTTGGGGTGCGGTAAAGCTGAATTCCTAGAGATTCTAACAAGCTTTGTATAACAGGGCTAATCAATCCGCGTTCGTTATCAGTGACTTAAATTCAAGGGGTGGTGAAACAGTGCAGAAGTTTCACTTTTTTTTGCCTAAGGTGCAGGGTTCCTTTGTTTCTGATGTGAAAAAGCTTTGCGAATTTAGAAAATTTATCGATTTTTCCCCCTGAATTTCGAATATGTCTAAGTGAAGGATCTCGCATGGTCGCGATGGGATTGGTGTAGCCTGTAATTCTGGCCTATGGGGGTGCCTGTCGTATTTACTGAGTTTACACGTCTCACAAGCCAGTACATATTTCCTAATTTGACTGCTCATCTTGGGAAAATAGCAACGCTCAAGAAGTTGTTTCCTATTCTCCGTGGCATTACGGTGAGCCCTCCTGCGCTCCTTTGTTATTGCCTCACACACACTATCTGGATTTCTTAAGTCCTCCACAAGGGTTTGCGCTATTCGTACCTTATAGTTGGTAAAATGGTCTAAATAAACTCTCTGTAATGGGCCTAACTGATCTTCCGGTATTTTCCTACCATTGATGACATTTGGGTTCAGTTTTTCTTTCAAAATGCTAATTAGTTCGTTTTCACTAATGTTTTCTATCCCTACGTACTGGCGTGAGTGTCCAGGGTGCGGCTCTTCGTAGACTTGAAGTCTGCCCCCGAACACAATTTGGTTTCTGAAAACATTTAGTGGTACTTCCACGAAGGGGATCAGGTCTGTGTTATCCTGTACTGCGCTATGGACTGTATCGGAATCTGATCCCATGGTTGCATTCTGACTACCGACCTCGGATGTGGGCGGCATTGAATCCGTCAGTTGGTTTACTTGGGTTTTTAGACGAGAAAGGGCATCAGCCACGACGTTAGATTTTCCGGGTTTGTAGATGAGTTCATAATTGTACTCTTCGATCCGGGCTTTCCATCGCTTCAGCTTAGCATTGTAGTTGCGATTGCTGAGGGAGAAAGTTAGTGGTTGGTGGTCGGTGAATATACGTATTTTCTTCGCACCATACAAGTAATTTCGCAGATTGTCTAACGCCCAAACGATGGCGAGCATCTCTTTTTCGTTTGTAGCGTACCCTTCCTCTGTGGTTGTTAAGCTTCTTGATATAAACGCAATTGGCTTGTCTTTACCATCATAGTCCTGCGACAATACTGCGCCAATAGCGTAGTCTGAGGCGTCTGTTGTTAAGTTAAAGGTTTTTTCGAAGTTGGGAAGTGTTAAGGCTTCTGACGTTGTCAACATTTCCTTGAGGTCATCGAATGCCCTAAGGGCGTCACTGCCTAGCCTTAACTTATGCGTGTTCGCCCCTTGTGAGGTTAGTGAGCGGTTTCGCAATTTTGGCGTAGTCCCGAATAAATTTCCAATAGTAAGAAGTTAAACCTAAAAATATTTTGAGCTCTTTTAGATTTGTGGGTGGCAACAGATTTCTTATCGAATTTATTTTCTTAGGATCTGGCAGGATTCCTTCGGAGGTTATAATATAACCCAGAAATTCAACGCTTCTTTTTAAAAACTGTGTTTTTTTGAGGTTAACTTTGAGTCCCGCGTCTAGTAGTCTAAAAAGAATTGTTTCGATGTCCTCCAAATGGGTGGCCTCGTCCTTGCCGAAGATAATTATATCGTCGATATATACAAAACAAATTCGACCTATAAATTCTTTGAGGACATCGTCTATCATTCTTTGGAAGATAGATGGCGCATTCTTTAGCCCGAAAGGAAGTCGCAGGAATTCATATTTTCTATTCATGGTGGAAAATGCCGTTTTAGGGATGTCACACTTTTTCATTGGGATTTTATGGAATCCTGACGTTAAGTCCAGTGTGGTAAAATATTTGGCTTCGCCAAGGCTGGCGATAGTTGCGTTGATGTCCGGGATGGGATATGTATCGGCAATCGTTACGGCGTTTAACCTTTTAAAATCAATGACCATCCGGTATTTCTTTTCTTCATTCGAGCCAGATTTCTTTGGGACAATCCATAGGGGGGGGGGGGGGGGGGAGTTCTAGGGACTCTTTGACGGACGGATGATGCCTTGTGAAAGCAGTTCCTGAATTTGTCTTTCGACCTCTCCACGCATATTGACGGGGTAGGGATAGCTTTTGGTGTAAATGGAGTTTTCGGTTACTGTTTTTATCTCAGCCTGGAGGTTGGTTTGAATTTCCGTCGATTGGTCGACTGGACCGAATAGGGTTTCGTACTTTTCTAGTATCTCATATAGCTTGCGTTTCGTACGTTCGGTGACATAGTTGTCAAGGGGGATGTCTATATTAATGGAGTTAAACTGTTGCGCGGTCTTTCGCTTAAGAGGCAGAAGGATGTCTGATTTAAGGATGAGGGTATTGAGCTCCCTATCTAACACCGCTTTAATTTCTGAGAGAGTATCATCCCCTATTATCCCGTCAAATGATTCTAGACCGGGAAGGACATAGAGTGTAGTCGGCAGATCCCTACCAACAAACTGAAAAAAGTTTCCGCAGACTTTATTGTCGATTTTGATTCTTCCCCCCGCCGAGATTACGTGGAATGGTTTTTCCACTGGGGTAGGGTTTAAAGCTACGCGCTCGCTAATGTAATTTTTGTTTGCGCCGGTGTCAACTAAGAACTCTAATATACCTTGACCCTGAGTGACGTACTCTAACTATGGTACGCCGGATACGAGGCTCCTATTGTAAAATTTACTTGGTCAACTGTTGAATCTTTTTGTTCACTGGAGGCATCTTCTCCCTCCTCTTCGTCTACGGCCACTAGATGAAACAATTTTTGTTTCTTGTTTGTTTCGTTGTTTAAAAATTTTGTTGGAAACTGACTTTTCCTTGGCCCGTCGTATCTAGAGAACCTGGAATTTCCTGTCTGGCGGGTTTGAGAGGATGCACCGGCATCCACTCTTAAAGCGTGGGGGGTCACTGTTGTTGCGCCAGCTTTGCGCAGATTGGTGGCTATTCCTGGTTTGCCCTGACCTGGCGTATGGGGAGTTGTTTCCCCTCTGATTTTGATGTCGGTCTACAAAGCTCCCATTGGAGTGGGTTGCATTATTGTACCTTGAATGGTTCGGGGATGGATTCTGCGGTTTGCCAGGGTAGTCTGTGCTGCCGCAAGGAAAATATCGCTGTGATGGAGTTTGGTACGATTCACCGAACATTCGGCCACTTCTGTTTAATACCTGTGGGGCGGTAAATAGCGTTTCGCCGATCCACGTTCATGAATGTGAGGCATGACGAATATGCCTCATTTTGGCTTCTGCATAAGAAGCAAGGTCGGAAAGTCGCCGTTTATCCCCCTGATGAAGACATCCAAGGCTCTTCGTCTATGTGCCTCGGCCAATGCCTTCACCGTTTCTGTGTGCACATATTTATCAGTGCTTATCGTCTTTATCATGAGTGACAGTTGCTTGTTTATTTGGGCATAGAATTCGGACAACTTTTGCCGCCCCTGGGTCACGAGGGTAAGTTGCTAATCAAGGGTTTCGATATCCCTAACGTCCGCGTAATGCAAGGAGAGAACCTCCTTGATTTTCTTCCAATCCGAATCTAGAATATTGTGAGACACCAAGGCGGCATCTGCCGCTCCCCTAATCTTGCATCTCATATGCCTTAAAATTGCCCTATATATTGGCTTTTGCCGAACGGGCTTATAATCACTTAAAACTTGTTCTACACAATGGATCCAGGAGGTATAGTGCTCCCGAGATCCATCAAACACTTGAAGTTCCTTCTCGCAATCTGGTAACCTCGCTATTTCTTTGAGATCCTCCTCCGTCTGAGGAGTCACAAGAGGCTCTTCTACTGGTGTTGCCTCGCTATCGACAGATTGCCGACGAACCTCTTCTACCCTACTTTCTAGTCTCTCTAGTGTTTGGCTAAGTCCTTGTATGGCCTCGTCAGTGTTTGTCGATTCTACGCTTTTGAGACGTTCCTCGAATTTCCTCAGCTGAGCGAGGATGGCGTTCACGGCGCCATTCATTTCAGTCAGCGACTTCTTCATTTCGTCGGCGTTCATGATTAGGTATGCTGAAAAGATAAGAACTGTAAGAAAATATACGTGTGACCTACACAATCCAATGTCTCATTTGAGGACTCTTTTCGCGTTTAGATTGGAGAATTTTCAATTCTCTCTCTTTCTCTTTCACTTTTCCCTGTTAGATTGGGGAATTTTCAATTTTCTCTATTTTTCTTGCAGTTTTTACTGTTAGATTGGAGAATTTTCAATTTTCTCTCTTTCTCTTTCACTTTTCCCTGTTAGATTGGGGAATTTTCAATTTTCTCTATTTTTCTTGCACTTTTCACTGTTAGATTGGAGAATTTTCAATTTTCTCTCTTTTTCGTGCACTTTTCACTTAACACACGCGACGCGAACCCTGTACTCCGAAGCTCGGGCGCTAGTTATCTCCCGTCTCGTGGGAGATATAAAAAATTAAAGTTGCGGAGGAACTCACTGTCCTCCGATACTTGTGGAATGAAACAAGGAACGATTTCAGATTAACGTCACAACTTCTTTATTCGTGCAACTTGCACGCTAATTAACTACTGCCCTAAACATACGTTGCAACTTACTTAAATAACTTCTTAGCTTAACTAAAATGTTAACATTGCAGTTCCCATGCTTTAACCAGAACTGCTCGCGTGTGTAGACAGGAATTGCTTAGCGCGCGATTCCCATAACTAATGTAAGGTGACCTGAGCGATGGTTGCGCGTGCGCTGCGTCAGCGACTTTATCTTATTGAACTATATAAGTCACATGCTTAGCAACATGATCGTAGGGTGTGCCGTATTATGGTACCTATGCGTGTAACTTCAATAGTCCAAAGAGAAAAAGTATTCGAATTATTGGAAGCGAGGCAAAAACGCGTCTATTAATACCTCCCCCGACGGTTTTGGTCGTGTTTTAGCAATCGTCCCTGGTAATAAAGTATCACAATTTGTTAATTAAAATGATCCAAAATATATGGATTTTAAAGAGCGATGTAATTAAGTGCTCTTTTGAAAGTAAATAAGGATATTTCTTTGTAATATAACAATAAAAATTTTAAGCAGTTTTCGATAGCAGCTACTACACTTTTTTTTGGTCCTAAGAAGTACAACAGTGCCAAATAGCATCCACAAAAAAAAAAACGAACCAGAACAAGCATTTTATCAGGTGAGCGTGGCTGTGTAGGTGCGTGCTGCTCCATATCCTACTTGTAGACCTTTACAATGGATCAGCCCTGATAAGTTATTCTTCGAAGTGAAGGCATTAATTTCACCTAATCAGCATGGTAGATCGATGGTGACTAATGTAGCAGTATTTTCTGAATTCTGTTTTTCTGCATTTAATAGGAGACTACAAGTTGTAGCCATCTACACTTATTTTTCGATGACAAATTCAATCATTCTACTAGCTTGGGGGCAATTGGCGTTCTATGAAGTGATAAAATGAAAAAAATTTGTTCAAATGTTTTCATTTTATCACTTCACAGAACGTGAATTGCCCCCTAGTCTAGGCATCCATTCCAGCATATTATTATATGTGAAGTCATATGACATACGTCACTGTTTCAATAATGGTAATATTTTATTGTATGCTGACGACTTGAAGATTTTTACAACTGTCACGAATCAATGTAGAGTATGTTTTAGTATTTTATTTGCTATAACCCGAAATGTCTTCTTCTCGTATCATATGGGTGACTCTTGAGGGTTTTTGATGAAATTTCAGATCTTTTGGTAGTGTTTGATGCCAAATTTTTTTCAACTCAGTTGTGTTATTGCTAAGTCCTATTCTTCGCGTGCCTTCATTCGCCGCTTCAGCATGAATTTCAATGATCCTTATACGTTGAAGTAATTATTTACAACCCTACTTCGGTCCATGTTAGAATATGCTGTATTCATTTGGACACCGCGCCATCCTTGCCTTATAGAACGACTTGAGCGTATCCAAAAAGTATTTCTGCGATTTGCTCTCCGATCTTTACGTTTTCAGGATCCAGTCCAATCACGCAGATCTAGGCGTGGTTTAAATAATTTAAAATCATTAGACAGTATAAGATCAGTCCTATCGTTTCACCTGGAACGCATACGTTTATACATACCATCTCCAACCTTGCGTAGTCACGATTTTTACTAACTAGATATAGTAAGAACAACTTAGGCTTCTAATTCTCCAATTGCCAGGTCGACGAAGGAGTATAGTTTTCATTCAAACGCTTAGCATATTGATTTTTCAATAAGTAAATTTAAGTTTACACTTTAATTGAATAAACTAGTTTGATTATTATATTATCATATTGTAACGAATTTTGGGAAATTCTGCTTATTTGAAACCTTCTGCTAACGTTCGAATCGCTGAACTGTCGAATAAATAACTCCAATATTCTGTATTGCAAAACAGTCTTTATTAGACTGCTTTGGGAGTAGTACAATTATACTTCTCAATTATACTGCACTTCACAACTAATAGCGTGTTTAAACAAAACTGATTAGTCATTCCTCAGCCTGCGCTGCTTTTATAATCTCTGTTGCCTCGTCCGCATATTTCTCCAAAGGTCTAGACGTTTCACCTTCTAGAATTGCTGTATCTTCTGCTTGGAAATTTTAGTTATATGCGCGTGTATGTGTGAGTAACAACTTCGGCTGATGACTACATGTGTGTGTGCGTGAGATACCTCTTCACTTCGAGCTGCTGGTTATGTGTGCGCATGTCGCCTTCCATGTAAGTGTGTAAATGATGATTAAATTGATGTGTTTATGTACATAAGAGTGGCAACTTTAGTGTTTTTGCTGTTGTACCTTTATTGACTAACAGCTTAGTGATGATAAAATTTGCGACAATATTGAAGATTTATTCTAAATAGTCTGTAACCCCATAAATTTCTAGTCCACGAGCTACAATGTTAACTTACTACTTTCGCTTTGACTGCACGTAATCTGATACATATATATAGATGCATGACTTATATAATGTAGCGAATTTTGGGCAATTCTTGGTTGAGTAAATAACTCAAATATTCAGAATAGCACAATGTTCTTTATTTACACTACTTTGATAGAAGTACTTCACGATTACAATACACGCGTACTTCACTGATAACGTGTTAAGATCAAACTGCGTGAACATCGCTTGGACTGCGCTGCTTTTATACTCTCAGTTTGTCTCGTTCACCTATTTCTCTTGATTTTTCGCGAACATCCGTAGGGAGTTCTAGCAATCGTCCTCGGTAATAAAGTATCGCAATTTGTTAATTAAAATTGTCCAAAGTATATGGATTTTAAAGAGAGATGTAATTAAGTGCTCTTTTGAAAGTAAATAAGGATATTTCTTTGTAATCTATATATATAAAAAGAAGTATACATTTTGATTGTCACTCCATAACTCGAGAACGGCTCGACAGCTTGCCATGAAATTTTTAGGAAAGATACAGGAAGGAGAGATGATGGTTAGTTGATTTTGAAATCCCAAATTAGCCATATATATATAAAAATCAAATTCTGTGTGCGTGTGTGTTCGCTATGGAAACGTATTTCCCACACATCAATCATCACCAAATTTTGGTTATGGGTTCCTTCGATCAACGGGAAGGTTTTAGGCTAAAAATAATTTCGATATATAAAAGGGGCGTGGCACCTCCCATACAAATGGAATCTTTGGTACTGCATACCTTTGAAGGTATACATGCCAGAATATTTAAATTCAATGAGGAGTTATATGAGGCCAATCCCTAACACCACCAAGAAAATGCGGAATTTGGAGAAAGGGGGCGTGGCACCTCCCATACAAATGGAATCTTTAGTAATGCATAACTTTGAAGGTATACATGCCAGAACATTGAAATTCAGTAAGGAGTTATATGAGGTCAATCCCAACACCACCAAGAAAATGCGGAATTGGGAAAAAGGGGGCGTGGAACCTCCCATTCAAATGGAATCTTTGGTACTGCATAACTTTGAAGGTATACATGCCAGAACATTGAAATTCAGGAAGGAGTTATGGTCAATCCCTAACACCACCAAGAAAATGCGGAATTGGGAAAAAGGGGGCGTGGAACCTCCCATTCAAATGGAATCTTTGGTTCTGCATAACTTTGAAGGTATACATGCCAGAACATTGAAATTCAGTAAGGAGTTATTTGAGGTCAATCCTTAACACCACCAAGAAAATATGGAATTGGGAAAAAGGGGGCGTGGCACCTCCCATCAAAATGGAATATATTATACTGCATATATCTGCATGTCGTAATGGTAGGATAATTAAAATTGGTAAGGAGCTATGTGACGTTAAGTCCTAAAACCTCCAGTAAAATGTGGAATGGGGAAAAACTATGGCTGCCGTACAAACTTAAGTTATTTTAACACCTAAAGTTTGACTGCATTGTTGAGTTTAGCTGTTATGCCTTTTAGACGTTTAGTAATCTGCCACTGTTAAAAAAATTGTTTAGCTTCAGTCTATCTACATCTTCTATAAAAATCAAATTCTGTGTGTGTGTTCCCTATGAAAACATGTTTGCTATACTTCGATCATCACCAAATTTTGGCTCGAGGTTCCTTCGATCAAGACGAAAGTTTTTCATATTTCAGAATTAAAAATTTTAAATTTAAATGTTTTTGTTTTTTGGCTATGCGAAAGAACTATCTTAGCTCCCAAAAATGATCATGTTAACAAAATCAATGATCGCTTTCAAAATCAATTTCCTGGTGAAGTGACGAAATATAAATCGATCGACACAGTTACAGATGAAGATAAAATTGTGAATTATCCAAATGAATTTCTGTACTCCTTAGAACCAAAAGGAATGCCTGCGCATATATCAACTTTGAAAATTGGCTCATCAGTCATGCTTCTTCGGAATGTAATCAAAGCAACAATCATCGGCGGTAAAAGCAATACAATAATATAAAATAAGATACAATAAGATACAAGAATAAAAGGTTTTAACAGAAAATTTTACCTAATATGCGTACAAAATTCAATTCAATTTACAGAACAATAAATTAAATTATCAACAAACAAAACAGAAAAAATAACGCAAAATCCATTCGATCTGGGGCGTTACAACGTGCGCCTGGTAAAGCTAGTATAACAATAAAAATTTTAAGCAGTTTTCGATAGCAGCTACTACACTTTTTTTGGGTCCTAATAAGTACAACAGTGCCAAATAGTATCCACAAAAAGAAACGAACAAGAACAAGCATTTTATCAGGTGAGCGTGGCTATAACCCGAAATGTCGTCTACTTCGTATCATATGGCTGACTCTTGAGGGTTGTTGATGAAATTTTAGATCTTTTGGTAGTGTTTGATGTCAAATTTTTCTCAACTCAGTTGTGTTATTGCTAAGTCCTCTTCTTCGCGTGCCTTCATTCGCCGCTTCAGCACGAATTTCAATGATCCTTATACGTTGAAGTTATTATTTACAACCCTAGTGCGGTCCACGTTAGAATATGCTGTATTTATTTGGAAACCGCGCCATGCTTGCCTTATGGAACGACTTGAGCGTATCCAAAAAGCATTTCTGCGATTTGCTCTTCGATCTTTGCTTTTTCAGGATCCAGTACCATCACGCAGATCTAGGCGCCTTTTAAATAATTTAAAATCATTAGACAATATAAGATCAGTCCTATCGTTTCTCCTGGAACGCATACGTTTAAACTTACCATCTCGAACCTTGCGTAGTCACGATTTTTTCTCACTAGATATAGTAAGAACAACTTAGGCTTCTAATTCTCCAATTGCCAAGGCGACGAAGGAATATAATTTTCATTCAAATATTGATTTTTCAATACGTAAATTTAAGTTGAAACTTTTATTGAATAAACTAGTTTGATTATTATATTATCATATTGTAACGAATTTTGGGAAATTCCGCTTATTTGAAACCTTCTGCTAACGTTTGAATCGCTGAACTGTCGAATAAATAACTCCAATATTCTGTATTGCAAAACGGTATTTATTAGACTGCTCTGGGAGTAGTACAATTATACTTCTCAATTATACTGCACTTCACAACTAATAGCGTGTTTAAACAAAACTGATTAGTCATTCCTCAGCTTGCGCTGCTTTTCGGCTGATGAATACATGTGTGTGTGCGTGAGATATCTCTTCACTTCGAGTTGCTGGTTATATGTGCGCATGTTTTTTTTTTTTTTTTTTTTTTTTTTTTTTACGAGGAGGAAGCATCGAAAGCCTCATAGTCAGTGTGGGACTTTAACCGCACTAAATCTCCTACCGTCTGAGTACCATTTACCCCCCGGTACTACCGTCAAGTATTCCGTCGGGAGGTAGGTTGAGCACTAAGCTCTACGTCTGTCGGGGTCACGTTGCTGTACTTAGATAGTGCCGCGGTATGGTTAACGCTGGGACTGACACGCCCTGCTTACTACCTGAATGTGCTTGAGGCATACCTCTTCTACGAATATTAGCAAGCCTACCTTAAACACTGTGCATATAGTGCTTGTGACATGCTTGTGCGTTCGACTACTTGTATTGTAGGGTTTTGTTTTTTATATATGTATATATGTGTAAAAGAGAAAAGTTCTTCGAAAGATTTATGGACCTCTACGCGTTGGCGATGGCGAGTACCGAAGAAGATTTAATGATGAGCTGTACGAGCTATACGCAGACATCAACATAGTCCAGCGAATTAAAACGCAGCGGCTGCGCTGGCTAGGCCATGTTATGCGAATGAAAGATGATGCTCCGGCCAAGAAAGTGTTTCTATCGGAACCCGCCTATGGAAGCAGAGGTAGAGGGCGGCCCCCACTCCGTTGGAAGGACCAGGTGGAAAACGATTTAAACTCCCTTGGTGTGACCAATTGGCGCCGGTTGGCGGAGCGAAGGAGCGACTGGCGCGCCTTGTTGGACGGCCATAACCGTTTAGACGGTTAAGCGCCAATTAAGTAAGTAAGTAATATATGTGTAAATAAATTATACAATTTTTTTTTGTTTGTTTTTTGTTTGTTTGGAGAGATCTTCTCTCCAATCCGAGTATAAACTCTGATTACATGTGAGACGTTTACCCTCATACTCGTTGTTTCTACGGTTGGAGAGGCCTTGTCTCCAATCCGTAGGTTTGTCGTTGCGTGTATGTTGACTGCTTTTGGTCGCACGGTTGAAGAGGCCGTGTCTCCAATCCGTGCTTTATTCCTTCACCTGGGGCAGTATTCGAACGGTTGAAGAGGCCTTGTCTCCAATCCGTCGCCTGGTTTGCTATTACATTACCTACATATATTACGGTATTTTCTTATTTTATCATTCAAACGCCGCTAATTGTACGGAGGCCTTGCATCCAATACGTGCTCAGCTCGATCCCCTCCACCTTAGCAATTTGTTATCCACCCACACAACTCGACTATTCAATGTCCGCTGCTGCGCCGTAGCCTTTCAAGACTTCGTAGGCACTTCATTATTTCCGCTATTGCATCGCACGCCGCTGACCATTTTACCTTGCTTTGTAGCATGCATCCAACAATTGTTTCAGGAGTGTAATCCTCTCCAAATATTCTGCACAGTTTGCATCTCGAGCTATAGAACCTAGGACACTCGAAAAATACATGGTAAACATCTTCTACTGATCCGCGCCGAAGTGATCGCATATGTTGTTAGGCTCGTGATTGAATCGGTGCAAATATTCCTTAAAGCATCCGTGACCACTCAGAAACTGTGTGAGGTAGAAATCCACCTCACCGTGCTTTCTAGATATCCATATATTAATATCTGGGATACATCGGTGTGTCCAGCGACCATTTGTTGAGGCATTCCACCTGAGCTGCCAGTTCTGCACGCTTCGCTCTCGTGCTCCGTTACGTGAGCTTTGATCCCGATAAATCGCCGCTGCTTCTTTTGCTAATATGTCTATAGGACACATTCCTGCGATGATTAGTGCAGTTTTATAGGCGCTACAGACGCGTAGTGCACACAGGCGGTAAGTCGACTTTACCCCGCGGAAGTATGATTTATACTCCGTGGCCTGATGCCAAACAGGAGCCCCGTAAAGTATTTGGCTTTTTACAACGCCAGCCAGAAGTTGGCGCCGTCGTTGCTTTGGTCCTCTTGCATTTATCATTATCCTAGATAATGCTGCTACGGTTTTTGCTACCTTTCCATTGGCATACTCTAAGTGGGATTTGAATGACAACCTCCTGTCTATCACAACCCCCAAGTATTTTATTGCAGGCAGCGTGTCGATGTCATGGCGGCCGATTCTTATAGTGACCCGGTCCACCCTTTTCCTACTTGATATGAGTACAGCCTCTGTTTTTTGTTCCGCCAGCTGCAGTCCATTTTTCGTAAGCCACGATTGAACCATCGCTATGCTTGTATTAGATTTGGCGCATATTTCGCCTAGGTGCTTGGCGGTGATTACCAATGCGATATCGTCCGCGAAGCCGATAATTTTCACCCCATTGGGTACCTTGAGTCGAAATACTCCGTCGTACATAATATTCCAAAGCAGTGGACCGAGCACGGAGCCTTAAGGAACACCGCCTGTGACGTGAAGCTTTTCTACTCCAGCAGCCGTTTCATATTCCAGCACTCTACATTCGAAGTAGCTGCGTATGATCCTACGCAGGTAAAGGGATATGCCTATCTGCTCCAGCGTGTCTAGAATGTTTGCCCAATTGGCAGTGTTGAAGGCATTTTTTACATCTAAAGTAACGATAAGGCAATATTCCTTAGAGCCTTCGAGCCATCGGGTGCCGCTTATGGCTTCTTGGGCCACTTCCTTCGCCATGTTCACAGCTTGGATGGTGGATCTTCCTTTCCTAAACCCAAACTGGTTATCGGAAATACCACCCACCTCTTCAATTTCTTTTTCGAGTCGATTATAGAGGACTCGCTCAAGAACCTTACCGGCGGAGTCGAGCAGGCAAATGGGCCTGTAGCTAGATGCCATAGACCAGCTTTTGTCGTTTCCATATTGTAGGAAATGTCCCCTCAGCCAAGCATGCATTAAATAGTTCCGCAAATGTTGGCGTGTTATAAGTGAGAGCTAGTTTGAGTGCTCTGTTTGGTACCCCGTCTGGGCCAGGAGACTTGCGGTCTTGCAGTCTATTCACCCCTTGAAGGACCTCGACGACGGTAACCACGTCAAATGAGTATAGTACGGCGCCTGATGTGGGAGACACTAGCTCTCTTTGCGTGGGAAATAAAGTATCTACCACGTTTCTGAGAAAAGAGGGGCATGTTGACATCGCCTCTCCTTTGTGTTTCAATTTCTTAAAAACCAATTTATTAGATGTGCCCCAAGGGTCATTCTCGACGTCATCGCAAAGCTTGAGAAAGCATTCGCGCTTACAATCTTTTATTGCTCTCTTAAGTGCGAGTCGCGCGCTTTTGTAGGTAGCTCTGCACTCTAGAAATTCCGGTCTCCCTCTGGCTCGTTGATAGCGCCTCCTAGCCTGAATACACTCTCTCCTTTGGGAGTGTAAGCGCTCGTTCCACCAAAATGTGGAACAATGTTGTTTGCGCTTGGGCTTTCTAGTCATGGACGTATCGCATGCTGCTCTAATATCCGCCATTAATTTATTCGCCATGTCGTTAGCACTTCCTCTATGTTCGACTGTTGTCAACATTAGCTTGAATATGTCGGAGTCGAAATTATTGATATTCCAACCTCTGTTTTTTAGGGGTGGCTGTATAGTGGGCCGCCCTCCCCCTCGAGGTTGATGTCCACCACAATCGCTGAGTGATCGCTTTGGGTATAGCAATCACTGATTTTCCACTCAGCCAACCTGTAGAGATTGGCACTGACAAACGTTATGTCGATTACGGAGCCGAACCCATTTCTTAAGAAGGTGTTTTGCCCACCCACCCATGTGCGCATGTCGCCTTCCATGTATGTGTGTAAATGTTGATTAAATTGATGTGTTTATGTACATAAGAGTGACAACTTTAGTGTTTTTGTTGTTGTGCCTTTATTTACTGATATAATTCGCGACAATATTGAAGATTTATTCTAAATGGTCTGTAAGGATATATTAATTGTCTTGATGATTATTTGAAATAAAGAGTAACACCATAAATTTCTAGTGAACAAGCTACAATGTTAACTTACTACTTTCGTTTTGACTGCACGGAATCTGATACATATATATAGATGCATGACTTATATATTGTAGCGAATTTTGGGCAATTCTTGATTGAATAAATAACTCCAATATTCAGTATAGCACAATGTTCTTTATTTACACTACTTTGATAGAAGTACTTCACGATTACAATACTCGCGTACTTCACTGATAACGTGTTAAGATCAAACTGCGTGAACATCGCTTGCACTGCGCTGCTTTTATACTCTCAGTTTGCCTCGTTCACCTGTTTCTCTTAATTTTTCGCGAACATCCGTTTGGAGTAGTTCTTATTTATTTCTCGTCTATGTGGCTTTTATTGGCTTTGGCTACATAGATGTATATCTGTAGCTTATGTAAAGCCATATGCGCATTTTGTTGCAGTCTACGTGTGTGAAATATTCTCTTAGCTTCTTCGTAGTTGCTGGTCATGTGTATGAAACATTATTTGTTGGCTTCAATGTTTGTGTGTGTATATAGCATACTGTTGTTGTGCATCTAGCAGCACAGTGACGCATAGAAATTGCTAACATTCGCCACAATATACAACTCTTGTCTCCTTGGATTGCGACCTTTAACGTCTATTCAGCGAGCGCTGCACCCACCTTTGCCAACTCGTCGGCCTTTTCGTTACCTTCTATCAATTTATAACCGGGAACCCAATACAGATGTATCGTCCTGCCTGAGCGAAGTTTTTTTTAAGCTTTTTTGTATTCCAGGACACTTAATTGCCTCCTGAATATCAATATTTATATAGACGCGACATCAACTTAAGCACGATCCTCCAGAATGTGTGCTGCTTTCTTCAGGGCTATAATTTAAGCATAATAAGCACCTTAGTAATCTGGCAGCCTGCAGGATCTGCTTATTTCTGGATTTGTCTTATGAGCTGAACGAGCTTTATGCAGACATAAACATAGTACAGAGAATTAAAACACATTAGCTACTCTGGCTAGGTCATGAAATGCGTTTGAAAGAATCTGCGGCCGAGGAACAGGGCGGCCTCAATCCGCTTGAAGGAACAGGTGGAAAAAGATTTAAATTCGTTTGATGTTACCAACTGGCGCCAGTTAGCAGATGGATGAAGCGACTAGTGTGCCTTGTTGTAAAAATACAGCATTTGCAAAGGTAATGGTGCTAAATCATTTGCACAAAATTCCTTCAATAGTGAATTGTTAATCAGCAATTGTCAACATATAACAAAATGGGAAAAGAACAAAATTTTACCCGAAAAGTTGTTCACAATCACCAGCTTATATTTGATGTGAGTTAAATATCCTGTACAAATGCATAAAACACTGAACTATATTAAAGTAAAACAGGTTGCAAATGCAATTATGCTAGACGCTTTTCATATTTAAGTGTCAATTTTGTTTTGTACGCTCTTTATATATATATATATTAGAGCGGGTCAAATTGTATGGATTTTTTTCATCAGGAGTATAGCAAAAACGTAATCTGCAGATTATTGTAAGAAGAATTGCTGAAGACACCATAGCTCAAAGTCCGATTTCGAGTCCCCCACTTTTGCAAAATAGATACTTTGCCATATGAATGTAGGGTTTGGCCAAAAAATCTTCATAGCTTCTGATAGAATTATAGTAAAAATATCATGTTGGGCGTACTTTAAAGGTATTTTACGTACATTTCAGAATCTGTATTATTATGAGAAATTTACCTAAAATGAACTTTTAAATACTATATTATCATTTTTAACAAATTTCTTATGGAATTTTTTTTCTTTACAGCTAAAATAACTTCAGAATATTTCCAACAACTTTCATTCAGACAGTTTTTCTTTTTTCGAATTCGTTTTAGTAGAAAACAATTTTCAAAAAAAACCTATATTTTCAAGTAATAACCAAAAAACACAATTTTTATAATTTTAATGTAATTTATTTAAAAAATTATTATTTTTTACTTAGAATTGACCATTTTAACGTATTTTACCGCGACGTACCTGCGCCCCCTTCCGCTCAGTCCGAGCTGAGGGGAGGGGCGGTTTAGTCATTAGGACGTCGGGCCCCCAACACATAGGTGGACGACGGAGGCCCTTCCAGCGATGACAGCGCCCCTTCCACTCAGCTAGCTAGCCGGAGTGACAATTTTATGTTAAAAAAGACAACCAGCGCAGCATGCCTAAAGCGTACTGATGATGAAGGCTTAGCACCCTTCGAAATGGATCTATCTGCGCAGCTATGGCAGGTTGTCTGAAAAATTTCCTACTTACTATTTCAAAAACAAAATACAATTTTTCAAATTTAGAAAAATTAAAAAATAACACTAATTATCATTAGAAAAAAATTATTGTTCTGGCCTTGAGCTCGAATCGAACCTTGAATCATTTATCAATAGGCCGATAAAAACAAAAACAATTGTTAATAAACCATGAGCACTTGGGAATGTCAAACAAACTAATTGACAATAAACAAAAATCCAGCATTATCAGTGATTTGCACCAGATGGCGCAACACTGAATAAATATATTTGGTAAAAGGAATAGAAGTAGCAAATTTGCCAATCAAACAAACCACCGCTGTATAGCTAAATGGTTAGCGCAGCGTTCCTAAAGCGTACTGATGATGAAGGCTTAGCACCCTTCGAAATGGATCTATCTGCGCAGCTATGCCAGGTTGTCTGAAAAATTTTCTACTTACTATTCCAAAAACAAAATACAATTTTTCAAATTTAGAAAAACTAAAAAGTAACAATAATTATCATTAGAAAAAAATTATTGTTCTGGCCTTGAGCTCGAATCGAACCTTGAATCATTTATCAATAGGCCGATAAAAACAAAAACAATTTTTAATATTATAAAATAATTTTAACAAATGCATACCTGAAATTTTTCACAGTTTTGAATGTCTTTGTATATTTTTCCACTTGCTGCTCTTGGTCCACTCGTGACTGTTTTATCTAATGCTCTGAATAAATGACCAAATGGTAATTCATTGAAATGAAGCAAACATATAAACCATGCTTAAATGCTTTTCAAAAAGTCTTATAACACCATTTTCTATTCCAGTATTAGCTGGTTCGCCATCGCTGCATATGCCAATTAATTGATCATAGAATACTACGTCTATCAATTAGTTGAATATTCACTTTCTTCCAAATTTCAACCACTTTATCAATTACATGAGGAGTTAAATTTTTATGCGAAAATATTTTACTTTGAATTTTAGCATGATCACTTAAAAAAAATAAAATCTTTAAATGTCACGACTAGACGGTAAATTCAGATAATTCAATTCACTTCATAAACCAAATGCAATAATATCGTGTTCAAGTATATGCGATAAAGTGGATCCAGATGATGTAGAAGGATTTGGTTCATTCATTTTAAATTGAAATACAAAAAGCTGTAAAGAAAAAAATGTTTTCCATAAGAAATTTGTTAAAAATGATAATATAATAGTTTAAAGTTCATTTTAGGCTAATTTCTCATAATTTAAGCCTGATATCTCTACTAAAATTCAAAAACACTATAGATATTAATACAGATTTTGAAATGTACAAAAATACCTTTGAAGTAAGCCCAATATGATATTTTTCTATAATGCTATCAGAAGATATGAAGATTTTTTGGCCAAACCATACATTCTTATGGCAAAATATCTTTTTTGCAAAAGTGGAGGACTCGAAATCGGACTAGAGCTATGGTGTCTTCAGCAATTTTTCTTAGAACCATCTGTAGATTACGTTTTTGCTATACTCCTGATGCAAAAAAATTTTTTCCAGCTCTAATATATATATTGTTACGAATATTAGCAAAACTAAGGGGTGCTGCTATCTCTAGGCCAATGATAAGCAGTGACGTGAATTCACATCAATAATTCAATCATTATGTATCTACATAAACGAAACAATAATTGCGTCTACATATATGTACCATGTACGTATACGAGCAACGGAGAGTCAATGCACAAACACATGCATATATCTGAGATACTCCTGAAAGTATGCAATGAGAGAAGCTATAAAATCGTGCAATTGTAGTTACAGCTGAGAAGTTTGAGAGCTGATGGCAACTAGTAGATTCTGGAAGCGCCTACAAGATGCGAACGTTGAAATCAGAGAGTATAAAAAGGCAGCAAATGTAGCGGCGCTGGAATTCAGTTTGAGTTGAGCTATCAAGCAGTTATTGATTAAGCAGGCAATCTGGCGGGCAATAGTAGAGTTTCATTTGAACTATCAATCAGTTTGGTTGTTAAGCAAGCTAGTTGCAAAGTATAAGTGTTATTGTGAAGTACTTTAATAAAGGCCATTTTTCCATTATTCAATATTGGAGTTATTTATTCAACAGTTTAGTGATTCGAACTTAGCAGAAGGGCAAATAAGAGGATTTGCAAGTAAAATCGTTACAATTGGTGTCAGAAAAGGAATTGTTGAATAATTTCCAGACAACAAGGACATGGCAAAGTTCAGTGAATTGAAGATCCAGCAACTAAAGAAGGAGTTGGAGAGCCGTGGATTGAATACAAGCGGCGTTAAACTCGAACTTCAGGCACGGCTACGAGAGGCAATGGAAGCAGAAGGAATTGATGTGGACGAGTATGTCTTTTATCCTGATGGGGACGAGACAACAACAAAAATTGAAGAGAAAAACGAAACATCGCAGACAGTTACGAGCACAGACTTGAACATGATTTTGGCTGCAATATCTGCACAAACATCGACAGTAAAAGAAATGTCGTCAGAAATAACATCGAAGATTAAAGCACAAGAAACGCTTATGTCAGAAATGTCGTCGCAAATGTCATCTCAGCTGGAATCGCACGAGAACCGTATAGCAGCGAAGATTGAAGCACAATTGGATGAACAGAAAACACACATGGCGTCAGAAATTGCAGAACAATTAAAAGAGCAAGAGGCACGCAAAACATTACAACTCGAAGCCCAGGAAGAGCGTATCTCAGCGAAGCTGGAGGCACAGGAAACAAAAGTCTCATCGCAGCTGGAGGCTTTTAGTGAACGACAAGATAAAATGGAGGCCGAGATGGATGTTTTGAAAGATCGTATACAGGAGTTGCAACTAAATCGCCCAGCAGGTTCAGCGAGTAATCCAAAGGTAAAAACACCATCCTTTGACGGTTCTGTTCCTTTCCAGGTCTTTAAGCTACAGTTTGAGAAGACCACAGCAGTGAACAGTTGGAATGCTGAAGATAAAGTTGCTGCACTGTTCATGGCGTTGAAAGGGCCTGCAGCTGAGATTTTACAAACCATTCCAGAGGGCGAACGGAACTGTTATGAAGCATTGATGGGCGCTCTAGAGAGACGATACGGAACTGAGCATAGGAGACAGATATACCAAATGGAGTTGCTGAACCGCTTCCAGAGGCCTGGTGAAACATTGCAAGAATTTGCGTCGGATATTGAAAGGCTAGCACCTTTAGCGAATGTGGACGCACCCGTGGAATACACTGAAAGGGTAAAGATTCAGAGCTTTATAAATGGCATATGGGACGCCGAAACAAAGCGAGCTACATACGCAAACCCAAAGCCAACATTCGCAGAAACGGTGTCACAAGCTCTGATTCAGGAAAGAGCGTCGCTGCTGTGTAAGCCAGTTTTCAAAGAACGCCGTGTGAAAGTAGAAAGGCCAGAGTGGGTAGACGCAATATTGGATGCGCTGAAAGGATCGCAAAAGCGGAGTGAAAAAGTTATCAAATGCTTCGAATGCGGGAAGTCCGGTCACATTGCACGTCATTGCGATCTTGGTCCTAATAGTTCCAACAATTTGGGTGGCCGTAAACGCAAAGCTGGAGGAGATGAGCAAGAGCGAGTAAGAGGTAGAGATCGAGAGCTAGATCCAGCCATTGAATGCCCTGTGATATCTGTGTTGCAAATTGGTAGAAAATCGAGTAGTCTTACCGTCAGAAGGAATGTGGATGGTAAAGAACATGTACTGACTGTAGATACGGGCGCATCTCATTCCTTGATTCGATCTGATTTGGTCTACATGAGAGTAAAGTCATTACCTGGAGCGAGGTTGCGTACGGTCACTGGCGAGTATAACCAAGTCCGGGGAGAAGTGATCTGTGAAGTTGTAACGTAGCGTTACAATAACGTAACCCCATGTATTTCTTTATTCACTTAAACCTGAACCTCCCTGTACTTAATTTTCTATATCATAGCCAACAACCACTTGTACTTATTCTTTTATAGCATAGCCAACAACCACTGATAGCAACCCAATGAAAATCACAATAATGGTGTGTTGACTTCTCAACCAGTTTGCGGCACCACCCATATAAACATCGAATTTGCATTTTTGCAATTCAGTCCTCGCAGGTGAGCCAGCGGGAGAGGATGTCTTTTTTAAGACATACTTTTCCCTCCTGCTAGCTAGCTGAGTGGAAGGAGCGCCGTCATGGCACGGGTCACCCTTCACTTAGGTAAGGACAACGGGGAGGATGCCTTGTTCTACTTTGCCCCCCCCCCCCCCCCCGCGTCCTCCCAGGCGTTGAGCGGCCCTACGCCCACATGACCATTCCACCCCTTCCCCTCAGCACTGGTTTCGGCCGTGATCCGATGCGTGCGCACAGGGGCTACCGCTGTGCCGTTAAGGTGCACTTCCCCTCCGCCCACGGGTCGACCCACGGTGTATCGGCTGGTACAACCCCGCCCCCCTTACGCACCTTCTACTAGTGTGCAAGTAGGGAGGCGGAGGTGTCCAGCGGTGAAACCAGCACTAACGAGTCCTCGCAGTCTCTTCCCCAGGTGACCGACCGGCCTACTATCGATTCTGTCGAAGACTGCCGATCAATCCCATCCCGCCTTGCTGGTGCCGCCGCTGCCACACCAACCACTGGCCGTTCGTCGTCCTATCGCCATTCAGCCGCCGCGGCTACGACGAACGTTGGCCGTTCGCCATCCTACCGCCGTTAAGCCGCTGCATCCGTCACGCCGCTGCTACGACGACCGTTGGCCGTTTGCCATCCTACCGCTGTTAAGCCGCTGCACCCGTCACGCCGCTGCTACGACGACCGTTGGCCGTCTGACACCCTACCGCCGTTAAGCCGCTGCATCCATCCCACCGCTGCTACACCAGCCACTGGCCGCTTGTCATCCTATCGCCGTTAAGCCGCTGCTTCCGTACCGCCGTACCAGTCCGTCCGTTACCCGACCGTTCAACCGCCCTACCGAACCTCCTCTACTCCAACGACCGTTAGCCGCCACTCCGCCCCCTCGCCATCTTGCGACGGAAAACTGCTGCCCGTCTAATATCTCCAGCCGTGTGTGCGTGTGTTTGTAACACATAAATATCGTGTATTTATTCAGTAGGGGTTTGTGGGACCTTTACTCGACTCTGGATTGACTGAGCGTTACCTCAGCCTTAGACAAAACTCACCTCATAAATGGCGCCCGAGCAGGAACCCTCCTCCGCAGATGACCGTGGAAAAACAAATACAACAACCACCAACACTGCCGGGGCGGGTTCAACGAACACACCATCAGAAACAACAAACACACCGGCCCCCGAATTTACGATGCTGAATACCGACTCACTCAATTGGATCTACTTACTAAAAAGGGAGAGGCTGATAGAGGAGTGCAAGAAGCATAGCATTCCCGTGGAAGGCCAAACCGTAGCCGATCTACGCCGCGCACTGAGCACGTACGTGCAAGCAAAACTCACGAGGAAATCAAGTGAAGACCTACTGAAGGAGTTGGAGAAGGAAGTAGAAGAGGACGAAGGGAAACCAGTTAAACTACCAACATCGACACTAAACATCACCCAAACACAACCGGCCAAGTGAATAACCACCATCCAGGTACAAAATTCCCTGTCGCATGCGCATGAGAGAGAACGCGCGCAACCGAAACGAGACGAAATGAGCACCAGTGAGCTAATGAATACCGTCCGCCACTGGGATCTGCATTTTTCGGGAGAGGAGTCGCTGCACGAATTTCTGGAGAGAATAGAGGAGCTCGCCGAATGTTACCGCATCCCCGTCGACTGGCTCCTCCTAACGCTGCCGGAACTGCTGCGTGGCAAAGCACTCCAATGGTACCGCATCCGTAAGCCACAAATCAACCACTGGAGCGATTTTTTTTTCTGCCTAAGCGTCATCTTCAACATTTAGAAGAGGCCGTCCGAAAACGCAGGCAACAAGGCCGAGAAAAAGCCAAGGACTACGTCCTCGCATTGGAAACGCTGATCCGCCAGCATCGGACAATGTGCAAGGAAAATCATCTCGAGCGAATATACGATGGCCTACGCGTTGAATACCGCCTCTTCGTCAAGCGCAGCGAGTTTAAGACGATCGACGAAGCGAAACAGGGCAAAGAGGCGATCCACAGCCTGTATCATCTTCAAAAGGAGTACGATAGCAATGAGTGCTGATGGCGCTGCAAGGAACGTGGACACCGCCGCTTCCAATGCAGGGGCCGCTGGAGAATGTTCTGCTTCAGGTGTGGACAAGACAACATTCTCTCCAGGGACTGCTTATGCCCTTCGACTAACCAATCCACCGACAACAACACATCTAGGATGCCGAAAAGTTATGTGAGACCACCAGCCTACGATCCCGCTGCCGAAATGCAAGTAGATGACCGTTTCTATATACCGATAACCATCGAGCGCATGAGCGTGCGCGCGCTAGTGGACACCGGGGCCACCCTTTCATACGTCGATGAGTCAATACGAAATCACCTGGAGAAAAGCAACATCAAACCACGTCTTAACAGGCGGGTCGTCCAATTGGCAGACCAGACGTGTGTCTATAGTTCAAATTCCTACACAGCAAGGATTAAGTACCAAGGACGAACGACCAACACAATGATGTCCGTCATCCCGAACCTGGCAGAACGGATGATCTTAGGAATGGACTTTTTACGGGAAAGGGGAATCACCCTCACGCTAGATGGGCAGCCGTTAGAAGCCACTTTGACCAGAAGGTCAGCCGAGTTAGACACACTATGTGCAATGACCAGCCGGGAACACGTGAGCAATGGCCAAAATTCGGAGCAGGAAACTTCTTCAGCGCACCACCAGAAGCGATTAAGCAAAACCGTTAGCCCAATTACCGCATCTGAACATTCGACCATCCGTAAGAATAACCGGCCGCTGAAGCAACGCCTCTACCCCCGTTACCCGGCTATACAAAAATACAGCTTCAATAAAGAGTACCGAAAAAGAGCGCCGTACGCGATATGCAATACGCTCTCCCGCCGCCCGTTACAAAACACCGAACCAGACATATTTTACACAATATAAAGCGACAGAGAAGAGCGTGGTGAGATTATTAGCAACCATGCAATATCCGCAGCCATGGGAAATAGTAACCATCGACTTCGTGCCACCACTACCACGTTCCAAGCAAAGAAGCAATTACCTCCTCGCCATGATCTACAAATTCTACAAGTGTGTGAAGTTAATCCCGGCGCGCCAAGCAAAAACGGCAAGCGTGCTCAAAGCGCTATAAGAAAAGGTCATATACTTACTTGGTTGTCCGAAAACCTTCCTCACCGACAATGGGAAGCAGTTCGGCGGAAAAGCGTTAGCACCGTTCCTGAGCGACCACCGCACATGGGATTAGGAGATTCCACAAATGGCACTTGCAATAAACATGGTCAGAAAAGAGGGTATAAAAGCATCCACAGCAGGCATAAACTTCGGCGAAATAGAACGATGTCAGAGCGGATGCACACGGAGGGAGCAGTACCAGTGGCCAGCCAACCGAACAAAAACGGGCCACATTTTACCGAATACCTGATAGCCATGATGAAATCACAACCCGAGGAAGATGGAAACGAAGAAGAAGAATACTATGTATTATAATGAATTGTATGAAATATACTCTGTTAGTTTTAAGAAAAATGAAATGTAATTACTCTTACGTTATACAAATGAATTAAAAACATAAACTCTGTTAGATATAAGTGGAATGACTCTGTATATTTTTGAGAAAAAAAAAGAAAAAAAATAATTAATAAAGTGCTTCGCCCACATGCACACCGGCATAAGACCTAGGCCATGCCTGGAGATCCATCTTTACCCACCTCAGCTTTCCGTCAACCGAAGTGGGAGGGGGACTGTAACGTAGCGTTACAATAACGTAACCCCCTGTTATTTCCTTATTCACTTAAACCTGAACCTCCCTGTACTTAATTTTCTATAGCATAGCCAACAACCACTTGTACTTATTCTTTTATAGCATAGCCAACAACCACTGATAGCAAACCAATGAAAATCACAATAATGGTGTATTGACTTCTCAACCAGTTTGCGGCACCACCCATATAAACATCGAATTTGCATTTTTGCAATTCAGTCCTCGCAGGTGAGCCAGCGGGAGTGGATGTCTTTTTTAAGACATACTTTTCCCTCCTGCTAGCTAGCTGAGTGGAAGGGGCGCCGTCATGGCACGGGTCATCCTTCACTTAGGTAAGGACGACGGGGAGGATGCCTTGTGCTACTTTGCCCCCCGCGCCCTCCTAGGTGTTGAGTGGCCCGACGCCTTCATGGCCATTTAACCCCTTCCCCTCAGTTCTAGCTTGGGCTGGCTCAGTGGAAGGGGCGCTGTCATGGCGCGGGTCACCCTTCACTTGGGTAAGGACAACGGGGAGGATGCCTTGTGCTACTTTGCCCCCCGCGCCCTCCTAGGTGTTGTGCGGCCCAATGCCTTAATGACCATACAACCCCTCCCCCTCAGTCCAAGCTTCGGCTGGGTGAGTGGCAGGGGCGCCGTCATGGCGCGGGTCACCCTTCACTTAGGTAAGGACGACGGGGAGGATGCCTTGTGCTACTTTCCCCCCGCGGCCTCCTAGGCGTTGAGCGGCCCTACGCCCACATGACCATTCCACGCCTTCCCCTCAGCACTGGTTTCGACCGTGAGCCGATGCGTGCGCACAGGGGCTACCGCTTTGCCTTTAAGGTGCACTTCCCCTCCGCCCACGGATCGACCCACGCACCTTCTACTAGTGTGCAAGTAGGGTGGCGGGGGTGTCCAGCGGTGAAACCAGCACTAACGAGTCCTCGCAGTCTCTTCCCCAGGTGACCGACCGGCCTACTATCGATTCTGCCGAAGACTGCCGATCAATCCCATCCCGCCTTGCTGGTGCCGCTGATGCGTTATAAGAATCAGGAGAAGTTGGAGAAAGGGTTCAGTAGTAATCGAGTAATGGTGGAGAAGACTCGACAAAGGGCACGAAAGTCAAAAGAAAAGGTTGATGGATCGAATGGGCCAAATAAAGCGAAATTAAAAGTACCTGCGAGAAAAAGACCGGCATTGACAAACCCTAATGGACGCACTAAAACGTCTGAAAGAATTTTTCAGAAAGAATGCAAGGGTGATTTCAAGCCAGCGCGCACTACTGTTGTGAAACGTCCAGACGATAATGATGATGCAAAGTCAATCCGTCAAGCGCAAGCTCTGCGAAGAAGTTGATTAGCCAAACAACAGATTGCGAGGGAAAGATCAAGAATAATGAGTAGTAAGATGAAACGCAGGTACAATGAGAACAAAAATTCGGAAGGTTTCTTGGGAGGAGATTTGGTACTATTATACAACCCTCACCGGCGGAAAGGTGTTCCATCCAAGATTCGGTGTAGTTTGGAAGGCCCGTACAAAGTTGTGAAGAAGATCAGTGATACCATCTACCGCATACAAACCACTGGGAAACCACGGAGTAGAAGAGTGGTACATCTGGAGATGCTAGCGGCGTTTCGATCGGGAGATTTGTCTGATCGGGACGATCAGACTTAGGTGGAGGGCAGCGTTACGAATATTAGCAAAACTAAGGGGTGCTGCAATCTCTAGGCCGATGCTAAGCAGTGACGTGAATTCACATCAATAATTCAATAATTATGTATCTACATAAACGAAACACTAATTGCGTCTACATATATGTACCATGTACGTATACGAGCAGCGAAGAGTCAATGCACAAACACATGCATATATCTGAGATACTCCTGAAAGTATGCACCGAGAGAAGCTATAAAATCGTGCAATTGTAGTTACAGCTGAGAAGTTTGAGAGCTGATGGCAACTAGTAGATTCTTGAAGCGCCTAGAAGATGCGAACGTTGAAATCAGAGAGTTGTTGTTGTTGTTGTAGCAATGCTCGCCCCACCTAATAGCCGCGACCGATCACAAATTGTCATCAATATCCTCTAACGGGAGTCCAAGGAAACTTGCCGTTTCAACAGGGGTGGACCATAAGGAAAGGGGTGTTAGAGGCGTTGGTTCCACATTACAATTAAAGAGATGGTTGGTGTCATGTGGGGACACATTGCACGCAGGGCATACATTTTGTATGTCGGGGTTGATTCTGGATAGGTAAGAGTTTAACCTGTTACAGTATCCAGAACGAAGTTGAGCAAGAGTGACACGCGTTTCCCTGGGGAGTATGCGTTCCTCTTCTGCGAGTTCTGGATATTTTTCTTCAAGTACTGGATTCACCGGGCAATTCCCGACATAAAGGTCCGACGCCTGTCTATGGAGTTCACCAAGGACCTGCTTGTGTTTTACCGCTTCATACGGCTGGGTTCTCAGGTGCCGTATTTCCTCAAAATGCTTACGGAGATGACTCCTTAGGCCCCTAGGCGGTGCTGGTTCGTCAATCAGATGTCTGTTGGGATGCCCAGGTTTCTGGGTATTCAACAGAAACTGTTTGGTCAGCATCTCATTTCTCTCCCTGATGGGGAGTATTCTCGCCTCATTATGCAGATGGTGTTCTGGGGACATAAGAAGACAGCCCGTGGCGATTCTGAGAGCAGTATTTTGGCAGGCCTGTAGTTTCTTCCAGTGGGTGGTTTTTAGGCTTGGCGAACATATGGGTGACGCGTAGCACGTAATCGGCTGGCTAATTGCTTTGTATGTGGTCAAGAGCGTTTCTTTATCTTTTCCCCAGGTACTGCCAGCAAGGGATTTGAGGATTTTATTACGGCTCTGAATTCTTGGAACAATTGCGGTTGCGTGCGCACCAAAATGTAGATCCTGATCAAACGTCACACCCAAGATTTTGGGGTGTAGGACAGTCGGTAGCGTAGTGCCATCGACGTGGATGTTCAATATGGTCGACATTTGGGGCGTCCATGTTGTAAATAAGGTCGCGGAAGATTTAGTCGGTGACAATGTCAGGTTTCGCGAGGTGAAAAAGCTGGAGAGATCAGGGAGATAGCCGTTTATTTTATTGCATAGCTCATCGGTCTTTGGGCCTGTGCCTGTGGCCATTATTGTGCAGTCATCGGCGTAGGAAACGATTGTGACTCCTTCCGGTGGTGAAGGTAGCTTAGATATGTAGAAATTAAACAAAAGCGGGGATAGGACACCACCCTGTGGCACCCCTTGTTTAATTCTCCTTTGTTTTGATGTTTCGTTTCTGAATTGCACCGATGCCTGCCTACCACCCAGAGAATTTGCGGTCCACCTTTTAAGACATGGGGGAAGGGTGGACCCTTCCAGGTCTTGCAGTAATGAGCCATGGTTGACCGTATCAAAAGCTTTTGATAGGTCTAACGCTACGAGTACTGTTCTATGGTGGGGATATTGATTCAAACCGCAATTTATCTGGGTGCTAATGACATTTAGCGCGGAGGTAGTGCTATGGAGTTTTCTGAAGCTATGCTGATGAGGGGCTAGCTGCAAATGTGCTTGGAAATAAGGGAGCAAAATGGCTTCAAGCGTCTTTGCCACTGGCGATAGGAGAGATATCGGACGATATGACTCACCTACGTTAGCTGGTTTCCCAGGCTTTAGTAGCGGGACCACCTTGGCCATTTTCCATTTCTCGGGTATGACAAAGGTGGAAAGAGACAGTTTGAAGACATGTGCCAAATATTTGAAACCCTCTTTCCCTAGGTTTTTAAGCATCGGCATGGCTATGCCGTCTGGGCCCACTGCTTTGGATGGTTTAGCGCGACCAATGGCGTCCTCAACCTCTCTAGCGGTGATGGTAATTGGTGACGCGCTGAGTTTGTGTTTATGTGCGTGTCTATTGGCTCTCCGTCTATCTTTGTCGACCGTAGGATGCATTATATATTGTCGGCAGAAAGCGCTCGCGCATTTTTTCGCATCCGACAGCACCTTATCGCCAAAGGCGATGGAAACTTTGTCTTTGTGCTTAGTCGGATTCGATAGGGACTTTACGGTGGACCAAAGTTTACCTACACCGGTAGAGAGGTTACAACCTCTTAGGTGCTCTTCCCATTTCGCCCGCTTGTGTTCGTCCACAAGCAATCTGATGCGTTGGTTTATATCCCTTATTTGGGGGTCGCCTGGATCGAGCTGTCTTATAAGGTCGCGTTCCCTCGCTAAGCTCGCGGCCTCCGCCGGGAAGTGGGGCCGGATTTCGGGAATTCTCCCGGCGGGAATGAAATGTGCCGAGGCGGATTCAATGACCTTACGGAAGGCACGCTCCCCTTGGCGGGCATCAGTCGGGATAGGGAGGGCAGCAAAGCTGCTGTCTGTTGCAGATTTATATTCTTCCCACTTTCCTTTTTTGAAGTTTATGAAAGTGCGTTTTTCGGTGACGATGAAGTCGGCGGTACGCTCGAACGAAATAAGTATGGGCAGGTGGTCGGATGCCAATGTTACCATCGGCTGCCAGTTGACGCAGTTTACGAGTTCTGCGCTCACGATTGAGATATCTGGCGAGCTATGACAGCTTCCTACCATACGTGTGGGGGCGTCTCCGTTTATTGTGCAGAACGTCGTTTCGTCTATTTGATCCGCCAACATCTCACCCCTACTGTCCGCCCGCAAGTTTGAATGCCATAGGTCGTGATGGGCATTGAAATCGCCTAAGATAATGGGATTGTTGCCAGTGAGTAAGGCCTCGATATTAGGGCGGTATCCACTGGGGCAACAGGTGACAGGAGGGATGTAGATGTTGATGATTTCTAGATTTGCATCGCCTGACCGGACAGATAGGCCTTGACGTTCTAAGACATTGTCACTGCGGTCGATGCCAGGATCAAATATATGATATTGCACAGAGTGGTGTATAATAAACGCGAGGCCGCCTCCATTTCCGCTCTCGCGGTCTTTCCTGTGGACATTATAACCAGAGCAGGTCTGCAATGCAGATCTTGCTGTGAGTTTAGTCTCTTGAATCGCAGCAATGCGGATGTTGTGCCGCTTCATGAAATCGACTATCTCCGTAATCTTCCCAGTTAGTCCATTACAGTTGAACTGCAGAATTCTGAAGTGCATGGGGGGTGACGCCGCCACTCTAGGGGTAAGTGAGGGGTGACTACGCCTAGGTTGTGGAAGGCCAGGACGCAATTGCTGTTGTGGCCTTGGGACTGGGCGCCCTTGGGCAAGCATTGGGGTACCCTGATGATTTGGGTTTGCGACCTGGCAACATGGCGCGATGAAACCCGTCGGGGGGTTGCCGTCGCAGAGACCAGAACATCTAGGAAAGTGGCACCACCCAAGGCAGGAGCTGCATTGAGCGGATGTCGCAAACCTATATATTCTGTGCTGGCAGACGGTGCAAACGGAGGCAGGGACTAAGAGTCTGTTTCCCTGACCTGCACGATTTCTGCCAGAAAAGAGGGGGGGGGGGGAGAAGAAGACGGGGGCAGGGGCTGATGCTCAGCATTGCAACCAGCTCTACTACGAAGGTAGTAGTTATGAGTGGTATCAGCTGTTTGAGTTGTTGGCGCCGTGGGGCGCGAGCAGCAGCGGGTACTTGTTGTGGCTTGCTGAGCAGCGAAGCTGCTGGAAGGTAGTGGGGATACGCTTAGGCGTAGACTACGGGACGCCCTTGGGCGTGAGCAGCATGGAGCCACAATAGATTTATAAAAGTTACGTGGACGTTGGGTTTTGGGATCAAGCCCAGAACAACCTGTCCGATGCAACCATCCCTTGCACGAGACACACTGAACAGAGTATGACCGTCCTAAAAAGATTCTTTTCTGGCAAATGCAGCAAAACCATTTCTCATGACCGGGGTCAGGAGACGGACCCGGATTGGGTTCGATACCTTCCCGGAGTAAGAGAATATGTAGCAGTCCTGCTGCAAGGAGCTGCTGGGAGGATGACAATTTGTGGGAGGGACGAAACAAATTAAATGGGGTCACACTGAAATGACAGTCCTTGGTCGGGAAAAATCCCGAGTCGCTCCGGTACATAGAACCGACTGCCTTGAAATCAGAGAGTATAAAAAGGCAGCAAATGTAGAGGCGCTGGAATTCAGTTTGAGTTGAGCTATTAAGCAGTTATTGATTAAGCACGCTATCTGGCGGGCAATAGTAGAGTTTCATTTGAACTATCAATCAGTTTGGTTGTTAAGCAAGCTAGTTGCAAAGTATAAGTGTTATTGTGAAGTACTTTAATAAAGGCCATTTTTCCATTATTCAATATTGGAGTTATTTATTCAACAGTTTAGTGATTCGAACTTAGCAGAAGGGCAAATAAAAGGATTTGCAAGTAAAATCGTTACAATATATATAATTTTTTATTTATATTTTTTGAATTTAGGTGATAGGCGAACTTATAGCTATGTGGTAGGACTTTCTAGCAGCGCGAACCCGAATTGGAATGATTTTCTGTTTTTGGCTAAGTTAGTGCCTCGAATACTTCATAACGTTAATCGTGTTTGTTATATATATGGAGATCCCGTACAATACCAAATTACTGACATAACACATACTTCTCTGAACAACTACGTGCTCAACCAATTAAGAGAAGCGGATGCAGTAGCAAATGAAGTAACGAAATATGCTTATGTTTTGACGGCTTATATTCGATACCTTCCAGCGGCAATTTTAACGAAAATGAGCTTAAAATTCCTTACTTTTCATATATGTTAGCTTTAAAACTTAGCTGAAATGATATTAATACTCACTTTGAAAATTTCTCTATCAGCAATGCAAATTTTTCTTTAACGTAAAATACTCTAACAGCTTACATTTTACTTCCTTTATTTCTAACCAGCTTTAATTATGTATGCGCTTAAAAGCTTTAATCAGAAAGCAGTGGGCTGTAATGATATAAGGCAACATAAATTCCGTATAACAATATTATGAGTGTCGAAATATATTTTTATTGGACCAGGTCCGTCTGTGCGTCCGCCCGCCGTTGGCGTACTTCACATTCAGCCCGATTCTAAGTACTCTGAATGAATTACTGCCACAGCAGCGTCAAGAGAGGATTATAAGAAGGAGACTGCGGGTTAACACAAATCCGCTGCAGTTGCCTTCTTCCATTCAGTAAATCAATTTTCTGACAGCCATGTTGAGTTCAACTCCACTTTCGTCAAATGCTGCACCAAATTTGCTAAGAGCTCTTCATTTGCTTAGGTATGTATATCGACCTATCCTAATAAAAAGGTCGTATCTTAAAGGTTTTATTAAAAAGGACGTGTCCCACGAGCCTGGTTGAAAAGGTTGTAATTGAAATAAGAAAATGTTTGACGGAAGAGATATGAACTTAATTTAGTTTAATTACTGTTCACAATTCGCTATCTCCTTAAAATGCCAAGCTATACTACAGAAGACACATGAATCTACATATATTCTGGTTTACCAATTCATGTGTTTAGCGAATTGTATGTAAAAAGCAAATAAATTAAGTTTAACTCAAAGCTTTTTGACAATAAATGAACTTTTTACTTCCAACCCTTTAAACTGGTATCCTGAGATACGACTTCATGAACGACTTCGCTCAGAAACGACCTTATTAACAGAATGTCTGAGATACATCCTTCTCAACAAAACTTTTAAATTACGACCCTTCTATTAGGATAGGTCGATATATTTTTCAACTTAAAATAAAGACAATCTCGCCGTGGTGTGATGGTAGCTTGCTGCGTCTACCACGCCGAAGTTTCTTGGTTCACGGGAAAGGCAACATCAAAATTTTAGAAACAAGATTTTTCAATTAGAGGACAATTTTTCTAAGCGGGGTCGCCATTAGGCAGTGTTGGGCAAGCACTCCGAATGTATTTTAGCCATGAAAAGCTCTCAGTAGAAACTCATCTGCCTTGCAGATGCCGTTCGGATTCGGCATGAAACAAGTAGGTCCCGTCCCGTCAATTTCTAGGAAAAGTTAAAAAGAGTACGACGCAAATTGGAAGAGAAGTCCGGCCTAAAGTCTCTTCGGAGGTTATAGCGCCTTACATTTATTTTGATTTTATGGTATGAATTAATATTCATTCTAGCACTTTGTACAAATACTTTGATGCCGTCCCTTTAATTAAACAAGTTAATAATTCCTTTTTCTCCTTTTCTTCCTTAACTGGCTTTCCGTTTTTCAAATATTGTTGAGAGTAGTGAAAAAAATGAGAAGGGAGAAGGGAAAAACCTCGCAAGGAATTTTTGTTTAGATTTTGGTTGATTTTTAGCTATTTAAAACATAGATGTCAAAACGTATTTTGCTCGCCTGAAAAACTGGGTTTTTGCTGATAGATGGTATTGAATATAAGCCGAAAGTTTATGTATGCAATAACATATAAATTATTATTTTTAGATAATTATTCAGGCAGGTCTGCACAAAAAAATTTCGCAAATACCAATAGTGTTGATTCCCGTACATTTCGATAGAGACCCAACCAATCGTATTCCCTCATGTTGCAGATCAATTGTCTTAAGACCCTTTTTAACAAATGACTTCATGACAGGGGTGCCGGTTATACCGGGGTCGGTTCAACTCCCCACACAGGTAAGAACATTTTAATTAAGAAACTTAATTCACACCAGCAATGTTTATAATGGTCTTTGTATGTATTATTCCGTTTTTATATATACATATGTATAAATTGAATATACAAGCATATACGGCAGGCGATGTAGTGCCTACGTTTGCAGTCCCCCTTCTTCCTATCACTCTTTTTGTAATTCTCTTCTAATTTCTCTTCAATTTATCGTTTTTATTATTTTTCTCCTGTTATTCCCTATATCTGCATACCCTTCCTATTCTATTTCTCTCCCACTCCCTCTACTACCAAATTTTTATTATGGAATATATGGATATACCAAGTATTTTTATTATTTTTCTCCTCTTATTCCCTTATCTCTATACCCTTCCCATTCTACTTCTCTCCCGCTTCCACTACCTCTCTTAACTAATTTTTTTAAACTCTATACAGATTAATACTATATGTAGAATAAATAGCATATATTATTAGTAGCATATTTTATTCAACATTTTATAGAATTATAAAATCTTCACATAACGATTTTCGTATTTCATTGCTCGGAAGAAGTGAAAACTGAAACTAAACAACAAAAACGCCTCCTTATATAAACTCAAAAATTTCGTTAATTCTATCAAATTCAAAACCTTCTATGCATGGCGGAACGATACAAGGTGGCAGCACGGGACAGCCGATTATAAACTTTTTTTTATATGATTTGATATATCAACTTCCGGCGCAGTACGATTTTGACATTTGTCCATCGAATTTATAAAAACAAAGTACATGAAACTTTTATTTATGTTTGTAGGTGTGTCACCATGCGGCCACCTTGTATCGTTCTGCCATACTTCTATGTTAAAATATTTAAGTACTGCGTCAGTGGATTCGTCCAGAACGTAAAAAGCAAAACCTCCTTTGTTAAAATATCTGGGTACGGCGTCAGTAGATTCTTCGTTCGAACGGGTTGCCTTTCTGTCCGAAGTGTATGTTCCTACATTCGGTCGTCCTGACATAGCATTCCTCTCATGGATTCCGCTACCGCCGACAAACAACCTGCACCCCCATGTTCCCCTACTTTCTCTACTTCATATCGGTCGTTACCAAATTTTTCCTAAACTATATATGGTCCGAAATTATTTTGCCTTTAATTTAAGGAACTGAGCTCGTTTAATTGCAACCAAATCATCTTTTTTATATTGCTCAACATTTTTTCGTTTCGAATTGAAATTCCTACGATTTTTGTTTTGTATTTTTTTTAATGTTTTCTCATTTCAAATCTGGAATCATTTGTACGCATATCAATACCGATATTTTATACGATGAATGATTTGTACTTCTTGTTTTCGTACTATTGACGAATTGTTGAACCTGATAAACATATCTATACCACTGATCTCGATGATTTAGTTTAGTTTATTAATAAATTTGTACAAGTGAGACGTAATGATAAATACCCTTAAAAGCAGTGCTGTTGCCACTGATCTGAATCGAATTTGCATTTTTGCAATTCAGTCCTCGCAGATGAGCCAGCGGGAGTGGTTGTCTTGTTAAAGACAAAATAACTACTCCGGCTAGCCAGCTGAGTGGAAGGGGCACTGTCATGGCGCGGGTCACCCTCCACCAGGGCTGGACGACGAGAGCGGTGTCTTCGGACTATTTTTCCCTCAGTCGCCCACCCTGGTGCTTGAGCGGCCCGCTGCCTCAATGACCACATGCCCCCTTCCCCCTCAGCTCGGGTTGCGTGGCAGGGGCGCCGTCATGGCGCGGGTTACCCTCCACCAGGGCTGGACGACGAGAGCGGTGTCTTCGGACTACTTTTCCCTCCGTCGCGCACCCTGGTGTTGAGCGGCCCACTGCCTCAATGACCCAAAGCATCCCTCCCCCCAGCTCTGGTTTAATAGGCTGGCCGGAGCGGTGGGACCACTCCCACTAGTTAGCTAGGGAGAGGACGGTGCGGCCGTGGCGTGAGTCAACCCTTGCTGCACCAGGACGACGAGAGTGGTGTCTTCGGGCTACTTTTCCCCCCGTCGCCCTGGTCTGGTAAGCAATGACCCGCTGCCAGAACGACCGCACGACCCCTCTCCATAGCTCTGGTTTCAGCCGTGAGCCGATGCGTGCGCACAGGGGCTATCGCTGTGCCGTCAAGGTGCACTTCTCCTCCGCGCACGGATCGACCCACGGTGTCTCGGCTGGTACAGCCCCGCCCCCTTACGCACCTTCTATTAGCGTGCAAGTAGGGAGGCGGGGGTGTCCAGCGGTGAAACCAGCACTAACCGAGTCCTCGCAGTTTTTCCCGCAGGTGACTGACCCCGCCGATTACCGAGCCTGCCGAAGACGTTCGATCAGCCCGATCCTGCCGAAGCCGACCGACCAACACAAGCCCGCTGGTACGCCCTCCTATCCCGCCCGGAACACGCAGCCGCTGTCCAGGTAAACCCCGTCGCCAGCCTATCTCCCCTCTCACCCCGGCCCTGGTACGCGCTCAGTAGCCCACCGCCGTTGCATCCGTCACACCGCTGCTACGACGACCGTTGGCCGTCTGCCATCCTACCGCCGTTAAGCCGCTGCATCCGTCACGCCGCTGCTACGAAGACCATTGGCCGTCTGCCATCCTACCGCCTTTAAGCTGCTGCATCCGTCACGCCACTGCTACACCAGCCACTGGCCGCTCGCCATCCTACCGCCGTTAAGCCGCTGCATCCGTCACGCCGCTGCTACGACGACCGTTGGCCGTCTGCCATCCTACCGCCGTTAAGCCGCTGCGTCCGTCCCGCCGCTGCTACACCAGCCACTGGCCGCTTGCCATCCTACCACCTTTACTCGACTCTGGATTAACTGAGCGTTACCCCAGCCTTAGACAAAACCCACCTCAGAAACTAACTGGCATCCCACACACAGCAGGTGAGTGCTTGCCTGAATTGTTTTCTAAAATATGCAGAGTGGCTGAGCACAAAACACCTCCATTGCGTGACGCATTTCGAGTGAGAGCTGTAAGATATAACAGCAGTAGTAATAACAAACAAAAGCAACCCGTCAATGCCAGTCCCATCATTGTTAAACTGTTCTCTGCAACTGACCGCAACCAACTCTTAAAATCGGTTGCTATGTTTTGCAAATCAAAAAAGAGATCACTCGCGCTGTCAGATATTGATTTGCCTGGATATGGATCAATTTTCTTGCATGAAAGTTTAACAAAAAAATTGCGAGAGGTGATGGCGCATACCTTAGAGCTAAGGCGTAAGAATCAGTTAGCGTCGGCCTTCTCGATGCGTGGAAAAGTGTTTGTTCGTCTTAAGCCAAGCGATGAGCCCAAATTAGTAAACAACAAAACCGAGGTTAATGCTCTTATTGGAAATAGAGTGCATACATAACACACAAATAAGCTAGTACTATAATACGTTTATATTGTTATACGTGGATACATTTTTGTATACCTTCTCTCTGTCTTATTTTCTTTATTTCTACATTTTTCTTTAATTTTTGGTTTGACTTTGTTTACTAAACATTTTTGGCAATTTTTGACAAATTTAGCAATGTCACGAGTCATGTTTTTCCAAAAGTATTTAGTACGAATCTTAAAATCTAAAGCTTTTTAACACCGCAATGACCGCCTGATACAGGGTCATTATGATAAATTGTCATGATTTTGGTTTTTGTATTTTTGGTGGTTAACCAAATATTTAGATATTTATTTTTTAATTTTTAATTTAGAAAATACTCAACTTTGTTTATTTAAAAGATGTTTTTTTGATAACTTCCAATATTTTCATTTTGAAATATTATACAAAATAAAATGATTTAAAAATAATTTATAAAAACTAAGTATATAACTAAAGTAGATAACCCTATATTTACTCCCCCTCCAGTGAAACGCAAATTTTATTTTTTAAATATTAATTTACAGTGTATATTACTTACTGTAAGAATTTTGTGTTGTAGTTTGAAAAACATTTGAATTGTATGTTAATTGCGTCTTTTGATGATTTGATGTACTTGATAACTGATTTTTAGTTGTTGTTATTGTTTACTTGTTGTATTAATATTTTATGTATATTAATATTTGGTTGTGTTATTTCTATGTTGTTTGAGAAATATTGTTATTTACCGTGATGTGATTGAAGAACCTAGGATGAGGTTGAATAATAGTAGATTGCAACTGTGTGTGCACAATTACTCAAAAATTAAAACTTGTATTATGCAGAATGTATGTTCAATATATAATTGTACTCTGCATAATGTATGTCCAAGTTGTTGATAAGGAATGAAAAGTTGATTCCTTTAATTGTTTGAGGGTGAAATTGTGGTTGATTTATATTATGTGAGTGAGCATAAATTGAGTTTTTTATATGATTTTAATTTCAATATGAAAGAATTGATATGTCAATAAAAATTATTTTAAGAAATCTTTTGAGATTTTTTAAAATTTATTATAGTATTTAGTTTGATTTAAAAAGTTTTAAGTTGTTTGTTATTTTTAATTGGAAATGAGATTGGTAAATAATGAATTTGAGTTTATATGTCTGTTGCTGTAAATTTACTTACATGTGTAAATGATATATATTTTTGAACTGGAGGAAAAGTGTATATAGCTAAAATATATTTAATGTAATTATAAAGTAGAACAGTCTAATAATTAAAGTATTTTATTATTTTATTATTTCACGATTTTGTGAAATGTAATATTTTTAAATAAAATTTTTATCTAAAGTTATAGAATCCATTAAAAAATATATATATTTTTGTAGATGATAAATTCATAAAAAGAAAATGGTTGACTAGTAGTGAAATTATTTATCTTTCATTGGTTTTATTTTTAAAATTGCACCATTTAATACTTTAATCACTGATGTCAATCTTAAATTGTTGTTTATATGTATGTAAAATTGCTCTTTGATATAGAATGAAATATGTTGTTGTTTGTTTTAGTGATTGTAGTTAACGTTAGCTCTTCATTCGAATTGGTTTTTTGAAATATACTTCTTGTTAATTCAATATAAACAATGCGTTGAATGATTAAAAATTATAGTGGTTTGGTTAATTATTAAAGGCATTTTTAGAACTCGATTTTCGGCAAGATGTAAACTTTCTGCGTTGTTAATATTTGTTTGTTTTCCTTTAATTTCTTTCTTTTGATTTTGATGCTTGATATAAATTTATTGTGCTGTAGGAATTTCCAGATTTTGTACAGGATCGTTGGTGGGATCGCCATTTATATTTGGTGGTTAACCAAATATTTAGATATTTATTTTTTAATTTTGAATTTAGAAAATACTCAACTTTATTTATTTAAAAGATGTTTTTTAGATAACTTCCAATATTTTCATTTTGAAATATTATACAAAATAAAATGATTTAAAAATAATTTATAAAAACAAAGTATATATAACTAAAGTAGATAACCCTATAGTATTGTCGTCTGTTATATTTTCTATTGGGTAGTATTTCTAACGTTTTTAAAATTTTATTTCCGCATTGTTTTAAATTTAAAATTGTACAATATTTAAAAAATATATCATCTTTTGGCCATTCAACTTTGTTAATATGGTGATTGTTAGCTACTGTTTGTAACTTCGAAAGTAACTCTCCTAAGTTTGTTATTTCGTTACCAATCTCGATATTAATTAGTTTGATCTTTTTACGTCGCATATGTGCGATTATATGCATTTTAGAAATTTGACTTTTATCATCATAAAAAATTGTGGTTCTTATACGCGGAAGTTTTTTCGAATAATTAAAGGAAAATTTGTCATAAACGTGTAAAGTAAGATGCTTTTCGATGTTTTTATCTGTTTTCTTGAGAACGTATTCATCGTTTTGTCGATTTGACATTGATCTTGTCTGTACTGCTAAAATTTGTTTGTTCGATTCTTTAATCTCATCGATTGTAATGCGCGATAGTGCATCAGCGCCAACTTTTGATTTACCCTTAATATACACAATAGTGAAATTATACTCAGCTAGTTCTAGTCTTATCCTTGAAAGTTTTGAAGATGGGTCTTTCATGTTGAATAAGTATACTAGAGGTCTATGGTCTGACTTTACAATAAAATGGGTACCATACACATATGGTCGAAATTGCTTTATTGCGAAATAAATAGCTAAAAGTTCCAATTCTATAATTGGTTTTTTCTGCTCTGTTTTACTAAATGCTCTAGAATCGAAACAAATTGGTAAATCACTACCTTGCTGTTCTTGACTTAAAATAGCGCCACATCCAGTTGTGGAGGCATCAACGGTAATTATGAATTGTTTAGTAAAATCTGGATATGAAAGTAACGCTGCTTTCAAAGATAAAAATGCTCTTTCACACTCAACATCCCATACAAATTCAACTCTTTTCCTGCTTAATCGATTCAGTGGCACTGCCAGAGACGCAAAATTAGGTATAAACCGTCTGTAATAGTTTGCAAACGCGAAGAATTTTCGTATCGCGTCTTTATCAGTCGGTTTTGTATACTTTTTAATTGCGTTTACTTTAGAGTCGTCTGGCAACAAACCTGGCTGAACATTTATGACCTAAAAATGTAACTTCTGGTCGTAAAAAGTTGCATTTACAACTTTTGAAAGATTTTTAATGTGGTGTGCTTCACTACAACCTATGACGATAATAGCCGTGTTTTTTAACACGCGTATATCCGTTTACGCTTAAACTTTATATTGACTGCTAAGAGACAAACTATAAATACACCTCTGAAATTGCTGCGCATAAATTTTGTCCTACTAAATTTCAATACGCATTATACTCAGATGTAACTGAAATATGTGTCTTTGTTTCACCCTGTACACTAATTCTATGTATTATATGTGTGTCCACAATTCATCGCAACTGATTCAGCTATATGTTATACCCTATGGCCATCAGAGCGTTGCGTCTCCGCTTTTCGGTACACCCTGTTGCTGTAGCTAGTTGTTTTACCACAGCCGCTAGATGGGTCTCCTAAGCATTATCTAAGCGAAGATAGGCGTTTTTTAACACGCGCAAACGAAACGTATACGCGCGTGTTAAAAAACACGGCTAATATCGTTGACGTATAAAAATGCGGCGTTGGGTGGTATACCCGAAAAAGCTATTGTCATCATTCGTGAGAATGAATTAGGTGCTATATTTAAGCCGAATGGAAGCACTTTCCATCTAAATGCTCCTCGGTCAGTGCTGAAAGAAGTAATGTCACGTGAGTCAGGATGCAAGGGGATTTGATGAAATCCAGAAAAAAGATCTAATGTGGAAAAATATTTTGCTCTACCGAGATTGTCTAAAATATCGTCGACTCTAGCTAGTAGAAATTTATCAGCAATGAGTTTTTTGTTTACTGCGCGAAAATCTACGCACATACGATATGCTTTTTGACCATTAGTGTCTTTCTTTGGGACTACAATCAAAGGACTATTGTAATTCGAATAACTGGGTTCAATCAAATCGTTGTCTAATAATTTATTTACTTGGCGATTTATTTCCTCGCGTTGAGAATATGGTAATCGATAGTTTTTAACATTTACCGGCTCGTTGTCGGTCAATCTTAATTTTTGCTCGTAGAAGTTGTTTAAAGTCATTTTGTCCGTGTCGAGAGCGAAAATGTCGGCATAATCTATGCAAAGGTCAATTAATTTGCTATGAGCATGTTCAGGTATTTGATTTTTTAAAATTGAAGTCAGTTTTTTCGTACGTTTGTCTTCTTTGTCTGTCTTGTTAATTGTATAAACATTATAGTTTGAAGGTTTTTCTGTCCGGATACTGTTTCCTTTCACATACTTTATATCATCCGATGTATTTATGACTTTAATTATTGGGTTACTGGAATTAACAATGCACCTAGCTGTGAAAACACCTTTTTCAATTTCCTGCGAGTCCACGAAAAGTGGCTCGTGTGAATTTCCTAAATCAAAAAGTCTGAATATTTCACATCTTGGAGGAATGATACAAATGTCGCTTTCTGTTCCGTGTAGGATTGGAATTGCAACTTTTCCATTACCTACCCAGAAGGAAATACTATTTCTTTCATAATTAATGATGCATTTGTTAAGTTTCAGAAAATCTTTACCCAGTATACCATCGGATGGAATATTAAAGTTTTCATTTACTACATGTAAAGTATGTTTAATCGAAAAGTTTTAAAAATTTAAATTTACGTTAATTGTACCTAAGGTTGAAACTGAATTTGAAGTGACACCGGTGATGTTAATAATGTCATTTGTATTTAATGAAATATTACTGTCTAGACATGATATTTTTATTAAAGAAATGGGTGCTTGAGTGTCTAATGAGAATGAACAAATTTTTTGTGACCCGTTAAGTTATATTTCAATGAAATCAGAGTAATTTAAATTTAAACAATAGATGCCTATTGGTGAGGGATGTTCGCTTACTGGCTTAGTTCTTCCTCCCCCAGTGTTCGCTCCTGAGGGGCGCTGGCGTTTAAAGCGCGAACGTTTGCGTTTCGACCTCTACCGTTTGAAGATCTTGAATTGTTGCTTCTATTGTTACTATTATTTGTATTTGAATTGGAATTTGTATTTGGACGCGTATTATTACTGTTGTTATTCTGGTATCTATTTCCGTTATAATTCCTATATCTTTCATTATTATTGCCGTTATAGTTGCTGTTGTATGCATATGAATTATTGTTTCTATAACCAGTATAGCCGCGGTTTGGGTAAAAACCTCGATAACTACCGCGTGAATTTCTGAATGTACTGTTACCACGTGATCGAAAAGCTAGAACCTGACGTTCAGTTACTTCGTTGTTTTGTTCTACAATTAATTTTGCTACTACGTCTTGCGGATCAGTAAATGCTGTTGAGGCTAAAATGGTTTTTACTAAATTTGATTTTGCATTTAGACGACACACGTTAACAGTTTGTTCGACTGCCATTTCATGAGCTTTCGCTTGAGTGATCCCTTCAATAATAATAAGAGACCGCTCAAGTGAGTCAGCTAAATCTTCAACTTTTTTGGCAAACTCTGTATAATTGTTACCGTTAACGTGCAACGCTGCAATTCTCCCTGCTACAACTTTCGAGTTGTCTGGTTTGATCCTATTTCGTAAAGCTGTTTTAATTTTATTGACTGAAGGTACTTCTGTTGGTATTGCTTCACGAGCTTTACCCTCTAATTTTGATTTTAAGAACGCTATAAAAGTATCAGTTAAATCTGCAGTAGCGAATTGTTCAAGTAATGCAATTTTGTCTATAAAAGAATCAAATGCTAGCGGATCACCACTGTAGTTTTCTCTAATAGAATTAGCACATGTGTTAATGAAAATTTTCTTTTCCTCAACTGTTGCCATGATTTGATCGTTAAAATCTGGAGCTGAATTAGCAGAAGGTGAGGCCACGTTTGTACTAATTGTATCGTTAAGATCTGATTTCAAAGTAAAAGAAGTTGAAGTTAGTTTTGCACTATTTGAATCATTAAGATTTGAATCTAAATTAGAAGTTGAATTTTTAATGGAAGAATTTTCGCAGCCTGGAAAATCTGCTGACAACGATAATTTATTTTCCTGTTTGGTGACTTTTTCGGTCGAAGATGAAGTTAAACTTTCGTAGCTTGAAGCTGATTTATCGGAATCGGATTCCGAATCTGAAGTTTTTCCCACTTGTTTACCACTTCTAACGTTGTACATATGAAATTAATGAAGCACTCGTTTGAATGTTGAATTTAAATTTGAAGCTGAAGTGTTGAAGTAAGAAGTAAGAAGATAAAATTTGAAAAGCTGAACTGATTTGCAGGTGAATAGTCACTACAGAAATATTTAACACTTTATTGGAAGAATTAATTGGAACTGCAGTATGCATATATTGCGATTATGTTGAAAGAACTGGTCCGCCATCCACATTACGTACCACCAAAATATTCTCCGCGCTGTTTTTCTTGTGTTACCATAAGAACAATTTAGGATATTAAAACAATTTAGGATATTGATGTACTGCTGCTTTCGGCTGTGGCACTCGCAGCAGGAAAAATTCCGGCTTGCAAGATTCTTCGTTTTGGTCTTTTCATTAAGGCAAATTCGCCATTTTGTGCACGTGGTGTGGCCCGATGTCACGGTCGCCATGTAAAGTGGCCTTTCGTGGCCACTTAATTTTTGGTGAAAGTAACCCCCTTTCCAAAATACAAACACATTCAATTCCACTATGAATTGTCCCACTATAGGGTTGAATTATATTTGACAAAGTTCAAATTCTTTTATTATATAATATGCACCAAAATGTAATTGGTAAGACACTTCAACTTATATTTTGTTCTTTTTAAGCAACTCACAATTCTGCCGTTCGGGCTCGTTTCTCTAAAATTAATGTCTATATAATTTTCATATTTTCTCCAGCCACACAAGCGCCGGGTTGCATTTACGCGACATCAGCTGATTTGTGCTTGAAGTGTTGAGTTTGTTTATGGTGCCGTCACAGGAATGGTTTTGAGGATTCCTTAGTTGATGTGGTTTGTGTTTCCGAAACCTGGTTCAGTCCCACTATTTCTGACGTTGTCTACAGCATTCCAAGCTACAGCCTTATTCGCCATGACAGGTGTAACCAACGAGGGGGTGGTGTTGCAATCTATTGCAAGTCATCGTTAAACTTGTTCTAGCTAAATCCCCATATAAAAAGCATATTAGTGTCGTGCGTATATAACCGCCGTAAGTGTTGTTCGTTAGATTCTTTTTTTATGGAAATATCAATGTTTATTATTGACTATGAATTTTATGTAATATGTTAATGTGAACCTCCTTTCAAATGACTCCTCTTCCCGTAAACTGAACGATCATGTAACTGCAGCAGGTCTTACCGTAGTTAATGAAGTAGCACCTACAAGATTTGCCCATAATGCAATTCTAAGTCTCTTAGATTTTTTTATAACTTCAAACCTTGACCATATTTTAAAATTCGACAAAATATTCTTTATTTCTGACCATTGTGGAGATTAAAACCACGTTTTTATTTTATAACAAAACTTTAAATTATATTTTTTAAAACGCCTAAAAGTATGCGTCAAATTCTCTTATTTTTCACAACAACAATGAAAATTTTTGAAAATTGAAAAATCAATATTGAAACTTAAAATATTGATAAAACATTTTAAAATTACAAAGTTCAAAATAACCTAAATACAAAGTTAAATAAAAATAATAAGAACCCTAGAACCATGACCTAATTTTTTGTACTTTAGATATTGTGTTCAATCGTCGTCCATGTCAAAGTATTTTTATGTATTGTGACTTCAAGTCGATAAATGTAAATGCGTTGTATCAAAGTGTGGCAGTTGTGGACTGGAATGATAGTTGGTTCTACAACTCTGTAGATGAAAAACTTACAGCATTTAATAAACATTTTACTGATTTATTTGAGAAGCATGTTCCTCTACGTATGACTCAAGTAAACCGTTCTTGCCCCTGGTTTAATAACAAAGTCAAGACATCCTTAAAAATTCGGAATAATTTATATAGGAAATGGAGGAGGACTATGTCAGATTTCGCTTGGTCTCAATATAAAGCTGCTCGAAATTATACTACGCTTATCATAAGACAAGAAAAAAGAAGATATTGTAATAGTAAATTGAATCCATCGCTTCCTTCTAAAAATCTATGGCGGAACCTAAAAAACTTAAGAGTTCATGGTGGTTTGAAGCCGGAATGTGACATAGGCCCCAATATAATGAACGATTTCTTTACAGTAGGGAAAAGCAATGAACCTTCATCTCATACCTTGAGGACTCTTGTAGCTCGTACTGCTTTTGAACATGAATTTAAGTTTGAATGTGTGAGTGTGATGTCATACAAGCAATACTGAATATCACATCTGACGCTGTTGGTGACGATGGCATTTCCCTAAAATTCGTTAAGCTTGTGCTGCCATTTATTCTGGGCACTATTACCCACATAATAAACCATTTCTTTACAACATCTTGCTTTCCAGAGGAGTGGAAAAAAGCCATCATACTGCCAGTAGCTAAGAAAAGTACGCCTACAACTCCTAGTGATTATAGGCCCATAAGTATATTACCAGCATTGCCGAAGGTATGCGAGTCGTTCATGGCAGCACAAATCTCATCACATGTTCAGCGCTACAATTTATTATCCCCTCTACAATCTGGCTTTAAGCAAAAGCATAGTTGTTCTACTGCTGTGTTGAAAGTAACTGATGATATAAGGATACATTTTGATGATGGATCCTCAACACTTCTATGCCTCCTGGACTTCTCTAAAGCATTTGATATGGTTATTCATAATATTTTACACACTAAGCTTAAGCATTATTTTGGATTTGTGGATGAGCTATCTTAAGTGCAGGGTACAAAAGGTGAAGTCGATGGAGTCATATTCTAGTTTTAAGGGTGTATCAGCGGGCGTTCCGCAAGGATCTGTCATAGGACCTCTTTTGTTTAGTTTATTTTTGAATGATGTGTTCTCAGTTTGTAAATATGTTAATGTACACGCATATACTGATGATATCCAAGTGTACTTGTCTAGTCGAATTGGTCTTGTTGAGGATTTATGTTTTAAAGTAAATAGTGATCTGTCAGCTATATCCCAATGGGCAAGTAATAACAATTTATGCCTTAATGCGTCTAAGTCATATGTGTTGTCAATATGTAATAGAGTAGTGTATGTTGAGGATATTCCAGAGCTGTTTATTGGTAATAGTACTCTACAGTTTACAAACAAAACTAAAAACTTAGGCTTTGTCGTCAACTCTAGGCTGACCTGCTGTGATCACATTAATGGTACTATCAGTAAGGTGTATTGTACCTTATGTAGATTGAGAATGTCTGCGTCGTTCCCGCCCTTGGAAACTAGGCGAAAATTAGCTAAAGAGCTTATCATTCCCCACATAACGTATGCTGAACTTGTCTACAGCAAGCTTGATTCAATTTCCGCTCAAAAAATTAATGTCCTGTTTAACCCTCCGGTGAGTGACAGTTCTGAACTTCACGGCCGTGTGAAAAGGTCCCTACGGACCTTTTTTTGTAAATCATTTTTTTTTCATATACAAATTTTTTTTTTGATTTTTTTTGTTTTTATTGTTTATAACTTTATAACTAAATTCTACATACAAAAATAATTTTTTCAATTTTTTACCGCCGTCTGTCACTCCTTTTTATAGGCTTCATTTCGTTGTAAATCGTAAAAGCAGCCAATGCAGCGACTTCCAGCATATTATAAAACATGGCCAACGGCCATCGTTGTGTTGCTCTTTTGCAGCTGTAAGTGCCTAGCATTTGATCCATGGTATCAACGCCGCATTTGTTGGCGTTGTAATCTAATATGGCATAGAGCTTCCGATTCTCGGTTTGCTCGTCAACGCGGCAGGTGTAGTGCATTGTGGAGAGCACGTTCAACACTTTATTTTTTTTCGGCACGTATGAGCATAACGCTATATCCCCTTCGTTGAACCCAAATAATTTACTATTGATGGTGCGCTTCGGGTTCTTCTTGAACTCCTGTCGAATGAATGTTTTGTTGTAGCGCACTCTACCAACATATGCGGTCTTCCTCCTCATCAAAACACGCGCCAAGTCAAGAGTGGTAAAGAAATTATCCGCGTATATAGTACGGCCAGCATCTAAATATTTTTCCACAAGATCCTGCACTACGTTCTGCCCTTGGTTTATCTCCCGTTGTTGGTTTGGCAGTTTTCCAGAATATATCATTCCCTTCACTTTCAAACCATTCTTAGCTGGCTTTGACGGAATATATTGTGTGAAGCGGGTGCGGCCTCTGTAAGGGAACAACTGCTCACCAACTGTTAGTGCTTCATGAGGAGTGTAAGCTGCTGCCAAGTTATGTTGCAACATTTGCCAAATATCGTCATATAGCCGCAGTTTTGTTGTTGATGACTCGCTGTTGTCGAGTATTTCCATTGTCGAATCGAATAAATTGCTTTATATATATGCTTTGTATATCGGGCAACGCGTCGCGCCCCATAATTCCATAGCTGGTTCAAGGTTTGATCTTGTGGGTCCAGCATACAAAAGAATAGCTACAAAGGCGTCAAACTCTTTCACTGTCACTGGCTTCCACTCCTTTTTCTTCGTGGGATTCGCCAAATTCCACGCAGCTGTAACCTCCCTGCCTTTTCGATTTGTTTCACGTATCACTAAGTGTATTATTTCCTGTGTCATGATTGAACGCATTATTGTATAGGGGTCGTGTATATTTCCTGTTGGTCCTGGTTTCTTTCTTATGAAGTAGACCACGTTATGATTACGAGTGCGTGATGTTGGTGGTGCTTTTTTACTCCATTTGGTGCCATCTTTACCAATATATTAACTTTCATTCGTTTCCTGTCCATCATTTTCTTCCTCTTCATCATCGTCGCCGTCAGTATCTTCATTTAACTCGACGTATCCTTCAGTTTCGGCATCTGACTCTTCAGCAGGTTGGTATGTGCGATCTTCATCATCCTCAACTTCATAATTATCAATTGCAGCAATATCAATTTCTTCATCCATGTCTTCGTCCATAAAATCAACAAATCTACTATCAACTTCGTCCGCAGTAATTTGCTCGTAACGTCTACTACGGCGTACAACCATTTCAGCAACGTATAAATTACTTGTATCTGCCATATTTATATTTTTGTTTCTATCACACACGATTTTACTCTTCGCTGTCTAAACTTTGACTGATTTGGTTTACGAAACTACAACTTATTTTATATTTATACTCTTTCGTACGTCTACCTGAACTCAAAGACATTAGGGATGATGATAAAAACAAAAAATTCTAAGAACTGGTTTATAGCTATTGTAGTATAAAATTAAAATATTGTGCCTTTCCTTGAAAGCAATAAAGTTCATGTCTTCGTAGGGTAAGAGTAGGAGTAATTTCAGTTTGAAAAGGCAAAAAGGTCCCTAGGGACCTTCTCACTCATCGGAGGGTTAATAATGTTACCCGTTATATTTATGGTCTAAAGAAATTCGATCACATATCCCAATGGAGGAACGATATTCTGGGTTGTAGGATTCATGACTACCTTGCTGCTAGAAACAGTATGTTCATATTCAAATTTTTAGAATGGAAGTCCCCAAACTATTTATATGAAAAGTTAAATCCAACAAAATCCGTTAGGGTTCATAATCTGGTTATACCGAAATACAACTACCTGTCATCATCCATACTGTTCTCCATCAACGCTGTGGGGCTCTGGAACAACATCCCAGAGTCTGTTAAATGTGTGCTGAACAGGAATAACTACAAGGAAATTATACTTAACTACTGTAAATCGAGTTAATGAGTGCGATTTTATATAACTACTTCCTACTATCGGTCTACACTTTCTGTCCTTTTCATCTTTTTCTCTGTGTTTTTTTTTTCTCTCTTCTCTTTTCCCATTGCTTTTTCTATTTAGATATAAGTTCAATTAAATTTAAGTTTAATGCATTTTGTTTAATTTTATTATGTTAATTAATGTTAGTTGATGTACTTTTAAAAGACTGTTGTCTTACATGTACATTGTACAACCGCTGTTTGTTGTTAAATAAATAAAAAAATAAATAAATAAATTCTCTCTTAACGTATATCAACATTCGGATATTTACCGACAATACAATATTTTTATTTTCTAAATTTATTTTTAATATACGTTATGTTAAATAAATAGATTATGAAAACGAATCGCCCAATTAAATCAAAATACTATCAACTATTTTACTATTGTATGAATGCTCAAAAAGGTATTTGACTAGTTTAGCAAAAAGAAAAATAATAATAAAAAAACAAAATAAAAGAATGAATCTGATTCAGAAAAATTAAGAAAACTTATTATTATTATTATTAATAAGTCATTGGACAAAAAATCCTTATAGACTACATTATGAATCTAAGAAAGTATTACATACAGCTTAAATGTAATTAAAATATACAGCTTAAAAAGCGGAATTCAAAATGATAAAAAAATCGGCTCTTGGAGGCGAAAAATCAAGAGAGACTGTTTTACTCAGTACATTGAACTCACAAGTAGCGCGATTAACAGGAGCATAACTAGCGTAATTTGCTCTGAAGTTATCTCCATAGAATGGAAAGAAATTCCGAAGAAGTCGTTGAGGAACATTAAAGCAAATCCTTTCCAATAGATCAGGACAGTCAATAACCCCCTTAATCACATTGTATACAAAAGTTAAACAGAGTATAGATCGCCGACTCTCAAGAGACTTGCGCCCTAAGAGCATAAGCCGAGAAGAATAGGATGGCATGGGTTCTGAGAAGTTTAATAATTATGTATGTACATTTTTCAGAAATTCAAATAAAGACAATTTAAAGAGCCTGGTATTGCGTTAATTTTTAATGTTCTTTGGTAGTGAGTTCCATAATTTGATAGCACTGACAAAGAATGTTCTGGAAGATGTAATATGCCTATAGCGTGGAACAATAAGGTTGCCAGTTCTGCCTGATTTTAAAAACATTAATTTCTAAAGAGTTATTCCGGTTGCCTTTTATGGAATAAATCGTGCAGGAACCCTAAATTGCGATAATTCAGAAAGCTAACGAGACTGTAGTTAAGTATCTTGGAGGAAAACTCCGATATATGATCAAATTTATATCGAGCGCAGTTGTTTAAAGCCAGCTGCAACTTTTTTTGTGGCTCACTGTCGATATTGCCGAAAACGATCCCCCAAAGGATATCAAACTATAAGAGTTCTCACCTATTTCAATTTCACACTAATTGGAATTAAATCTGCAGCCACAACACTCTTAGTACGAAGTATATTTTGCTTAATGTATAGTTTACATGGTCCTTGCATCCGAGGTATGAGTTCAACTTAAGTCCAAGGCTAGTAGCCACGGTCGGCGAACGAGTTAAGTTGTAGTTACCCACGAACGTACATACAAAAAACGTGTCAGCTGACACGACCTATCTTATGAATTAGCCCGGAACGTAGAAATCAAAACCATTTTGATTTTTTCCGTAAGAACGTGTCAGCTGATCGCTCTCTCACTGGACAGAGTTGCCTAGTAAACTTTTGTGCGCTAATTTTTGACCGTTTACAGTTTTACGCAAAAGCACCTAATTAAAGTTTGAAAAATTGTGGAAATAATTCGAAATAATTATGTAAAAGTGAAGATTATAAATATGTAATCTATTTATACTTATTTAATATTAATTCCAGCCTTTTACAACATCAAAAATTATAATAGGAAAAGTTGATGTTTCCATAAGCATGCATTCAAACAGGACAATGGCAACAATTTTTTCTTTGCCACTACCGGGATAAATTTCGCCCAAATGTGTGTGCGGACGGCATAAGTATACGTACGTTACACACGTCGGTAGGTAACTGCTGCTTTAGTCTTAACTGTTGGGTATCATCAAATCATCATACTTAGGAGTGCACGTTGACTCTAAGTTAACTTTCAAAGAGCACTTCAGAGCGGTGGGAGAGACAATTATCAAAGTTAATGGAGCACTGATGTGAATAATGCCTAACATTGGTGGTCCGAGCGAAGCTACGCGTCAGCTATTGTCTACAGTAACCAGCTCGATAATACTATATGCAGCACCAGTGTGGTATGGATCTAAATGGACCCATCAAAAAGATATATTAGTAGCATACCGCATACCGACTTGCATCTATAAAAATAGCATGTGCTTATCGGGCGGTGTCCGACGACGCGATCCTGGTCGTAACCCGGAAAATCCCAGTGGACTTACTGGCAAGCGAAATGGCAGATCTGTATAACACTAATATCGAGCGACCATCTGAAGAAGCAAAGAAAAGAGCAAGGATACAAGCAATTGCTAAGTGGTAAGAACGGTGAGAGGCCTCGGGTAAAGGGCGTAGGACCTTCATGCTAGTTTGGGACGTAGCTCAATCGAATGAGCTGAAGCACGGCGAACTGAACTATAATCTCACGCAGTCACTGAGTGGACATGGCGGTTTCAAAGAGTATTTATGGAAGCGCAGGATAGAGGAAGATCCTCTTTGCCCAATGTGTACCACGGAGTTAGAAAACGCAGAACACGTCATGTTCCACTGCCCCAGTTTTCATCAGGAAAGATTCACCTTGCATAGAGTTTTTGGGGAGGAACCTACCGCGAGAAATTTTGTATCACAAATGTGTAACAGAAAGGAATGCTGGACTGCAGTGAGCAAAATGGCATTTATAGTCATGACACGCCTGATGGATACTGAGAGGGTGCGCAGAGAAATGCACAGGCGCAGCAGTGGCGACTAAATCGACACTCAGATCAAAAAGCCGGAACCTGGACGCAGGGATATCAGTAGGCTCTTAAAAAATGAGAAATATGGGACGCCACCCTGAATTAATGCGAATGTGGTACGGGGTGGGCGACGGTTCCAAAACTGGGTTGTTTTTTAGTCTACGGACACACGGTTGCTGCGACGGTAGCAATTATTGTGCATTAGGCATTTTTCAGCCCTCCCGCAAAAAAAAAAAATAAAATATTAAGAAAAAACAAAAACAAAAAGGCTAGTAACAACAGACTCATAACTAATAGAAATGCCTGGCAAGAATAAAGTAGGCAAGGTCTTAACCAGCTGACGGGAATACGCCAAGCACATAGCCTTGGTCTTAGAAGCGTTTAGATTTAATTTATTGTCATTTGCCCATGAAGATATGGGCTGAAGGTCTTCATTCATTCTGCACACCAGATGTTCTGATAGCCAAAGATATACTTGAGCATCATCAGAATACAAATGTATCGATACGCTCTTGGAAATATTGGTCATATCATTAATAAAAATAGAAAACAGAATTGGACCGAGAATGGACCCCTGTGGCACCCCCGAATCAAGAAATTTCATCTCCGAGCAACTATTTACAACCACTTCTTTCTGCAAGGGACCTATAGATAATTTTCAATCTTAGGAAAGTTTTCCAACATAGGTACTATAATGCGAAGCATTATTTCCATTTCGCCGTTCCCATGAGGAACACCTGTTGTTATAAGAACATGCTGAATATTTTCGTTTTCACGATAATCCCCCAATAAATGAAAAGTAAAGGCCGAACCCTTATTCGTGATGATCCTCTTATACACAAAAACACACGCCTGCTTCCTCAGAGTTTCTGCAACTGCAGAATATCCTGTGTTTTTCGTTGGATATAACCAAACGAATTTTGAAAATCTATCTACTATAACAAATATAGTTTTTGTTTGTTGATGTCATTGGGCCTACATGGTCAATGTGAAGTGTGCAAAGTGGTTCATTTTCCTTATCAATCGCGCACAAAAACCTTTTGTACCTACTTTCGTATTCACCACAATACCCTCAATATAACACTGAAAGAAATGGTGCTGGTAAAATCAACAAATCTGTTCTGTTGTTCTTGACTTAACGGAGGTTCGGTGAAATTGATCGAATTATGGTTAATTCGACCGAGTACTTTGTCAAGCGAACAAATTAGTTTAGTAATTTCAACAGAAGAGAAAGTGTCGCTCTTAAGTTAACAAAATTCTGTAATATTGACAGATTCCTAATCAATCTAACTGTTTTTTCTGTTAACACAACAGGACAATGGCAACAATTTTTTCTTTGCCACTACGGGCATAAATTTCTTTCAAATGTGTGTCCGGACGGCATAAGTATACGTACGTTACACACGTCGGTAGGTAACTGCTGCTTTAGTCTTAACTGTTGGGTATCATCAAATCATCATACTTAGGAGTGCACGTTGACTCTAAGTTAACTTTCAAAGAGCACTTCAGAGCGGTGGGAGAGACAATTACCAAAGTTAATGGAGCACTGATGTGAATAATGCCTAACATTGGTGGTCCGAGCGAAGCTACGCGTCAGCTATTGTCTACAGTAACCAGCTCGATAATACTATACGCAGCACCAGTGTGGTATGGATCTAAATAGACCCATCAAAAAGATATATTAGTAGCATACCGACTTGCATCTATAAAAACAGCACGTGCTTATCGGGCGGTGTCCGACGACGCGATCCTGGTCGTAACCCGGAAAATCTCAGTGGACTTACTGGCAAGCGAAATGGCAGATCTATATAACACTAATATCGAGCGACCATCTGAAGAAGCAAAGAAAAGAGCGAGGGTACAAACAATTACTAAGTGGTAAGAACGGTGGGAGGCCTCGAGTAAAGGGCGTAGGACCTCCATGCTAGTTTGGGACGTAGCTCAATCGAATGAGCTGAAGCACGGCGAACTGAACTATAATCTCACGCAGTCACTGAGTGGACGTGGCGGTTTCAAAGAGTATTTATGGAAGCGCAGGATAGAGGAAGATCCTCTTTGCCCAATGTGTACCACGGAGTTAGAAAACACAGAACACGTCATGTTCCACTGCCCCAGTTTTCACCAGGAAAGATTCACCTTGCCTTGAGTTTTTGGGGAGGAACCTACCACGAGAAATTTTGTATCACAAATGTGTAACAGGAAGGAATGCTGGACTGCAGTGAGCAAAATGGCATTTATAGTCATGACACGCCTGATGGATGCTGAGAGGGTGCGCAGAGAAATGCACAGGCGAAGCAGTGGCGACTAAATCGACACTCTGATCAAAAAGCGGGAACCTGGACGCAGGGATATCAGTAGGCTCTTAAAAAATTAGAAATATGGGACGCCACCCTGAATTGATGCGAAAGTGGTACGGGGTGGGCGACGGTTCCAAAACTGGGTTGTTTTTTAGTCTACGGACACACGGTTGCTGCGACGGTAGCAATTATTGTGCATTAGGCATTTTCAGCCTCCCGCAAAATAAAAAATAAAGAAAAAACAAAAACAAAAAGGCTAGTAACAAGAGACTCATAACTAATAGAAATGCCTGGCAAGAATAAAGTGGGCAAGGTCGTAACCAGCTGACGGAAATACGCCAAGCACATAGCCTTGGTCTTAGAAGCGTTTAGATTTAATTTATTGTCATTTGCCCATGAAGATATGGGCTGAAGGTCTTCATTCATTCTGCACACCAGATGTTCTGATAGCCAATCGAGAAAGATATACTTAAGCATCATTAGAATACAAATGTTTCGATACGCTCTTGGAAATATTGGTCATATCATTAATAAAAATAAAAAACAGAATTGGACCGAGAATGGACCCCTGTGGCACCCCCGAATCAAGGAATTTCATCTCCGAGCAACTATTTACAACCACTTCTTTCTGCAAGGGACCTATAGATAATTTTCAATCTTAGGAAAGTTTTCCAACATAGGTACTATAATGCGAAGCATTATTTCTATTTCGCCGTTCCCATGAGGAGCACCTGCTGTTATAAGAACATGCTGAATATTTTCGTTTTCACGATAATCCCCCAATAAATGAAAAGTAAAGGCCGAACCCTTATTCGTGATGATCCTCTTATACACAAAAACACACGCCTGCTTCCTTAGTTTTTCTGCAACTGCAGAATCTCCTGTGTTTTTCGTTGGATATAACCAAACGAATTTTGAAAATCTATCTACTATAACAAATATAGTTTTTGTTTGTCGATGTCATTGGGCCTACATGGTCATTTTCCTTATCAATCGCGCACAAAAACCTTCTTTTTTACCTACTTTCGTATTCACCACAATACCCTCAATACAACACTGAAAGAAATGGTGCTAGTAAAATCAACAAATCTGTTTTGTTGTTCTTGACTTAATGGAGATTCGGTGAAATTGATCGAATTATGGTTAATTCGACCGAGTTCTTTGTCAAGCGAATAAATTAGTTTAGTCATTTCAACAGAAGAGAAAGTCTCGCTCTTAAGTTAACAAAATTCTGTAAAATTGACAGATTCCTAATCAATCTAACTGTTTTTTTCTGTTAACACAACTGATCTTACAGGTCATTTCAACAGCGAACAACAGCCAAGGCATGAGCAAATTTCAAAGAGAATTTTACGCTCACTGCGCTCTCTACTTTGTACTTATGACGATGGTGCCACTTGTTTAAAAAAAAACACCAAACTAAGAAAACTACCAAATTGAAAAAACACATAAATTGGAAAACAGCAAAAAAACAGTTTTTCAGTTATCAATACAAAACAAAAAAAAACCTTTTTTGGATCTAATGTGCATAACACTTCAAAAAATTATGCGATACCGGGACAGCTATTTATCGGGTACAATGTTACAACTTCTCCAAACGAAATGCAAAATTGTGCCCTCTTGTTGCTAAAGTTTTGTTTGAACGAATAAGATTTTTCCAAAATTAGTAAAATTTTGTTCAAGTTTTACGAATTTTTACTCACGCTATCTAATAAGATAATAAAAATTATGTTGATGTTTCCGACAGCATAATAGTTTGAGTTGTTTTGGAATCGTTTCAAAATAAAGTGCTACGAGAATTAAACTTGCCGAATTACATGTATAGTTACTCCAATGGTGAATTACCTTCCAGCGATTTCATTCTTTACTTTTCTATAGCTTACAAGTTCTCTATTTAAAATGTTATGTCAAACATTTATACTACAAGTTTTGTTCGAAAAAATCACGTCTGGCAACTATACATGCGGGGGAAGAAATTGAGAATAAGGTAAAGTGCCGCGCCACAAAGTTCCAAACTATAAATTAAATAAATTATAAAAAATAAAATTTGGTGAAAATGCGTTTAATAAAGCAAGGTAATAAAGTGTGTAATGTTTAATGTATGTGTATACTGTTTAATTGTAAAGTTGAAATAATGTTCTTGAAACCGACGCCAATGTGGTTTAACAAACGGTACATGCTCTTATTTACGCTAGAGCATGTACTAACGCGTGTGTGAATATGTATGTAGCATGTATACATATATATATGTAGCAAGCATGTGTATTTATGTATTCACATATTTACGTATATGTATGGCAACATACTTTCGTACAAATCTTTCGATGGTGATTCGGAACAAGTTTTATTTACTTGAATTCAGATTTGAGTTATTATTCTTTTAATTAATATTACTAAATATAGCAATAAAATCATTAGATATGCAATATATTTATGTGTAATTTATATAAATAAAAAAACTACGTAAATTTAAAAATATTTTTAATCGGTTTTATTTTTCCACAGGTATTAATGTGATAGGTATGATCAGAAAACTCTGTTCATGTAAAAGTTTACACCGGAAGGTTATTTAAAATTGTGGGGAATTGTACGGTAAGAGTTCTTTTTTTTGTATTTGTTCGAGAATTTTGGGACTCTCAACCTGTTTTCGTTGGGCCTACTTGTACCGATGTGATGATCAATGGGTATTCGCCACTTACCTTCATCGTAAAATTCATTTACAACTGTAACTGTATATATAAATTTGACATTTAGTTAACCGAGCTCTTTATTGAGGGATATTACCGAATCAGGTATATTTTTCTTTCTGCCTAGAATTTTAAGGATCTGGGTTTGACTACCTTGTAAATATTTGTAATATGTGGATGAACCCCACGTGGTAACTCCATGTCTCAAGTACGACTCTGACAGTGCCAAATAGGCTTGTTTTAATACATCAATCGAGCTGCAAAACTAAGATGTTTCAGAAAGTATCATGTCGACTTAAAATATATTCCATTTGAAGTGGTCGTCCAAATGAACACCCAGATATTTGTATGTGTTCACTTTTTCAAGAACTTCGGCACAGTTGCACGCTGCGGTGTTACTATGTATGCAATTGAAGCTATGAAATAGCATATTTATCTCTGAGGATGGAACATGCGGAGGTCTCATATGCATAGTTTTAGTTTTAGATGCGTTTATTCTCAAACCGTTGTCATGGGACAATTTGGTAATTATGTTAAGCTTTCTCTGTATGATTTTTATAACTTGGTTAAGGTCTATGTGGGGAACTAATACAGCTGTATCATCAGCATGGGCAAACACTTCACAATTCTTCAGCAGTTGAAGCATGCTGTTAGTGTATAGAATGTATAAAAGCGGACCTAGCTTTGAACCTTGGGGAACTCCGCATTCCATTGTTAGTCTCTCGCTATGCTAGACTTTCATTCACCTTGTGACGGACTTTTCCTTTGACGTTATAAAAGTATTTATTTAATAAAAATTCTATTTCTACTCCTAGCTGATTCCCTTGCTTTGTAAGAGGTGACTGAGGTAATAAAGCCCTCGGCCAACCTCTGCGGTAGAATGGAGTAATAAAGCCTCCAGACGAATATACTTTTAGTACAAATGAAGTCAAAAACCTTCAGGTGTACTCTTGGTCGGTAGTCATAAAACCTACCGACTCGTATGCCTGTCTCCTAATCTCTGAATTTTAATGCGAACTCGTCGCCCTAATATACTAATTTTTGCACGCAGGCAAACGGTTATTTTATAATAACAACTTCTAACTAATAGTATTAACAATATAAAACAACTGTTATTCCAGTGAATATTTCCTTCCCATGAATTTCCACGCACCATAATGCTCCTTATTGAATACAAGGCCTTTGTACTTGCTCATACCGTGCTTTCCAGCCTTTGCTTTAACTATTGCGTGTTTGTACATTTGTTTGTGGTCACCTGATTCTAATGTTGTGTTTTGCTTTGCCAAATGCTTCTGCCGTCTGTTGTATGGCGTGCGTTGGTGTGTTGTATGCTAGTGCGAAAATATGTAGAGCGAAATTTCAATTAGTAGCGGCGCTTATTTTGACGTGTGCAAAGGGTTGATTGACCGCTGCATTTTTATGTTTTGTGCGTATCTACCTCCTTTCCAAATATTCAATGCATGTTAGGGTGATCCTATATTTAAAATTTATGTTTGCGAAAATGTAAATATTTTGCTTGCGTGCAAAAGTGCGCAAGTCTAATTTGTTCTTTAATTTAATAATTATCAATTCAATGTACAAGACAATATATGTATTTAGGGTATAATTCATAAAGGTATACATCTGTATATTTCTGGTGCTTCATATAAAATATATAAGTAATAGATTCAAATATTATTATAAATTTCAAGTTATTTCAAAATGTATGTTCTTTAGAAAAATGTATGGATATGTGTATGTTGTGAAGATACAAAGTCCTCGGCTTTGGGGTCCTCACAACCTTATTAGCAAAATGTCTTAACAGCTGATTAATATTTTTCGCTTTCTGGAATCCATATTCGTTTTCGCTTAATATATTATATTTATCAACAAAATTTCTCAATCTACGTACCAATACTTCCTCCATTATTTTCTCAATGACGGGCAGTATTCATATTGGCCTATAATTTACAGGGTCGGTTTTTATACCCCCTTTATGTATAGGCTTAGTGACTGAAACTTTTAATGCGTCAGGGGTTTCACTTTGACTTAGACTGAGGTTTACAAATTAACTAAGATTTGACTCATTAAAATTGCGTTGTTCTTAACGTCCTTTGGTCTTATACCGTCTATACCGGGTCCTTTTTTGCCATCTAATTTTTGTATGATATCCAGGACTTCTTCCTCGTTTACTTCGTCTATATCACCCTTCGTAATATTTACATCGGCAATCGCTGCTATCCGCTCTACAATTGCGCTCAAATTTTCGTCGTCCCTTTTATCAATATTTCTTATAACGATGTTACGTATAAGTGATTGCTGCTGCTGTGCACTCGCATTATGCTCTAATCTTGATATTAAAGTCTCTTCACTTTTCACGAAGGTCAGCGGCCTGAATCTTCAACTCTGTTATTGTCTTTTCAAACTGGAGTGTAGTTTTTACAAGTTCTTGTCTTAAGTCTTCCTGCGATTTTTCAAAATTAGCAGATAGATCTGATATAAGACGTATTATTTCCTTGCTGTCAGCTTTGAGTTCGCTACCATCAGACTGCACAGTATGGACGTAGACGTCGCTGCCTGCACCTGGTCCGGCCTTATCCTTCTTAAGACTAGCAGTAAGCGGTAATGATGATGATGCTGCTCCCTTGCCTTTTTGAGGTACTTTCTTCGTTTCTGACTTTGTAGATGCACCTGTGGCATCTCCAGGCGCGACGGCGCTCAGAGTTCATCCCAGCATGTGTGTTGCTATATATTGTAGTGCAACTGGAGAAATGATATGCGTTTTTACAAGTGGTGCAGGTGGCGTAGTCTCCACTGACCGGTAATGTTTGCTTGCATTCATCACATGCGATTGTTGTTGTATTCAAAACTGTCATAATTTCACTTTTTAACTATTATTTGATTGCTTATTTGGTTTTTTGTTGTTTTTTTTTGTTTGGTTGCTTGTTGAGTTTACACAAGTAGCCACAGCGAATCGCGAACACGTCCGCATAGCAACGAGGTCGATCTGATTGCAAGTATTTCGATCGAGGGACAGCCATGTAGTTTGATGTATCTTTTTATGCATGAACCTCGTGCTGGATATGACCATGTTTCGAGCACCGGCAAAGTCAATCAGCCTCAGTCCATTAGGAGAAGTTTCATTGCAGGATGTTTCATTGTGTAGGATGAACTTTCCGACTGTGGGGCCAAAAACACCTTATTTGCCCACCCTGGCACTAAAGTCGCCAAGCACGACTTTTATATGATGGCGGGGCAGCGCTCGTATATGCGCTCTAATCGTTCATAAAAAGCGTCCTTCACCTCATTGTCTTTCTCCTCTGTCGGTGCATGGGCGCAGATGAATGATATATTAAAACATTTTCCTTTTATTATGATAGCGGCGAAGCGTTCGTCCACAGGCGTGAACGCCAATACTTGACGACAAAGTCTCTCTCCCACCACGAATCCGACACCGAAAATGCGCTTATTTGTATGGTCACTCCAATAGATGTCACAATTTTTAGTCTTATTTCTTCCTTGCTTCGTCGAAGAATCTTTGGATGACGGTGATGTCAGATTTTGCTTTGACGAGGACATCAAGCAACCGGACGTTCCAGGTGCATGTCTTCAAATTGTCCTTCAAACGTTTGCCATGGTCGTTATCAGTAAAGGTTTGTCTTTTTATCCGAGTTTTGTTGTTTCCTTTCACTGGAGTGTGGTTTGACGTGGCGGGTCCCAAGCCCAGCGCACAATCCGCTCAGTGGGGATTAAAATATTATTTATTAATTTCAGTATATAGCATTTAAAGCCTAGATAACAATTTTTAAATAAAAATAGATAATTACTTAATAGTAGAGTACATAAGTTGAGTATAGACACAATAAAAATTACAGGCTACAAAGAGATTGACCAGAACATTAATCAGTTTGAGAAGATATCAGTAAGTATTGCTTTAAAAGTAAACTTAGGAAAAGAAAAATCAATAGCTGAAGAATCCGAGATAAGATTAAGGTCCGACATAGCTCTAAGCAAAGGTGCGTTTGAGGCATATAGGGTTCGGACACAATCCGTATAGAAAATAGGTACATTACGAAGAGGCCTTTTAGGGATATGGAATCGGAGACTCTCAAGGAGACAAACTTAAGCAACTGCACCATTAATGATTTCGTAAACAAACGTGAGCGATAGGACAGTTCTTCTGCATTGCAAGGACTCTATATTGATAAGTGAACGCCTGGCTTTATATGATGGAATCGGTTCAGAAAAGTTCAGCGAGCGCAGCGCGAACCGAACAAATGTTTTTTGCACACGTTCAAGCCTACCAATAAGGCATTCATGATATCGCCTCCAAATAAAGCAGGCATACTCCAACTTCGAACGAGCTATTTCAGTAAACAATAAGTTAAGGGTGTAGGGGTCCATGAAGTCTGTGCAACAACACCTAATAAAAGCCAAAACTGAATACGCCTTAGAAATAGTAGAATTCATATGGGCCGTGAAAGAAAATTTCGAATCAAATACAACACCTAAGTCCTTTTTCTCATTAAGAGTTGAGAGGCGGGTACCATCAAGAGAGTAGGAAGTGAGAATGTGGCCACGTGATTTGGAAAATGTACATGAAAGCATTTGCTAACATTTAGTGGCAGGTTATTGGCACTGCACCAGACAGCAACGTTATCTAAATCAGATTGAATCTTAATCACGTCAGAAGAGTTTGTAATTGTAGTGAAAATATTTGGGTCATCAGCGTATAATAGAAAATTAGAGTGCTGGAAGCAGGTAGAAATATCGTTTATAAAGACTACAAAATGTAACGGGCCAAGAGGTGGCTGTGAATGGGTTGGAGGAGTTATTGTCTATAACCACAACACAGCTACGCTGGTGAAGGTATGATTTAATCAATGATAAAAACATCGAGTGGAACCCCAAACGGGCCAATTTAGAAATCAGGATTCATTGGCTAACTTCCTCAAATGCTTTTGAGAAATCGGTGTACACAGTATCAACTGGACAATGGTCATTAAAAGAAGATAGGCAAACATCAGAGAAGATAGATAGGCCATAAAATCATGCTGATTTTCAATGACTAGAGGTTTAACAGCAAAGTACATTTTTTTTTTCATAATGTAGTCGAATAGTTTTGAAACAGATGATAATTTTGCAATGGGCCTATAGTTTTCGACATTGCTACCGCACTTGAAAATCTGGGTGATGAAGGTTATTTTCCACGCTTCAATAAATTCGCCACACTCTAAGGATTTGTTCAAAAGATAAGACGATAAGCCGTCAATATCAGTATGGGTAGATGATTTAATGTTCTGGATTCCGTCGACCATATCTTCAATCGACAGAGTCAGCGCACCAAAGCTAATGGGAGTGTCAGCCACTGTGGGAAACTCCGGCGGGACTTCCGGTAGCATAACGAAATTGGAGCGGAAGAATGCTGCAAAAAGATTAGCCGCTTCAGCTGGTGATGAAGCATGCTCGAGCACCGGTTTTTGGAATTTACATAGATCCAGAACGCCCTAGGATTTTCTTTAATGCCAGATTCAAATATACGAACATAGTTATCATGGAATCTCTTTCCTAACGCTTTGAATTTTTTGGAATAACGCAGGTATTTTTCTTCATACCAGCGAAAAATCAAGAGAGACTGTTTTACTCAGTACATTGAACTCACAAGTAGCGCGATTAACAGGAGCATAACTAGTGTAATTTGGTCTGAAGTTATCTCCATAGAAAGGAAAGAAATTCCGAAGAAGTCGTTGAGGAACATTAAAGCGAATCCTTTCCAACAGATCAGGACAGTCAATAACTCCCTTAATCACATTGTATACAAAAGTTAAAAAGAGTATAGATCGCCGACTCTCAAGAGACTTGAGCCCTAAGAGCATAAGCCGAGAAGAATAGGATGGCATAGGTTCTGAGAAGTTTAATAATTATGTATGTACATTTTTCAGAAATTCAAATAAAGACAATTTAAAGAGCCTGGTATTGCGTTAATTTTTAATGTTCTTTGGTAGTGAGTACCATAAATTGATAACACTGACAAAGAATGTTCTGGAAGATGTAATATGCTTATAGCGTGGAACAATAAGGTTGCCAGTTCTGCCTGATTTTGAAAAACATAAATTTCTAAAGAGTTATTCCGGTTGCCTTTTATGGAATAAATCGTGCAGGAACCCTAAATTGCGATAATTCAGAAAGCTAACGAGACTGCAGTTAAGTATCTTGGAGGAAAACTCCCATATGTGATCAAATTTACGCCTAGAAAATATATATCGAGCGCAGTTGTTTAAAGCCAGCTGAAACTTTTTTTGTGACTCACTGCCGATATTGCCGAAAACGATCCCCCAAAGGATATCAGTGGAACTATAAGAGTTCTCACCAATTTCAATTTCACACTAACTGGAATTAAATCTGCTGTATGCCACAACTTTATTAGTATGAAGTATATTTTGCTTAATGTATAGTTTACATGGTCCTTGCATCCGAGGTATGAGTTCAACTTAAGTCCAAGGCTAGTAGCCACGGTCGGCGAACAAATTAAGTTGTAGTTACTTACGAGCGTACGTACAAAAAACGTGTCAGCTAACACGACCTATCTTATGAATTTGCAATGTAAACGAAAACTCACCGACGTGCAACGCACGTACGTACGTAGCCCGGAACGTAGAAATTAAAACCATTTTGATTTTTTCCGTAAGAACGTGTCAGCTGATCGCTCTCGTAAACTTTTGTGCGCTAATTTTTGACCGTTTACAGTTTTATGCAAAAATACCTAATTAAAGTTTGAAAAATTGTGGAAATAAATCGAAATAATTATGTACAAGTGCAGATTATAAATATGTAATTTATTTATACTTATTTAATATTAATTCCAGCCTTTTACAACATCCAAAATTATAATAGGAAAAGTTGATGTTTCCATAAGCATGCATTCAAACAGGACAATGGCAACAATTTTTTCTTTGCCACTACGGGCATAAATTTCGCTCAAATGTGTGTCCGGACGGCATACGTATACGTACGTTACACACGTCGGTGGGTAACTGCTGCTTTAGTCTTAACTGTTGGGTATCATCAAATCATCATACATAGGAGTGCACGTTGACTCTAAGTTAACTTTCAAAGAGCACTTCAGAGCGGCGGGAGAGAAAATTACCAAAGTTAATGGAGCACTGATGTGAATAATGGCTAACATTGGTGGTCCGAGCGAAGCTACGCGTCAGCTATTGTCCACAATAACCAGCTCGACAATACTATACGCAGAACCAGTGTGGTATGGATCTAAACGGACCCATCAAAAAGATATATTAGCAGCATACCGACTTGCATCTATAAAAACAGCATGTGCTTATCGGACGGTGTCCACGACACGATCATGGTCCTAACCCGGAAAATCCCAGTGGACTTACTGGCAAGCGAAATGGCAGATCTGTATAACACTAATATCGAGCGACCATCTGAAGAAACAAAGAAAAGAGCGAGGCTACAAACAATTGCTAAGTGGTAAGAACGGTTGGAAGCCTCGAGTAAAGGGCGTAGAACCTTCACGCTAGTTTGGGACGTAGCTCATTCGAATGAGCTGAAGCACGGCGAACTGAACTATAATCTCACGCAGTCACTGAGTGGACATGGTGGTTTCAAAGAGTATTTATGGAAGCGTAGGATAGAGGAAGATCCTCTTTGCCCAATGTGTACCACGGAGTTAGAAAACGCAGAACACGTCATGTTCCACTGCCCCCGTTTTCACCAGGAAAAACTCACCTTGCCTAGAGTTTTTGGTGAGGAACCTACCATGAGAAATTTTGTATCACAAACAGGAAGGAATGCTGGACTGCAGTGAGCAAAATAGCATTTATAGTCATGACACGCCTGATGGATGCTGAGAGGGTGCGCAGAGAAATGCAGAGGCGAAGCAGTGGCGATTAAATCGACACTCAGATCATAAAGCGGGAACCTGGACGCAGGGATATCAGTAGGCTCTTAAAAAATGAGAAATATGGGACGCCGCCCTGAATTAATGCGAAAGATTAAGATTTGACTCATTAAAATTGCGTTGTTCTTAACGTCGTTTGGTCTTATACCGTCTATACCGGGTCCTTTTTTGCCATTTAATTTTTTTATGATATCCAGACTTTCTTCCTCGCTTACTTCGTCTAAATAAGTTGAATTCGATGTACCGCATTCTTGTGCAATTAAAGTCTTTATGCACAATTATGAACTGCTTGTTTAATGCTGTTATCAAAAGTTATCATAAAGGTATCACAGATACATTTTAAATCCCTATCTGTAAATGAAATGAAATCCGTTTGTACGCTTCATCAAAGCGTTCTCGTAGATACATCCAAATGTAGAAAGTATCTTTTCATACATAGTGCTAACGTTTGTACATTCTAGTACTTCGTTCCAATTAACCTCACGCGACTTTTTTGTCACTTAATGATAAAGTGAACCCATTTGTGGTCTTACTAACTCTATCGCATTCACCAAAAGAGATACCAAGTAAAAGGGAGTAGTGGTCAGCTCGGAGTGGAATTTTGCATCTTCGCTTTTGATAAAAATGTAGTCAATACATGTGGCGCTTTTTCTCTTCACATCTACTCTCGTATAATCTTTAACAATATTTTCAAATCCATACGAAGATAACATATCTAGGTAAAGCATAGATTGCCTGTTGTCGGTATGAAATGTGTTGATGTTTATGTCACCAATAACTATTGCGCATTTCTCATCGTCTGCATTCTTCAGTGTGCTCTCTAGCTCTCTGACAAACTCATGGGTGCTATTGAGTTAATGTTGTTGTTAGGTATATAGGTATGATATCAATTACTATGGTTTCGTAAGAAATAATTTTCTAAGCGGTATATTTATAGGACAGGCGAACTCTAATAAATACAACTACACCACCTCCTTTACTTCGTTCTCTGTTGACGAACTCTGCGATAAAGCCAGCGATAGAAAATAAATTTTGTTCTCCTTCTACTATATTGGTTTCAACTAAGATTATTATATCGATATTATTTATGATTGGATCTATTTCTGTTATAAAAGTGCTAAAATTGGTTTTTAGCGAACGTATATTTAGGAAGACGCAGTTTATGGTAAAGTTTTTTATATATATCGCATTAATATCCCTAAAGCTTGTCTATTTGTTATAGGTTATAGTGTTCATTAATAGATAAAAGTATGGAAAGTAAAAAGTTTCGATATATAGTGAGAAGTGAGAAATGGGCTTAAAAACATGAATGTTAAGTGTAAGTACCTAATACTAATTTATGAGATCGATGTGTGATTCGTAATAAATATATGTAAATAAAATCATTGTTTTCCCCCTTTTTGGCTAGCACCTTGCCCTCCTTAACCCAAACGAACTTCCAGACGCACGCCTTTGCCTTATTTTTGGCGGCCCACAATAGGTAACGATTGTATGCCATGAGTTAATCATCCACATACACATATTTATTGGCTCCACTGCAATTGCCTAGTACAGCACCTGCACTAAGCTTTTTCCCTTCGTTTTCTTTATAAATTCCCTTTTCTTTGTTGTACGGCAAAACTTAACAACTATATTGCCCTGCTTCTTCTCTTCCGTGTAGGCGTCGACTATATCACCCTCCGAAATGTTTACATCGACAATCGCTGCTATCTGCTCTACAATTGCGCTAAATTTTCGTCGTCTCTTTTATCAATATTTCTTATAACGACGTTACGTATAAGTGATTGCCGCTGCTCTGCACTTGCATTATGCTCTAATCTTGATATTAAAGTCTGTTCACTTTTCACGAAGGTCAGCGGCCTGGATCTTCAACTCTGTTATTGTCTTTTCAAACTGGAGTGTAGTTTTTTCAAGTTCTTGTCTTAATACTTCCTGTGATTTTTCAAAATTAGCAGATAGATCTGATATAAGACGCATTATTTCTTTGCTGTCAGCTTTGAGTTCGCTAACATCAGACTGCACAGTATGGACGTAGACGTCGCTGCCTGCACATGGTCCGGCCTTATCCTTCTTAAGACTAGCAGTAAGCGGTAATGATGATGATGCTGCTCCTTTACCTTTTTGAGGTACTTGCTTCGTTTCTGATTTTGTAGATGCACCTGTGGCATCTCCAGGCGCGACGGCGCTCAGAGTTCATCCCAGCATGTGTGTTGCTATATATTGTAGTGCAACTGGAGAAATGATATGCGTTTTTACAAGTGGTGCAGGTGGCGTAGTCTCCACCGACCGGCAAGGGTTGCTTGCACTCATCACACGCCATTGTTGTTGTATTCAAAACTTTCATAATTTTACTTTTTAACTATTATTTGATTGCTTATTTGGTTTTTTTGTTGTTTTTTTCTTGTTTGGTTGCTTGTTGAGTTTACACAAGTAGCCACAGCGAATCGCGAACACGTCCGCACAGCAACGAGTCGATCTGATTGCAAGTATTTCGATCGAGGGACAGCCATGTAGCTTGATGTATCTTTTTATGCATGAACCTCGTGCTGGATATGACCATGTTTCGAGCACCGACAAAGTCAATCACCTCAGTCCATTAGGAGAAGTTTCATTGTGTAGGCTGAACTTTCCGACTGTGGGGCCAAAAACACCTTATTTGCCCACCCTGGCATTAAAGTCGCCAAGCACGACTTTTATATGATGGCGGGGCAGCGCTCGTATATGCGTTCAAATCGTTCATAAAAAAAGTCTTTCACCTCATTGTCTTTCTCCTCTGTCGGTGCATGGGCGCAGATTAATGATATATTAAAACATTTTCCTTGTATTATAATAGCGGCGAAACGTTCGTCCACAGGCGTGGACGCCAATACTTGACGACAAAGTCTCTCTCCCACCACGAATCCGACACCGAAACTGCGCTTTTTTGTATGGCCACTCCAATAGATGTCACAATTTTTAGTCTTCTTTCTTCCTTGCTTCGTCCAAGAATCTTGGATGACGGTGATGTTAGATTTTGCTTTGACGCGGACATCAACCAGCCGGGCATCTGCACCAATCCCATTCAGGGAGTGGACGTTCCAGGTGCATGTTTTCAAATTGTCCTTCAAACGTTTGCCATGGTCGTTATCAGTAAAGGTTTGCCTTTTATCCGAGGTTTGTTTTTTCCTTTCACTGGAGTGTGGTTTGACGTGGCGGGTCCCAATCCCAGCGCACAATCCGCTCAGTGGGGATTAAAATATTATTTATTAATTTCAGTATATGGCATTTAAAGCCTAGATAACAATTTTTAAATAAAAATAGATAATTACTTAATAGTAGAGTACATAAGTTGAGTATAGACACAATAAAAATTACAGGCTACAAAGAGATTGACCAGAACATTAATCAGTTTGAGAAGATATCAGTAAGTATTGCTTTAAAAGTAAACTTAGGAAAAGAAAACTCAATAGCTGTAGAATCCGAGATGAGATTAAGGTCCGACATAGATCTAAGCAAAGGTGCGTTTGAGGCATAGAGGGTTCGGACACAATCCGTATAGAAAATAGGTACATTACGAAGAGGCCTTTTAGGGATATGGAATCGGAGACTCTCAAGGAGACAAACTTAAGCAACTGCACCATTAATGATGTCGTAAACAAACGTGAGCGATAGGACAGTTCTTCTGCATTGCAAGGACTCTAGATTGATAAGTGAGCACCTGGCTTTATATGATGGAATCGGTTTAGAAAAGTTCAGCGAGCGCAGCGCGAACCGAACAAATGTTTTTTGCACACGCTCAAGCCTACCAATATGGCATTCATGATATCGCCTCCAAATAAAGCAGGCATACTCCAACTTCGAACGAACTATTGCAGTAAACAATAAGTTAAGGGTGTAGGGATCCGTGAAGTCTGTGCAACAACACATAATAAAAGCCAAAACTGAATACGCCTTAGCAATAGTAGAATTCATATGGGTCGTGAAAGAAAATTTCGAATCAATGACAACACCTAAGTCCTTTATCTCATTAAGAGTTGAGAGGCGGGTACCATCAAGAGAGTAGGAAGTGGGAATGTGGCCACGTGATTTGGAAAATTTACATGAAAGCATTTGCTAACATTTAGTGGCAGGTTATTGGCACTGCACCAGACAGCAACGTTATCTAAATCAGATTGAATCTTAATCACGTCAGAAGAGTTTGTGATGGTAGTGAAATTCTTTAGGTCATCAGCGTATAATAGAAAATTAGAGTGCTGGAAGCAGGTGGAAATATCGTTTATAAAGACTACAAAAAGTAACGGGCCAAGTACGCTACCTTGAGGCACCCTAGAGGTGGCTGTGAATGGGTTGGAGGAGTTATTGTCTATAACCACAACACAGCTCCGCTGGTGAAGGTATGATTTAGTACATGATAAAAACATCGAGTGGAAGCCCAAACGGGCCAATTTAGAAATCAGGATTCATTGGCTAACTTCCTCAAATGCTTTTGAGAAATCGGTGTACACAGTATCAACTGGACAATGGTCATTAAAATAAGATAGGCAAACATCAGAGAAGATAGATAGGCCATAAAATCATGCTGAATTTCAATGACTAGAGGTTTAACAGCAAAGTCCATTTTTTTTTTTTCACAATGTACTCGAATAGTTTTGAAACAGATGATAATTTTGCAATGGGCCTATAGTTTTCGACATTGCTACCACACTTGAAAATCTGGCTGATGAAGGTTATTTTCCACGCTTCAATCAATTCGCCACACTCTAAGGATTTGTTGAAAATTAAAAGGTGGGAGAAAGCCAGTGCCAAACAAATTTTCAAAAGGTAAGACGATAAGCCGTCAATATCAGTATGGGTAGATGAGTTAATGTTCTGGATTCCGTCGACCATATCTTCAATCGATAGAGTCAGCGCACCAAAGCTAATGGGTGTGTCAGCCACTGTGGGAAACTCCAGCCGGACTTCCGGTAGCGTAACGAAATTGGAGCGGAAGAATGCTGCAAAAAGATTAGCCGCTTCAGCTGGTGATGAAGCATGCTCAAAGTTATAGATGACTGAGGCCGGGACACTCGAGCACCGTTTTTTGGAATTTGCATAATTCCAAAACGCCCTAGGATTTTCTTTAATGCCAGATTCAAATATGCGAACATAGTTACCATGGAATCTCTTTCCTAACGCCTTGAATTTTTTGGAATATCGCAGTTATTTTTCTTCATACGCCATTACCTTAGTGGCCTTGAAATTTTCGAAAAACCTATTCCTCAGATTCTTAAGCCTCTTTAGTTTTCTAGTATACCATGGTATTCTGTAACAGCGCTTCATTTTCTGAAGTATATTGTTTATGCAGATTTGATTTGAGCTTCCCAGTCAACGGAAGATACTTTCTGAAACATACAGTCATAATTTCCACGTATAAAGGAAAAGCTAGGATCTTCATTTAGAGTTCCAATACTTTCAAAGTAATAGAATTCCACATCAAGGATAAGCGGAATGTGGTGCAAACCAGGGCACGACAACGGTTCCAGACATTCATTTACCGTACAGTTAAAATTATCATTAAGAAATACAAGATCAAGAATTATCGACATTTGATTGGCGAAGCTATTGATCTGGGAAAGACTTGAGAGACTGTCAATAAGGTAAGTGTAGTTATTGTCGACGTAGGACCGTTCAATATTTGGTAAATTATAGTCACCTAATATGCAAAAGTTACCTCTATCACAAGAACGAACTAAACCGGTAATATTATTTACATGAAACTTATAAGGGAATCTAAACTAGACGGTGGGATGTATGACGCACAGATAAAAATTTCAGAGATGCCGCGAACTGAGACACACAGTTGGTCCAATAGCAAGTCTTTATCATTTTGGAAAACTCGCGATCCTTGCGATAGACAACAGGCTGTGTTGAATTGGAGAAAAAATGATTATGAATAAAAATAAAAAATAAATGAAAGGCGCGATAACCTCCGAAGAGATTTAAGGACGAGTTTCTCCTCCAATTTGCGACGTGCTCCTTTTGATTTTTCCTACAAATTGGCGGGACGGGACCTACTTGTTTTATGCCGACTCCGAACGGCATCTGCAAGGCAGATGAGTTTTCACTGAGAGCTTTTCATGGCAGAAATACACTCGGAGTGATTGCCAAACACTGCCGAGGGGCGACCCCTCTTAGAAAAATTTTCTTCTAACTGAAAAACCTTATTTCTAAAATTTTGATGTTGCTTTGCCCGGGGCGTGAAGCCAGGGTCTTCGGTGTGGTAGACGGAGCACGCTACCATCACACCACGGCGGCCGCCAGCACCTGTAATGTCAACAATGTTCGCAGAGTCCATTCGTCGGGACGCAGATGGAGAATTGGAATCACCGCCTAAGTCGGTAGATCTGGCTGCAACAGTGTCCCCATAAGTAGAAGTTTGGATATCAACGACACTTTCATCCACAATGTTAGCTGCAACATTTAAAGAAGCACTTGCATAGGCAACTTTTCTGAGTTTAGCAGTAACTTTTACGGCCGAGCAGAAGAAACAGGACAGCTGTTAGTAGAAGGAGAGAGCACTAACTGCAGGCTTTGTAGACAGAGTAGCAGAAATAGATTCAACCGTAGTAGTAGTAGCATGGTTAATTGACGGCGCACTGTTGATTCCAGCAGTATTGGTATTGGCTGTATTATTAGTAACATTGATGTTAGGATCAGTGTTAACAGGTGTAGTTGACGGCATATGGTCACTGTTTAGCGCAAATTCGTTAGCTAGGGGAGAACGAGCCGCAAAACAATGAAAAAGTGAATATGGCCGACCAAGCGTAGGAGTGAAAGGACCAGTTAGTGACAATGCTTGTGGTATATGCGCGCAATTATAGCTACCCCTGTTCAACGCATTCGTAACGCTGAGCGAGCTAACAGCAATACCTATTGTATTCATTCCATCAGCATCGCACTTTAGATTGTTGTTGGCCGATTCGTATTTGGAATTATTATTATTTTTTGTTTCTAATACCCCTTTTATGTAATCAATTTGGCCAGACAAATCTTTGAATCTCAACTCAAATGCTGTTAGTATGGACTCAAATCCAGAATTAATTGAGATCACCATAGCATCGGAGGATTTACTAAGCTTACCATATGCATTTAGCCATTCATCACACAGAAATAGCTAAAGTTGCAAACCAGCATCATGTTCAGATACCGTGCCCTCACAGCAAGCGCGATAAAATTTTTTTTTTGCAAAATCCACTGCACGGCACATTAAAGGTATCTCTTTTTGAGAAATGCTTGTCACTTTTACCGCAGTAAACATCCATCCTCACGAAAACAGGCAAAAACGCCAAAAAAATCAACAGAAATAGAATAAACAACACGGAGCGAGCAAATACACGTACACACACGACGAAAATCAAAGCAAAATTTATATAGCTAACCGCTTGATCCAATACAGACGCCCGCTTGCAGCCGCATCTCGTGGTGGACAGACGGTGCCGATGAAACATCCCCAGCTAGCGCTTAAACCGAGTATGTCAGAGTGTCCCTGCCAGGTTGTCGCCTTCACACATTAGCTCACCACTAACCGGATGTTCAGTGGCTACCCAGACGATACTTGGCCGCAAGCGACCGGAACTAGTGAGCTGCTTGAACCGCATGCAAAAGAATCGCCCTCGACATTCCCAGGTGATTGGCGGTCAGAAGCTTTCCCCACTTTCGTGGACTTCCACACACGGCTCCACCCTCCTGCATTGCTTTGAATTTACATTCTAGCAAGTATATTCTCCACTATTTCAACGCCTTTGCTATTTATAAAACGAGTAGTTCGCATACACTATACTTTTGTTCTATACTTTTCATCTGGACGTATTTCTGTTTCCACCATCGGATTATACGATCTCAACAACGAACCCTTCATCAATGCCTACTTCAACTGTTGGAATGATAATCCTCTCCCAATATATCTGTTAATGGTTTAGCTACAAATGCATAGTTTTTAACAAATCGCTCTATATAAGACGTCAGTCCGTGAAAACGTTCCATTCTGTCACTGTGAAATGGATAATTTCTAATGAAGCCGGCGAATTTTTCACACCAAAAGGTGCAAATAAAAACTCGTACTGCCCGTTATGAGTCATAAAACACGTATACTTTCTTGACTCAGGCTCCATTGGTACGTGGGAAAACCCATCTATTAAATCTAATGTCGAAAAAACTTTTGCTCCTTGTAACCTATCAATAACTTCGTCCATAAATGCCATAGGCAAATTGGCAATAACAATTTTCTATTTAACTTTTGATAATCACAGCGTAATATTTTACTTACATCTTTTTAATTTACTAGAACAATCGGTGACTCATAACTCGATGTGCTTGGTAGGACATCCAACCAATCCGAAATCTGTTCATCTACTGTAAGCTGACTATCTTTTGACATTCTTCGAGGGCTTTGGAAAATTTGAACATCATCAGTTAAAACAATTTTCATTTACACGAAAATTTTAACATCTGTGCATGGGATATATCCACTTATTAATTCTTTGATTTTAGATGCATCGACTTCATTTAAATGAGGAAGATCAACGTCAACGCTAACTTTACTATTTTCACACTTTCATTTGAAAAATTTATGATACCCTCTATTTCTTTCAATACTTGCTTTGTGCTACTTTCGCTTTTCACCACACTTTTCTTAACTCAACTAATTTTTGACAGATTTTTATTTCAAAAACTCTAGAACTCCGATGACCCATTTCATTACATTTAAAACACTTATACAGCTCAATTCTAAACAAAAATTCCTTGCGAGTTTTTCCCTTCTCCCATTCCTCGTATTATAAATAAAAATTCCTTGTGAGTTTTTTCACTACTCCCTTTCCTCCTATTCTGAACAATGTTCGAAAAAGCTGAAACCGGATATGGGAGAAAAGTAGGTACATATTATGAATGTGAGTGGAGGGAGATTTCTCTGCCATTTCTTAGGAGTTTTTTCACTTGTTAAATTAAAGGGGAATGCATTAAAATAGTTAAAGAAAATTGGTTCTTTTAAGAAAGAACACTTATTTGTACAAATTTGTGCTAAACGATGTACATTCTACCGCAATATTCTTTATTTTAAGTCGAAAAGTATATCACAAGTAACGGAAGAGCTCTTGGTGTATTTGATGCAGCCATTCAGAAATTATTAAATTAATTAATTTATTATTAATTAAACTTTTTAATTTAAAAAAAAAATAAGAAATGCGAAACGAAATTTTAGTTGACAAAATAGCTGAATTCGTCGTACGACCACCTGCCCAGAATCCAGTCTTATGTTAAAAATGCCGATAAAAGCCGTCAGCACCCCTTTTGTGGTAAGGCCATCATTACTTCCCGAGGCGGCCCGGTATCGGGAAGGCTCTGTTCATATACTGCTGCATATATCCCCTGGCTGCAAATCGTTCTATAGTCACGGTCCACATAACACCCCCTATTAGGGGGTTGGCAATTCTTGGTCACCGACATCCTGCCGCGCTCCTATCAAACGAAACGGCGTAAATGCAGGCCCTACACGGCTCAGCTCCATACTCGGGGACTATGGAGTTCCGCAAAGCCCTCACACCAACGGCAAGGTGCCTGTGTTACATACATATATCTTGTATGCGTTCTAAACATTTCTCACGCTGCAATGCATTCGACACTTTGCTTATGTCGTAAGTATGAATGTGTTTATGATAAGCACTGTCAACATAATTACGTTCCCACAGGCAGGCAAGCAAGCGACCATGCGAACGGTTGCTATGTACAAACGTTTACATTCCTCATGCAATATGTATGTACGTATGATTAGTATATAGGAACTTTAATACATAAGAATTTGTTTAGAATATTTTAGTATAAATAAGCCGAAATTTACTGAATAAATTCAATTCAATCTTGGTGCCGCTTAAATGGCACTACTAAGACTTTAATTCTTTACTTTACCATCTGCCTGAATTAAATTGGCATCCTACCGGCGATGCTGCCAGCTCTGCTTAATAATAAACAGATCCCTTTTTAAAAAGCGGTATGCTAAACATATTTATCAGGACTGATTTCATTTTTATACCAAGGAGGATACGCCTTACCTACAGGGCGATCCTGCCACACTGGTGAATTGAAACGGCAGTCTCCCTCGTCTGCTGCTTAAAGTATAGGCAGACTTCAGATACAAAATATTTTTGAAAAAGTTTACTTTCTGCAAAGGAGTTCAAAGCATCAACTTTGCAACGGCGAATGGTATAGTCAATGCAAAGGGGCGGATCACAGCGACAGTGACAACAAGGGTGCAAGACAAATTTTAAAAATTCTTGAATACCACAAAGGAAAGAAGGAAAAGTATTTTTTCGGATGGCATTCTCGTTAATTGCAAGACCACTACCGCCACCAAAACGACCACTACCGACGCATAGCGAAGTGGAATAAACGTGGAGTAAAACCATATGCACTATCAACTTGTTGGAGGTTCTACGTGCGCTATACAACTTGTTGAAGGATGACCGGGATTATGTATTATTTATCTTATTATGTATTTATTATCTAGGTATTTGTAAGATTATAATAGAAGCATTTGGCAACCTAACGGCTGCCAGTTTACGGGCAAAAAGTAGATTTTTGGCAATAAATTTAGGAATTTTTTCCCCCCTCTAATTTTTTTTTGAATGATATAAGTAGTCAGGAAGAATTTGATGCAATATTCTTGCGTTGTAGTAAATTAATTGAGGAAGAGTAAAACAAATTTTTTTAAGCCCAACATTTTTTTTTCAGAAAATTTTCTAATAAAAATTAGAAATGTCAAAAATGTTAAACTAAACAAATTTTTCCTTAAGAACAAACATTTTTAGATATAAACCTTTTAAATAATAACTTTTATAATGCTAACTAAATAAGGAAAAAATAATAAAAGTAAAACGGAACGCTTAATATAATTAAGAAATTGCTAATTTACAGTAGTAGTTACCATAACACCTATGAAGGCTGTCAAGGTAGAGATTTATACCAAAAACCTTATAAAATAATAACTTTTCGCAACACAATGCTTGACTAAAAATCTTACGTAAGTCGAAATATGCAAAATACCCAAGATCGGAAACTAAAAAACCATCCAGAATGAAGAAAATATAAAGTCACAAAGTGAACCTTATTATAAATAAAGCGCTTAATAAATAAATAAATTTGCAGTTGGACATGTCGCGCTCGTTTTCATCCCAAAGGATAGAAAATTTGTAGCATAATAACACACAAGCAACCAGATTGTTGAGGAAAAGACTGACTTAGGACAATACTTGACCAGGCTGAAAAATGCCGGCAATATAGGACTTGTAAATAAATAAAAAGACAGTCGTCCCTTAGGAGCCAAATTGGTCAATAATAGTAGATACTCGAGTAAGCAAATTTGAACAATATAAAATAGGTACCCAAGTTCTCAAAGATCTAATATTTGCATTAACCCCAGAAGTTATGCATGTGACAAATGTCGATAGAAATTAAAGAAATTCTTCATAAATATCATAACGGTCCAATCTGGGAAGGCCACACAGAAACCGCATGACACATAAGATCTAATAAAAATATTGCTGGAAAATTTGAAAAATGGTATAAGAAAAGATACGAAAAATATTTGCATCCACTGTACACATTGGTTTAACCACTTACCACTACTTCTTGCTCCAGCAGCAACAGAATCTACCCAATCTACTGTATATCGTACGCTCAGAAATCCCGCTTTTTAGAACAATGTCAATTTTCAGTCAATGATGACTGTAACCATCATCCTATTCTATACGTTCTAATTTTAATAACAATTCAAAAGCTTTGTTTAATAGAAATAGTCAAGGTAAGGAAAAATAAATCTCCTATATTTAGTCGGTCATACGTTAGATAGCATATATATAGGGTCCTGTGGAGTAGAAAGTAAGGAAATCTAAATCATTTATATAAAATTAAAGAAATGAATATAAGTATTAGTTTGACATGCTTCGTCTCCTTTTAGAGAGGTCATAAATTTAGATAAGATTTTTGCATCTAGATAAATAGATAGTAGATATATAGAAAAAATTATTTTATTAATACCCTTTAGAGTAGTAAATATCGATAAAAACAATTTTACATTAGATAAATAGATAGTAGATATATAGAAAAAATTATTTTATTAACACCCTTTAGAGTAGTAAATATCGATAAAAACAATAATTTTACATTAATTCCCTATAATGTAGAAAATAGAAACGTAGAAAACATAAATCAGAATAGTAATTATGCTCTAAGCAATAAAAATAAGAAAATCATAGTACATAAAAATAGACTTAAGCTCATAGAATAAGAACACTTCAATTTTGTAAACACAAAGAAAATTTTTATCGTATGCAAAAGAAAAATACAATATTAAAAAAAAATTCTAAATTACATAAATCATCTAAAGCCCAATTGAAAATTTAGTAAACAAAAAAAAAAAAAAAAATTTTGTAACATAAGGAATTACCCAAACCAAAGAAAAAAATATATATAAACTCAAGTGCGTCACACTGACAAAATACCGCACTAGTAAAACAATTAAAATGAAAAAAAAATTCTTTATTTACAAAACCAACACCATTTATTAGTAAACAAACCACTTGAGACTCTCTCATAAATTTAATTGAATAGAATGACTAAAAATTGGTGGTGTTACATACATATATTTTGCATGCGTTCTGAACGTTTCTCACGTGCAGTGCATTCGATACTTTGCTTATGTCGTAAGTATGAATGTGTTTATGATAAGCACTGTCAACATTATTACGTTCCCACAGGCAGGCAAGCAAGCGAAGCGCGTGAGATTCGTTGCTTAAGTCGCGGCGGGGCTTTTTAAAAAGGAAGATATAAACCAAGGGCAGAATACGCTAAGAAAATCAACACGACTGACTAGGGTGTAACTCTGAATCAAACTGAACTTTCACTTTATTACAGTCAATAATGAAACTTACAATTTATAATACTTATTGCTAACTGAATGATATTATTGCTTACTAAGTAGAATTAACTAGCTGTGTACTTAATATTTTGTTAAATAGCAGAATTCCCAGAATTGCCAGTTTGCAACTTTAATTTAGACCGGATATTAATACTTTTCTTTATTTGTGATTTTTAAAATGAATTGGCCAATATCGTCTGCTGCTGACTCTGCACTTATATAACTTGGCAAGCTATTGACCTTATTTGGTAGATTAGCGGAATTATACGTAACTACCCTCCCTTTTAGATTGGAATTCTCCTGAATTCTACTATTTAATTTTATAATTACTTTATTATGTTTAAAAATTGAAAATATTACAACCATTATTATTATAATAATTATGCTTACGATGCATACATATGAAACTTTGCTATGGTTATACAAGCTTGCAATACTCTGTAAATTTATTTTATTAAGTTTAATGACATCCGTTAAAGTTATTTTTTCTGTAAAGTTGCGTATCATTTCATTTTGAATGTATATCGTTTTTTCTTCAATATTTTCTTTTGAATTTGAAAAATAATAATCATTTATTTTTAGTGAACAGTTCGTATATTGTAACAAATTATTTTCTACTAGAATAACTGTATTTTCTGTACAAGTTTGATTTATTAATAAGTTTTTGGCATTCTTAATAAGAATTGTATCTATATCAATTTCTATTATTTCTAGCTCTTTGTTTTTACTAAATTGGCAATTTGAGTTTAAAATACAATGTGTGCTTGGCTTTAATTTTCCTAGCTGTTTATTTTCTTCAAATTTATACGTTTTGTTGTTGTATTCAAAAATTTCTTCGATTTCGTAGTCAATCTCATGATAGGAATCGTTTGGTATTGGTATAATGCATCTAACTTGAACATTTACAAAAGTTACAGGTATTTTTATACTAAGTATTAGAAATGTATTATTAAAAAATGCTGTTCCAGATTGTAGGTATTTTAGCTTATCGTAGTCAATATCATACTTCATTATTTCATTACTTGTTAAGATATTAGGGTGTATTATCTTGTACTTGGCTGCCACTACGCTATCAAGTATCTGTTCTATTCTAGTTTTCAGTAGTTGAATTTTTGTTAATTGCTCTAAATATAAACTTCTTTCATATTCCTCATCAAGTGATTTTTGTATAAGGTTGAGTTCTTTTTCTATTTTAATTTTATCGTTATTTATAATCTCGTTAATCTGTTCTAGGGTGCTGCTAAAATAATCGTTTATAAGGACCTGTTTATTAATTTTTTCTCCTGTTTGTAAGAGGTGATTTTTTATATCCTGTCTATCCTCGTCGTCCATCGTACCAAATATCCATTTTGATAAGGTACCGCCTGCATTTATCAGCCCTCGTTTGTGTCGTTTGTTTTTCGGTCTTAGCGTTAGTAATTTGCTCCTTGTGTCTGTTATTTCGAGTAATAAGAGGTCTTTGTATTTTGCTTTCGTTGATACTACGTTGTCCGTCATTTTGTTTAAAATGTCTTCTATCCTGGTTATATTAATCATGTCTAAGATAATTTCAGTGTCTTTCACGATTTCTTGCGTCTTAAACTGAATGTATGTAAATCCTGACTGATCCTTAATTTTAGTCACGACGATCTCACAATAGGATTTAGACGTCCATTGTATCATCAATATTATCATCATTATTATCTGTAAATTTAAGAGGTCTTTTAATATTACATGGATGAATACCCTTGAGACTTTTCTTCTTATATTTTGGTTGTTCCTTGTGCCTTAATGCTTTATAATTTTTTATAAAGCCTCTTCTCCTAGTTTCTACGTAGCTTTCTCATTTCTTGTTAAGTTTATGTATAAATTTTCCCTTAGATAACTCCATATTTTGTCTAACTTTTTCTTTACTAATCTTGCCATTTTGTACTTCTACTGGGATACCTTTTATTGTTGAATGATATCTTTCATTATAAGTTCTTATTGCTTTTTGCATAATTTGATTGATTGGTAATTTCTTGTTCAAATAATATATTATCCTAAATATCTCAGCCACAGAGTTGTGCATTCTTTCAATATCTGCATTTCCTGTGTGGCTATTAGCTTTCGTCAGGTGTAGTTCGATTCCTTCTTGATCTAAAAATTCCTTCAAACGTACTGTTTTGAATTCATTATCCGCGATTATTTTCTCTGGTTTGCCTATTTTCGCAAAATGATTTTCTAACTGTTCAATTATTATAATGTGATTTCTATCTGTTAAGGCATATACTGCTCCAAATTTGGAGAATTTGTCTATTATTGTTAGAAAATGAAACCGCTTTATAACGTAAGTGTCTATATGTATTACTTGATTTATATCCGATGGTGTTTCAGTGTAAAAAAATTTATGTTTGATGGGATTTCGATCATACTTAACTTCTTTACAAATGTCACATTGGTTAATGACTATTTGTACCAATTCCATTAACTTTGGAAAATAAATTTTTTCTTTAATTTTATTATATGTCTCCTGGATGCCTGAATGCATACTCTCTTTTACATGGTACAGTGATATCTGTTTCACTGCCTCTACCTCCGTTTCAATGTCCCTCGCCCTCATTGTACATTTATAGAATTTTAATTGATTGTCATCTGAAAACATTTCCTTTAACTTCTGTTGGACAATGTTATATTTCGTATCGGTAAGCTCTGAGTATATTCCAACTGATCCTTTGGTGATATACTTTCTAAAGATTTCTCCCATTGTATTAAAATCGCTTTCCGCTATAAAAATTATTCTTTTTCCATGTAACTGTTTCATTTCTTCGATCTTGTTATTAGTTAAAATAATTTGTGTTTTATATTTGTTTACAATTTCTTTTTTGATAAAAAAATGATCTTGAAGATTTTCTTCGGCTGAATGCATTGTAGCCATCGTCTCATCTTCTAGGTTATTTATCGTTTCCGAATCAATTTTCATATCCTTGACTATTGGTAAATCCCTACATTTATCAATTTCTTTCACACTTTCCATTTTATCAACTTCATTATCTATTCTACTCAAAAAGTCTGCTACTTGATTTTCCTTCCCTTTTAAGTATTCTATGTTGAACTGATACTCTCCTAATTTTAGAAGCCATCGTTGATGTCTAGGTGACATGTCCTTTCCTTTATATTTAGCATGCAGGTATTTTATTGGCTGATGGTCTGTAAAAATTGTAAACTTTCTTCCGTAAAGGTATGGTCGTAAATAATTAACACTCCATAAAATCGCTAGAAATTCTTTATCTGTAGCAGAGTAATTTTTTTCGTGATCATTTAGTGTTCTGGAAATATAGCATATCGGATGCCCTTCTTGTGACAAAACAGCACCGATTGCATAGTTCGACGCATCAGTAGTTAGAGTAAATGGTTTATCAAAATTAGGATATCTCAAAATTGGGTGAGAACTAATTAGTATTTTCAATTTTTCGAATGCTTCTATATAAGTTGGATCCTTAGTATTGATCTTTACGTTTTTCTTTAAGTATTTTGTTATAGGATGTGCTACTCGTGCGTAGTCTTTTATAAATTTCCGGTAGTAACCTGTCACTCCTAGGAAACTTTTTATTTGTTTCTCCGTTTTAGGTAACTGTAACGCTTCTATTACCTTTATTTTATCCGGATTTGGTTTTAAGCCACTTTCTGTTAAAATGTGCCCCAAAAATTCAGTTTCTTTTTTCATGAAATTACATTTGTCCATTTGAACCTTTAAATTTGCTCTTTCTAGCACCTTAAAAATGTCTGTTATTGTCCTTACATGCTCCTGAAGGGATGTACTAAATATCAAAATGTCATCTAAGTACACCACACATGTTTTATTGATGAAGTCTCTTAGAGTTTCATTCATTAGACGTTGAAATGTTGCCGGGGCATTTTTCAATCCAAATGGCATTCTAATAAATTCATACAACCCGTGAGGTGTTGCAAACGCCGTTTTCTCTCTATCTTGTTCCCTTATTAAGATTTGGTGATAACCTTTGGCTAGATCTAATGTTGTAAAGTATTGTGCTTTACCCAGTTTGTCCAAAATTTAATTAATATTAGGAAGAGGAAATTTGTCATCTATTGTTACTTCGTTCAGTTTTCTGTAATCTATCACAATTCTATATTTCCTTTCTCCCGAGTTGTCGATTTATTTTGGTCCTACAATTAAAGGACTGGAATATCGGGAGCGACTTTTCCTAATAATCCCTTGGTCTTCCATTTCCTTTATTTGCCTTCGTACTTCTACTTCATGTTGCGGAGGGTATCTATATAACTTACTGTTTGTTCAATGCAATATTGAACTTACAATTTAGAAAATTTGGTTTTTCACTTACGTGGATAGCAGGAACAAAACTCATGTGAGGTTATCCGGCAAAACGGGTGCTCCCTATCGTTTGGTGGCAATTAATTTGTATCTCAAGCACAGTAGCAAACTGGCACGGCTGCTGAATTGGATTACCTTCCTTTTTCTTCTTTCAATTCACAAAACTCAGAAAGTTGGTTTCAATTGTAATTTAATACAATGTTAAGATTACATTTACAATATAAATTTAATTTACACAGTTTAACTTTGGTTTTAGAATATCTTGTAGGTGTGAATTTAGCGAAAATATAGAGATGAGTGATTTGTCACTTGCGAACTTGAAGTCAGCTGCATAGCCAAGATGTTGAAAAGCTGTGTTCCATTGGTGTAAGGATCCAATTCGTTTTACCAATCAGATAATCGTTACTCCAAATTGAGAAGTGTTCGGAAGCGATTGGTGGTTTATTTGGTTGATGGTTTGATAATGTCAAACATACTCCCCGCGTTGCACCAAGTAAAGGGGCAAATGCTTGGTTGCGAAAAAGGTGAAATTAAGTTGTATGTCGTTTTGCCTTGGGTTGAATGTCGGAATCTTCTTCTGTTTGATTCACAGGATTAGGAAGTAAACATAGTTTATTTATAGGGCGATCCAGAGTAGTGATTGCGGTTTTGACGGTAACTACTCGGGTTAACCCATCGCGACCGGGATGTAGTTTTATGACCTTCCCTAATGGCCATTTCGATGGAGGGTATCTTTCGTCGATGAGAAGAACAATTGAACCAACTTGAATGGAGGTTGTAGACAGTTGCCATTTATAACGCGATTGTAGTTGCTGCAAGTATTCCTTTTGCCATTTCTCCCAGAATTGTTCAGTTAGCCGCTTTGTTAGTTGCCAATGTGAAAGGCGAGATTGAGGCACCTGAGTTAAACTCGGCTCAGGTAAACTGGCAATGGGTCCACCAACGAAAAAATGACCTGGTGTTAGGTAGTTCATATCAGGATCATCCGTAATTCTGCACAAGGGTCGAGAATTGAGTACAGCTTGAATTTGTCGTAAGGCTGTTGTAAACTCTTCAAATGAAAATAAGTAGCTCTTCATGACGCGTTTCAAGTGATGTTTCATTGACTTTACTCCGGCTTCCCAGTGACCGCCGAAGTTTGGAGCAGATGGTGGATTAAAACGCCATTGGGTTCCATCCTTTGATAACAAATGAGATAGGCGAGACATCTCGCTTGATGCTGAACTGAAAAGTTGTCTAAGTTCTTTGTCAGCGCCAATAAAGTTCGTTCCTTGATCACTAGTTAGTGTTTTGCTTACGCCGTAGATTCCGGAAAACCGTTTATAGGCTGCAATGAAAGCTTCAGCTGTATAATCAGTCACTAGCTCAAGATGTATGTATGAGGTAGCCGAACAAATAAAGAGAGCAACATATGCTTTATATGTAGTGCGAGTGCGACCGCGACGTTCTTTTAAAGTGAATGGACCAGCGTAGTCCACCCCGGTATGCTGGAACAAACGAGCGCTATTGACTCTCGACGACGGGAGTTGTCCCATAAGTTGTTGCTGGCGTTCAGCTCGGTATCGAGCACATACGATGCATCGAAGGATTGATTCTCGTACCGATGCGCGGCCGCCCAAGATCCAGAACCGTTGTCGGAGTAAGGCGAGCGTGGAACTTGTGCCTCCGTGGAGCGTGCGAAGATGGGTGTCTAGAATAATCAACTTAGCTAAGTTAGATTTTCGTGGTAAAATATATGGATGTTTCGCGTCATATGGTAACGCGGAGTTTTCGAGGCGTCCCCCAACTCGAAGAAAGCCGTCAGAGTCCACAAATGGATTGAGGTTACGAATGGAACTAGAAAGTTTTGCAACCGTAGTTTTGGTTTTAGATAGAAGCTTTATTTCTTCCTTGAAAGCAATCTGCTGGACGAATTTTATCCAAAATAGTAAAGAGTCCTGCATTTCTGCAACTGATAGCCAATTGTCATCGCTGATCATTGGAAATCGGCGAGCCTTGTTCGCGAATCGAAAACACCATGAGGTGACGCGTAATAATTTGGTTAAGTCTGAATAGTAGTCGAGTAATGCTGATTCGGAATCATCAGTTTTAGTGTGAAATGTGGATTTGTCTTTCCTTTTCCTTGCTTCTGTTTCTGCTTGTTGGGATTGAGTGAATTTATTTGTCGGCCAAACCGAGCTATCCAACTTAAGCCACTGGGGACCATGCCACCAGAGTTCGTGTGAATGCAATTGACGAGGCGTCATACCACGTGATGCACAATCCGCAGGGTTTTCCTTACCCGGTACAAACCTCCAACTTGCCGTTGGTAGCCTTTCTTGAATGAAACCCACTCGATTCGCTACAAAGTCCTTCCATTTTGAGGGATGGTTCGTGAGCCAAGTGAGGGTAACTGATGAATCAGTCCAAAGCCAGACAGAGGCTGATGATAGATTGAACGCATCAATAACATTATGTGTTAGTCGAGTGAGCAGGACTGCTGCGGTGAGCTCAAGACGAGGAATTGACATTCTGGAAATAGGAGTTAGTTTGGTCTTTGCTTGAACCAAACTCACTGTAATGTTGTCCTCATGTAAAACTTTAAGATAGACGACTGCGCCCATGGCTGCGATTGATGCATCAGAAAAGCCATGAATTTCCACTACAGCAGATTTAGCAAGACCTAGATGCCGAGGAATTGTGAGAATGTGCAAGTCTTGGAGGCTAGACTCAAAATCCTTCCAAGAGTTTTGTAACGAATCAGGGAGTTGTTGATCCCATTCAAGCTTGTGAAGCCAGAGATTTTGCATGAGAATTTTTGCAGTGACTACTACCGGAGAAATAAATCCTAGAGGATCAAATATTTGTGCAATCTTAGATAAGACGTTGCGTTTTGTAATGGTCTTAAGAGGAATGAAGTTGTTATAAAAATGAAAGCTGTCAGACTCGGGATTCCAGCTTAAGCCGAGGGTTCGAATAATTTTTGTTGGATCAAACTTGATGTTGGTTTCAGTAGCCAAGAGGTTGGGCTCCAGATGTGTGAGGATCGTCGGTTGATTGGTACTCCATTTCTGAAGATGAAATTGACCAGCGTTGCAAAGTTGTATAACTTGGTTGACCAATTCAATGCACTCCTGTATAGTGTCAGCTCCACCGAATTCGTCGTCTACGTATCGACCGAGTGATAGCATTGGAGTCGCTAGTGGAAATCGATGTCCTTCGTCAATCACAAGCTGCTTGAATGCTCTTAGGGCTAAGAAGGGTGCACAAGCTTGACCATAAGTTACGGTGCGGAGATGGTATTCGACTAACTTCCCATTTGACAACCATAGTATTCTCTGTAAATCCCAATCATCCTGGTGATCCAAGACGCGACGATACATTTGTTTAACATCAGCCGAGACTACGTATTTGTAACTACGAAAATAATGTAAAACATCGGTAAGATCAGTTTGGAGTTTTTCCCCGGTGTAAACTATGTCGTTGAATGACTTGCCGCTCATTGTTCGAGCTGAACCATTAAAAACAACTCGTAGTTTAGTAGTCGTACTAGATGGTCGGAGCACACCATGATGAGGCAAATAGTATATGATTGATTTAGGTACGTAGTCATCAGGGACTTTGGACATATGAAGACTGGTTTCGTAATCGTTCAAAAATTCAGTATACATTCGGGCGTATTCCGGGTTGGCGATGAGCCGTCGATTTAAAGAAAATAGGATACGAACTGCGTTGGATCGTGAATCCCCTAATGCTGAAACGGATTGTTTCAGAGGTAATCGGACAACATACTGTCCAGTTTCGGTGCGTGTGTGACCCCTTTGGAAATGCGTTTCGCACGCCTCCTCTTCTGGAGTCAACTTAGATCTTAGGATGGTAACCTCCTCCTGTTGCCAAAACCTTCGGATGAGAGTATTTATTTCGTCATCCTGCGAGCAATAATGAACACGAGCTGAAAGCATTGCTGGAGTTTCTGCGATTGATCCAGAAAGAATCCAGCCAAAGACTGTAGCTTGCGCAAGCGGCGTATGTGTTGGACCTTTCCGAAGACCATTTTGTAAGATTTCGGAGTAGACGTCAGCGCCTAAAATCATGTCAATTTTGCCAGGAGTGTTAAATGTTGGGTCAGCAAGTTGTAACCCCTTAAGGTGAGCCCAGTCGGTGGATATAGATTCTCTCGACGGTAAAAATGCAGTAAGCTTAAGTAAAATGAACGCAGTGACAGTGCACGCGTATCGCTTTGTCGCTAATGAATTTAAATTGACAGATACTACTCCGCGAGTAGTGGAAACATGGGAAGCGCCTACGCCAAGAAGGCTAATTGCGGCCGCTGTACGCTTCAATCGAAGAAGTTGAACCATTCTTTCACTGATAAATGACAGTTCGGAACCTGGATCAATCAATGCGCGCGCGATGTGACGCACGTGTTCAACTTGAATTTCTACGAGTGCAGTTGCTAACAAAACATTGGAGCGTTTATAAACTCCTGCGGTGGCATGGTTGACGACAGCAGCTTCCTCACTACTGTTTGACTGCAAATCACTCGATTGAACGTTTGATGATTGTAGGTCATCAGACTCTGCTGTCACGTGGTTGACAGTAGATTTGGTAGGTTTTGATGAAACGATGTGTAACAACGTATTGTGGCGTTGTTTACACTTACGGCAGGTTCCTTTTGACGAGCAATCCTTTAACATGTGAGGGCCTAAGCAGTTAAAACATAGTTGTTTTGATTTGACAAAATCTCTTCGTTCAGTAGGAGATTTTCGTTCAAAGGTTGGGCATTGAATCAACTTATGATTATCGGCGCACAAACAACATCGCGATGATGAAGTTGACGAGGTTGTGGCATGACTTTTCGCCTTGTTACTATTTTGCGACTTAACGGAGTCATGACGATCGATGGTTTCAAGTGCAGCAGCACGAGCTTCGATGAACTTGGTGAGAGCGGAAAGGTCAGTTGGGGTAGCGTTGGCACCTTGGTCAAGCGCCCATGCCTGACGTGTGGTCGAGTCGAGGCACCGAGTCACAAGGTGAACAATCATGATGTCCCAGGAGTCTACAGGAGCTCCAAGAGCTTTCAGAGCGGACAGGGTTCCGGAGACAGTTGAGAGCAACCCTTGTAACCCTTTTGCAGACGGCTGCGTGAGCTTTTTAATCGTAGATAAGGCTTAAAGTTGAGTTTCAATAAGAACACGTTTATTCTCATAGCGTGCAACTAATTTATTCCATGCGGGAACGAAGTTATCAGCAGTAATTGCGAAGGTGGCTAGAAGACGCGCTGCTTCCCCGGACAGGCTTCGCTTAAGATACTGTAACTTTGTGACATTGTCGAGAATCGTACTCGACCCGACAAGTGAAGTATACATATCGCTGAAAGATCTCCAATCTCTGAAGTTTCCATCGAACGTGGGAAGAACCAATTCAGGTAATCTTGCTCGGGTCGATAAGGCAGGGGCTACTAAGGAAGTTTCGGCAAGGACAGATCCGTCGTATGGATTTGCTGCGTTGAAATCAGCAAGCTTTTCTAATAAAAATACCTTTTGTTGATCGTAAACTTCGTACATACTAGCGAACACGTTGTTGGTTATGTAATCGCTATCTTTTATAACCTCAAATTTTAATGCGTATATTGATTCGTGTTCATGTTCAATTCTTTCCCAAGTTTTTTCCAGGTGGTCAAGGCGCGATTGAATTTTAATTTTGGTTAACTCCGCTACAGAGGCCTTTAATATAGGCTCAGCGGCGATTTTTAATAATTCAAACCGATTTTGTTGCAATTGGACTTTGGACTCGAGGGATCTGACTTCGGCCATGTTGGGGGAACTAATTTTTCAACAGGAACCGTTGCTTGCGTTTGATTAGCCAGATCAAAATATCCGGCTCGAAGGACCAGCTTGTTCAATGCAATATTGAACTTACAATTTAGAAAATTTGGTTTTTCACTTACGTGGATAGCAGGAACAAAACTCATGTGAGGTTATCCGGCAAAACGGGTGCACCCTATCGTTTGGTGGCAATTAATTTGTGTCTCAAGCACAGTAGCAAACTGGCACGGCTGCTGAATTGGATTACCTCCCTTTTTCTTCTTTCAATTCACAAAACTCAGAAAGTTGGTTTCAATTGTAATTTAATACAATGTTAAGATTACATTTACAATATAAATTTAATTTACACAGTTTAACTTTGGTTTTAGAATATCTTGTAGGTGTGTATTTAGCGAAAATATAGAGATGAGTGATTTGTCACTTGCGAACTTGAAGTCAGCTGCATAGCCAAGATGTTGAAAAGCTGTGTTCCATTGGTGTAAGGATCCAATTCGTTTTACCAATCAGATAATCGTTACTCCAAATTGAGAAGTGTTCGGAAGCGATTGGTGGTTTATTTGGTTGATGGTTTGATAATGTCAAACACTGTTTATTTGCTCACTTGTCGTTGTCCTGATTTCGTGTACTACCTTCGTAGTGCTGGTTAATTGATCTCCTTCTTTAAAAAATAAATTTTTAAATCTTTTTACGATTTTTACTACTTCTTCTTTTTCTTCCTTGTTAAGATGATTCATATTAATTCTACCCCAATCGAATTCTTTTGCTTCTAATGCATGAATTTCTAAATTGGTATACGGATTACTCTCAAAATAGGTGGTTCTTTTATTTAGCATTATACAACCATCCACCAAATTTATTGTTGTGTTGAAACAGTTAAGTAAGTCAATGCCTATAATGAAACTATACTTTCGACCTCTTAGCTGAGTCATCTTCCATCTTATTTCTGCATAATGTGGAAGATTGAATTCTTTAGGTGCATCTGTAAGCACCTCATATTTAATAACATCGCTTTTAGTTATTGTGCTAAATGAAATAGCTTTTTTTAATAAAATTCTTTTGAAATCATTTATACTACTGTCAATTAAGCTTATGCTTGCTCCAGTATCTATGAGAGCTTTAAATTTTTTCTTTTTAAACGTTAAAGTTATGGTGGGAAGACAGTCCGAGCTGGTCCCTCGAAAAAATTTTGCTCTTCATCATTAACTAGGCTTTTATTGTCCTGATTTCTGCAACATTCGGATGAATTTAATTCAACAAAATCTTCTTGTTTTTCTTTATTTATATTGTCAACTTCCATCGGTTCCTCTCGGTCTTGCCTAGGTTGATTCCAGCGATTTTGGCCGGAATTTGGCCTAGGGTTTCCTACCTTTGGGAACCTGTGAAGTTGTCCTGAATTTCCCGAGATTTTGGGATTATTTGAAGGTCCCTGCCTTCTTTGGTAAGACATATTGTCTTTATTTTGGTTTGAATATTTGTGGGGTGGCCTGTTTTGCCCTGAGCTAGCTTGCCTGTGATAAGTATTTTGATTAAAATTCTGTCTTACTTGTCCTGAAGTTTTGTCGTGATATCCTGTATTTTTATCAGTAGTATATTGAGGTTTTTGGTAGTCGTATCGGTCTGTGTTTAGATTCTTCCTTGTCCATTCCCTGTAGCTTGACCTTTCATCTCTTCTATTTATTTTCCTGTATTCTGGTCGTATGCATGTATCCTCAAATCTTCTATGGTTCATAATTTTTATTATCTCCCCTAATTGTGTACACTCGTATATTTTATCTAACAAGGTACCCTGTGTCATCTCTTTTGACGTATTTACTAACAAACTTTCGATATTGGTGAGGTCGATACCTTGTCCTCCTCTATAATACACAATCAATTCATCTGCCTTATATTTTATATTTTGTAATTCTACCGCTAGTTCACTCACCGTATTTACCCGCAGGTTAGTTACTTTCCGGTATATTTCATGCGGCTCCGTGTCAGGTTTGAACCTCATTTTTAATGTTTCCTTTATCATCCCCCAGTTGTCCGGTTGAGGTATGTTAATGATGACATTTTTTGCTTCGCCTTGAACAGTTTTATAAAAAATTGTCCTTACTGCCTCCTTCTTCAGTTCTTCATCGTTGATTGTTGATAGTAAATATTCCGTACTGCAGAAGAATGAATTCACTGTTACATCGCCTTGGCCGGTGAATATAGGAAGTTGGTTGATGCTTTTAAATAGTCTATCAATTCGGTGTTGGTCCGCTGTCTGTATTTGAGGTTGCCGTTGTTGTTGCAACTCAATATAGGCATTTCTTAGCTGCTCTATTTGCTGTTCTCGCCTGGCCAGCTCTTCCACCAGGTTTACATCTATTAGTTGAGCTGGATCCTTAGCCATTACCCTTCTTAAGTCGTATTCTCGTTGCCTTGCTGTGCCTATTTTTTTTTTTTTTATTGCACTATCACTTTTTATTTATGTCCGCTATTTGTGGGTGGTGCACTGCAATCCTGTTGCGTTCACTTCACTGCCACTTATTTCAATATTTTGTGGGTGGTGTTCTACAAGTTTATTGCGATCACTGCACTGCCACTTATTGCAATCTTTTGTGGCACTGCCACTTTTTGTTGCTGATAGCAAGTTTTATTTTGTTTTTATTTATTTTATATCCTAGAGGGTCCGGCCAACTCCTGAGTTGACTACGGAATCGCAGGATTGTATACGGGTGTTAATTAGTATTATATATTTTAAGGGGAACGTTTTCCGTAACCGATCCTTTTTATTTTAAAAGGACTTTCAACTGCTCCAGATTCGTTGCTTAAGTCGCGGCGGGGCTTTTTAAAAAGGAAGATATAAACCAAAGGCAGAATACGCTAAGAAAATCAACACGACTGACTAGGGTGTAACTCTGAATCAAACTGAACTTTCACTTTATTACAGTCAATAATGAAACTTACAATTTGCTGATAATAATATTAATACTTATTGCTAACTGAATGATATTATTGCTTACTAAGTAGAATTAACTAGCTGTGTACTTAATATTTTGTTAAATAGCAGAATTCCCAGAATTGCCAGTTTGCAACTTTAATTTAGACCGGATATTAATACTTTTCTTTATTTGTGATTTTTAAAATGAATTGGTCAATATCGTCTGCTGCTGACTCTGCACTTATATAACTTGGCAAGCTATTGACCTTATTTGGTAGAGTAGCGGAATTATACGTAACTCGTGCGATATATGATCCGCGCTTATACACCAGCGACCATGCGAACGGTTGCTATGTACAAACGTTTACATCGCTCATGCAATATGTATGTACGTATGATTAGTATATAGGAACTTTAATACATAAGAATTTGCTTAAATGACACTACTCAAAATTTAATTCTTTACTTTACCATCTTACACCTGCCATAGTGAGGGTTAGACTTGTCAAACAAAAAAACTTTCGAAAGGCCACCTTTTCACCGGTTTTAATATTTTTTTATGAAATACAAACTATTTTTTTCTTTTTCTTAAAAACCAACCCTTTTATAGATTTGAAGATGTTGAACTCGAAACTGTGAAAAGGGGTATCGGTTCCACCAAAAGCTATTGGCCTGCGGTACAATTAATTTGACCAAATTTTTATTCCGTTAGAAATTTCTTGTTAATTTTAAGAAATTTTCAAATACTATCTTTAAGCTCATACAGTTTTCAATATGAAAACATGCGAATGCAATTCATAGTTTTAAAAATTAGTACTGAGTAACATGTTTTAAAGTGTAGTTTTGACATTTTTTAGCTGTTTCTAATTGTAAAGTAAAAACTAAACGATTTCTTTTTAATTTAAATCACACTTTTTATTCATTTCGTGATGTTGAAATCGAATGTGTAAGAAGAAAATATCTGTTCAAACAATAATTGCCGCTAAAATTACCAACAAAGTGTATGCCATCGGTTTAGGTGCAATGTATATGAGCGATTTTGCAGCTTCTGTTAACGTTCTAATCAAGAATATTCAGTTAAGCAAAATGTTTCTTACTCAAACTACTTTGGTAGTAGTACTTCACGATTACAATACTCGCGTAATTTACTGATACCGTGTTCAAATATAAGTGATTGACCATCGCCTGGACTGCGCTGCTTTTGAACTCTCTGTTGCCTCGTTTGCATAAATCTCCAAGGGTCTAGACTTTTCAAGAACAACCTTCTAGAACAGCTGCTTATTAATTTCTCCTTTATGTAACTGGTATTTACTGGTATTTAATCTTACCTGAGTGTGTATGTGTGAGTGATAACTTCTGCTCTTAGGTGATGACTACATATCTTTATGTGAAATAATCTCTTCGCTGTTACCCAACAGGCATTTCTGTAAATGTTTTTGGAAATAACTTTAAGTAAGTTTATTTAATCAATTTTAATTTCTTCAATAATCTTTTTGGAAGCTTTGATACTAAATGTTTGTTAATGTTATAGTTTTATATAAAAAACTCAAATGTATTGCTTTCTTAGAAAATTTTATATTAGAGAAAATTGATATGTTTCTGAATTTCACTTCTTCATCAGCTAGCTTCTCGGAAGCTGAGTATTGAACTCGAAATCTTCAAGTAACCATCGCCGTTTGTAAACTTTGCAATTATCTCTAATATCAATAACAAAAACAATTGTATAAGTCAATATGAGCATGTCCCGCTAAATAAATACAGACAAAAATGTTCCGTTTTAATAATCAGAAGATGGTGCTGCGTGGGCTGTATAACATTTAGTTCATTTAATTTCTTTAAGAGACTTACTAGCTAACAATTGAGAGTGTACATTAGGCCGGGTCGATTTGTGGGGTCGCCCATTGCTCTGCGAAAATCATATTCTAGTGATCAAAATAAGAAACCTTGCCGAAGGAACCATACCTCTAAAACGAGTTCTGATGTCCCCCCTTTGGGTCGTAGGGGCAAATTTTGAAAAATCCCACTTTGAAATGCCTATGTTTTTTCTTTTTGGAGTTTATTTTTCTCTTTAGAAATTTATTTAATCAGAACATATGTAAACGAAAAAATGAATTTAACTTAGTAATAGAAAAGAAATTAAAAAAAAATATTAGAAATTAGCGTTTTTACAACCCCCTTTTAAAACCAAGTCATCACTGTGATGCATTTGCATGTCATAAACATAGTTGTGTGGGTTTTTTATTCAACCGTTTTAAAAAATGAAGGTATCACTGTGACACAATTGCAGATCGTAAAATTGCTTGTGTTGTTTTTTTTAAGCCACCACAAGACACAGCAGGTAGAATTGAAATTGCCCCTACCCAAAAGTTCGACCCAAAGGGGGGGGGGGGGGGGGACATCAGAATTCCTTTTAGAGGTATGGTTCTTTCGGCAAAGTTTCTTATTTTGATCCCTAGAATACGATTTTCACAGAGCAATGAGCGATTTTTAAATCGACCCGCCCTAGTGTACATATATACATACATATGTTGAATGTATAATAGAAGTGATGTACATGCATTTATGTATAGCGAATTCTAAGCATAAGTAAAGTACATATAATTCAAATGAGAATTCAAAGTTGCAATGATTATTAGGAGGGTGGAGCCTTGTGTAGAATCCACGAAAGTGGGGAAAGCTTCTGACCGTCATTCACCTGGGAATGGCCAGAGCGATTCTTTTGCACGCGGTTCAAGCAGCTGACTAGTTCCGGTCGCTTGCGGCCAAATATCCTCTGGGTAGCCACTAAACATCCGTTTAGTGGTGAGCTAATGTTAGAAGGCGACAACCTGGCTAGGCCACTCTGACTTAATCAGCTTAAGGGCTAGCCGGGGGATCTCTCATCGGCAGCGTCCTTTCGCCACTAGGTGCGGCTGCAAGCGGGCGTCTGTCTGTCTTGGAGCAAGCGGCTCGCTATATAAACGTGCAAGTAATTTTCACACCCGCTGAGCGGGTTGTGCGCTGCGCTTGGGTCCCGCCACGTCAAGCCATACTCCAATGAAAAGCAACAACAAGCCTCGGATAAAAGAGCACTCTCTATTGATGACGCCCATGACAAACGTTTGAAGGACAATGAATTGAGGACATGCACCTGGAACGTCTGCTCCCTGAATGGGATTGGTGCAGATGCCTGGCTGGTTGATGTTCTCGTCAAAGCAAAATCTGACATGACCGCGTTGGCGTTCACGCCTGTGGACGAACTTCTCGCCGCTATCCGAATAAAAGCAACATTTTTTAATATATCATTCATCTGCGCCCATGCACCGACAGAGGAGAAATACGATGAGATGAAAGACGCTTTTTATGAACAATTAGAACGCACATATACGAGCGCTGCCCGCGCCATGATAGCTTGGCGACTTTAACGCCAGGGTGGGCAAAGAAGGTTTTTTTGGCTCAACAGTCGGAAAATCCAGCCTACACAATGGAACTACTCCTAATGGACTGAGGCTGATTGACTTTGCCGGTGCTCGAAACATGGTCATATCCAGCACGAGGTTCATGCGTAAAAAGATACATCAAGCTACATGGCTTTCCTCTGATCGAAATACTCGCAATCAGATCGATCACGTTGTGATAAACGGACGGCATGCATCTAGTGTTTTAGATGTGCGCACAATCCGAGGACCTGACATCGACTCGGACCATTATCTCGTCGCTGCCAAAATACGCACCAGCCTCAGCGGGGCTAAAACGAAGGAACAAAAAACAAAAGGAAAGCTAGACGTCGAAAGGCTGCAATCGCAACAGACTGCCAACGATTTCGCAACTCGACTCTCACACCTGCTCTCTGAGAGCACAACTCAGCCTGAAGGAATACAGGAGCAGTGGGAGCATATCTCCAAAGCACTTCGTACTGCCGCCGAGGAAAAAATTGGTTACCGGCGGCCACGAAAAAACCGCAACCGAAAGAAAAGACACTGCCTACAGGGCTACGTTAAAAGCGACTGCACCAAGAGTAGTATGTGAACGCTACCGCGAGTTAAAAAGGGAATCGAAATGCCTTTTCAAGAAGAAAAAAGAAGAGGCAGAAACGAGTGCGGGGAGCATGAGCTGATAGTCACCTGGAATAACGCCCGAAAATTTTACCAAAAAATTCGGCGGCGAGGGACGGAAAGTTTTAAACCCGGGCAAACTCCTGTAAGAACGAAAACGGCGACCTTGTAACTGATGTCCAGAGCGTACTTAGATTATGGAGGGAACACTTCTCTGCTCTCCCAAATGGAGACAACGATTTACCTTACAGAGATGACGAAATCAGCCTTCTTAATATCGCATATAAGGTCCTGTCAAGTGTATTGTGCGAAAGATTGAAGCCCACCGTGAATCAACTGGTTGGACCTTATCAGTGCAGCTTCAAACCTGGTAAATCTACGATCGACCAGATTTCCACAATGCACCAAATCTTGGAAAAAACCCGCGAAAAAAGAAACGTCACATATCACATCTTCGTCGATTTTAAACCCGCCTGCGACAGCAAGAAAAGGAGCTGCCTATATGCCGCTATGTCTGCATTTGGTTTCCCCGTAAAACTTATACGGCTATGCAGAATGACGTTGAGCAACACCATCAGCTCAGTCAGAATTGGGAAGGACGTCTCCGAGCCGTTGGAAACTAAACGAGGTTTCAGAGAGGGTGACCCCCTATCATGCGATTTCTTTAATTTGATGTTGGAGAAAATTATACTAGCTGCAGAACTTAACCGCTCTGTAATAGTATTCTATAAAAGCATGCAATTACTGGCGTATGCTGATGAAATTGATATCATCGGCCTAAACACCCGCGACGTTAGTTATGCTTACTCAAAACTGGAAAAAGAAGCGGTAAAAATGGGTTTGATGGTGAATGAGGATGAAACGAAGTACCTACTGTCATTGAGCAAAGAGTCAGCGCATACGCGCCTTGGCAACCACGCTACTGTCGGCAGCCATAGTTACGAAATAGTAAAAGACTTCGTTTAAATGGGAACCAGCATCAATACTAGCAACAACATCAGCTCTGAAATCCAGCGAAGAATCACTCTTGCCAATAAATGCTATTTTGGACTAGGTAGGCAATTGAAAAGTAAAGTCCTCTCGGCAAACGAAAATCATATTCTACAAGTCACTTATCGTACCCGTCCTGCTATATGATGCAGAAGCATGTACCATGACAACAGCAGATGAAGCGGCTCTGGGAGTGTTCGAGAGACAAGTTCTTCGAAAGATTTATGGACCTCTACGCATTGGCGATGGCGAGTACCGAAGAAGATTTAACGATTAGCTGTACGAGCTGTACGCAGACATCAACATAGTCCAGCGAATTAAAACGCAGCGGCTGCGATGGCTAGGTCATGTTATGCGAATGAAAGATGACGCTCCAGCCAAGAAAGTGTTTCTATCGGAACCCGCATATGGAAGCGAAGGTAGAGGGCGGCCCCCACTCCGTTGGAAGAACCAGATGGAAAGCGATTTAAGCTCCCTTGGTTTGACCAACTGGCGCCGGTTGGCAGAGAGAAGGAACGACTGGCGCGTCTTGTTGGACGGCCATAACCGTTTAAACGGTTAAGTGCCAATTAGGTAAGTAAGTAATGATTACACGGAGATATATACCGGTGGCCGTTTTTAGTCAGCGCTGGTTTTAATAGCTATTACCCTTCCGAGAAACCATTTTTTGGGTGGCAAATTGTCGGCGGGCACAAGTACAGGGTGCCAATTTTCAAATTGGGCTGTGGCTTCTCCCATCAAATTGTTGCCTGCAGGCTGAGTATGTATTCCCGTTGGAAGGCGGACCAGAACTAAGCCTTCAGATACGAGAGCCGCTGCCAGCGATTTAAGGAACACAGTTTCTCTGTTGGTTCGTTAGCTCATGTGTCGGAGTTAATACTTCGCCATCGTTCGGATCGTCGTATGCGCCTCTGCTGCGATGCTATAAACTTCTTTGCGTTTGGCGTCGTCTTCTAGTAGTCTGGATAGCTCGTTGAGGCGTGCGTTGGTGCGAGCGAAATTCGTTGCGTTGTCGCAATACAGCTTCCCTGGGACTCTGCGACGAACCTTTTAAGTACAAATAAAAAAGCATTAGTTGAAAGATCAGAAACGTATTCTATATGTACAGCTTTTGAACTGAAACAAACAAAAATAGCAATATAAGGTGTATGAGGTGGTCGCCCTCTCAACTTGTGTGTGGTATAAATAGGTCTACAAAAATCGACTCTGCAAATAAGAAACGGTCCTACGGATCGCAATCTATCTGGTGGCAAATCACCCATTATTTTGGTTTATTAGTTTATGCCTGTATTTAAAACAGCGAACGCACTCATGAATTACCTTTCTAGCGACATCTCTCGGGTTAATGACCCACAACTTTTGTCGCATCAACCCGATTAAAATTGTGGACCTGCATGACAATTGGATTTATGCAAATATTCAATATATATTTCTACACAAAGGTTGATGATTTGGCAACAACAATGGAAATTTGACATCTTCCGGAAGTTCTGAGGTTTGAGACGACCTCCAACGCGAATCAGTGTTAAACTTCGATTTTCTTCATGTATGAAGGGGTTAAGCTTTTGAAAAATTACTTTTTGATAATCGCCCTTCTTCAGTTGCTCCATTATTTCTGCCAATTCCACGTTTTGAACATTTCTACAATTTTAAAAATTGCCCAATTATATTTTGTAGCGGTTATGTCTGTGTTTTTGGTGGCTGTAAACGGCTTTATGAATCTATAAATATATGCAACGATTATTACAATTTTGTTAATTGATGATATTGAATCAATAATATTAAAAATTATGTTTTCGTTTACACCTATATTCAGTGTGGTTTTAACCTGTTTAAACTCTAACTGTGCGTTGTTCTCTGCTAGTTCAAATTTTTGTTTTTCGGCCAGTTTGTTGAATCTGTTACTAGGAAATTTGGACCTTCAAGCCACAAAGGTTGTATTAATTGATCAAGCGGGGTTTGTTTACTTTGCAAATGTCTCCATTCAATATTAGTTGTTTTTTTATATCTCAGCTACTCTATTCGCGTCAAATGTTGATAAATTCTATTCATTCAATTCTATTTATAAGTTATTAGCAAACGTTTTGTTTTCGCTGTTTTTTATCAGCCGTCAATTTTAAATTGAGTGCACAATCTTTTAATTGAACATGAACATACTTATTTAAACATAACGCAACATAAACGAATAAGTAGTTAAAGCGGATTTGGGCTCCTTAAAGCAAAGGAAGAAACAAAGCTATCCACTCATACACTCGTATTCATGGTGAATCGTCGTGAACGGACCTGTTTGCTTTGTGCTGTGGGCTGCGCGCTTAGTATACACGGCTAAAAAGCTCTTGTTTGCAACAAGGATTAATAAAATATTGTTTTTAAGTGTTTCATACACATCTCCACAAAATTTTAACTATTTAAAAAATGAACTGTGTAGTGTGCAGAGAAAAGGTTGATCGCTTTTATTTAACAAAAATTAAATGCAGAGATTGCAATAGTTATTTCCATGGCCTGTGTGTCAAAATGAACGCCGCGGAAACAGAGTCCATGAAGACACAGAATGTGAAATATCGCTGCAACCAGTGCTCGTCTGAGCGCCGAAACTCTTTGAGTCGAGATACATTGGCACCAAATCAACCTTTGAAACAACTAACTAAAACCAGTTTTTCAGCTGAGCAGCTACAAAAAAATACCACACAAAATTCCAATAACACAACAAACCAAATGCCAGTTAGCGGCACTACGGTAAATGCAGAGAAAAGTGATAAAAACATAACACTTGAACTCTTGTATAACGAGATAATGAGTCTCAAAGCAATAAACATTGATTTTTTGGAGACAATCAATAGACTGAAGGGGGAGAATATCGCGCTGAAAGAAAAAGTCGCAAAGCTGGAACGTCAAGTGAATTGGAGTGAGCAGAAGCGACTGGAGAGAGACGTTGAAATTGTTGGGATTCCTAACATAGCCACCGACAAAATAGACGAGTGCATTGGAAAAATAATTGTAAACGCTTTGGGTGTTTCTGTGTCGCCTGGTCAAATTGAGAGAATTTACATCAAGCAATATAATTACTCTCCTCTTCACCGCGCAAAATTCTTTGTTTGCGATTCTCTTCGCTTGAGTTTAAGAAAAAAGTACGGGTGCCAGCAGTAAGCACAAGATATACATTAATAACAGCCTCACACCCTCTAACAGAGCTCTGTATAATGCTGTTAATAAAATTAAAAAGGAAAAAAAATATAAATATGCGTGGTTTAGTAATACTAAGTTTATGTTGAGAAAAGCTGATAATGATGCAGTTGTTGTTGTACGATCGTTTGATGATCTGTCTGGTATTCCGGACTAACTTTATATTTTTATCGTTTTTATTATTTTGTTTTGAGTTCTTTAACTTATAATGGATTTCAATGATCTCTACATCGACAACCCTATCAATAACAGCCCTTTAAATAATGTTAACCAGCTTTCTTATATTGAAAATTGTATTTATATATTGCATCAAAACATACGTAGTCTGCGGCAAAACTTCGATTCTCTACTGTGTAATGCAGAAACGTTTCCAGTCTACCCAGACATAATAGTTGTGTCGGAGATATAGATATATTCTCATGAGAATAGCTTTTATGATATTCCTAATTATAACTTTTTTGCAAATAATAATGACGATTATTCTGCTGGAGGTGTGGGAGCTTTTGTGCGAAACACGTTTGATTGTACTATTGCTAAATACAACGTGCAAAGTACTGGTATTTTGAAAGTTTTGCTAAAAAATGGTGAAAAAACTTTAGCCTTAATATGTGTATATAGGTTACATTCTGAAACTAGTCAGGCCTTTCTGGAAGAGTTCTCAGATTTTTTAAATGGTTTAAAAGAGAGGGATGTAGTTATATTAGGTGATTTGAACATAGATATAATGCAGTTGAATGCGGTATCTGAAAGCTACCTAGCACTATTGGCCAGTCACGGTTTTACATCGTACTTAAATGAGCCGACAAGGAACTGTTCTGGCACTTGTCTGGATCATATTTTTTGCCGTCTTAGCAGCCTGTGTGCGTTCACTAGCATTAGTTTGGAACTAGGTACTACAGATCACAGTATGACTGGTGTCAAACTTGAGTTCCATATGAAAAAGAAAGATTTAACGAGCAATACAAAAACGAATATGATAAACTATTCCATGCTTAATGAAAAGCTGCTTTATGAGGATTGGGTAGTTGTCTACGCTGAGAAAGATATTTCAAAAGCATACTCTCTGTTTATAAATATATTGCATGGTCACATAGAATTCTCTAGTTTCACTTGTGCTCGACGTAAATCCAAAACCAAGCTTAAACCCTGGATGCATTCTGCCCTTTAAAAAGTATTCAATTGAAAAATAAGTTAGGTGTTAAGTGTAGAAAGCATCCAAGAAATCTTGCGCTTCGATCTCGTTACAAAAAGTTGTGCAAAAAGTTAAATAAAGACATCAAATCCTACCGAGATACTTATTTCCGGAGTAGACTATTGAGCTGCCATGGCAACACTAAAAAAGAATGGGAAGTTGTAAATAGCATTATCAACCGAAATAGCTCTGGTAGTGAACGGGTTATTGCTCTGAATAATTGTGGCAATATGATTGACGACCCCTCTGTTTTTGCTGATATTTTTAATGATTTTTTTGTGTCTGTTGGTCAATGTAATACTTCTTCCTGCAACTGCATCATGTCCAGTGGTGACGCATCTATTTCTAGGTGCAGTTTTATGTTTGAACCCTCCACAGGCACTGAGCTCCTTGCAATAATAAAAAGTCTAAGCAACTCTGGCTCTAGTGGATACGACGGTATTTCAAATAAACTTCTTAAAAACATAGCCCTTAATTTGCTGGACGTACTAAAGCATCTATTTAATACTAGTGTTTTTACAGGAATTTTCCCCGATGCCTTGAAGTGTGCAATTATTATACCCGTGTTTAAAAAGGGTAACAGAGAAGATAAAAATAACTATAGGCCTATTTCACTTCTATCCTCTATATCTAAGGTCTTTGAAAAAGCTCTTAAAAATCGAATTATGCAGTTTCTAGAAAGCAGAAGCTTTTTTAGTCCAAGGCAGTTTGGTTTTAGAGCAAACCGCTCTACTGAAGATGCTCTCCTAGAATTCTGCTCTTTTTTTTATCAAGAGTTGGACAATAAAAAAAATTGCGCTGGTCTTTTCGTAGATATAACCAAAGCTTTTGACACGGTAGATCACGCTATTTTAATAAATAAATTATATGATGCCGGTTTTCGAGGATTTGTACATAAGTGGTTTCAATCATACCTTTCTGAAAGGGTACAATGCTCTGACGCATTGCATTCAAGCAAGTTTTTCACAATTGTTTCACGAAAACTCTTTAATATACTTCCCACCGAAATACGTACTTTACGGAATCTTCGGCAATTTACAGAAAGTGTTAAGTCCTTCCTCTTAGGCCTCGCACACAGTGAAATCGAAGTTTTGCTTCAGCCAGCTACATAAACCGTTTATAATAACAAATACTTCATAATTTTAATTGCTTTTCCTTTCATTTACCCATGAGTTTTTGGAATTTTAGCTGAATCTTTTTATATACTATAATTAAATTAAACAACTATTTATAATTTAATCACTTTATTTAACAGTCCACCCCACTGTATTTTTTATATTTGCTATAATTGACATTTGTCACTATGCTGAATTGGCATAAAAATGTCTTAACTTTTCCTATATCTACTTGTACATATATCCCATATATGTATATAATATTAAATTGTTTGCTTTTACGATGTTATTTTAATATGTACATACATAGATATAAGGAAAATGCCTAATAAATGAATGAATGAATGAATGAAAGTTGATGAATGCTTTTTCAACAAAAATAGCACTATTTTCGAATCAGACCAAAAATATACATTTCCAATTACTAGAGTTTTAAAGTATGGCTCAATTACTTAATAGAAGAGTCTTGTGAGCAACAATGCAGCGCAAAGTTCAAACCGTGGGAGGCTTTTGGGTTTTAAAGGCGCTACTTTAGATTTAGCCGTTAATAGTAGCGTGTTACAATATTGTTATGTGAGCTTTGAATATATATATAACTTAAGGATCTCAGATCCTTTCACTTAAAAAAATTAAGGAGCCAACTCGCTCCAAACAAACTAAGAAGTTGAAATTAGTAAGCACTGAAATTTAAAGTTAACAAATATACTTTATTCAAAAATGATTGTATATAACTGACAAATCGACTTAGTTGTACGGATCCCAGACAGCAACTGCCCAAACGTTCTCGGCGGTTTGCCAAAGAAACCTCAGCGCCGGCGACAGCGGCGCAACCCTTACGCAAGTGTGTTACAATACTGGTGAGAATGACCGTGGCCTTCGTTTCCCACAAGCGTTGTGTTATTAAATTATTGGTATTGCATTTCATGATGAAATACAAATATGCTTACGCTGCAGCGCATGCAACGATCGGTGGGAAACAAAATGTGCTGACGTTGCGGATCGAACGTGGGAATGGGTTGAATGGGCAGTGGCTGAGCGTGTTAACTCCTCCCCCTTTAAAGATCTGCGTCCCGTAGATTAGGTGTTTAGGGTGAGTCCTCGCGCCTATGTCCGCGGAAGCTCTTGTTCAATTCCGGAATGTTCAAGGTAGGTATGCTTAATTTTGCTGTAATTCTCTTCCAAATTAACCAAATGAATGTGACCAACATAGCAAAGCCCACGATTTCCGACGTGATAAACCAGTCTGTTTTTCCTCTGAGGTATCGAAAAAGCTTCACGTTTCCTGTTGTCATCTCATGGACAAGGTTGAGGTTGACTGCGAGACTTCCATTTGTAATAGTGGACAGCACAGGAGGTAGTACTTGGATGCCTGAGCTGCTTGTGATCCAGTAGTTTCTACCGTCGATTCTAACCGTTTCGTTTTACAGTTGTAGAATATATGAGCCGCTCAATTCATTGGAAGTATTGTCTGACCAAATAGTTTTATTGAAATTGTCCAAGAGCATCGTGTCCTCCTTGATTGCCTCAATCGTTGAGTCATTCCAGCTTATATATCGGCTTATATATCCACCTTTAAGCAGGCGTGGCACACAATCATCCTCTCGAAATAGGTCCAGTGATTCTTGCTTACATACCATTGCGCTTGTAAGGTGGGTGCAACTATCCTTGGTGCCATAGGTTTGCTCCTTGTTAACTAGGACTGAACTGTATTGCAATTCCACCCGATGACCGTTCTTTGTTATTGACCTGGTGATTAGATGGTTGAATCTTGTTTCGGCCACCTTAGGCATGGTCAAAACGTAGAGTAGCATTGTGCCGTTTGTGTAGATGGAGGGTTCTCCGTACTCAATGGCTTCTATAACATTGCTATAAGGGAGGACCTCTATCTCGCTTATGATTCTGTTGATTTCTTCTTTGTCTAGCAGGTTGCTGTTGACCACCCCTGCTTTAGCCATCTGACAGGCTTGGACCAATTCGTTGACATCGTCCCTCAGAATCCTTGCCTTGTGTAGGATTGCCTGTGATATCTTCATAATGTGATCATGCCCACGGATTCCATTTGTGGCGGTTATGATGCCATTGACCGTCTGCAATAACTCATGAGAGTTTTTAAATATTTCAGAGTTTACCTTGTATTGTTGATTGTTATTGGATATTAATGAATCCTGTACTTGTAGGATTTTATCCCAGTCCGAAGCGTCAGGGGAACCGGCAATCCATTTCCAAGCCGACCCTATCCAATTAATTGAGCGTCTAGGCCTTTTAGTTCACTGAGCTGAGTTTGAACTTTCTCCAAGTGGTAGGAGAGAACATCTGTAAAATCGTTGGTTTCGTTTAGTTTTAATGTTTCGAGTTTCAGGCGACTTGCTATTTCCTCATATCGAGATAGGTTGATCATGTGAATTAGTTTGAAGTATCCATTTGTTATCCAGCCGTACCCAACGCGGATTGAAATGATTGGAGAATCGATTTTGAAGACATCATAGGTGTGCGCGGTTGCGCAGAGACAGATGCTGCGGGGATTAGATTTATTTTAATTATACTTAGTTCTATGAATTACCCCGCTTAGTAAAAAAATTTAATTTAATTGTAGTAGAAAATTTTAAGATAAGAATTTACAACTCAACTTACGTCTAAAATAGTTAATAGTAGTAACTTCAAGGTAACAAGAAATTTGAAATAGTTAAAAATTGTTTCCTCTTTTTTGTTTTACAATATTTACATTTGTTTTGATCTGTTTGAAAAATTTTGAAAAGTTTAACTTATAAAATAGTGGTTTTACATGGAATATTTTTTATTCAAATCTTTTAATTACATAAGTTGATAAGAATTCTGAATGTGATGTGAGTAGTGGCCCACATAGAATATACCCAATTCCCATTAATAACCTAAATACCTAGTATTAGAAAGTGAGTTGCTGCTGGGGACTTTGGGGAATTATGAAGACAAAGGAAAGAATTATTTGGTCCGCTTGTGAAGGTGTTGATGGTTCGTATTTTGGAAAACCTTTTTTTTTTGCTTTTTTCTTTTTTTTTTTTGTTGGTTGATAGTTAGATGTTAGTGGTTAATGGTTTAGTATTCAATTTTTTTATTTCGTGTTAATATCGCTCTAGTAAGAGAATTCCATTCTCCTTTTTTTTTTTTTTTTTTTACATGAGAGCGTTTTTTCCTCTTCACCAATTTGGTGTTTATAATATGTATTTATGTACTCCAGTGCGCACACTGTTGCTTCAAAATTCTTTTTGTTAAATTTGCATTGGAATATAGGCGTTTTCCCAGCTGACATTGGAAGGTTCGTGTGATCCTTTTTAGTCATAAGCGTTGATGATTGCAAATGACCTACTAAGGGCACGAGTGGCTTCACGTCAATTAAAGCATAGTCCTCGCGGTGGAGTTGAACCACACCGATTGTCGTCAGTCGAGCCATCGAGTTATTTGGAATTGAACCAATATCTGACTAGATCGGCTGCAAGTTAATTGCACCCAAAACCCTGGGTCACAAGGATCTAAGCATAAGAGTTGCCTTCTGACCAATGTTATCTTAGACGTTTTTGACGTCAATTTTGTGGAACTTTTTTCCACTTTCGGTAACAATAGTTACGTGTCTGTCTTCAGCGACAGTTTCTTCTTTATAAAGAGGCTTTTGTTTTGCCTTTATTTGTTTGTTGGCAATCAGCAACTTTTCCCCTGTTTCAAAGGAACGCGGTGTTGTGCGTTTACCGTTCAACCTGGCATTCCTGACCTCCTGCTCCCTCTCCAATAAGGCCTTTATATCCTCCATAGTTTTTTCTCGGAAATTCACCAATTCCTGATAATTTATTCTTGAGGTCCGGTTGAGGAACACATCCGCTGGTTTTCGTTTGATAACAGAGTGGACAGTATTGTTGTATCTGTCCACTGCAATAGAAATGCGTTCTTTTGGAGTAAGTCTCTTATATACAACCGAAATACAGCGGTATATTTCAATCAACGTTGAGTGCAGACGCTCAACCTGACCGTTAGTTTCGCTTCGTTGTGTAGGAGTTTGGTAAATTTCTATGCCAAGGGATCGAATATAATTTAGGACAAGGGGAGTCAAAAATCCCCTCTCATTGTCCATAACTAATATTTTCGGCACGGAGAAATAGTGCAGGAGATCAGTAAGCTTTCTTCGGAGGTGAACGGAAGATTTGTTCTTTATTGGGAAAAGCTTGGCAAATTTCGTGAATTTATCAATTGCACTGAGATACTTTTGCTTCTCTATTTCGAAGAGGTCGACGTGTAGAATTTCGCAGGGATAATTTGGTATTGGGGTGTATTGGAGGAACGGTTTCGCCGGATGCCTATCGTACTTGTTTAATTTGCAAGTATCACATTGCCTAACGTAATCTCTGATTTGCCTGGACATTGCGGGGAAAAAAAATTGCTCGAGTATTTGTGCTTTATTCTCACGGGGATTTCTGTGGGCTCGTTTGTGCTCCCTCTCGATTATTTCGTAGATCCTGTCCGGAACCGTAACATCTTCCACGACCCTCTGGGTTATTCTAATGCGGTACCTCCGGAAGTTGTTAATGAACGCGTTTTGGAGTGAAGCGAGGAATATCTCAGGAATTTTTATCCCGTTTATCACATTTGGGTTGAGGCACTCCCTTAAAATAGTAACCAATGCGGCCGTATCCGATTCAGGAAATGACACATAGTGCCTGCTATAGCCCGGATAAGGATGCTCCAGGCATTGTGGACGATTACCGTCTCTGAAGATTATTTGGTTTTTAAAAACGTTAAGGGGGGCCCTACATGTGGTATTAAATCCGAATTATCCTGATCAGCTGAATGCATTGTGCATTGAGTGGCAGTGTCAATTTCGGGTTCTATTTCGAGTCCAGCACTTGTGTGATCATGTCCTGAAACAGACGGAGGTTGGACAATGATAGAATCGGTTAGCACATTAACTTCGGATTTGAGACGAGAGAGAGCATCGGCGACTAAATTCGATTTTCCCGGTTTGTAGATTATTTCACAATTGTACTCCTCTATCCTGGCCTTCCAGCGTTTAAGTTAAGAAAAAGTTAGTGGTTGGTGATCGGTGTATATCTTAATTTTCTTGGCACCGTATAGGTACGACCGCAGATTATCGAGAGCCCAAACTATAGCGAGGAGCTCTTTCTCGTTAGTAGCATAATTTTCTTCGCATTTATTCAAGGATCGTGAAATGTAAGCTATAGGTTTGTCCTCGCCTACTGCTCCCTGGGAGAGGACTGCCGCGATGGCGAAGTTCGAGGCATCCGTAGTCAGGTTAAATGGTTTTTCGAAATCTGGAAAGGCAAGAACATCAGCAGATACAAGAAGCTGTTTTAAATCATGAAAAGCCTGAAGGGCCCTGTCGTCAAGTTCAATTTTTACTTTTTTGGAACAATTTGCTTTCACTTGAGCATTCTCGCCTCGAGTGAGATTGGTTAGAGGTTTTGCCACTTTTGCGTAGTCTCTTATGAACTTCCTGTAATAGGAAGTCATACCTAAAAAGCTTTTCAAATCCTTGAGATTTTCTGGTGGTGAAATAAGTTTAATCGCTTCGACCTTGCTTGGGTCAGCGCGAACGCCATCGGGAGTGATGACGTACCCAAGGAATTCTAGTTCTTTTTCGAAAAAGCAGGTCTTCTCCAGATTTACGTTAAGGTTTGCTTCGCGAAGCCTTGCAAATACCTTTTCGATGTTCAGTAAATGTTCTTCCGGGTCCTTTCCAAAAACAATTATGTCGTCAATGTAGACATAACAAATTTCCCTATATATTGTTTGAGGACGTCATCGATCATCCTTTGGAAAATGGCGGGAGCATTTTTTAAACCAAATGGTAAGCGTAGGAATTCGTATTTCCCATTCATCGTTGAGAACGCTGTCTTGGGTATATCCGACGCTTTCATAGGTATCTGGTGAAAGCCAGACGTTAAGTCAATAGTTGTGAAGAAATTGGCCTGCCCTAAACTGGACAAGGTGGAGTTTATGTCTGGGATAGGGTACGTATCGGCGATAGTGACAGCATTTAATCTCTTATAGTCAATCACCATTCTATATTGTTTTTCCCCATTCGGCTTTGGTTTTTTGGGCACCACCCATATTGGGGAGTTGTAAGGGCTTTTGGAAGGTCTAATAACTCCCTCATTAAGCAATTCGGTTATTTGCCTGTCTACTTCTTCCCTCATACATACCGGATAAGGGTAACTTTTACTGTAGATAGGTTCAGGGGTGGGGGTCCGTATTTCGGCTCGCACATTTGTATCCACGAGATCACTGCCATTAAGAGGGAGGAAAAGATCGGAGTATTTTTCCAGTACTTCATCAACGTGCTGTTTTATATCAGCGGATACGTCCTTTCCCATTAAGTAATTAACCTGATTCGAGATTTTGGCCTTTAGTGGTAAATTGAAACTATTTATCCTTAAGAAATTGTTCTTCCTGTCGACTACTGCCCCTAACATTCTCAACGTATCATCGCCGATAATACCGGCGAAGGATTTCAGTCCCGAAAGTACAAAGTAAGCTATCTTTGAAGGGAAGCCCACATCCCTGAAAAATTTTAAACCTATCTTTTTACTAATCTGCACCTCTCCTCCAGCTGAGTGGACATTAAAAACCTTCTCAACGGGATCACCTCCAGCTGCAATTTCTTCGCTAATGAAATTTTTGTTGGCCCCTGTGTCAATCAGGAAGTCGAGGGTGCGGCCATCTGAGAGTGTGTACTCTAAGTATGGTACGCTAGATGGCCCTCCGATAGAAAATCCCCTTCATCCTCGTTCTTGGTCGATTCTTCTTCCTTGGTGTTATCCTCATCAGTTCCGGTCGTTGAATGGAAAAGCCTTTGTTGTTTCCTCGGGAGGTTTTCCGATCTTGCTTCACGTTTGAATGGATTAGGGCGATTGATATAATTTACAGCACGCGATTGGGTAGAGCGGTCCACATCCATTTTTTCGACGGGAGGATTCGTAGACTGAGTAGCGGGTGGAGCACGATGGTTACTTGAAAAACGCTCCCTTCTATCGAATGGAGCCCTGCGATCTTGTTGACGCCAGGTAGGCTTGGGTGGGATTACAGGTGGTCTCCCTTCGAAGGAAGGTTTAATCTCGTTTAAATTGTTAATAGGGCCCACTATGCGATTATTACCGGGAGATAGGTGAAGGGACACGTTTCTGAAGTTGACATTTTGCAACTCCAGGCAGGCTGAATAGGCCTCTGGAAGGGTCTTGGGGCGTTGAATGAGGAGCATCCTTGAGAGCTCCCCATTTAGACCGCGGATGAATACATCCAACGCCCTATTTCTGTAGGTGTCCATAAGGACCTTCGTGGTTTCTTCAGTGTACGATTCGGTTTGTAACTTATTAAGGATCAAGTTGAATAGGTGGTTCACTCGAGCGTAGAACTCGTCGACAGTGCCACCTTTCTGTTGCAATTGATGCAACTGGTGTTCGAGAGTGCGGACATCCCGCTTATCTGCGTAATGCAAAGTCAGGCACTCCTTTATTTTTGACCAATTGTTGTCAAAAATATTGTAGTAAATCAGGGCGTTATCCGCCGTACCGCGGACTTTTTGTCGAATGTGCTGTAATATAGCACGGTATAAGGGTTTTCCCTTGATGACTGAGAAGTCAGCAAGGATGGTTTCTACGGAGTGTACCCAGGACACGAAGTGTATAGGGCTTCCATCAAAAACTTGAAGCTCTTTTACGCAATCAGGCAGACGACATATTTCGCGAATGTCGGCTTCAGTCATGGGGGCTTGTGCCACCACTTCCTCTGTTGCCTCGCTACGCGGAGGACCGCTGAAGGTATTACTGGTCCGGTCCAACTCCGTCACACGTCTCTCTAAAAATTTCATCTTCTCCAGCAGGGCATTAACGGCATCTGTTAAATTCGTTACGTTCACTTTAAGTTCCTCCATCCTTGTTACCGTTGGAAAAAAAGAATGTATATTAAATTATTGATTAAGTTCTATACTTACATCAGCACTAGGTTCATAAGTGGTATTATATCGTGTACACTGTTTTTTCCTAAGAAGAGCTAGCTTCTATATATTTTTGCTTTTTCTCTTATGAGGTTCTTTACCTCTTATAGCTTTTTGGTTTTAAAATTTTTTGTATTATTTTTTTATTTGCTTCAATGTAAGCTCACTTCACAGATTTTTTTACTACTTGATCCTTAAAGGATATTCACTTTCACAAGCTTGACCTGCTCGGGCGCCACTTAAGGATCTCAGATCCTTTCACTTAAAAAAATTAAGGAGCCAACTCGCTCCAAACAAACTAAGAAGTTGAAATTAGTAAGCACTGAAATTTAAAGTTAACAAATATACTTTATTCAAAAATGATTGTATATAACTGACAAATCGACTTAGTTGTACGGATCCCCGACATCAACTGCCCAAACGTTCTTGGCGGTTTGCCAAAGAAACCTCAGCGCCGGCGGCAGCGGTGCAACCCTTACGCAAGTGTGTTACAATACAGGTGAGAATGACCGTGGCCTTGATTTCCCACAAGCGTTGCGTTATTAAATTATTGGTATTGCATTTCATGATGAAATACAAATATGCTTACGCTGCAGCGCATGCAACGATCGGTGGGAAACAAAATGTGCTGACGTTGCGGATCGAACGTGGGAATGGGTTGAATGGGCAGTGGCTGAGCGTGTTAACTTATATATACAACAGCCATATGCGCGTTGCGAAGCATCTCTTTTTATCATCGTCCTTTTTAAACAAATTTGAATGGTTGGAGTGCCACTTTGCAAGGCTGAATCCCCAGCACTTAAAATTTATTTATTTATTTATTTAATAACATAGTGGCAGTACATATAAGACAGTGGTCTTTTAAAAGTACATCAGCTTAAATAAAAAAATAAAAATAAAAATGTAAGGCGCGATATCCTCCGAAGAGATTTTAGGGGGAGCTTCTCTTCCAATTTGCGTCGCGCTCCTTTCAATTTTTCCTACAAATTGGCGGGACGGGACCTACTTGTTTTATGCTGACTCCGAATGGCATCTGCAAGGCAGATGAGTTTTCGCTGAGAGCTTTACACTCGGAGTGCTTGCCAAACACTGCCGAGGGGTGGCCCCGCTTAGAAAAATTTTCTTCTAATTGAAAAAACTTGTTTCTAAAATTTTGATGTTTCTTTGCCCGGGGCGTGCACCCAGGATCTTCGGTGTGGTAGATGGAGCACGCTTCCATCACACCACGGCGGCCGCATCAGCTTAAATTAATTACCATAAAATCGCTAACTTCTGTTAAAACTATAATTAAATTTATATCTTATAAGAAAAATTGCATACATTAATAAAAAAGTGTATACTAGGAATAGATAAAAGATGCAGAGAAAGAAGGATAGAGAGGTTAACTAAAACAGACATAATTGAAGTAGTTATAAGCGCACTCACTAACACGACTTAAAGTAGTTGAGGATGGTTGCCTTGTAGTTACTTCTCCTGTTCAGCACAGATCTAACAGACTCAGGAATGTTGTTCCAGAGCCTGAAAGCATTTATGAAAAACAGTCTGCATATAATCAAGTAGTTATATTTTGGTTACCGTGGTGTGATGGTAGCGTGCTCCGCCTACCAAACCGTATGCCCTGGGTTCGCACCCCGGGCAAAGCAACATCAAAATTTTAGAAATAAGGTTTTTCAATTAGAAGAAAATTTTTCTAAGCGTTTTTCAAGTTCCGCCATAGATTTTTTGAAAGAAGCGACAGATCCAGTTTAGCACTACTGTACTTTCTTTTTTCTTGCCTTATAAGAAATGGAGCTTTGTTTCTGGCAGCTTTATATTGGGACCAGGCATCGTCTGTCATTATCCGCCTCCATTTTCAGTATAATTTATTCCGCAAGTGGATAGATGAGAGTACTTTTGTATTAAACCAGGGACAAGATGGGTTGACTCTAGCCATACGAAGAGGAACATATTTCTCATATATATGAGTCAACTTTTCATTAAGCATTTTTAGCGTTTCATCTACAGAACTACTGAACCAACTTTCATTCCAATCCACAGTTGTTAGACGATACAACATATTTACATCTATCGACTTAAAATCACGATACATAAAACTTTTTTGAATAGGAGCACTATTAAACATAAAATCCACAGTACAAAATATTAGGTCATGGTCAGAAACAAAGAATATTTGGTCAAATTTGGGGATATGGTCAATATTAGAGGTTATGAAGTAATCTAAGAGGCTTGGATTTGCATTTTGGGCAAATCTCGTAGGTACTACTTTATTTTCTATGGAAAGACCCGTTGCAGTTACATGTTCATATAGCTTACAGGAAAAGGAGTAATTTGATAATAAGTTCACATTAAAATCACCTTATATAACAAAAAATTCGTAGTCAATAACAAACATGGATAGTTCCACAACAAAAGAATCCAACAAAAAACACTTAAGAGTATTATATACATACGACACTAATATGCTTTTTACACCATAAGAAACTTCCTCTATAATAAACTCAGTGTGCAAGGAATAAGATTTAGCTATAACACGTATTTTTATCGATGATTTACAATATATTGCCACACCTCCTCCTCGTTGGTTACACCTATCATCAAAATCGTAACGACCTCTTTTTGAATTTGTTGCAATCCATCTATGTTGTCAGCGCCCGATAGCATGTCGTCCAGGTAAAACTCTTCGCGGATTACTTTACAACCCAGTGGATATTGATCGGAGTATATATTGCTTAACTCATTCAAGCATCTAATGGCTAAATATGGCTCGGGCGCTGTACCATATGTGACAGTGTTTAGGCAAACTTGCTGGATTGGGTCTAGTGCCTCTCTCTATACAAAATGAGTTGAAACCTTTTATCATCGTCATTGATGGCTACTTAACGGTACATTTTCGTAATATCAGGTGTAATTGGGTATTTGCGACAACGAAAACGTATTTATGCGCTAAATAATTTTGGTTGAATGGTAAGGCCAACTATTAAAGTATCATTTAGTGAAACTTTTGTGGAGTTTTTGCATGACGCATCGAAAAAAAAAACTCGTATCTTGGTGGTTGCGGCGTCTGAAAATTACCCTGAAATTTATATAATGACCTAAAGATCAAGAATTTTTTCGTATTCATTTGTACGGGATTTAATGGAAGTTTACAATTAGCCTCAACTTGCCCAATGCCAGTTATTTGCAGCTGTTTGCGCTCTTGTTTCAATATTAGTCTTTTGGCCGTTTCTTCGCTGATTAAATTTATTTGCGACCCAGAGTCTAATAAAGCACTAACTACCATATGCTCACCATTTTGGCTTCTAATTTGGATCACTGCAGTTGCTAATACGACTACGTCTTCTGAGACCGAAACATCACTGCACTATGACTGCCGGATAAGTTACGGACACACTGTGACCTACTTTTAAACATTTAATACAATGCGCATTTTTCTTTGCGAAACTAAATCGGTCGGTCACAGTGATATTCGCAAACGATCTAAAATTTTTAATGAAATGACTTTTTAGTTTACAATAAGAGCGCATTTATTGACCTTGGCTTCGGTAATGGTAAATGAGGATTTTTCAGATCGCTTTTCCGCTGATTTGTTTTCTTTGAGCAATGAGGGCTTCTAGTTTTTATGGTCATTTATTTCTAGAGACCGACAGCGCCTGATAAGGACTTTTGGGCAATCATCCCATGTTGGCAGTTTAGAGTAATCAAGTTGATCATTCCATTTTGCCCTTGTTGCACCATCAACTTTAGACATGTCTGAATGAATAAGTAGCGCATTTGTTATGTGCTTAAATATTAGACACTTTTTTTCATATCTTTCTGCTAAACGCTCTAACGCTTTCGGGTAATTTTCGGCAGTAACCTGAAACGCTTTTACTGTATGCAGAGCTTCGCCAGATAGACAGTTTAATAAATGATTGAAATTTTCAATATTTGATAGAGACGTCTCATCATGAACCAAGGTTGTAAAAGTTCCGATAAAATTATTATAATTTGCATATTTGACGCTAAAATTTGGCAGCTTTAAACTAGGCAAACGATTTACGGGTGCAATTATGGCACTAAAAGTAGTTTCTGCTGTACTATCATGCCGTCTATTCTACCCAACAACGAAAGCAACTTGGATTTTTTTGGAATGCATACATCTTCAATTTCACCTCGCTTTTCATCATCAGTATATTTTCTCTATTTCGGAAATTAAAATGTCTAACCTGCATTCACGGTCTATTGGGTTCCACGTTGTTGAAGAATCATCAAGAAGATTCTTGATGCGGGTTATATTTTTCCGGGAAGAGGCGCGCTGTTGTTTCAAAGTAGCAATGGAATTCGGAGCCATTTTGAGCAAAACTAAGTTAAAGTGAGTGGATGAACTGAAGCAATAGGTGACAATATGCACTTGTGCCAAATAAATAACTGAACTGTATTTTATGGTTTGAATTGGCTTCGATTTGTTTTCGAAATTTCTATGAAATGATTTACAAAAAACCTGTTATGGCCATTATGATGAAAAATGAAGATAATAATATTCGGTGATATAAACTATAATACGATATAAAACGTCTAGTACATTTATGTCCTAACGCTAAATATTTGCTTGTTTTATATTGTGTTGCTTGGTACGTCTGAGAATCTAATACAATGTTATCCCTATATTGTATGATTCCCTATAATCGTATGATTAAATTCCGTTAGTTAAATATATATATATACATATATGTCTCAAGTTATATAGAGTAAAGTATATGGACAAATACAGTGCAAACAAAGAATACAAAATTATGGAATACATGAAATGTGACAGGCTGACCTAACACCCCACCCCGTGGATCACTCCAAGATTCACCATCAACCATAAGCCTGGCAAAGCGAGAGGCTGGTCTGCGTAGACTTCCGTTAATTGTTTTCACTTCCACAACTCGTACCTGGCCGTCTTTAGCTGGGAAAACTTGCGCCTCGTTGCCACAATCTGCGAGGCAATGCCGAGTCGAACAAAATAACCAAGTCTCCGACTTGAAGGGGAGGCACTGCTTCCTGCCACTTTGCTCGGCAAATCAGCTGAGGTAAATATTCTCTAGTCCAACGTTTCCAAAGGCGATCTTTTAAGCTGTGTGCAATTCTCCATTGTTTCTTAAGGCATATCTTCTCATCAACGGGATGAGGCATTGACACAACCTATTATAAAGTGATTCGGTCTAAGTGGTTCATCTTCTTCGTGTGATATAGGCAGACCTGCCAGCGGTGTGAATTAACAATATTTTCTGCTTCTATTAGAAGACTGCAACGTATGTTCCTTTGGGGCTACTTGCCGGAGGGTTTTATTAAGCAGCGATTTGAGAACTCGTATTAAGCGTTCCCAACAGCCACCGGAACTAGGATTTTCAGAGCAGTTAAATATCCACTCATTTGGTGCTTAGTGGCTTCGCCTCGGATGCGGTCTGTCTAACAGCTCTCGTTGTGTCCCTACGAAATTCGTGCTGTTGTCGCTTCTCAGCCTGACTGGGGTACCACGTTGATTCACAAAATTACGTAGGCACAAAACGAAAGCGTCGATGGATAGATTTTCCGCCAGCTCGATGTGGACGGATCGTGTTGTTAGACATGTAAATATGAAGCCACATCTCTTTTCTGAAGCCCCATCTCGTCTACGGATTGATACATCAAACGGCCCAAATAAATCAACGCCAGAGTAAGTAAACGGATGTACAAACGGCGTTACCCTCTCGAGGGTCAGCTGACCTATTAGATGAGCTTTCTGTTTCGCTGTATCGATACAACATACAAGACAGCTACTTTGAATTCTCTTGTGAAGCGACTTCACTTTTGGTATCCAAAATTTTTGTGCAATAGCATTGATATTTACTGCCACGTTTTGATAATGATTCTTCTCATGATAATGTGAAACAATATGTTGATGTGGCAATAAAATAGGACGACGTGCTTGAAGAGGTTAATACGATGCCTCATCAATGCGAGCACTCAGGCGCAAGATGCCACTATGATCATACGTAATGCATGTCTTGCATTTGATGTGTCCCCTCATGTCACCAACCATCTTTTCAATTGTAATGTGGAACATACGCTTCTAACACCCATCTTCTTGTCCCTGTTGAATCAGCCAGTTTCCTTGGACTCCCGTTAGAGGATTTTGATGACAATTTGTGAGTGGTCATGCCTATTGAATGGGCGAAGCACTGTTAATACAACAACAACAACATGCCACTATTATTCCAGTGCGGTGATAATTTGTACAGTGAACTTTGTTTTTTAAGCTTACGTGACGCGGACAGCTCGGCAATTTCATTTACAAAATGTTCATGTTGTACCGATTTCTGCTGTTGTAAGCTGTGGTGGTAAATCATTCTTTCCATACTTGCTCGGGACAGCTTCGTTGCTCTAAGAACCCAGGCTACAGTGCGTTGCAACTTCGAATAAGAGCTTAAACTTTCAAACTGTATAATTTTGCTGGCCGGTTGCATGTGTAATATGCGATCATGACCTCTTCAAGTAGTGACGGTGATGGCTTAATTGTCATGACAGGACAGTATTGATCGTCCAGCTTTAGAAAGTCAGGACCCTTAGCCCATCTACTATCACAATTAAATTTCGGTGGACTAGACGGGCGTGACGCAGCGTCTGCGGGGTTTTGGCATGTTGGCACCCATCGCCACTGATCTTGCGAAGTTGAGCCTACAATTGGCTTGTACATTCGTTCGGCCGAATTCAACCAACGCAACACTGTCTGTGAATTGCTCCAAAAAACTACCCGTTCAGCTGTAAATTCATGGGCGTTTACCACCAACTTACACAGTATGGTACCTAATACTGCCGCTTGTAACTCTAGTCTCGGGATGAACAAGAGCTTAATAGGCGCCGTACGCGTTTTTCCCATGACAAAACTGATATCAACTACGTCTTTGTTAACTACTCTTATGTACCCAGCTGCAGCAAACGCAACCTGACTCGCATGGACAAAAACGTGAAGTTCAATTTTAATGTTGTTCGAAATATGTGTAGAGTAGCATCGTGGCTTGAACAGGCTTACTTTATTGAACTCATTCCACCAATGTAACCACTTTCTGTTCAGTTACGCTGGCAAATCTCCACATATCTTGAATGAGAAGTTTAGAATTATCAAAAAATCAAGCAACATACCGAATGGGTCGAACACCGCCATCACTATTTGTTACAGCTCCCAATAAATCCTTGGGAACTCCACGGAACTTAGTGTGGAACTCAAATGTGTCGTCGCAGGTTTTCCAGTATAAGCCAAGGACTTTATCTGTCGTTCCGCTACGCTCCATATTGATCGTTTCTTGTTCTAACGATGCCGATTTATTTAGCTCAATCTGTACTTCAGGGCAGTTGAAAACGAAATTCCTAAGTTGGAACCCTGCGTCCCGATGAATTTTCACAATTTAGTGTTTGTTTATTATTATTGATGACGCTTCAGGATACTCCGTACTCACCAATAGAGGGAGAGCAAACGGCGGCGAAGATCATCGAGGTCATCCTCTTGAATAGGTTGTTTGATGGCACCATTTCTCCAAAGATAACGCTGGGATTGTTGGTGGATTTGACGTACTTTAATTTGCGAAAACATTTCTTTTATATCTGCTGCAATTCCAATACGACCTTGTCGAATGGCTGTGCGTGTTCGGGACCCTTCAGTCAAGATGAGTTTAGAGATGTGCTATTTGCAGTAGCTGCTGCGTCGAAAAGATACGAAGTTTGCTTGGCTTGTGTGGGTTGCAAACCGCAAAATGGGGCAAGTACCAAGTCTGAGCATACGAGTCGGTGCCTTCTTCTTGCGTTAATTTTCTTGCATACCTTCTTTCCACGTACTTAGCCATTTCCTCTTTGTAGCGTTCGGCCAACTTCTTGTCTTTATGCGTACGCTTCTCAATCGATAACAAACGTCGTTCTACCATTTCTCTGCTGCTCGGAAGTTGCGGCTGTAAATTTTTGCAAAGGAGTCCTGTTTCATAATGTTTATCGGGTCGGAGTATTGTTGTTTTTTCTAGTATATGACGTGCTTGTTTATCTTCGTCCGACTCCAATTGTTCCGACGTTGGATTTACGCCGAAGCTATCAGCCTCAAAATAATCTGAAACCACCTTATGCAAATTTTGCGCTTTTATGGCCATAACGCGAGGACTTGGTCTTGTTAACGATTTGGTTGAGCCATAGGCAACCCAACCCAGTGATGTTTTGGCGGCAATATGGATATCGTTATCGGCTTGCATCCAAGTTGTAGAGACACCTAGGGACGACTGATTTAAACCAATTAGCAGAGTAGTATTCATGCTACTATAATTTTGTAAGGGTACATGCCCGAAGTGTTCGAAGTTCTCTTTCGTGAATGACAGATTCCGGTACTTCACGGTGTATACATCCTTAAGCGTGTACTTCTTTTCGTCAAAACGGCTTCCAATTTCTACGTTGACATTAAATGATTATACCGTGACCACCCGGTCATCGTACCACTGAAGAGTCAGTGGATGACTTTGACATCGTACCCCAATCTTTCTGGCGATATCCTTCCCCAAAATAGTAACTGCATTGCAGACCCTTCATCAAACATTGCTAGGATTTCATATTTACCATTTGGCCCCTAAATTTCGATAGGTAACATCTTAAACAGTTCCTTAGGCGATTCATTGGCGAGGCGGCAGTTTAACATCGCACGGTGGGGTATTTGATCAATTTAGCTGGCCAAGAGTCGATTTTTTAAAATATTCCAATTTTTTTTTAAATACTCTCCCTGGCGTTCCTAGTTGTCCACTGAATAGTATACATCAACGGAGTTAACCGCGCACATCTAAAGTTGTATAAAAATTGTGGGTAATTCTATACGACAGCATGACACTGCTAATACGCGTCCAAACGACGCGTCTTGACATCAGTATTAATAATCCGAAACCGGAAAATAAAAATTTTAACTCGTTCAAAAGATATTAACGAAATAACGAGATAAAATTTTTATTTTCCGGTTTCGGATTATTGTTGTCGAGATTAATGCGCGTCTTTTGACACCTCTTTCGATATTTTTGGACGCCTATTAGCAGTGCCATGCTATCGTATAGAATTACCAAATTATGTGCAGTTCGATGTATTTTTGGATTAAAAAACAATATACCCTTCTAACCTAAATACTTGTTCACTTGTTTAGCCTTAATCAAATCTAGTTATATTTTCTTTTCCGACAGGTAAATGTGTTTATAATTCATATGTTAGATTTTTTATACCGCATGTTTTAACTGAGTTATTCGACTTGTAATGCTACTACTTTCAATACTAAATTCTTTAAACCCCTTGCAAACAAAAATATATATCTTTTTTTGAGTGGTAATGAATTTTGTAAGATACTGATACCCCTATTGGCAAAAGGTGGAAACATTGTGAAAACATCCTCAGTGGCAACACCTAGGTGAAAAGTCTTAAAATGTAACTCTTTATCGATGTACCAAATTTGATTCAAATCGGTCAAGCCGTTCCCGAGATGGTAGTGGATATACAAAGAAATATAAAAAAGGAGGTGAGGTGGCAAACCTAAGTGGCAACCCTACTCAAAAGTGTCAATAGAAATGCGGAGTAAAATACCTTTCGTTTGATACCCATACATATCTCATGTAATGCAAAAAAATTACCCCGCTTCTCTCCGAAACCGGGGGCTCGATCCAAGTAATTCTGCGCGGAACACCGTGAATTTACTGTCAAAAATTTCCTTTCATAACAATGAAGTGACACAAACAACCACTTTTTTAATAGAAATAACTGCTGTTTTAGTTTTGGCCAGCTAGGTTGATCAAATACCCTACCGTGCATCGGTTGCACACTTCTATTACGCTGACCAGTTTGGCATGGCATCGTCGATAAAATCTTATCGTTGTGTAAAAGCGAATTATGGTAACGCTGACACCCGTCTATGCCAAACATCTCCTTTGACCGGCATTTTCCTGTAATGTGACCCTTTTCCAGGCAAGAAAAATATAGATTATTATTCTTTACATATTCCCACCTGGTTTGTACATCTTCGGATTGGAACGAATCGCACTTGGTGACCATATGATCACCTCTGCGCCGAAGGCACGTTTGTGTTTCTGATGATATTTATTCTTGTATGTGCATTATACGTCGGGGAATGGATGATGTGGCATTACCTCTGAGGCTGTGTGAGCTTGTCGGCATCAAACAGACAATTCTGGCCAACTCGCTCAGCCATTTACTGAAATCTTCTATTGTGGCGAACGGTGGCAATTTGCAGATTTCAGAAATGCGACTACGTTGCGCACTCTGGAAGAAAACGGCACCACCTCCTCCAGGTTTTGACCTGGAATTGGCGGAAACTGCTGTAGTTTTTGAAGCTGATGTTTGACCAGAATATCTGGCCGACCAAATCTAAACTCTAACTCGCTTAAATCATTGGGCACATCGTTTGGGTATATCAGCATAGCAGCCACTGCTTCCTTTGCGGGCCCTGCAACACACGTTTACAGCCGCATTATCCAAATGCCTCAGCGGTATCGTTAAGATTGGCAAAAAACAGCGGCCATTCTTCCGCATTACTGGAAAAGGTTGGCAATTCGTAGAGTTTTATTGTAGAACCGGTCGACGGCGTTGTGACTAGGCTTGATTCACGTTGAATGGGCAGTGTTGCTACGCTTTGCTCACCCATATCGTGCGGACCAATATTCTCGCGCAATCTTACAATGTCCCTTTGACTTTCGACGGTGCTGTTCCTCAATTCCTCAACTGATGCTCTCAAGTCGTTTAACGTGGCGATTATAGTTTGAAATTGACCATCTGCGGCAGCACCCACTTGACTCTTCCGTTTCCGTACTTTCAAAGGGCGATTCGTTTTCGCTATTGTTTAGTATTTCAGGCTTGGAAAAAAAATATTTGTCGGATGGCGACATGCGGTCAATTCTCTTAAATGTACATACGATCAGGCAATCGTGTACGCAGTAATTTCCCGTAAATTTCAACAATATATCACCGTATACGAACAAGCAAGACGTGCCAAAAAATTATAAAAACTGTTATGGCTATTATGTTTAAAAATTAAGATGATAATATTCGGTGATATAAACTTTAATACGATATAAAACTCATAGTACATGTATGTCCTCACGTTAAATATTTTCTTGTTTTATAATTGTGTTACTTGGCACGTCTGCGAATCTAATACAATGTTATCCCTATATTGTGCCTTTTATATCTTCAAATCGTATGATTAAATTCCGTTAGTTAAATACATACATATATGGCTATATGGGTAAAGTATATGGACAAATACGGAGTAAAGTAAATGGACAAACACTGCAAACAAAGAATTAAAAATTATGAAATACATGAAATGTCACAGGGTGACCTAACAAAACCTTTGACTCGAAACTATCAACAAACTTTCGATTTACGTTTGTCAAAATTCTGCTCAAAATTTCTGAAATTTTAATTGGGTTTCAATAACCCAATTTTATACCAAACAACTATTAATCAGAATTTCCAAAGTATTAATTCAGTTCCAATAACCCAGTGAAAACTATAAAATGCAAACCTGCGTAAACCCTACGCGCGCCACTAAAATGCATCCGTTACGTAATATGATTGGCAACCCAAAAGGACGAGCGAGAGAAAGAAGACAATTGGTATTTGAAAGTTGTCGTTGCAAGTAGGTATCCAAGACGAATCGGAAAAACAATGAAATCATGAATTAAACTTTTTATATTAAATTATTCCTTGAATTTCATACATTCAGTTTGTGATGAGTTTGAGTGAGTAAGACGTGTTTGTGCGGTGCTCTTAAGTTTTTATCGCTTTTTTGCCTAAAAACAACATCTGAATTTCCTCAGATTGGTTCTGCAATTGCATATTTATATGTTTGTTTAACTCGCGCTTTTGTTTTGAGCGGTTTAATCAGATACGTGCGAAATTTTTACACAATGTCTCTCGAAAAATGCCGAAGAAATCCTCCGCGCAAACCTTCTACCCCGCCAAAAACACCAAACGCACCATTTGTAGACGTAGAAGACAAATTACAACGAAGATGGATGAACAGAGAATGGCAATTGTTGATGAGTTGACAGCAGTATTGAAAAAGACAATAGCCGAAGACAGGGTGATGCAGAAAATAGGTGAGTTGGCTGCTGAGACAGCAAACCTAAACCAAATCATCACAACAATGGAAACAGGAGTGACTACCTTAGAAAACTCTTATCGTGAGGTTGCAACATTGCGCAGTGAAATTGTTGCTGTTCGGAGCCAGCTTAACGAGCTAGAAAGTAGCGCAGTCGCTAACTACATTATTATTAATGGTATCCCACTTGATTCCGAAGAGAGTTTGCCTGATATATTCGCCAGCATATGCAAAGCTGTGAAACTCACCCCACCACCATTGCGTGATGCTTTTGGAATAAGAAAAGCAAAAAGCAAAACGCAAAACAACAGCAACAACATGAATGTCATGCCAATTGTTGTAAAGCTGTGCTCTTCGCGTGAACGAAACCAGCTGTTTAAGTCTATTGCTGCATTTTGTATACATAAACAGATATCGCTTGTGCTGTCGGATGTTAATATACCTGGCTATGGATCTGTTTATGTACATGAGAGTTTGCCAAAGAGACTAATAGAAGTTATGTCTTATGCTACGAAGATGAAGAAAAAGAGGATTTTAGCATCTGCGTTCTCACTTCGTGGAGAAGTTTTTGTACGATTAAAGCCCAATGAAGAGCCTAAATTGATAGCTAGCAAAGAGGAAGTGGATTCTCTTTTGAGCACCGGAGATGGAAGAAGAGCAGCTGATTAATATGACCATACTTTTAGTTATATTTCTTTGTTTTTTTGAATTAGTACTATTTATTAATATGTATAAGTTTTTATTTTATTCTTTAATCACTTTTCAGCTGTTGGCTCTAATGAATGTAACAATAAGATAGTACTGAAGATTTTTAGTGATTGTCATCCTGGATTTCAGGTTTGTCATTTTACCTCGAGAAGTTTGAATCAAACAAAACTTGATTACTTAAATCACGTTTTTAGCTCTGCGTGTACTGATGTCTTGTGTATTACTGAAACTTGGTTTCAGAATGATATGGCTGATTGTAATTACCGATTTCTTGATTACTGTATTGTAGGGAATGACAGGCAGCAAGACAAGCGCGGTGGTGGTATCGCGATCTATTATAAAAAGGCATTGCAGGGAAGAGTAATTGATAGGTCAGATCAACTTGATCCTGTGGAGTTTTTGATGTTTGAGTTTCCTCAATAATTCTGAGCGTTGCCTTGTTGTATGTGTATATGATCCGAAAAGGTCATATGATTTGGGTAACTTTTTTAAGAGTTTCGATAAATATAGTGCAATTTATAAACACGTACTCTTGTGTGGAGACTTAAATATAGATCTGCTTGTGGAAAACGATCGGTCCAAACATTTTGTTGATAAAGGCGTAGGATTGGAAGTTGTAAATAAACTTGCTACTCGTTTCGGACCCCATTGCAAACCTAGTTTACTAGATGTATTTTGTGTGGCTGACATGAGCAATGTCTTACATTTTGATCAGCTTTCTCTGGGAGGTGTTAGCGACCATGACTTAATTATTTTTTGTTATAATGTAGTTTTGCAATCTACGAATACTATCTCAATTGGCAACCTGTACGTTCGTGATTTCAATAGAATCAATGTCAGAGCTTTAGCTGCTGAAGCATCTTCACTTCCTTGGAATGACAGTTGGTTTGAAGCAGACATAAATAAAAAGGTTGACAATTTTTCCAATTTGGTTAACTACCTATTTAATAAATATGTCCCACTTAAGAAAATTAGAGTGAACAAAAATAAGCAACCATGGTTCAATCGAGATGTACTTCAGGCAATAAAAGCAAGCAATAAAAGCTATTCACTTTGGAGGAAATCCTCTTGTGAAGAAAACTGGCAGGCATATAAGATATTGCGAAACAGAGCTACGAAAATTACTAGGGATGCCAAAAGGGGTTATTTCCAAAGCAAACTTGATGTATGCCTACCACCAAAGATTCTCTGGAATAATCTAAAACAACTTGGTATTAAGAATGATTTAAAATTGGAATGCTCGATTGAGGCTGATGTAATGAATGATTTCTTTGCTACCAAGCTACCGAATGAGAGTGAGTCAAATATTTTCAGCGACGATTCTTTGTTTGATTGGTGCAGTAAATTTAACTTTTCTAATATCACTGAATCTGAAACAATACAATCCATACTTTCAATAAAATCAAACGCAACAGGGGAAGATAAAATAAGTCTAAGATTTATTAAACTTATATTACCTTATGTGGTTGCGCCATTGACGCATATTTTAAATTTTGCTTTAACATCTCTAAGTTTTCCTGATGCTTGGAAGGTGGCTAATATACCTATTCCAAAAAAGGGTAATGCTTCCCAACCATGTGATTTTCGGCCAATAAGTATTCTTCCATGTTTATCAAAAGTTTTGGAAAAGCTATTATCGAACCAGATTAGGAAATATCTGACTGAAGAAAATCTGCTTTCGGAAAATCAATCAGGTTATCGCATTGGACATAGTTGCTCAACCGCTATGCTCAAGGTTTTAGAAGACATACGACCAAACTTTGACAATGGTGAACTCACAATTCTAGCGGTAGCGATGCTGTAAGGCTACTTGAGAGCTATTTGACAAACAGGTACCGACGGGTAATATGTGCGGATAGTGGATCCAGGTTATTACCAGTAAAATCTGGGGTACCACAGGGTTCTATTCTTGGTCCAATTTTATTTAGTTTGTACATTAATGACATAGAAAAATGCTGCCGTAATGTATCCATTCATCTCTACGCGGATGATGCTCAGATATACCTTTCTGCCCCTCTTGGCTTAATGGAGGATTTAGTTTGCCGATTAAATGAAGATTTAGAAGCTATATTTCAATGGTCTAAAAAGAACAAGCTACACCTTAATGCATCCAAAACACAGGCGATCGCTATTTCACATTTTTCCTACAATCTGAATGGCATTTCTCCGATAGTTATAAATGGAAGTGTTGTGAAATATGAGAAGATTGTCAAAACTCTTGGATTTATCTTAAATAAGCATCTTACTTGTGTTGATCATGTGAATTCCTCAATTAGTAGGTTATATTATATGTTAAGGCATTTATGGAAAACGGCTTATTTTATTCGAGAAGATATAAAACTTAAACTTGTCAAAAGTCTATTAATACCAATAATATCTTACCATGAATTGATATACGGTTGCCTGGATAAAGCTTCCATGAACAAATATCAACTACTGAGTAATAATTGAGCCAGATATATCTATCTTAAACGGAAATATGATCATATTTCGAACTTCTCAAAAACTATTCTGGAATGCAGTTTATCAGCGTTCTATGACCGTCGTTTACTAATATGTATACATAAGATTATCTTTTCTCGTACACCGGAATACCTTTTTGTAAAACGTACTTGCAATCTAATTGTACCGCATTTTAAGTATTCAGTAACATCGAGAATGTTTTTCGTTAGGGCTGTGCAGTTGTGGAATGCTTTGCCTAATAAAGCAAAGTTAGAGTCAAATCCTAAGCGCTTCAAATTAGCTGTACATCGCACCCTTTGTTCTTGAACATTCTTATGTGTTTTACTTTTTCTTTTTTACCTACCACCATGGAATATATGCTGTATGGTTTGAATGTTACTTCTATTTTTGTTTCTAGCTTTTAAACTTACTTTGCACTAGTGATAAGAATAATAAAAAATATGGCACTGTAAAAGAATATGTCTTATATGTGTATTTTAAATAAATAAATAAATTCACGTTAAAAACAATTAAACAATGAATTTATATTAAAATAAATTTTATTGAAAGACGTGTGTTAACTATTATTTGAAACAGCTTCTTAGTGCAGGAGTTTAAGCGTCTTTTGGTTCAGAAGTGAGACGGAACTCACGTGAATGTGCGAAGAAACAGAAATTTAGTGGACAGTGACAATTATTTTCGAATAAATGGTGTTGTGCAAAAGCACGAAAAAACGTGCAAGTTAAGTAGTGCATCGAAATTTTGGGAAGTGTGAAAACTTGTAGAAGTACACGAGTGTGAAAATCTATAGCCGCTACAGTAATTGTATTGCGCAATAGAATAGCGCATAGAAATTCACAAAAATTCCAACGAAAATTGTTGAGTCTGTATCTTATATAGAACTACGTGTTGTTGTTGTAATCTGGTGCGCTTACGAATGGGCGAGCATGTGAAATTGCAAGACAGGACAAGTTAAACGTCGGTTGAATTTGAAGAGTATTGTTGTTATTGTAAAGAAGCAAGTGTACGAATGGCCGCTTGTGTATAAGCAAAAGCAAATAATATATGTATATGAGCAAAAGTAAACGAAACATATATACAAAGCGTCGGTTAATATTTGAATTCATTAGTTTATGTCGTGGTAAATCGGGCGTACCAATGGACGATCGGTCGAAAGCAACAAAACAAAGAGAGAATTTTAAATATTAGCAACCATTGTTTATAATAGCAAAGCAAAGTAAAGTGAAAAGAAACAGCATTCGTTTTAGTGTAAGAGCCTCTTGCGATTTACAACCAGATTGACTGAATTTTTGTATGTGTGCGTGTCGGGTATTTGACGCTTCCCCCGCAACTATCAAATAAAAAGCCATCAATCAACCTTTGCATTGAGAAACCGTAGCGTTCATTCGTGAATATGTCGTCATCGGATGATGACTTTTTTTACTTGCACTACAGATATTTTATTAAGTAATAAAAAATTAATAAAAATTTTATTAAATAATAATAAAAGCATAAAGCTGGAAAACATTGATAATTTTCAATAAATTTTAATATGAATTGCTGTTCTTCCGCGCACTTGTTGTTTTGAATGTCGACACAAACTAAAGACAACACTGATGTTTTGTCAATCACACCCCGCGACTATCAAATAAGCAAACGTCAAATGAAAAAATTAAAATTTTTTGATTTTCATCAACGTTTAGCCGACAACAAATACGTGTGTCACGAAGACACCCGACTGCACTAACGCAAACAAAATTCAGTCAATCTGGTTGTAAATCGCAGGAGGCTCTAACGCATGAACACGAAACGTAAACAAAATACGCAAGTTGAGAGAATTCATCAAAAGAACGTGAGTAAGTTTTCTAATTTGACTTTGTAACCGAAACAAGTGCAAGATGAAAATTGCCGATTTGAAAGTTGATCAGCTGAAAGAGCAGCTACGTGGGCATGACTTGCCAACTACGGGAGCAAAAGCAGAATTGGTGCAACGTTTGAGTGAGCGTTTGAACAGTGATGAGATTGAAATGAGTGAATCTGAAGGTAACTTGCAAACTCAAGTAAACGATTTGCGAGAAATGTTAGAAAACATGACGGCTATGTTGAATAATTTGTCGGGTCAAACGCAATCGAGTGGAAACAATGTCACCACAAAGCGCAGTGGGACTAAATGCTAGCGTGAAGGTTATTGCGGAAACAATACCTGAGTTTAATCCAACAGACGAAAATTCTTTAACCGTGGAACAATTTATTGATCGCGTGAACAGTGCCATAAACGCGTATGAATGGGACGAAAAGTGCTTGCTACTAGCTGCGTATAGCAAATTGAAAGGCGTAGCGTGAATGTGGTTCGATGCAGCTCCATCGTTTTATTCTAACTGGAGTGCTTTAGCATCTGATTTAATAAATGAGTTTGGTGTTGAGTTAAATGAAGCTCAAGTACATTAGAAGATGGCTAATATGACGCGTAAACAAAATGAGAAGATTTTAGTTTATTGTTTTCGTATCAGTGGTCTAAGTCGTCGTTATAAGCTTAGCGAAAAAGCAACAATAAAATATATTCGTGATGGATTAAAGCACCGGGAATTACAATTAGCAATCGCTGATATACGGTTTGACTCTATAAAAGAGATGCGCGAGGCAATCGAAAATTATTTGCAAAATTTGTCGGTATCGAAGTATGTAAAAAGCGAATATGTAAATAATACAAATATGAACAGTGCAAAAGACGCGAATCAAAATGTGAGTGAAAAGAAAATTGTGACGTGCTATAATTGTAATGACATTAGTCATATAGCTTGTAATTTTCCAAAGCCAAGACAACAGCACCGGGCGAGCAATAATAATAATAAACTTGTAAAATCTGAGCAAAAAGCTAATTTTAAGTGTGCTCAATATCTGCAAATCCAGAACGTTTGTGAAAAGATAATCACTGTTAATGGTAAGTCATTATTAGCATTCGTAGATACTGGTAGTGAGTGTAGCCTTATAAGACGCTCAATAGTAGACAATATCAATGGTAGCCGACATCAATGCGCAATATAAATTAAAGGTATATGTATGCGGCGGTAAAAGAATTTTGACTGAAAAGATCGAATCCAACGTAGATAGTGATTATGTCACTATCAAGATAGACTTGTTGATTGTAGACGACGATATGCTGACAACCCCTCTTGCCCCTGGATCATTTGATTTTTGATAGGTCATTACAATTCAAATATTTGATGTTTTATGTCTATGTTAATAAATTTGTTTATAATTCTGCTACGTATTTACTTTGTTGGTGATATTATATTTTTAATATGTAAGCATATGTATGTACGAAGTGAACACTTATATATTTTAATCATATTCTGTTTCATAATAATTCTGCAATTTATTAAATATACAAATGTACATGTTAACTTTTACTATAATTTCATAAAGAAGTTTCCTTGTAAATTTGCCTAACGACCATCTACATACATATCAGAGAACAGCAAAAATCGAACAGAACAACGTTCGATTACATTCGGCAACATGATCGTGTTCAATGATCCAACTTGCTTAAACGAACATAATCGACATTGATTTAAAATCAACCAACTTATTGCATGCGTGAATATAATCAATTCAGGCGTTTGCTCGTTTGCCTCAACAGCGATTACATTCATCGGAATGAAAAGGCAAATATTTTTAACATCTAAATAATGTTAAATTTACAGCATTTTTTTGAAGTATTTTGAAATATAATGCAAATTTGATATTATTTTCCATGTGGAAAACACATTATTATAATGTAATATCTACATTTTTTTGCATGTAAAAAACACATTTCGAAAATGTAAAATTCAAATTATTTAATAAATGTAAAAATTTTAAAATGTAAAAAATACATTAGTGTTTTTTCCGTGTAGATATTACTTTTTCAAATTAAATGTTTTTCTTTTCGATCAGTTTCTTTCTTTTGAATTATATATACCTATACGTTAGATCTCATGCATAGGCTCAAAAAGCATGAATTCTACTTATTCCTGAAGGAAGTACTTCGTTTTCTTTTTTTTTATCAATTTATCTATGATTAATATTACAGGAATGCGATTCTGTGGCTTTTCCTAATGTTCACATGTTGTTGAAAATCTTGTGTACGCTTCCATCCAATATTCGCGAAATTATTGAGAAATTATTGCATGATGGCAACATCGTAGAAAAAGAGTACAAAATAGAAAACGGGCGACTATATCGCAAGGTTAAAGATAAGAAGCTATGGGTTGTACCAAAGGCTATGCGATATAAAATAATCGAAGATACACATGAAAAAACAAAGCATCTCAGCGCAGAAAAGACAATAGAGGAAGCACTAGTTTCCTCCTATTCGCAATTTTGTAAAGTCGTATGTGAAATCGTGCGTTGAATGCATGTATAACAACAGCGACGTGGTAAGATCGAAGGAGAATATCATTACGACGATATAGAGCCAGTACCGTTGAAGACAGTACATCTTGATCACCTAGGGCCTTTTCCTTGCAGTAAGAAAGAGAATGAACATATTTTAGTGTTAGTAGACGCTTTTACAAAATTCACAGTAGCGCGGGCGGTTAAGATCACCGCGACACGACACGTTTTAGTACTTTTAAATGAGGTAAGCAGTTATTTTGGGGTCCCGACGCGTGTAGTTACTGACCGTGGAACTGCGTTCACCTCCAATGATTTTAAACAGTATTGTACCGGAAATGAATTAAGCACATCCCTAATGCAGTACGAACACCGCGTGCAAATGGGCATGCCGAGGGCCCTAATAGGACGAGTTTAAGTATATTACTGCCATCAAGTAGTAATGATATAAATTGGGACGATCAGCTTCGGGGTATACAATGGGCACTTAACACATCGAAAAATAAGACAACACAACTTACACCGCAGGAATTACTCCTTAGTTTCAAACCCCGAGACATCTTGCAAAATAAATTAATTTTGGCATTACACAGAGACGAGGTATTCGTCGAGGCTAGTACTAAAGAAATTCAACAAGAAGCAGCTAAGCGAGTTAACCAGCAACGAAAGAAAGCAAAACAGGTATTTGACAAGAAACACCGTAAACCAATTCAGTATAGTATTGGCGATTTAGTTGTTGCTCAAAACGAACCGGCTAGTACATGTGGTTCTCGTAAATTGGAACCATTGCCCAAGGGACCATTTATCATCACAAAAGTTATTGGTATTGCCCGATATCTAATTGAAGATCTGCAAGGATCCAAACGTAAACAGCGGCATTACACATCGGTTTTTGCGTCTGATAAATTGAAACCGTTGTGTGAATTGCCAAATTTCGACGGATTTGATGACGATAGCGACGGAGACGAGGACGCCTCCAATAATAAGGATTGGCCAAATGAAAAATATAAAATGCAAACCTGCGCTACTAAAATGCATCCTTTACGCAATATGATTGGCAACCCAAAAGGACGAGCGAGAGAAAGAAGACAGTTGGTATTTGAAAGTTGTCGTTGCAAGTCGGTATCCAAGACGAATCGGAAAAACAATGAAATCATTAATTAAACTTTTTATATTAAATTATTCCTTAAATGTCATACATTCACGTTAAAAACAATTAAACAATGAATTTATATTAAAATGCATTTTATTGAAAGACGTGTGTTAATTATTATTTGAAACAGCTTCTTAGTGCCGGAGTTTAAGCGTCTTTTACCAGTGCTATACCAAGAAACTATTTATGACGAATTTCAGAAATACTAATATTAATAATAATCCCATTTTATATCAAACAACTATTTTTTAAATGCCAGTGCCAATAACCCAATACCAAAATATCAAACTGAAAATTATTTTTTATCAAAAGATGGACACCTTAATGCAACATCAATATACTAATTTGTAGTAGTTCCTTTAATTTCTTTAAGAGACTTACATATTATACACCCAACGCAGCAGCACCGTCTTATTATTAAAAGGAAAATTTTTTGGTTTAGTCCGCGCAAACCAGTGCGGAACCATTTTGGCGACCGTGACAGGACTGAAAACGCGAAGTCCTAGTCTTTGGTTTTAAAAGATTAAAAAATAAAAAAATAATTGAAGCTACGCTAAGTGTTAAGTGTAGAAAAAAATTTAATAACCACAGGTGCATGGGTGTGTAAAAATCAAAAGAAACTAGTTGCTGATTGTGGTTGGTGATATATTTGCTAACAAAAGCAAATTTTTGGTGCTGGTTGTTGCGATTTCCAACATAAAAATTAAAAAACTTGGTGGTGATTTGGCGATTGGAAAATTGGTACTGTTGTTGAGACATTTGCTAATAAAAGCAAATTTTTGGTGCTGGCGTATTGCGATTTACATTGGTGTAAAATTCGGTGGCGATTTGGTAATGTTGCAGTTGGCAATAATTTGTTGGTGGTACGTTTTGACAATTTGGTGCTGTTGTTGTTAGATCACTGCAGTAAGTCTTGCTGCTATTGTTGTTGGTACTGCGGTTTGGCACTGTTGCTAAAATTTAGTAAGTAAATTGTGGCGGCCGCTTATTACATACATATTAAGCAATGTGTTTAGGATTGAAAGAGGTATGTAAGTTGAAATTAAAAAAGGTAGAAATCGTACATTTTTAAATAGTAAAATTAGTAGAATGAATTTAATAAATTACAACCCCGGAGATGAATTTAATAAAATAAAACATAGAATTAAAATTAATAAAGTGAAGTCCCCTACATTGAAATTTATAAAATAGGAACCAAAATTAAAATTAATAAAGGAAAGAAGGGCATAAAGGCAATAAATGGAATTTTAAAGAAAGTCGCCACCATCAAAATAGCGGCATTTTTTTTTTATTAAATAGGCACCGGTACAATTATATATAACGCCACCAGAAAAAGTAAATTAGCAACAGGAGAGCAGGTATATACGAGAGCGGCAAATTTCAAACGCCTGCGTTAGTACTATCTATATATATAAAAAGAAAGCCCAAAATATGTGTTAGTTGGTCGCCGGTGTTTGAAGAGATGCGTCGCACTATGGCGCCTTTTGACTTTTTTCTTTGCAAAAATAATAACTTTTGAATTAATGAAGGTATTTTAAAGATTTATACTGCACCTGAAAGCTTATTATTTAGACTTTGGACAGTTTAAAATACAGGGTGCTAGAGTAACAGGGTGCTTCACAATAATTCGTCAAAGTTGAAAAATTGTAGAAAAATGCCAAAAAAAAATTTGTTAAAAACTGAAGGACAAACTTTGAAATTTTTTATGAGGATGTATTTGAACATGAAATCAGATAAACTTATGATTCGTATGAAGGGGTGTAGCTCTACGCACTTATGATTTAAAGTTTTGTCTTAGTAGCAAAAACTTGATGGACGCATTACTTCTTTTAAGATGCTATATTCTTATAAAAGTGAAATGTGTACGCTGGGGGATAAGTATATAAACATTGCTTGAAAATGCATTGAATAAATTTACTTCATTATTTTGAAAAATTCAAAAACCAAATATTTTATTATTTATTAACTAAGACAAATTATTAAAAGTTGTTCAATATTATTGTATTTGAGCCAAATATGAACAACTAATAAATTTTTAAGCACTGCCCACTTATGATAAACAGTTTTATTTTAATAACCGCTTTACTAATTTTATTGATTTCTGTAAAATCGTATTAATCTTCTGATAGCCAAATCCTAAGCTTTAAAATAAATATACATAAAGGGGGCTTCAAAACTCATCTTAAAATTTGATAAATTTTAAAAAGGTGTAAAAACGAAAATTATATGGTTATAATTACTAAATAAAATAACTGTATTATTTATAATAAATAATAAACTTGTATATATTGATTTCTGTTTTTTTCAATAAAATAACAAAACTAAGTACTAAATAATTTGTTTGTTGTGATAGCAACAGGTGGATCATTTATTTAATCTTAACGTAGTCTTCGTCACTTGAAAATATATCTAACAAGGAGACCATTTCTGAGCTATAGGTATCTGTAAGATCTTTTTGTGATCTTACATGCCTCATGGATAGTCATATCATCCATCAGAAAGATGGCAACATGTTGAAAAGGTCCTCGCGTTCCCTAACTCGTGAGATTTTGCAAGCGTTGGTACTTCTATATCTTTGGTAGTCCTTGTTTTTAGATTCTTGAGCTTTTTCAGACAATTCTCCTAATGGTAAACACTGGTATCCTGTTAAATCTTTTCCATGGGCCAACATTTTATGTACCGTTGGTGTGAGCTTTTCCTCAGGATACTTGTAAAGCAGCAGCTCTGCAGTTTTCGATGCATATTCTCCAAATTTAGGTCCATTAACTTTTTCATTGCAATTTAAAATATTTAAAATTACTCTCAATCGTTTGACAATATCTCTATCGACTCCAGTAATGCGATCAGTCATCTCATCGTGTTCAAAAAATCTTCTTGAGGAGTTTCCATCATTTGTGTTGCCGTATCCATCCATACTTTCGGCAGTCAACTCTCAGGCCAAGCTCTTTATAGAATGCTTCTTGAATTATTTTCTTTCAAATGTTTTGTTTTTCCTTAGACGTTGCACTGTCGTCGAAAACTTCTCCTTATTGTGGTGGTGTATAAGCCAGTTTCTAAACGAATACCATGCACATTATCCTCGCATGCAAAGGAGATATTCCATACTCATAATTTAGTTCGTCAATAATTGAATACTCAAGATTTTCAAAGTCTTTTTGACTGTTCTTACAGAATGGACATTTCAATGATGCGTTTGTTAGTAAGTTTAAAATTTTTCCATCGACCATTGTTAGAAGAAAATCATGCTTTATGGTAATAACATTACCGTCTTCGATTTCAGTTATTATTGGTTCTAATTTTACGATTTGATTTTTTTTCTATCACTCACTGTAGCTTTTATGAGTTCCGAAGACTCCTTCTCATATTTAAATAATATCGGCTGGCACAATTTAACTGATGACGGCCGTGGATTTTTCCAATATTCTGAAGCTTCATCTTTTAAGTGGAGGGAACAATAGAAGCCATAAGCATATTACCATCTGTAATTGTTTCATCGTCTACATTTATTCTTTGTTTGCGCTTTGTCCTGATGATCCATCACAGCCCCATTTATTTATCAATGTTAGCCTTTTTGGCAGTGATTTCAACTTCTCTTCAGAAAAACTTTTCAAGAGTCGCATAGACGTATGATCCATTAAGATTTGGAGCTCAACTTCAGCTGATTTGTTTGTATTCAGGGAAAAGATCGGCATTATGTTGCATTAATGACTCACGTAATATATTATATTTATCCTTCGATAACCCGAGATCTATAAACAGCGCCAAAGACTCTTTAGGAGTGTATCTCCTAGGTAGCGCATTTGGGGGTGTGGGAATGCTGTTTTTGATCCTTCCCAGTCGCACTGGACTTGCTAACGGAACTGCTCCTACAATATTAGACTTGGTGTTTTCTTCTTCCTTTTTATATTTAATAGCCAATGCTTCTGAAAGATGAGTCGTGGCGATAGTTCTAGTATAATCTGACAGCTTCCTTTTCCTTGTGTAGGTCGAACATTCTCCTATGGGCTTTGTTGGTCTTCCTCTAGTTCGATTTGTTGCTGTGCTAGGCATTTATTCGTCCAAAAAACTTTTACCAGCTAGCCAGCTTTCATGCTTACTTATAAACCTTGAAGTAGAACGACCGACTGCTTGCCATTTTCTTTGCATTTGAATGTAGAGGAAGCCAATTTTTTCTTTCAAGTCTTCGTCTTCTTTATTGCATGCTTCATTTGGTTTTTCTGCCATAATAGCCTCAACGAACAGCGCTTTTGTCTTTGAAGCTTTGAACACATCAAATAGCTTGGAGTTTTCTAGAGACATATTAAATTTGCTTTCGACTATATCTTAATAGAAAAATATGTTAGCTATATTTATGTTTATTTAAATAAACAGAATACTTTATTCTATAGACTCCAAAAAACGACTGATTTTGGGCGTTGTATTGACCATTGTTTTATATACTCAAATTATGGAAATGATTTCCAGGTATATTATGCAGCATTTGGTTTTATTAACAAATTCCAATAACAAAAGTGACCGTACTAAATTCGCCTCCTTCTAACCTATACCTGCTCAGGCGCGTATTTATACCCAAGGTTGCTTCACTTCATTTGATGTAAAAAGCGAAATCGCAGCTGGACGCAGGTAGACCTAATGAATTCAGGTAACTGAATATTTAGCAAATACCTACTGTAAATTTCACGGAGACCTTTTTTATTTTCCATCAAAGTTCGAAACGGGTCCTAAAAATAGGCTTTTCGAAAAATAGGTAGATCTGACAACTTTTATAAAAAAAAACAAATTTTATGTTTTGCTTCAATTAAATTAAACATCCTTTCGTTATAATACAAGAAAGCAGTAGCAGGCCATTTTGTTGAGACAAAACAATTTTTAATATAATAAAAACGAACAAAAAACACAAATTTTTCTAAGTGTTAAAAATTAATCAACTTTGCGTGGCTCTGCCTCCTAAAATATCATTTTCTGTTTAATAGGCGTTATATATTCGTTATCCATGGAAAATTCTCTATTAAATACATGTATTAGGCTTATCGAACGCTTTCATGAAATGTTTGATTTTTGCCAGGCTTTTCGGGCAGAGGCGCCATAGTGTGTCGGTCGATTTTATTCAAACCTTCACATAAGTTTCGTATACCTCACGCAGTGGTTATTACATACGCACAGGGTTTCGAGATATAGGTCAAAGCGTGGACCCGGGCACACCTAGAATGTGTTTATAGAATATGGATATCAAATGAAAGCTGTTGATGAGTACTTTAGTAGGGGGTAATTTGCGTACCCCTGGGTGACTAGGGTATCGAGATCATTGCTTACTATATAGTTCGGCAGCATAAATTGACGTTATGTTGAGAATAGAGTGGAAGGGAGTGGACTAGGCAGTCGAATGACATATAATGAAGGAATGATGTTGGGAGTTTTTTCAAAATATGCCCAAAATCCTGAATCACAAAAGGGAGTGTAGTTAAGAACGAAAATGAAATAATGTAGTTAGATTTTGCTCCTTTTTTAGCAGGAGATTTTCATTTTAAAAATATAATATACAAACCAATGTTCATTCTATTTCTTTTTTAGTAGACGATTTTCATTTTAAAAATGTAATATATGAACTAATGTTCATTTTATTACTCATTTTACCTATGGGGCTTCGCATAATCTTTACAATAACATGAATTTTATTTTTACGATTTATTCCTCAATGAAAATAAATGAAACACGTCATTAATCATGTTTTTTACTTCTTACTTTATGTTAAAAATAATTCTGTGTTAAAGATAGAACTAAAATCTCAATGTCATACTACTTTTATATAATAAAAATGATTTTATGCATGCAAACATTTTATACCTATGCATTATATCTTAACTTTCTCGCTATATAAGGTAACAATTCCAGGGGCCGTTTTCGCCATCTTCGGTTAACGCAAACAAGCAATTTATTTGAAAGAAATCGTTTAGTGATTTGTCAAATAAAGTGTCACTTTGAAATAAGGCACGTTAAAAGTTTCCCTGCCACAGATAGATCGAAAATTGATTGAAGATTGCACTGCGACCATTGGTCTGTTGTGCCCTCATCAGATTGCGTCGCATTCCAGTAGGATATGTTCTGCCGTCTATGCAGATCGATCACAAAATCGACATAAATACAAAATTATGTTTTTATTTAGTTGAACGGCGATAGAAACGCGGTTTTTCTTCTAAAATGCAAGAAATTTCAAGAAGAACGTAAGTCTTTAATGATTTGTGTGTTGCTTCGCCGTTGGCGTTGCGTTGCTTATGGATTGAATTGCGTTAGATGTAGATGTAACGCAAGTGTCAAAACGACGCAAAAGTCACCCTAAGCCTAGTTGCTTTACCTGTTATTTATTATTAATTAAAAATGTTGCATCTCGTACAAAGTTAAACTTAGGCAAGATACACACAAGGCGTAGCTTCGTAGACGCTTACAAAGTATGGCATGCAACTATGATCTCTCTGCGCCTCAATATTTCTTATGCTGTGCCTAATACGCGTCTACGAAGCTTCGCCTCGTGTCCATCTTCTGTTTTAAACTTTGTCCATAATATTATTACTATGGCAGTCGCTTGGATACTACTATTTCCTTATTAAAAAGAAAAATATATTCTCAAAAATGCAACCTTTTCACATGCATTCTCAAACACGGTTGCCACACCATATTTTCATTTGGGACCAAAATTCATCGAAAAAGCACCAGATCTCAAAGTCGAAACATTTTTGTTTTATTTTATTGGTATACAAACAATTAGGCAAGTTACTAGAGTGTCGTATTCGTTGTAAAAAGCAAACATTGTAGGATGTTTCCCTAGTTTCCTATATAAAATGTTAATAAAGGAGACATTTGGCTTTAGTTCAAACTGCACAAACAAAAATAAAGTTTACCTTTAGGTAATACATTTTCAAATTTCTATGATAAGTCTATGTCTTTCATCAATAAAATGTTGTGAATCTAATTTTGCTTGACTGCAATGAAATAAAATGTATAGCGCAGTTAGGTTTTAGTAAGGAACGGTTAAAAAATTTGCGTTGTGGAAAACTCAATAAACCGTAAATAAAACTAAGCAATTGTGTTAATGCTATTTTTGTAGATGCTTACTTTTTCCCTAACAGTTTAAACTTCATACCAGAGATTCAGTAAGTGTGAGTTTTGAATTCAGACTAAAAATCAAGCGTCTTCAAAGTTGCAACTATATAATAACTGAATACCGATCGAAATATGTAAGCAATTAAACAAGTACTTTTTCTGATAAGTCTGTTGTTTCATCAAAAATTAATGACAATGTGTTTGCCCGAACATTCAACACTTCCGTTTTTAATGCCTCGCCTAAATTATCTCCCAAGTGAAATGTCATTGCTCTGCTACATTTTATTGGTAGCGCGATTTTCGTGGTAAGAATTCCATTGAAGTAAATTGAAAATTATATGTGGATAATAAATTTGCGGATAATTTTATTAGCAGTAATTTGAATTTTTGTTTCAGTTTCAGTGAAAAAGAAAGAAACATATAAAACCGTGCGAAAAAGAACCAAAATCGAGAAAAAGGGACCAGCGGACTATATGGGGTTGGAAGGGACCATTTTTGTTCCAAATGGAATGAAGTGGCAAACGTGTTCTCAAATGCAAGCTTCCACATCAAATACATATACGTAGAAGTACTTCGGCATTACGAAATATATTGTCGCAAAGTATTGTTGCATAAAACCTTTTTGACCACCACATTACCACTGATTAAGTACGAAATTTCACAAAAATAAAACATTTTTTCGAAAAAAAAACAGAATATCCACAGTCATTGTTTACGTATTTAGAAACAATGAGAATGGCAAATACGAACCTGTATGAAATGTAATCTCAAATCGTATATGCACATGGTTGTATTTATTTGCACGAAAATGCTTTAGAAACACATTAAATTGTTAAAATAAATATGAAAAAAAATGATAAAAACTCTAATATAAATAAAAAGAGTCTTTTAATAACAACAAAGACGCCTTATATATTCTATATATACATAAATTCGTAAGGATTATCTCACTTTAAAATTTAAGCTAAATAATCTAAAGTTTCTTTTTTTTTTGAAACTGAGTCGAGAACTGTATGTGTGAATGTGCGAATTTTCACCGATCAGCTGTTAGTTGCGCTACTTGGTAAAGTTTACAATGATCGAGATATAGGCAAAAACTTGGACCCGGGTAACCCTAGAATGTGTTTATAGAATACGGATAACAAATGAAAGCTGTTGATGAGTGCTTCAGTACAGAATAATATATTATCCAGAGACGGACTGGGACTGGGATTAGGAATAGGACTGGGACTGAGATTACACCCGGATCCCGGGTTTCTGAGGGCGCCCGCGATTTAGAAGTACTAAGAAATTTTTTTTAATTCAGGGTAGTCTTTAGTTGTTCCGTGTGCAATTTTTAAGCCGAATTTCAAAAGCAACGAATATTTGCATTTCGTTTTAATATTATAGTGAAGTGTGAAAAATAAAAATCTATATATATATAAGGAAAGGCTAAAATGTGTGTTAGTTGGTCGCCGGTGTTTGAACAGATGTGTCGGTCGATTTTGTTCAAACGTGGACCTGGGTACCCCTAGAATGTGTTTATAGAAAATGGATAACAAATGAAAGCTGTTGATGATTGCTTTAGTACAGAGTAATATATTATACCGCTGTGTGACTAGGGTCTCGACATATAGGCCAAAACGTGGACTCGGATACCCCTAGAATGTGTGGGTAATATGGATATCAAATGAAAGCTGTTGCTGAGAGCTCTAAAGTAATTTTCATTGTGATATTCGATTTAGTCGCATCAACTTGGCAAAACTGATAAATATGCATGCGTGCCGAAATAAAGACATGAATTAATAATACCCACATACCTATTTACATACTTCCTATTCGATTTGCCTGAAATTTGGTATATAAATTTGCCTATATTAGTATTTTCATTTCATAAAATTTCAGAAGTATCGTTGCGTGCGGACGTGTTTTCGATCGCTCCGTGTATCTAATTATTTTGCAATGCTTATGTGTATATGGTGTCATACCGAATTCGTGAGAGAAGATTTTATCTCATAATGTGGTATCTGTGCTCATAAAGTACATTTAAAATGTGCTAAATTAAATAATTCTGCAGCAAATCTTTTAAAATCAAACGCGAATCTAATGTTTAAATGTGACAATTGCGTGAATAGTACAATATCAATATGCCTCTCAGAGTTCAATAAAGTATGCTCATCATTGGCAGAAATCCAACAACTATTTTTAGTGCCAATAACAATCATATTTCTATGGCAAGAAAACTGAGTGATAACAGCAGAAATGCAATGAAGACACGCTCTCGCGGTAAGTTTGTTGACTCGCCTAACAACTATGCAAAATTCAAGCAAGTGTACGGAAACTACACAACCAACACAAGGTACTGCTGCTGGCGTCGCTGCTTCCAGTAAATCAGATGGTGATGCTGCTGACTTATCATCGTGTTTATTTTCTTCTGTTTCGTATACCGAAACAACAGCCAAACGTTCAGTCACTGATGCTGAGCTTTCGCGTGCTAAATCGGCTAAACGCATGCCTTCTTATGCTTCTGTTTGTAAGAGAGAAAATAAGAATATCGATGCAAATGAGAATTGTGATCGCCCACTTGTACAAACTCCTGTTCTCACTGACAACAACAATTTCACGTCGCCTTTGAAAATTCACGAACCAGCTGATGCAAGTGTTGTTTTTGTAAACGTTAATAACAGTCATAGTGATGTAGAAAATACCAAAACTTCTGATTCTTGTACCGAGAAGCAGGCCTGAAGACAGGGGCGTGGTGAGGGGGGGGGGGGGGAATTCTCAGGGGGCCCGCGATTGAGAGGTACTAAGACATTTTTTTTAATTCAAGAGAATCTTTAGTTGTTCCATGTGCAAATTTTAAGCCGAATTTCAAAAGCAATGAATATTGATAATGATTTTTTGCCTGGGCCTTAGGAGACAATAAAAACATCAAAAAAAAAAAAGTTTTTCTCAGAGGGCCCGCGATTTAGAGGTACTAAGACATTTTTTTAATTCAGGAGAGTCTTTAGTTGTTCCATGTGCAAATTTTAAGCCGAACTTTAAAAGCAACGAATATTGATAATGATTTCTTGCCTGGGCCTAAGGAGGCAACAAAAACATCAAAAAAAAATGTATTTCTCAGGGGGCCCGCGATTTATTTCATATTTCATATTTCTTTATTCAGTCTATAATTTACAAGAATCTTACAGACTATATTAAACATTATTAAACATAAGGTTTGTTTACAGTAAAGTTAATTTAAAATGGAAAATAACATATTTTTAAAACTTCGACGAGATATCGAAAAATCAATACAATAATTATTATTGATTGAGTTAATAGCAATTAGAGCGCGAGTGATCGGGCCATTAAGTGCGTAATTAGATCTAAACTGGTCAATTACAAACATAGTATATTGGCGCAAAGTCCGTGATGGAACATAAAAGTTCAAAGACTCTAACAGTATCGGGCAATCAATATTGCCATTAGAAATATCATAAATAAACATTATAGATGTAATTAATCTTCTACTTCCTAATGTGTGAAGATTGATTAGCTTACACCTAGAGATATATGGAGGAAGAGGTAGATCGAAGTTTATATCGTATAAACAGTACTTCATGAATATTTTTTGCACACGTTCGACTCTCTTATTGTGTACCTCATAATAAGGACTCCATATTATGGAACCATACTCAAGCCTTGACCGTACAAAGGCATTGTATAATAGTTTTTTAGTATATGGATCCTTAAACTCGGATCCATTTCTTTTAATAAAGGCCAGTAAGGAATATGCTTTGGGGATAATAAAATTTAAGTGCTCGGTGAATGTAAAAGACGAATCAAATACAACACCTAAATCCCGAATTTTATTCACCCTAAGTAACGGCTTATTAGAGACATAGTAAGACGAAATCAATTTATTACATAATTTGGAATAAGTTATGTAATAACATTTGTTGGCATTCAGCGCAAGCTTATTTTTACAGCACCACTCATTAAAATTATTTAACTCAGATTGTAGTATGAGAGTATCAGACTCGTTCTTGATTCTGAAAAAAATTTTCAAATCAGCAGCGTAAAGAAGATAATTTCATTGCTTGAAACAAGCAGTTACATCATTGGTAAAGAGAATAAAGAAAAGTGGGCCAAGGATACTACCTTGGGGAACACCTGAGGTTGCTACGTAAGGAGATGACTGTACGTTCTCAATAACAACAAAATTTATCCTATTGGATAAGTATGAATAAATCCATTATAAAAATGTTGAGTGGAAACCCATTTTTCGCAATTTAGCCACGAGAGCTTTGTGCGAAACTCTGTCAAAAGCTTTGGATATGTCCGTATATATGCAGTCAACTTGACAACCATGAGTAAAAGACGAGATGCAGTAATTCGAAAAAACGACCAGATTAGTTACTGTTGAACGCCCCGCAACGAAGCCATGCTGACATGGGCAAATATAACGCTTAACTGCGGACGATAATTTAAACATCAAAAAGTTTTGAAATCACGGGGATCTTCGATATTGGCCGATAGTTTGTAACGTCAATTTTACTACCACTTTTATGAATAGGTTGAATAAAAGTAGTTTTCCATTCATCCAAAAAGATAACAGACTTTAATGATAAATTAAATATATGCAACAAGGGCTCTGCAACGGAAGCTACACATTGCTTCAGGAAAAAAGATGAAAATTCTTGATAATCACATTGCTTGGAGCTCTTGATCGTCTGAATACTTAAGATAATATCATCAATATCTAGAAGTCGAAACAAGACGTTATCCCATTCAACATATCCCGTCGTCATTCCACAGATCATCAATAGCAAAGTTTGCTTTAAAAAATTCTGCAAACAGATTGGCTGAATCACTAGACGATGATGAATTCTTGCCCTTGTAAGACAACGGTATTGTTGAAACCGATTGTTTGGAGCGAATGAAATTCCAAAACGATTTAGGATTCGATTTGATATTATTTTCGAAATTGAGAATATATCGATTGTACAGAAACTTATCAAGACAATTAAATTGCTTCGCGTAATTCAGATATTGTTGCTTGAGTTCGGGACTTCCTGATTTTTTAAAAAGTTTATGATATTTATTACGCAAATTTTTTAGAGTCTTTAAGCTTTTGGTATACCACGGCAACTTGTAAACCCTTGCCGGGAAACGAGGAATATTAATATTCATTATTTCCCAGATATTACTTTTGAATAAGTCAAAGCAGTCTGAGAGATTGCGATTATTAAAAAGAGACTGCCAGTCAATATTTGAAATCAAATTATTGATCAAGGCAAAATCACATCGGCTATAATTGAAACCAACTTCATTATTGAGTTTAATATTTCCAAATTTATAAAACTTAATCTCCAATATCAATGTTACGTGATGTTTATCAGTATTAGACAACGGGCAGAGGGAACGAATTAAATTATAATTAAGATCATTACTAACAAATATAAGATCGAGGATTTTACCTAGCGTATTTTCAAAATCATTGATTTGAACTAACTGTAAACTATAAAAATTATCAACTAAGTACAATTTCACTAGCTTGATTGACATTAGTAGGTATGAGAGTTTTCTCACCTGGAGGATAATTCCATACGATTTTATTTAAGTTAAAATCCCCTAAAATACAAAATTTAGAATTCAAGTTAGTGCTCGAAAGATGCATAATATTATTAACATGATTTTCATAAACACTATCTGCACTATTTGGTGGTATATAAGAAACACTGACAAATAGACATTCTGTTTGCCTTTTATGCTGATTATAAGCTGATCAATAGAAGTATGAGCGATATTAAGAGGAACCTCCCCCTGTGTTTCTTACAGCAATTAGCACTCCTCCACCTCGATAAAGTCCTGTACTTACATTATCACGATCTTTGCGATATATATTATACAAATTTTTATCAAAAAACTCATTACTAAAAAGTCCGCAGTAAGCCACGTCTCAACAAGAACTATCAAATCGTATTCTTCACTAGAGGTAGCAGCAAATACAGCAGAGGTCTTAGTTCTCATGCCTGATATGTTTTGAAAATATATTGATATTGAGTTCTTTAAAGAACGGGCATCATCAATTAGACATGAATTGTAGCAGTCATTATTGGTGACGGAGCGAGGACTTATGAGTTGTCCTTTTGCACCACAGTCCTTTGAAAAAAACAAAACGGCCTTACTTTTATATCCGATGGCCAAATTGACGAATCGAGCAACTTATTGTAATTAGATGCTGAGATCCCAAGCTTAAAATTAACACTCCGTAAGGACTTTTCATCTACGTCCCTTTTCGTAAGTTTTTGGCAGCGCATTAATAAAGGCGAAATATTTGCAGTTCTTGATAAATAGTCAACTATAGTTTCAGCATTCACAGATGGCTTAAAAGATGACAGATGAAGCCATTTGAATCGTACACTAACTTCTAAACTAGCATTAGAGTTACTACAAACAACTATTGGACGCGCCTTTTGGTTGTTCATTCCATCACTTTGGGAACTATTTTTCAATTGCTTATTGGGATGTCCGGTATTAGAAGAATCAGATCGAAATGAAGCGACAGACTCTGCAGTATCAGAAACAGCGCCAGCTACAGCAGAATAACTACCAGCATTCACACTCCCAATATCAGCGACGCCAGCAGCAGCTGCAGCAGCATCTTCACCACCAACAAGACTCCGGCTCGCATTATCAAAATCACTAGCACTCAGCTGTTGAAGAGAGTGAGATTGACATTGTCACATTGTCTTTAGCAGCAGAGTTATTTTTGTTTCTCTGTTTATTATTAGCATTATTATTTAACGACTTGAAAAAGCTACTGAGAGCTTTGAGACTTTTTTGAGTCTCTGCAATTTTGGTCCGCATAACAGAGGGCAAACCAACAACACAATTGTCACATCTGCAGAACAGATTATTATTGTTTTTTAATATATACATAATATTAGCACTAAGTTTTGTGCATTTTATGTGCGTTTTTATTTCACATAGGCCACACATTAAATGTTCATCAGCACCACACAAACTTGTACACTTAAGACAGCTATTCATCATTTAAAAATATGATACAAGCACAGCGAATAAAAACACGTCTGCTCACTACTAAGTTCAGACAACAAAAAAAAAAAAAAGGAGGTACTAAGACCTTTTTTTTTAATTCAGGAGAGTCTTTAGTTGTTCCATGTGCAAATTTTAAGCCGAATTTTAAAAGCAACGAATATTGATAATGATTTTTTGCCTGGGCCTAAGGAGACAATAAAAACATCAAAAAAAAATGTATTTCTCAGGGGGCCCGCGATTTATTTCATATTTCTTTATTCAGTCTATGATTTACAAGAATCTTACAGACTATATTAAACATTATTAAACATAAGGTTTGTTTACAGTAAAGTTAATTTAAAATGGAAAATAACATATTTTTAAAACTTCGACGAGATATCGAAAAATCAATACAATAATTATTATTGATTGAGTTAATAGCAATTAGAGCGCGAGTGATCGGGCCATTAAGTGCGTAATTAGATCTAAACTGGTCAATTACAAACATAGTATATTGGCGCAAAGTCCGTGATGGAACATAAAAGTTCAAAGACTCTAACAGTATCGGGCAATCAATATTGCCATTAGAAATATCATAAATAAACATTATAGATGTAATTAATCTTCTACTTCCTAATGTGTGAAGATTGATTAGCTTACACCTAGAGATATATGGAGGAAGAGGCAGATCGAAGTTTATATCGTATAAACAGTACTTCATGAATATTTTTTGCACACGTTCGACTCTCTTATTGTGTACCTCATAATAAGGACTCCATATTATGGAACCATACTCAAGCCTTGACCGTACAAAGGCATTGTATAATAGTTTTTTAGTATATGGATCCTTAAACTCGGATCCATTTCTTTTAATAAAGGCCAGTAAGGAATATGCTTTGGGGATAATAAAATTTAAGTGCTCGGTGAATGTAAAAGACGAATCAAATACAACACCTAAATCCCGAATTTTATTCACCCTAAGTAACGGCTTATTAGAGACATAGTAAGACGAAATCAATTTATTACATAATTTGGAATAAGTTATGTAATAACATTTGTTGGCATTCAGCGCAAGCTTATTTTTACAGCACCACTCATTAAAATTATTTAACTCAGATTGTAGTATGAGAGTATCAGACTCGTTCTTGATTCTGAAAAAAATTTTCAAATCAGCAGCGTAAAGAAGATAATTTCATTGCTTGAAACAAGCACTTACATCATTGGTAAAGAGAATAAAGAAAAGTGGGCCAAGGATACTACCTTGGGGAACACCTGAGGTTGCTACGTAAGGAGATGACTGTACGTTCTCAATAACAACAAAATTTATCCTATTGGATAAGTATGAATAAATCCATTATAAAAATGTTGAGTGGAAACCCATTTTTCGCAATTTAGCCACGAGAGCTTTGTGCGAAACTCTGTCAAAAGCTTTGGATATGTCCGTATATATGCAGTCAACTTGACAACCATGAGTAAAAGACGAGATGCAGTAATTCGAAAAAACGACCAGATTAGTTACTGTTGAACGCCCCGCAACGAAGCCATGCTGACATGGGCAAATATAACGCTTAACTGCGGACGATAATTTAAACATCAAAACGTTTTGAAATCACGGGGATCTTCGATATTGGCCGATAGTTTGTAACGTCAATTTTACTACCACTTTTATGAATAGGTTGAATAAAAGTAGTTTTCCATTCATCCAAAAAGATATCAGACTTTAATGATAAATTAAATATATGCAACAAGGGCTCTGCAACGGAAGCTACACATTGCTTCAGGAAAAAAGATGAAAATTCTTGATAATCACATTGCTTGGAGCTCTTGATCGTCTGTATACTTAAGATAATATCATCAATATCTAGAAGTCGAAACAAGACGTTATCCCATTCAACATATCCCGTCGTCATTCCACAGATCATCAATAGCAAAGTTTGCTTTAAAAAATTCTGCAAACAGATTGGCTGAATCACTAGACGATGATGGATTCTTGCCCTTGTAAGACACAGACAACGGTATTGTTGAAACCGATTGTTTGGAGCGAATGAAATTCCAAAACGATTTAGGATTCGATTTGATATTATTTTCGAAATTGAGAATATATCGATTGTACAGAAACTTATCAAGACAATTAAATTCCTTCGCGTAATTCAGATATTGTTGCTTGAGTTCGGGACTTCCTGATTTTTTAAAAAGTTTATGATATTTATTACGCAAATTTTTTAGAGTCTTTAAGCTTTTGGTATACCACGGCAACTTGTAAACCCTTGCCGGGAAACGAGGAATATTAATATTCATTATTTCCCAAATATTACTTTTGAATAAGTCAAAGCAGTCTGAAAGATTGCGATTATTAAAAAGAGACTGCCAGTCAATATTTGAAATCAAATTATTGATCAAGGCAAAATCACATCGGCTATAATTGAAACCAACTTCATTATTGAGTTTAATATTTCCAAATTTATAAAACTTAATCTCCAATATCAATGTTACGTGATGTTTATCAGTATTAGACAACGGGCAGAGGGAACGAATTAAATTATAATTAAGATCATTACTAACAAATATAAGATCGAGGATTTTACCTAGCGTATTTTCAAAATCATTGATTTGAACTAACTGTAAACTATAAAAATTATCAACTAAGTACAATTTCACTAGCTTGATTGACATGAGAGGTATGAGAGTTTTCTCACCTGGAGGATAATTCCATACGATTTTATTTAAGTTAAAATCCCCTAAAATACAAAATTTAGAATTCAAGTTAGTGCTCGAAAGATGCATAATATTATTAACATGATTTTCATAAACACTATCTGCACTATTTGGTGGTATATAAGAAACACTGACAAATAGACATTCTGTTTGCCTTTATGCTGATTATAAGCTGATCAATAGAAGTATGAGCGATATTAAGAGGAACCTCCAAGGTTTGTAGGCTTTTTCTTACAGCAATTAGCACTCCTCCACCTCGATAAAGTCCTGTACTTACATTATCACGATCTTTGCGATATATATTATACAAATTTTTATCAAAAAACTCATTACTAAAAAGTCCGCAGTAAGCCACGTCTCAACAAGAACTATCAAATCGTATTCTTCACTAGAGGTAGCAGCAAATACAGCAGAGGTCTTAGTTCTTATGCCTGATATGTTTTGAAAATATATTGATATTGAGTTCTTTAAAGAACGGGCATCATCAATTTGACATGAATTGTAGCAGTCATTATTGGTGACGGAGCGAGGACTTATGAGTTGTCCTTTTGCACCACAGTCCTTTGAAAAAACAAAACGGCCTTACTTTTATATCCGATGGCCAAATTGACGAATCGAGCAACTTATTGTAATTAGATGCTGAGATCCCAAGCTTAAAATTAACACTCCGTAAGGACTTTTCATCTACGTCCCTTTTCGTAAGTTTTTGGCAGCGCATTAATAAAGGCGAAATATTTGCAGTTCTTGATAAATAGTCAACTATAGTTTCAGCATTCACAGATGGCTTAAAAGATGACAGATGAAGCCATTTGAATCGTACACTAACTTCTAAACTAGCATTAGAGTTACTACAAACAACTATTGGACGCGCCTTTTGGATGTTCATTCCATCACTTTGGGAACTATTTTTCAATTGCTTATTGGGATGTCCGGTATTAGAAGAATCAGATCGAAATGAAGCGACAGACTCTGCAGTATCAGAAACAGCGCCAGCTACAGCAGAATAACTACCAGCATTCACACTCCCAATATCAGCGACGCCAGCAGCAGCTGCAGCAGCATCTTCACCACCAACAAGACTCCGGCTCGCATTATCAAAATCACTAGCACTCAGCTGTTGAAGAGAGTGAGATTGACATTGTCACATTGTCTTTAGCAGCAGAGTTATTTTTGTTTCTCTGTTTATTATTAGCATTATTATTTAATGACTTGAAAAAGCTACTGAGAGCTTTGAGACTTTTTTGAGTCTCTGCAATTTTGGTCCGCATAACAGAGGGCAAACCAACAACACAATTGTCACATCTGCAGAACAGATTATTATTGTTTTTTAATATATAAATAATATTAGCACTAAGTTTTGTGCATTTTATGAGCGTTTTTATTTCACATAGGCCACACATTAAATGTTCATCAGCACCACACAAACTTGTACACTTAAGACAGCTATTCATCATTTAAAAATATGATACAAGCACAGCGAATAAAAACACGTCTGCTCACTACTAAGTTCAGACAACAAAAAAAAAAAAAAGGAGGTACTAAGACATTTTTTTTTAATTCAGGAGAGTCTTTAGTTGTTCCATGTGAAAATTTTAAGCCGAATTTTAAAAGCAACGAATATTGATAATGATTTTTTGCCTGGGCCTAAGGAGACAATAAAAACATCAAAAAAAAAAAAAATTAAATGTTTTTCTCAGAGGGCCCGCGATTTAGAAGTACTAAGACATTTTTTTTTAAATTAAGGAGAGTCTTTAGTTGTTTCATGTGCAAATTTTAAGCCGAACGTCAAAAGCAACGAATATTGATAATGATTTTTTGCCTGGGCTGGAGGAGACAATAAAAACGTGCGAAAAAGAACCAAAATCGAGAAAAAGGGACCAGCGGACTATATGGGGTTGGAAGGGACCATTTTTGTTCCAAATGGAATAAAGTGGCAAACGTGTTCTCAAATGCAAGCTTCCACATCAAATACATATACGTAGAAGTACTTCGGCATTACGAAATATATTGTCGCAAAGTATTGTTGCATAAAACCTTTTTGACCACCACATTACCACTGATTAAGTACGAAATTTCACAAAAATAATAAATTTTTTCGAAAAAAAAAAAAAAACAGAATATCCACAGTCATTGTTTACGTATTTAGAAACAATGAGAATGGCAAATACGAACGTGTATGAAATGTAATCTCAAATCGTATATGCACATGGTTGTATTTATTTGCACGAAAATGCTTTAGAAACACATTAAATTGTTAAAATAAATATGAAAAAAAATGATAAAAACTCTAATATAAATAAAAAGAGTCTTTTAATAACAACAAAGACGCCTTATATATTCTATATATACATAAATTCGTAAGGATTATCTCACTTTAAAATTTAAGCTAAATAATCTAAAGTTTCTTTTTTTTTTTTGAAACTGAGTCGAGAACTGTATGTGTGAATGTGCGAATTTTCACCGATCAGCTGTTAGTTGCGCTACTTGGTAAAGTTTACAATGATCGAGATATAGGCAAAAACTTGGACCCGGGTAACCCTAGAATGTGTTTATAGAATACGGATAACAAATGAAAGCTGTTGATGAGTGCTTCAGTACAGAATAATATATTATCCAGAGACGGACTGGGACTGGGATTAGGAATAGGACTGGGACTGAGACTCGGAGTGGGACTGGGACTGGAATAAAGTACATACCACCCCCTGGGACAGGCAATAAAGGATGCAGAAGAATGAGAAGAAATTGAGAGAAGAGAAAAGAGAGAAGGAGATTGAGAAAGAGATAGAATGAGACGAAGATGGAGATAGATGAAGCGAATAATACGGAGGGAGGAGTGAATAAAAGGATCAGGAAGAAGTGAAGAGGGGGGCAGGGCAGAGTTAGACGGAACAAGCTTATTAAAATGTTTGCAGATAGGCCAAATTTAGAGCAGAAGAACGTCTGCCGGGTCTTCTAGTCTTTATATATAAAAATCACGTGTTACATTGTTTGTCCGCGATGGACTCCTAAACTACCGAACCGATTTTGAATTTATTTTGTACCCCGTATGTAGTTGTTTATACGTAATAATAAAATGTTAAGTATACGCACCAGCACTCATATTTTCAGGTGGTGCGGATGTACTTCCGTGTAATTGGTTGGTGTTTAAACAACGTTCTTATCCATAAAAAAATGTTATAGCGAATGATATCAAGTATAGCACATCACCAGGCCCGTCGAGGGGGGGGGGGGCGATTACACCCGGATCCCGGGTTTCTGAGGGCGCCCGCGATTTAGAAGTACTAAGAAATTTTTTTAATTCAGGGTAGTCTTTAGTTGTTCCATGTGCAATTTTTAAGCCGAACGTCAAAAGCAACGAATATTGATAATGATTTTTTGCCTGGGCTGGAGGAGACAATAAAAACATCAAACAAAAATGTGTTTCTCGGGGGCCCGCGATTTAGAGGTACTTAGGCATTTTTTTTTTTTAATTCAGGAAAGTCTTTAGTTGTTCCGTGTGCAAATTTTAAGCAAAATTTTAAAAGCAACGAATATTGATAATGGTTTCTTGCCTGGGCCTAAGGAGGCAATAAAAACATCAAACAAAAATGTGTTTCTCGGGGGGCCCGCGATTTAGAGGTACTAAGACATTTTTTTTTAATTCAAGAGAGTCTTTAGTTGTTCCATGTGAAAATTTTAAGCCGAATTTCAAAAGCAATGAATATTGATAATGATTTTTTGCCTGGGCCTAAGGAGACAATAAAAACATAAAAAAAAAATGTTTTTCTCAGAGGGCCCGCGGTTTAGAGGTACTAAGACATTTTTTTTTTTAATTCAGGAGAGTCTTTAGTTGTTCCATGTGCAAATTTTAAGCCGAATTTCAAAAGCAACGAATGTTGATAATGATTTTTTGCCTGGGCTTAAGGAGACAATAAAAACATCAAACAAAAATGTGTTTCTCAGGGGGCCCGCGATTTAGAGGTACTAAGAATTTTTTTTTTTTTAATTCAGGAGAGTCTTTAGTTGTTCCATGTGCAAATTTTTAGCCGAATTCCAAAAGCAACGAATATTGATAATGATCTTTTGCCTGGGCCTAAGGAGACAATAAAAACATCAAACAAAAATGTGTTTCTCAGGGGGCCCCCGATTAAAGGTACTAAGAGGGGGGTGGGGCGATTACACCCGGATCCCGGGTTTCTGAGGGCGCCCGCGATTTAGAAGTACTAAGAAATTTTTTTAATTCAGGGTAGTCTTTAGTTGTTCCATGTGCAATTTTTAAGCCGAACGTCAAAAGCAACGAATATTGATAATGATTTTTTGCCTGGGCTGGAGGAGACAATAAAAACATCAAACAATTAGGCATTTTTTTTTTTAATTCAGGAAAGTCTTTAGTTGTTCCGTGTGCAAATTTTAAGCAAAATTTTAAAAGCAACGAATATTGATAATGGTTTCTTGCCTGGGCCTAAGGAGGCAATAAAAACATCAAACAAAAATAAAATGTTTTTCTCAGAGGGCCCGCGATTTAGAAGTACTAAGACATTTTTTTTTAAATTAAGGAGAGTCTTTAGTTGTTTCATGTGCAAATTTTAAGCCGAACGTCAAAAGCAACGAATATTGATAATGATTTTTTGCCTGGGCTGGAGGAGACAATAAAAACATCAAACAAAAATGTGTTTCTCGGGGGGCCCGCGATTTAGAGGTACTTAGGCATTTTTTTTTTTAATTCAGGAAAGTCTTTAGTTGTTCCGTGTGCAAATTTTAAGCAAAATTTTAAAAGCAACGAATGTTGATAATGGTTTCTTGCCTGGGCCTAAGGAGGCAATAAAAACATCAAACAAAAATGTGTTTCTCGGGGGGCCCGCGATTTAGAGGTACTAAGACATTTTTTTTTAATTCAAGAGAGTTTAGTTGTTCCATGTGAAAATTTTAAGCCGAATTTCAAAAGCAATGAATATTGATAATGATTTTTTGCCTGGGCCTAAGGAGACAATAAAAACATAAAAAAAAAATGTTTTTCTCAGAGGGCCCGCGGTTTAGAGGTACTAAGACATTTTTTTTTTTAATTCAGGAGAGTCTTTAGTTGTTCCATGTGCAAATTTTAAGCCGAATTTCAAAAGCAACGAATGTTGATAATGATTTTTTGCCTGGGCTTAAGGAGACAATAAAAACATCAAACAAAAATGTGTTTCTCAGGGGGCCCGCGATTTAGAGGTACTAAGAATTTTTTTTTTTTAATTCAGGAGAGTCTTTAGTTGTTCCACGTGCAAATTTTTAGCCGAATTCCAAAAGCAACGAATATTGATAATGATCTTTTGCCTGGGCCTAAGGAGACAATAAAAACATCAAACAAAAATGTGTTTCTCAGGGGGCCCCCGATTAAAGGTACTAAGACATTTTTTTTAATTCAGGAGGGTCTTTAGTTGTTCCATGTGCAAATTTTAAGCCGAATTTCAAAAGAAACGAATATTGATAATGATTTTTTGCCTGGGTCTAAGGAGACAATAAAAACATCAAACAAAAATGTGTTTCTCAGGGGGCCCGCGATTTAGAGGTACTAACACATTTTTTTTTTTTATTCAGGAGAGTCTTAAGTTGTTCCATGTGCAAATTTTAAGCCGAATTTAAGCATCGAATATTGATAATGAATTTTTGCCTGGGTCTTCGAACAGGAAGAAGACAATAAAAACACCAAACAAAAATGTATGTTTACATGAATCCGAAATCGTAAATTTTTCGTGGTGACACTGATGAAGATTCATCCTCAAAAATTCTTCCAACACTACCACCAACTCTGTACCAAAGCCCAGATTATTTAAACGACTTCGATATCGGTACCGTGAATAATGAGTTTTTGCGATCTGAAGAAGTCAACGAAATAATTCGTCGAGGTCATCAAAAGTGGCCTGTTATTTTTCCACGTGATTGTCATGACGAGGCATTTCCTACCTCGTTGTTAAACATAATCTTGCCAAATGGAGAGAAAGTGGAGCGTGGCTGGTTAATGTGGAGTGCCAGTATCAATGTTTTTATTGCTTACCATGTCGTCTATTAAGCACCAATACTTTAAATCGACCTAAAATTTGTTCTGCGGATATTCGAAATTCCATGTATGGAAGAAGCTATACGATAAACTGCCATCACACGAAACTCCTCAAGATCACATTAAATTTTATACTCAATGGCGATCTTTACAAAATCTAATTCAAAAGGAGGCTAGAATTGATACACTTACCAATGACCACCTAATCACTGAAACTCAAAAGTGGAAAGAAATTTTATATAGAATTTTGGACACTATTTTATTTTTGTGTGAAAGAGGCCTAGCTTTCAAAAGCGAAAGTATATATCTTGGTGAACGAAACCATGGGCATTTTTTGGGCATCTAAGATCTCATAAGCCAATATGATCCGATACTTAGAGATCATTTGGAGAAATTTAGGATTTCACAACAGCAGCACAAACTTTTACAAGTTTACTATCTTTCCCCAGACATTCAGAACGAGTTTATAGAAATTTGTGCAAAGCACGTGAGGGAAACTATATCAGATCAAGGCAAGAAAGCCAAGTATTTTGCTATTATTGTTGATGCTACGCCTGATGCTAGTCACGTTGAACAGACTACGTTCATTTTGCGCTACCTTCATTTCAATTCGAAAGCAACAAATTTTGCAATTCAAGAACGGGTTTTGGCTTTCGTGGATTGTAACCAAAAACTGGTCAGGAAATCGTTGATTTAATTTGCCATACTCTAGGTAAACATGAAATCCCATTAAAAGATTACTCGCCTTGTGCAACCCACAGTCTGACTACCATTAATGAAAGAAACGTCGTACTCCAAGCTAGGGACGTCACCATAGATGTTGAGGTGCGACATCAGGTTCCACCCATAGATTCAGATAACAAAAATTCGGAAACACATTTTTTTCAGAAAACATTAGTCAGAACCCTTTTTCAGAAAGCCAAAATTCAGAAGTCAAAATTCAGAAAAAAATAATCAGAAATCAATATTCAGAAGTCAAATTTCAGAAGTCAAAATTAAGAAGTAAAATTTCAGAAGTCGACCTAAAATAAAAAGCGATTATCCTCCAAATTGCGTCGAGCTCCCTTTTAACTTTTGTTACAAATTTACGGGACGGGACCTACATAATTTATACTGACACCGAACGACAGCTGCAAGACAGTGGTATTTCACAAGTGGTATTTTGCGCAAAATTTGATGTTTTTTGCTGTCTGAATTTTGACTTCTGAATTTTCACTTCTGAAATTTGACTTCTGCAATTTGATTTCTGAAATTTGAATTCTGAGATTTGACTTCTGAGTTTTTACCTCTGAATTTTGTCTATCTGAAAAAAGGGTTCTGATTAATATTTTCTGAAAAAATGTGTTTCTGAATTTATGGGGGCACCCCGACATCTAGATGCCTTATTACTTGATTTAAAGTTGATCAGGAACCAATGGGAAACAATTTTAAACGACTGCAAAACAGTTGCTATTCAATTGAACATCTCGCCAAAGTTTCCGGACATTCGAAAGAGAAACCCCAAAAGACATTTTGAAGATAATGGAAATGAGATGATTACGGGTGATCCAGAGTCTGATTTTAAAAATACATTCTTGGTGATAGTTGATTCGGTAATCACTGGCATTACTGAACGATTTGCAGCTACGAGAAATTTTAACGAGATGTTTTCCTTTTTGTGGCAATTCGAAGACATGGATGAAACTACGGTTCGGGCGAGCGCAGCAAAATTTTTCGAAAAATACAAGTCGGACATTTCTCAAAGCTTAGAATGCGAAATAATTCACTTGAAACACATTTACGAAGCAAATTTTGATAAAGGTCTGTCACCATTGGAATTGCTAAATACCATCTACATATGTTCAAAATCTGTATACGATTTTCCCCAACATTTGTGTTGCTTTACGTATCTTTTGCACTATACCTGTCACTGTAGCTAGTGCTGTACGTTCCTTCGGCGTCCTTTCAAGAATCAAAAACTTTCATAGATCGTGTTCATCGCGTGTTTCAGGACTTGCCACGCTGTGTGTTGAATCTGTTATGGCAAGGCAGTTAAATTTTGATATTATTATAAAAATTTTGCGGCGAAAAAAGCAAGTAAAGCCACTCTTTGATATCCGAACTTTCTATATTGAATAATTAAAATTTATGATCATCGTTAAATTTATCAGAAATGTATTTAAATGTTACCAAATAATTAGAAAAGATTATTTGAAACAATATGTGGCTGTTAAAAGATAATTTTATTTCTACATTACAATAAAATAGTGTAAATAAGTAGTAAATATTCTGTGTTAATTTTATTGTCTTAGTCCAAAAATCATTTAGTTGATGTGGCAAACATTTTTTTATGTAATCCGTCAATAACACCGCGTTACACACATTCTGTCCTATGAACGAAATATACTTTTTCGGAAAGGGGAGAAAAAATAAAAATACACGTGTGTCGGTGTCCGTCTGTCCGCCTGTGTGAAAGATTTTGGATCGACTTTTAACCCTTTTCCGTGATCCAATCGAGCTGAATTTTTGCAGGCAGGCTCGTGGAAATGTCTGTATCACATCAAATTAAAAAAAAAATAGATTTTTTATCAATTCTCAGATTTTACTGAATTAAAAAAAAAAACAATGCCACTTTTTTCGGCATAACTTGAAGGGACTCCAAATTTTTAAACTACTAAAGAGTTTCGAGAAAAAAAAATTGTTTTTTGACCCATCCTACTCCATATACTTACTTACTTACTGAATTGGCGCTTAACCGTCTAAACGGTTATGGCCGTCCTTCAAGCCGCGCCAGTCGCTCCTTTGCTCCGCCAACCGGCGCCAATTGGTCACACCAAGGGAGTTTAAATCGTTTTCCACCTGGTCCTTCCAACGGAGTGGGGCCGCCCTCTACCTCTGCTTCCATAGGCGGGTTCCGATAGAAACACTTTCTTGGCCGGAGCATCATCTTTCATTCTAACATAGCCTAGCCAGCGCAGCCGCTCCGTTTTAGTTCGCTGGACTATGTTGATGTCTGCGTATAGCTCGTACAGCTCATCATTAAATCTTCTTCGGTACTCGCCATCGCCAACGCGTAGAGGTCCATAAATCTTTCGAAGAACTTTTCTCTCGAACACTCCCAAAGCCGCTTCATCTGCTGTTGTCATGGTCCATGCTTCTGCCCCATATAGCAGGACGGGTACGATAAGTGACTTGTAGAGTATGATTTTCATTCGCCGAGAGAGGACTTTACTTTTCAATTGCCTACCTAGTCCAAAGTAGCATTTATTGGCAAGATTGATTCTTCGCTGGATTTCAGTGCTGATGTTGTTGCTAGTGTTGATGCTGGTTCCCAAATGAACGAAATCTTTTACTATTTCGAAATTATGGCTACCAACAGTAGCGTGGTTGCCAAGGCGCGTATTCGCTCACTCTTTGCTCGATGACAGCAGGTACTTCGTTTTGTCCTCATTCACAATCAAACCCATCTTTACCGCTTCTTTTTCCAGGTTGGAGTAAGCAGAACTAACAGCGCGGATGCTTGGGGTGTTTATGACGGACAGACGAAAAAAAATTGTTTATCGACCCATCCTACTCCATATATTTGTAGTTTATCAATAGTAACTTTCTAACACTAAACTGTTTATGGCGGGCAGATGGACACTACGAGCTTTATACATAAAAAAAAAAAATTCTGACGTGTACATGAAAATCGCCGATACACGTGTATTTTTATTTGTTCTCCCCTTTCCGAAAAAGTATATTTGGTTCATAGGGCAGAACTAAAGCTCGTTTTTGTAACGCAGTGTAATGATTCATGAATGAGACTTCATTAATTCAAATTAATGAAATGTATTAGTGGATTTTTTATAGGGGGCGCGTAAATTGTTTAGTCCCGGGCCCGGATTTTCTCTCTACGGCCCTGCCGAGAAGATTACCAACGACAATGATGTGCAACCACCTCATCAGAATGTAAAAATAAAAATAAAGATAAACATGTTCGCATTGTTGGCTCAAATGCTAACTCTGAAATTTGTGTTGCCGCCAAAACTAAGTGGCTGCATATAGGTTCTTTTTTGCCATCACTCACGGAAACTAATATAATTGACTACGTTTCCAAACACTCTGGGATACAGAAAGGGTTGCTTTCATGCCACAGGCTTATTAGGAATGGTACTGCCGTGGAATCATTAAAACGAATCACCTTTAAACTTAGTATTCTCGAATCCTGGTTTAACAGTATGCTCAAACCTGAGCTCTGGCCTGCTGATATGGCTGTTTGCCCTTTTCGGTTTTGCCAAAAACCAGTTATTCGGAAATCTTAATTATTAAATCTAACTTAGGTATCCTTAGACCTATTCAGTTAAAATCTAAATATACGCTTTACTATCAGAATGTAAATGGAATGCGTACGACATCATCGCAATTATATGAGCCGTTTATTTTGAAAGTGGCATAAGCCATTTCCAACTCATGGTCTTAAATGCATTGTTATTTTTGAACGAATGCATATATAGATGGTTCTACAATTATAAAATAATAATAAGAATTGCATCTTTTGGATATTGGACTCTAAAAAACTGGAGGCGAGGAGAGATACAAACAAATTACCACTGAACCTAAACGGCATGAAATGACTTATGCCACTTTCAAAATAAACGGCTCATACAGTAAAACCATTTCACATGAATATGATATAATTGCTTTGACGGAGACGTGGTTGAGCGAAAATTTTTCATCTAATGAGTTTTTCGATAATTATTATTATGTATATCGTAATGATCGTTGCTCTAACGCAACCGGGCTTGAAAGGGGTGGTGGTGTCCTATCTGCGGTTAAATCTGATCTATGTAGTAGACAAATCGATATTGATTGTAATAATAGTGACGTGGAACAAATCTGTATATGCGTTACGTTTACTAGTAATAAAAAAATAAATTTTCTTTTGTCCTACATTCCACCAAGTAGTGACATTGCGCTGTATCAAAAGCATATAGATAATTTAAGTCGAGTTGCCAATAATGCTAATCCGTCTGATGAAATAATATATTTAGGCGATTTCAATTTAAGTAATATATCTTGGTCTAATGATTGTAATACTTTACCTTAAAATATAAAATCCGACATCGATATGCTAGTTGTTAGCACCTTATTTTCATACGGTCTGAAACAATATGACTCTCAACCGAATAAGAATGGTAGGTTCCTAGATCTAGTTTTTGGATCTGCTGATTTGAAAATATCGTGCCTTGAGTGTCCATTTCCAATTTTGGAAAATAGTTTTCACCATAGTGCTTTGGCAATAAATTTTGATTTTTATGATTTTTATAAAAAATCAGCCAAATCTACATTGGAGTATAATTATTTCAAGGCCGATCGTGTGGCGATAAACGAGTTCTTCTTAGCTACTGATTGGACTTTTCTTAACTTCTCCGGAAACACGGGGGCCTCCTACCAAATTTTTAGGGGGAGGCTTATACTAGCCATCTCGAGTTTCGTACCTCTAAAATGTAAGGTCTTATTGAATAGGCCCCTCTGCTTTAAGCCAAAACTAAATAATCTTACAAATAGAAAAAACAAGTAAGGAAGGCTAAGTTCGGGTGTAACCGAACATTACATAGTCAGTTGAGAGCTGTGGAGACAAAGTAAGGGAAAATCACCATGTTGTAAAAAGAACCTAGGGTAACCCTGGAATCTGTTTGTATGACATGTGTATCAAATGGAAGGTATTAAAGATTATTTTAAGAGGAAATGGGCCATAGTTCTATAGATGGACGCCATTTAGGGATATCGCCATAAAGGTGGACCAGGCCTGACTCTAGATTTTTTTGTACGATATGGGTATCAAATGAAAGGTGTTAATAAGTATTTGAAAAAAAAGTGGGCCTTAGTTCTATATGTGGACGCCTTTTCGAGATATCGCCATAAACGTGGCCCAGGGGTGACTTTAGAATGTGTTTGTACGATATGGGTATCAAATTAAAGGTATTAATGAGGGCGTGGCCCTTAGTTGTATATGTGAAGGCGTTTTCGAGATATCGACCAAAATGTGGACCAGGGTGATCCAGAACATCATCTGTCGGGTACCGCTAATTTATTTATATATGTAATACCACGAACAGATTCGAAGGGCTTTTGATTTCGCCCTGCAAAACTTTTTCATTTTCTTCTACTTAATATGGTAGGTGTCACACCCATTTTACCAAGTTTTTTTCTAAAGTTATATTTTGCGTCAATAGACCAATACAATTACCATGTTTCATCCTTTTTTTCGTATTTGGTAATATAATTAAGGCATTTTTTTCATTTTTCGTAATTTTCGATATCGAAAAAGTGGCCGTGGTCATAGTCGGATTTCGGCCATTTTTTACACCAGTACAAAGTGAGTTCAGATAAGTACGTGAACTGAGTTTAGTAAAGATATATCGATTTTTGCTCAAGTTATCGTGTTAACGGCCGAGCGGAAGGACAGACGGTCGACTGTGTATAAAAACTGGGCGTGCCTTCAACCGATTTCGCCCTTTTTCACAGAAAACAGTTATCGTCCTAGAATCTAAGCCTCTACCAAATTTCACAAGGATTGGTAAATTTTTGTTCGACTTATGGCATTAAAAGTATCCTGGACAAATTAAATGAAAAAGGGCGGAGCCACGCCCATTTTGAAATTTTCTTTTATTTTTGTATTTTATTTTTTGTATTGTATCATTACTGGAGTTGAATGTTGACATGATTTACTTATATACTGTAAAGATATTAACTTTTCTTTTAAAATTTGAATTAAAAATTTTTTTTTTTAAAAAGTGGGCGTGGTCGTTCTCCGATTTTGATACAGTAATAAGAGTAACGTTCCTGCCAAATTTCATCATGATATCTTCAACGCCTGCCAAATTACAGCTTGCAAAACTTCTAAATTACCTTCTTTTAAAAGTGGGCGGTGCCACGCCCATTGTCCAAAATTTTACTAGCTTTCTATTCTGCGTCATAAGTTTAACTCACCTACCAAGTTTCATCGCTTAATCCGTATTTGGTAATGAATTATCGCACTTTTTCGATTTTTCGAAATTTTCGATATCGAAAAAGTGGGCGTGGTTATTGTCCGATATCGTTCATTTTAAATAGCAATCTGAGATGAGTGCCCAGGAACCTACATACCAAATTTCATCAAGATAACTCAAAATTTACTCAAGTTATCGTGTTAACGGACAGACGGACGGACGGACGGACGGACATGGTTCAATCGAATTTTTTTTTCGATACTGATGATTTTGATATATGGAAGTCTATATCTATCTCGATTCCTTTATACCTGTACAACCAACCGTTATCCAATCAAAGTTAATATACTCTGTGAGCTCTGCTCAACTGAGTATAATAAAGCTTTTAAAAAACATAGGAGGAGTTGTAAAGAAAATGATCGACTTAACTATATAAGACTTAAAAAGCAATTCGATTTCCTTAATAAGTCTCTATTTAAGCAATATATGCTTAAACTCGAATCAAAACTAAAGTCAAATCCGTCCAGTTTCTGGTCGGTTATTAACTCCAAAAGAAAAACCAATGGCTTTCCAACGACCATGGAGTATATGGCGAAGAGTCCAGTAATCCACAGGATGCCTGCAACTTATTTGCTAAATCATTCCAAAAGGTTTACTTAAAGTTTACCTCTTCATCTAGTCCTATATTTCACTCTGGGAACCAATGCAAAATTTCTAATTTCGTTGTTACCGCAGATGATATTCTTCTGTCAATCTCTAAATTGACAAGTAGTGCCAAATCAGATACTGAGGGGTTTTCTCCGATATTTTTCAAATTATGCGCAAACTCCATGCATACATTGGGCCAACATGCAGCAATGTTTTGGATATTACACTGAGCCCCGAACGTGATATATCAAGGTACGATTGGATGGTTCTTGATAGACCATCCTTCTCCGACCATGCGTATATCAACTTCAGCATCCCCCTAAAGAGGATAGAGAAGGTAGGAACCTTTAGAAAATCTAGGTCAACGAACTGGACTAAATTCCAGAAACATGTAGAAACAAAACTGGGACAATCCAAAGAGGTTGCCAATCTGGAGGAACTGGAGGAATCTAATGAATTCCCAACAAGGACACTTATGACTGCGTATAACAAAGCTTGCCCTCTAAGAAGATTCAGAGGAAAATCAAACCCGCCATGGTGGAGCAATGAGCTGAGTCTTCTAAGAAGACAGGTAAAAGAAATGTTTAAGCTAGCAAAGACCGAGGAAAGCGAAGCGGGTCGGGACGAGTACAGGGATCTGCTGACGATCTACAAGCGTGAAATTTCCAGGGCGAAGAGTATCTCATGGAAAAGTTTCTGTACGGACATAGAGTGCCCCAGCGAAACAGCACGGTCCTAGCAAGGGGAAACATACTCCAGCGACTAATAAAGAAAGAGAACGGGGAATGGTCACGTAATAGTGAGGAATCCCTTGAGGTGCTTCTCGATACACATTTCCCATCGGGAAATGGCTTAGAAGAGCCATCAGACAGCACTCACACTTCGATCACGGAGCAGGTGGTGCCGGGCTTGGTGACCGATACCAAGATCGAATGGGCAGTGAAGACGTGGCTTAAAATAATATTCGATGGGTGCATAAGACTGAATCATGTACCGCACTCTTGGAGAACTGCTCGTGTAGCTTTCCTACATGCATGTTAAATTGCAGGAAGATTACATCACAATGGGGATTGTACGAAGCCACGAAAAGAGTGGACAGGGGCACGCCGCAGGAAGGGGTGCTATCACCTCTGGTGTGGACGCTGGTTATCAACCAACTGCTCAGGCGATTCGATGAGGGACCCGTAAAACTTACGGCGGTACAAGGTCCCAAATTGGATCAGACCTAAGTTAGGAGGAGTGACCCTACAGGAGAAACCTTGCACAAAATATCTAGAAATCATCCTAGACAGTAAGCTATCATGGAAGCTCAACGTGGAGAAGAGGGTGAAGAAGGCTTCAACGGCACTTTATGCATGTAAAAGAATGCTGGGGTGTACGTGGGGCTTATCGCCCTCTCTTTCTCATTGGGTTTTTACAGCGATTGTAAGCCCTATTCTATACTATGGAGTTCTTGTTTGGTGGAAAGCCACACAAAAACAACCTACCTCATAAAATTAAAGGGGTATCCAGACTATCAATGCTTAGTATTACGGGAGCCCTGAAAACAACCCCGACGGCTGAACTGTATGCCATACTGCACATTCCACCTGTAGACCTGGTAGCAAAGAACAAAGCGTTAACAACTTCAACCAGGCTCGGTGCCTCGGGGCAACTGGAGCGCCGACCATACGGCCATAGTAGTATACCGTCATCAATCACAAGGCGAACAGACTACTTGATTCCCTATCTTCGCTTCGAGGGCGATCTTATGGCCACAATAGAGGTGGACGGTTGGCGCAAGGGTGCTCAAATGGCGGACGAGGCGATACATGTGTACACAGATGGTTCCAAAGTAGTGGAGGGAGTAGGGTCCGCCGTATACTGTGCTGATCCGGAAATAAACAGATCCTACAGGCTGCCGGATTACTGTAGCGTTTTCCAAGCGGACATAGTAGCCGTAACCAAAGCGGTAGAAACCCTGGAAGAAAATAGCCCAAGCTGCAATCGTGTTAACTTTTATATTGACAGTCAGGCAGCAATTAAGGCAATAATCTCGCATAGCACAGCCTTTAAATGCGTGTTAGAGTGTAAGCAGTACCGGGAGAGAATCGGGACAGGGAGAAGCATACATCTATATTGGGTCCCAGGGCATATGGGAATAGATGGGAATGAAAAAGCTGATGAACTAGCTATAAAGGGCGCATCCCTTGAAGCTTGCTCCGTAGAGGTCCCAATTAGACTGGGGGAGATTAAGCGAAGGCGAGAGGTGCACATGATCGACCAAGCAGGAAAGGCGTGCGTTCAAGCGCGGGGCTGTGAAGTGTCGAAGATTATGTGTAGGTCTTACAACCTTAAACTAACAAAGTTGCTTCTATCATTAAAAAGAGAGGACTGTAGACTCATGGTGGGCATTCTGACTGGACACTGCCTTCTGGCGTCACATGCCTTTAAATTAGGCTTGGCCAGTGATAGCAGATGTATGAAGTGCGGGCTGAAGGAGGAAGCGATCGAGCACGTTCTGTGCTCGTGCCCTGCGCTTGCCAGGCTAAGACTCCAGCTATTAGGAGTGATACAGCTGTCAGATCTAGAAGCAGCAAGTGCCTTAAGTCCTAGGAAGCTTCTAGTACTTTCCAAGAGGACGGAGTTATTTTATAACATAGGTCCTGATTTTTGATAGAGATTTTCAGTTTGGTCGTTAAAACAAACTTCTGGTAACACTACGGACTTGTTCAGTCTATGTGAGGTCTTCATGGACCGGTCAGTTCAACCTAACCTAACCATTGCAGAACCCTTAGCTCATCTCCTTCAAAATTGCTGGGCAGCGGAATTTTTTGGACTCGTGAAAATTATGCTCCATAAATCCCATATTTAAGTCTGGTAACCGCAATGACATTTGCAACTACAGACCGATTGTTAAACTGAGTACTTTGGCAAAAATATTCGACCATGTATTTCAACGTAAATTGTTCGATTATCTAGGCAATGCTATAGTGGAGTGCCAGCATGGATTTTTCCTAGGTAGGTCTACTTCCACAAATTAACTTTAGTCACTAATCAAATTGTCCGTGCTTTAGAGAACTCTGAGCAACTCGACGTCATACACACTGACTTCTCGAAAACATTTGACAAGGTTGATCATACTATTCTAGTACGCAAGTTAGCCAAGTATGGAATCAATGGAAACTTGATGAAATTCGTCACGGGTTTCCTATCGAACAGAAAGTTCCATGTGGCAATTGGGGTCGACAAGTCATCTCTACATATTCAGACCAATTCTAAATATTCTCGCGGAATTTTTTTCTCGCGGATTTTTTTATTCCCGCGGAAAAATTCCTCCAATTCTTTTCTCCTAGAGAGAAGAAAAATTGGGGAATAGGAATTTCGAATTTTCGAAGTCAGCTGTTTTGTCCAGGCATGCTTAACCAACGAACCGATATCATTTCGTTACGATAATTAACGTTAATAAACGAAACAAAGTCATTTCGTTTCGTTTATTAACGTTAAGAACGTCAAATTAACGAAATGATTTCGTTTCGTTTTCTGCCATATCAAAACGAAATCAAATCGTTTATGTTGATTATTAATTTCAAACTATGCTGGCAAAGCTGATTGATGGCGGAGTCATTAAAGGTGAAAGTATTAGCCAAGCTGATTGCAACTTTTCTCATGAATTTTGACAGTACGAACATTTCTCAGAGTATTTTTGACATTACCACCAACGAATTACACAAACAAATTACATGGAGTTTGTGTGTGTATGTGCGCTCGTTGTTACCACCTTACGGCTTCACCATGGCTATAGCATTGCCAACACAATTCAAACATAAAGTATCACGTTTTTGTTAACGTTTTTAACGTTAACGAAAGCTTTTCGTTTCGGTTAAAAACGAGATACAATTTATCTTGATATTTTCTTTATCGATAATATTTCGAAGTGTTTCAACGGAAACGGTGGAAATTTTTTGATAAACGATTAGCTTAACGTTAAGGTGCATCCCTGGTTTTGTCAATTTAAATTTCGTTGCGCATTTCTTATTTTGTTTAAAAAATTGAAAAGTTTAACTATTGTTGCGAATTTGTTTGAAATTAAGAAATAAGATATAAACAATGCACATTATTGCATTTCATGTGGTATTTACTGAAAAGAGTAATGAATTGGTGCCACAGCAACATCAACAGAGGAGCATAAGAAGAAGACGGCGGGATAACACAAATCCGCCGGAGTTGCCTGATTTCATTCTGCAAAGCAATTTTCTGGCGGCCACGTCGAGTTGAGTTCGCCTTTCGCCATATGCCAAAATCTAATTAAGCCTTAAAAAATCCTTGCGCAATTTCTGGATGGCTGCATCAAATATACAAAGAGCTCTTCCGTTGCTTATGATATACTTTTCGACTTAAAATAAAGAATATTGTGGTTGTTGTTGTATTAACAGTGAAAATATTGTGGTAGAATGTAAATACATATTTTAGCACAAATTTGTACAAATAAGTGTTCTTTCTTAAAATAACCAATTTCCTTTAACTATTTTGATGCATTCCCTTTAATTTAACTAGTGAAAAACTCCTATGAAATGGCAGAGAAATCTCCCTCTCCCTCACACTCATAATACCTACTTTTCTCCCGTAACCGGTTTCCGCTTTTTCGAACATTGTTCAGAATAGGATGAAAGGGAGAAGTGAAAAAACTCACAAGGAATTTTTATTTAGAATACGAGGAATGGGAGAAGGGAAAAAACTCGCACGAAATTTTTGTTTAGAATCGGGTTGATTAACCCCTGGTCAGGTATTCCTCAGGGTACCCATTGTGGCCCTCTATTATTCTTAATTTTCATAAATGATTTGCCCCAGCAATTCAAATTTGCAAAATGTTTGATGTTTGGGGACGATGTCAAACTATTTCTGACGATCCGTAATAGCTCTGACTGCACTAACCCTGCAAAAATCGCGAGTACTCCATGCATGCATGTATGGAGTACTCGCTATGGACCAACCGAGTGCTCCAAAATTAACCACAATTCATACAAAAAATATGGTCCAATTAACATTGCGATGTCCTAGGACGGGACCATATACTCCAGCTCCGCATTACGTCAGAGTAATCCATGGAGTACCCACAGTCCAATAAACATCGTGTAGTGATTACAATCGTTAAAAACGAGCAATGATCGGCTTACAATATCCCTGCAAAAATCGTTGGATCATGTGGTCCACTGGAGTACTTACCATTGTACTCCACTGTAATGCAGCAATGGACCAACTCATATTTCTACACGAACATCCCTGCAAAAATCGCGAGTACTCCTTGCATGCATGTATGGAGTACTCGCTATGGACCAACCGAGTGCTCCAAAATTAACCACAATTCATACAAAAAATATGGTCCAATTAACATTGCGATGTCCTAGGACGGGACCATATACTCCAGCTCCGCATTACGTCAGAGTAATCCATGGAGTACCCACAGTCCAATAAACATCGTGTAGTGATTAAAATCGTTAAAAACGAGCAATGATCGGCTTACAATATGTTCGTGTAGAAATATGAGTTGGTCCATTGCTGCATTACAGTGGAGTACAATGGTAAGTACTCCAGTGGACCACATGATCCAACGATTTTTGCAGGGAACTTGCAATCTGATCTGGACTCCTTTGCCAGTTGGTGCGCAGACAATAATTTATTTTTAAATACAAACAAATGCTGCGTTGTGTCTTACTCCAAAAAGGCAACTGCGACATATTTTAACTACAAACTAAATGCTAAATCTCTTAATCGTTGTCAAGAGATTAAAGATTTGGGTGTCATTTTTGACTACAAACTCTCTTTTTCCAGTCATATTGACTTCAGTGTTGCAAAGTGCTTTCAATGGTTGGGTTCATTAGACGAAACACCAGTGACTTTAAGGACCCTATGACGTTGAAGGCACTTTATATCTCCTTGGTCAGAAGTCGCCTTGAATATTGTTCAATAATATGGAATTCTTTCTATGAATCTAACTCCTATAAAATTGAGAGAGTTCAAAAAATGTTTACGAAAATTGCTTTACGGATGCTTCACTGGCCAGACGCCATCGTATACAGCAGGCGCGAATTGCTTGGTCTTCAGGCTTTGCACGACAGAAGAACTTGTATCTCACTCATGCTTGCCTATAATGTAATAAACTTGAGCATAAATTGCTCCGATTTATCTAATTTGTTCATTCCATATATTCCAGTGCGTGATCTTCGGCGTAACAGATTATTTATCGAAATAACTCATAAAACAAATTATGCTATGAATGAACCTATAACTAGGACTATACATCTAACAAATAGATTCAGTAGTGTTCTTAACTTGAGTAACAGCTTATGTAAGTTTAAGCTTGAATTGCTTTCTATTTTTAACTAGTCTGTCAGAAAGCGTGTACTTTTAGACTGAATGAACTAAATAAATAAATAAAAAATAAATATTTACGATCTTTTTTTCCTGGAAGTAGACCAGAGATGGACTGGGACTGGGATTAGGGCTAGGACTGGGACTAGGACTAGGACTCGGAATGGGACTGGAACAAAATACATACCACCCTCTGGGACTGGTGGTAAGGGATGAAGAAGAATGAGAAGAACTTGAGAGAAGAGAAAAGAGAGAAGGAGACTGAGAAAGAGATAGAATGAGACGAAGATGGAGATAGATGTAGCGAAAAAGACAGAGGGAAGAGTGAATAAAAGGATTAGGAAAAAGTGAGGAGGGGGGAGGGTAGAGTTAGACGGTAAAAAGCTTATTAAAATGTATGCAGATACACCAAGTTCATGGCAGAACAAAGTCTGCCGGGTCTGCTAGTATATATATATGGAGGTATACATAGATGGTCACATATTTCCCCATGCAATTTAAGGTGATACGAAAGCAATTGTTGCTACCAGCTAAAACTCAAATTAAATTGGTATACTGATGTTGCATTAGGATGTCCATCTTTTGATAAAAAATAATCTTCGGTTTGATAATTTGGTATTGGGTTATTGGAACCCAAATAATATTTCGTAAATTCGCCATAAATAGTTGCTTGATATAACACTGGGTTGTTGGAACCCAATTAATACTTTGGAAATTCTGATTAATAGTTTTTTGATATAAAATTGGGTTGTTGAAACCCAATTAAAACTTCAGAAAGTTTGACAAAAGTAAATCTAAAGTTTGTTGATAGTTTCGAGTCAAATGTTTATTGTAAATCTTTTGATAGAAATTTCGAGAACAAATGGAAGTCAATTCAAACCATAAAATACAGTTCAGTTATTTATTTGGCACAAGTGCATATTGAATACCTGTTTAATTGTTGTCACCTATTGCTTCAGTTCATCCACTCACTTTAACTTAATTTTGCTCAAAATGGCTTCGAATTCTATTGCTACTTTGAAACAACAGCGCGCCTCTTCTCGGAAAAATATAACCCGCACCAAGAACCTTCTTGATGATTCTTCAACAACGTGAAACTCAATAGACCTTGAATGTAGGTTAGACATTTTAAATTCATATATAAAACAAGTTATGGCATATCACACCAGAATAGAGAAGATCGGCTCTGATGACGAAAAGCGAGGCGAAATTGAAAAATTATGCGTTTCAACAAAATCCAAGTTGCTGGGTTGTTGGGTTGAAATAGACGGCATGATAATTAGGTTAGGTTAGATGTGCCATGATAGGGGAAGCTGTCCAGAAATATGACCCCGACTAGGATAGGCAACCACCCGACAGCCATTGGCTTCCAACTCCACAAGAAGCTCGTTGACTACCACAAGCCAGAGCAGAGGAGATAGGACACCCCCAGTGGCGTGCTCCTGCACACTTTCTTGAGTCAAAACTGCGTTAAGGTAACAGTGAAGGGTTCTCCGTATATAATGGATTGGAACGCATTAAAACCCGTGAGAGTTGCTTAGATTTTGGTAATGGGGAGTTATACTAACTCCGCAGCCTACATTGACAGCATTCAAGACGGCATCACACCAAGAATTTGGGGCTAGTCGAGCACAGTAATCTGAACGCATCTGTGAATCCATATCTTTGTATTTTTGGGCTTACCACGCATTACAAAACTGGATTGAATTCATTTATTTTGCGCTATTCAGAGAATATGACTCGTCCCCAGTCACTCCGAGGCCAGTTTTCTTTTTTCGCAGAACCAGCTTAGTAGGGAGGAAGGATTTTGTGCTAAGAAGCTGGTTTTATTCTAGCCAGGTACCCTCTAATTATTTTACCTTAAGTGACGGCGGACCAACAATATTATAGTTTTCGTGCTTATACCATCCTTCAATTCTCAGTGGCCTCTCGTGGTCGTCCACTTTAATAACGTGTGAATATATTCACCTATTCAATATATTTCGTCCAGAATCTTCTTTGGGATAATTCATTATAACGTTCTCCGCTGACGCTTTCCATATTTTGTGTGATTTGTTCTTTTTACACAAATATATTAATTTTTTCTTCAAGGATAAAATTATTACTTATATGAAATAGAGTTAAAAAAAATAAATGTAAGGCGCGATAACCTCCGAAGAGATCTGAGGCCGAGCTTCTCTTCCAATTTGCGTCCTGCTCTCTTGATTTTCCCTACAAATTGGCCGGACGGGACCTACATGCTTAATGCCGACTCCGAACGGCATCTGCAAGGCAGATGAGTTTTCACTGAGAGCTTTTCATGGCAGAAATACACCCGTAGCGCTTGCCAAACACAGCCGAGGGGTGACCCCGCTTAGAAAAATGTTCTTCTAATTGAAAAACCTTATTTCTAAAATTTTGATGTTGCTTTGCCCGGGGGTGTGAACCCAGCGCATGAAATAGAGTTGATTTTACGAAAACTGCTGGGGATTTTCTAACTTTCTCACCGTAAAATATCACATAGTTAGTTAAGGAATTATCGATATTAACCACAATAACTAAAAAGTTTCGTTACGCAGCTGTAGTTACTGTAGAGACGTCGTAAGGCCGTCGCGCTTCCCAAGGCCGTCGGTTCTATGTACCGGAGCGACTCGGGATTTTTCCCGACCAAGGACTGCCATTTCAGTGTAACCCCATTTAATTTGTTGCGTCCCTCCCACAACTTGTCATCCTCCCGGCAGCTCCTTGCAGCGGGACTGCTCCATATTCCTTGCTCCGGAAAGGTATCGAACCCAATCCGGGTCCGTCTCCTGACCCCGGTCCTGAGAAATGGTTTTGCTGCATCTGCCGGAAAAGAATCTTTTTAGGACGGTCATACTCTTGTCAGTGTGTCTCGTGTAAGGGATGGTTACATCGGACAGGTTGTTCTGGGCTAGACCCCAAAGCCAGACGTCCACGTAACTTCTATAAATCTTTTGTGGCTCCTTGCTGTTCACGTCCTGGGACGTCCCGTAGTCTGCGCCTTACCCCCCCCCCCCCCCCCCCCCCCCCCCCCCCCCCCCCCCCCCCCCCCCGCCCGCTACCTCCCAGCAGCCCCGCAGCTCAGCAAGCCACAACAACTACCCGCTGCTGCTCGCGCCCCACGGCGCCACCAACTCACACGGCTGCTCCACTCATACCTACAATCTCCGTAGTAGAGTCGGGAGCACTGCCGAGCATCAGCCCCTCCCCCCATCTTCTCCCCCCCCCCCCCCTCTTTTACGGCAGCAATTGTGTAGGTCAGGGATACAGACTCTTAGTCCCTACCTCCCTTTGCACCGTTTGCCAGCAAAGAATATATGCAGCTCCTGCCATGGACGGTGCCACTTTCCTAGATGTTCTGGTCCCCGCGGCGGTAACCCCCGACCGGTTTCATTGCGCCATGTTGCCAGGCCGCATACCCAAATACACCGGGTACTCCAATGCCTACCCAAGGACGTCTAGCCCCAGGGCTTTAATCTGCATTGCAGACCTGTTCTGGGTATAATGTCCACAGAAAAGATCGCGAGAGCGAAAATGGAGGCGGCCTCGCGTTTATCATACACCACACTGTGCAATATCATATATTTGATCCCGACATCGACCGCAGGGACAGTGTCTTAGAACGTCAAGGATTATCTGTCCGATCGGGCGATGCAAATCTAGAAATCATCAATATCTACATCCCTCCTGTCACCTGTTTGCCCCAGTAGATACCGCCCCTGATATCAGCGGCGTACTCACTGGAAACAATCACATTATCTTAGGCGATTTCAATGCCCATCACGATCTATGACATTCAAACTTGCCGGTGGACGGTAGGGGTGAGATGATAGCGGATCAAATAGAAGAAACGATGTTCTGCACTATAAACGGAGGCGCCCCCACTCGTATGGTAGGAAGCTGTCACAGTTCGCCGGATATTTCAATCGGGAACGCAGAACTCGTAAACTGCGTCAACTGGCAGCCGATGGTAACATTGGCATCCGACCACCTGCCTATACTTATTTCGTTCGAGCGTCCCGCCAACTTCATCGTCGCAGAAAAACGCACTTTCATTAACTTTAAAAAAGGAAAGTGGGACGAATACAAATCCTTTACAGACACCGCTTTGTTGCCCCTCCCTATCCCAACTGATGCCCACCAAGGGGAGCGTGCTTTCCGTAAGGTCATTGAATCCGCCTCGGGTCGTTTCATTCCCCGCCGGTAGAACTCCCGAAATGCAGCCCTACTTCCCGTCAGAGGCCGCAAGTTTAGCGAGAGAACGTGACCTTATAAGACAGCTCGATCCCGGCGACCCCCAAATAAGTGATATAAACCAACGCATCAGATTGCTTGTGGATGAACACAAGCGGGCGAAATTGGGGGGGGGGGGGGGGGGGGGGGCACCTAAGCGGTTGTAACCTCTCTGCCGGTGTAGGTAAACTTTGGTTTACTGTAAAGTCCCTATCGAATCCGTCTAGGCACAATGACAAAGTTTCCATCGCCTTTGGCGACAAAGTGCTGTCGGATGCGAAAAAATGCACGAGCGCTTTCTGCCGACAATAAATAATGCATTCTACGGTCGACAAAATTAGACGGGGGCCAACAGACACGCACGTAAACATAAGTTCAGCGCGTCACCAATTACCATCACCGCCGAAGAGGTTGAGGATGCCATCGGTCATGCTAAACCATCCAAAGCAGTGGACCCAGACGGCATAGCCATGCCGATTCTTAAACCCTAGGCTAAGAGGGTTTCAAATATTTAGCACATGTCTTCAACCTGTCTCTTTCCACCTGTTATACCCAAAAAATTGAAAATGGCCAAGGTGGTCCCGCTACTAAAGCCTGGGAAACCAGCTAACATAGGAGAGTCATATCGCCCGATATCTCTCCTATCGCCAGTAGCCAAGACGCTTGAAGCCATTTTGCTTCCCCACTTCAAAGCAAATTTGCAGCTAGCCTGTCATCAGCATGGCTTTAGAAAACTCCATGGCACCACCACCGCGCTAAATGTCATTAGCACCCAGATAAATTGTGGTTTAAATCAGAAGCCCCACCATAGAACAGTACTCGTAGCGCTAGACCTATCAAAAGCTTTTGATACAGTCAACCATGGCACGTTACTGCAAGACTTGGAAGGGTCTACCCTTCCCCCATGTCTTAAAAAGTGGACCGCAAACTATCTGGGTGGTCGGCAGGCATCGGTGCAATTCAGAAACGAAATATCAAAGCCAAGAAGAATTAAACAAGGGGTGCCTCAGGGTGGTGTCCTATCCCCACTTTTGTTTAATTTTTACATATCAAAACTACCTTCGCCACCAGAAGGAGTTACTATCGTTTCTTACGCCGATGACTGCACAATAATGGCCACGGGCCCAAAGATCGGTGAGCATTGCAACAGAATAAACGGCTACCTCCCTGATCTCTCCAGTTTTTTCGCCTCGCGAAACCTGGCATTATTACCGACTAAATCATCCGCGACCCTATTTACTTGGACGTCCCAAATGTCGACCATTTTGAATATCCACGTCGATGGCATTACGCTACCGACTGTCCTACACCCCAAAATCTTGGATGTGAGGTTTGATCAGGATCTACATTTTGGTGAGCACGCAGGCGCAATTGTTCCCAAAATCCAGAGCCGTAATAAAATCCTCAAATCCCTTGCTCGCAGTACTTGGAGAAAAGACAAAGAAACGCTCATTACCACATACAAAGCAATTGGCCAGCCGTGCTGCGTGCTATATGGTCGCCAAGCCTAAAAAGTACCCACTGGAAGAAGCTACAGGCCTGCCAAAATACTGCGCTCAGAACTGCCACGGGCTGTCTTCTTATGTCCCCAGAACACCATCTACATAATGAGGTCAGAATACTCCCCATCAGGGAGAAAAATGAGATGCTTACCAAACAGCTCCTGTTGAATACCCAGACACCTGGGCATCGCAACAGACATCTGATTGATGAGCCAGCACCGCCTAGGGACTTAAGGAGTCATCTTCGTAAGCATCTTCAGGAAATACGGCACCTGAGAACTCAGCCGTATGAAGCAAAAAACACAAGCAGGTCCTCAGTGAACTCCACAAACAGGCGTCGGACCTTTATGCAGGGAATTTCCCGGTGAATCCAGTACTCGGGGAACAGTACCCAAAACTTGCGGAAGAGGAAGGCATACTCCCCAGGGAAATGCGAGTCACTCTGGCTCAACTTCGTTCTGGATACTGTAACAGGTTACACCTTTCCATATCCAGAATCAACCCCGACATACAAAATGTATGCCCCGCTTGTAATGTGTCCCCACATGACACCAACCATCTCTTTAGTTGTAATGTGGAACCAACGCCTCTAACTCCCCTTTCATTATGGTCCACCCCTGTCGAAACAACAAGTTTCCTTGGACTCCCGTTAGAGGATATTGGTGACAATTTGTGATCGGTCGCAGCTATTAGGTGGGGCGAAACATTGCTACAACAACAACAACAACAACAGACGCCGTAACAGGGGAAAACAGTTTCCTCGGCTTTTTTTTGACCGTAAGTGTAGAATCACGCTAACACCTCTCCGCCTTGCTTCAGGGGTGATTTCGCCCAGTAACGCAGGTGTTGGTCCCGGTACACTGTGACCACCCACATTTGATTACTGCCTCGCTGCTGAAATTAGAGCGAATAAAAGCATTAATCTCCTTTTTAACAAGCGCACAGGATATTGGCCTACCTGTCTCTCCATGCACCGAGGTGTTGATTTATCCCTTCATTAATCCAGAAGTCAGTCAAAAACAAAATCAAAATCAAATTCCCTCAACACTCCAGTTCGTCACCGTTGTGAACCGATCTTGTCACTTAATAGAGTCCTTCCTCCCCTACGCTCGGCACAATGACTCAGGGCTGCGGGTTTTATCGAGTTGTCTTCTCTAGATTTGCCATTATTAGTAGAAGCAGGGGCACCTCGTGAAGGACGTGATAACTAATCACGCGACAAATAGAATACGCTTATGCATATTCAACACAATGCTTTAGCACAAAGTTTTTTAATACTTTTAAAAGTATTTTTATTCAAAGTCGTACTTTAGTACTTTTAACCGAACAGGTTTAAATATTCTTTATTAACAAGTAGATTAATTGGTCGACAAAGTTTTCTTAATGACGTTTATTTCATTATATTTTTCATATAGAACAGTTTCAACAGGTATGTATCCTAAAAACTAAAACTTGAAACCTGAAGAAAAGCTATTGTAGCTAATATTTGTGAATGAATGTTAATAGTAACGGAAGTTCTCTTTCTGCCATATGTAGGTACAATGAAATACTTACAGCTAGACCCTAATGCTTACATGGTATTAACAGCAGAGACTTTTAATATACAAAAGAAAAATAAATAAAATTAATAATGAGTGCTACGCATGTTTATGTTGTTGTTGTTGTAGCAATGCTCGCCCCACCTAATAGCCGCGACCGATCACAAATTGTCATCAATATCCTCTAACGGGAGTCCAAGGAAACTTGCCGTTTCAACAGGGGTGGACCATAAGGAAAGGGGTGTTAGAGGCGTTGGTTCCACATTACAATTAAAGTGATGGTTGGTGTCATGTGGGGACACATTGCAAGCAGGGCATACATTTTGTATGTCGGGGTTGATTCTGGATAGGTAAGAGTTTAACCTGTTACAGTATCCAGAACGAAGTTGAGCAAGAGTGACACGCGTTTCCCTGGGGAGTATGCGTTCCTCTTCTGCGAGTTCTGGATATTTTTCTTCAAGTACTGGATTCACCGGGCAATTCCCGACATAAAGGTCCGACGCCTGTCTATGGAGTTCACCAAGGACCTGCTTGTGTTTTTCCGCTTCATACGGCTGGGTTCTCAGGTGCCGTATTTCCTCAAAATGCTTACGGAGATGACTCCTTAGGCCCCTAGGCGGTGCTGGTTCGTCAATCAGATGTCTGTTGGGATGCCCAGGTTTCTGGGTATTCAACAGAAACTGTTTGGTCAGCATCTCATTTCTCTCCCTGATGGGGAGTATTCTCGCCTCATTATGCAGATGGTGTTCTGGGGACATAAGAAGACAGCCCGTGGCGATTCTGAGAGCAGTATTTTGGCAGGCCTGTAGTTTCTTCCAGTGGGTGGTTTTTAGGCTTGGCGACCATATGGGTGACGCGTAGCACGTAATCGGCTGGCTAATTGCTTTGTATGTGGTCAAGAGCGTTTCTTTATCTTTTCCCCAGGTACTGCCAGCAAGGGATTTGAGGATTTTATTACGGCTCTGAATTCTTGGAACAATTGCGGTTGCGTGCGCACCAAAATGTAGATCCTGATCAAACGTCACACCCAAGATTTTGGGGTGTAGGACAGTCGGTAGCGTAGTGCCATCGACGTGGATGTTCAATATGGTCGACATTTGGGGCGTCCATGTTGTAAATAAGGTCGCGGAAGATTTAGTCGGTGACAATGACAGGTTTCGCGAGGCGAAAAAACTGGAGAGATCAGGGAGATAGCCGTTTATTTTATTGCATAGTGTTTAAGCGACTTAAACTATGAACATTTTTCGTTCGTTTGTTTCAGTAGCCATTGAGTGTGCTTGTAATTCTCAACTGGTTAGTGAAATATTCTAAAGACATAGTTTGAGTTTTTTAATTAAAATCGAGGTTCTTCGGATGGTGTGCTAATACATCAGAGCCCAGTGCTCGCCTCCATATCACACTTTGAAGGGGTTCTTCAAATAGAAGATGAGGTGGCTCATTAGAGCGAAACCTCAGAGTGCCCAACTCTCGCCCCAAATTAAATAAATAGAGGTTTTTCTTGTAGAAAAGGGGTGCCAATACCTCAGAGCCGTCCCGTGCTCGCCTCCATATCACATTTTAAAGGGTTCTTCAAATAGAGGATGAGGTGGCTCAGTAGAGCGAAGCCTCAGAGCCCCCAGTGCTCGCCCCCAAATTAAATAAATAAAAGGTGTACTGATGCTATGCATCCTCCCATGACTTAAACACACCAATAACACTAAAACTACCCAACTTAATAAACTGAATCCCTTAAACACAAATAAATAAATAAAGGTGTACTGATGCTATGCATCCTCCCATGACTTAAATACACCAATAACACTAAAACTACCCAACTCAATAAATGGAATACATTAAATCAAAAACCCCATAAACTCAATACAGTCCATTAATAATAATAATTTATAAATTTAAAAAAAGGAATGCTTGGTGGGAGTTGAACCCGCAACCCCGGGCGTTTGGTCGGGTACGTCAGCCACTGTGCCACGACTCATACGCTTACAAGCACATAAAATTACTCATTTATAACTCTTATTAAACTGCTTGCCCTCAATTGCCCAAAGCTTAGACACATAGCTCATCGATCTTTGGGCCTGGGCCTGTGGCCATTATTGTGCAGTCATCGGCGTAGGAAACGATTGTGACTCCTTCCGGTGGTGAAGGTAGCTTAGATATGTAGAAATTAAACAAAAGCGGGGATAGGACACCACCCTGTGGCACCCCTTGTTTAATTCTCCTTTGTTTTGATGTTTAGTTTCTGAATTTCACCGATGCCTGCCGACCACCCAGATAATTTGCGGTCCACCTTTTAAGACATGGGGGAAGGGTAGACCCTTCCAGGTCTTCCAGTAACGAGCCATGGTTGACCGTATCAAAAGCTTTTGATAGGTCTAACGCTACGAGTACTGTTCTATGGTGGGGATATTGATTCAAACCGCAATTTATCTGGGTGCTAATGACATTTAGCGCAGAGGTAGTGCTATGGAGTTTTCTGAAGCCATGCTGATGAGGGGCTAGCTGCAAATGTGCTTGGAAATGAGGGAGCAAAATGGCTTCAAGCGTCTTTGCCACTGGCGATAGGAGAGATATCGGACGATATGACTCACCTACGTTAGCTGGTTTCCCAGGCTTTAGTAGCGGGACCACCTTGGCCATTTTCCATTTCTCGGGTATGACAAAGGTGGAAAGAGACAGGTTGAAGACATGCGCTAAATATTTGAAACCCTCTTTCCCTAGGTTTTTAAGCATCGGCATGGCTATGCCGCCTGGGCCCACTGCTTTGGATGGTTTAGCGCGACCAATGGCGTCCTCAACCTCTCTAGCGGTGATGGTAATTGGTGACGCGCTGAGTTTGTGTTTATGTGCACGTCTATTGGCTCTCCGTCTATCTTTGTCGACCGTAGGATGCATTATATATTGTCGGCAGAAAGCGCTCGCGCATTTTTTCGCATCCGACAGCACCTTATCGCCAAAGGCGATGGAAACTTTGTCTTTGTGCTTAGTCGGATTCGATAGGGACTTTCCGGTGGACCAAAGTTTACCTACACCGGTAGAGAGGTTACAACCTCTTAGGTGCTCTTCCCATTTCGCCCGCTTGTGTTCGTCCACAAGCAATCTGATGCGTTGGATTATATCCCTTATTTGGGGGTCGCCTGGATCAAGCTGTCTTATAAGGTCGCGTTCCCTCGCTAAGCTCGCGGCCTCCGCCGGGAAGTGGGCCGGATTTCGGGAATTCTCCCGGCGGGAATGAAATGTGCCGAGGCGGATTCAATGACCTTACGGAAGGCACGCTCCCCTTGGCGGGCATCAGTCGGGATAGGGAGGGCAGCAAAGCTGCTGTCTGTTGCAGATTTATATTCTTCCCACTTTCCTTTTTTGAAGTTTATGAAAGTGCGTTTTTCGGTGACGATGAAGTCGGCGGTACGCTCGAACGAAATAAGTATGGGCAGGTGGTCGGATGCCAATGTTACCATCGGCTGCCAGTTGACGCAGTTTACGAGTTCTGCGCTCACGATTGAGATATCTGGCGAGCTATGACAGCTTCCTACCATACGTGTGGGGGCGTCTCCGTTAATTGTGCAGAACGTCGTTTCGTCTATTTGATCCGCCAACATCTCACCCCTACTGTCCGCCCGCAAGTTTGAATGCCATAGGTCGTGATGGGCATTGAAATCGCCTAAGATAATGCGATTGTTGCCAGTGAGTAAGGCCTCGATATTAGGGCGGTATCCACTGGGGCAACAGGTGACAGGAAGGATGTAGATGTTGATGATTTCTAGATTTGCATCGCCTGACCGGACAGATAGGCCTTGACGTTCTAAGACATTGTCACTGCGGTCGATGCCAGGATCAAATATATGATATTGCACAGAGTGGTGTATAAAAAACGCGAGGCCGCCTCCATTTCCGCTCTCGCGGTCTTTCCTGTGGACATTATAACCAGAGCAGGTCTGCAATGCAGATCTTGCTGTGAGTTTAGTCTCTTGAATCGCAGCAATGCGGATGTTGTGCCGCTTCATGAAATCGACTATCTCCGTAATCTTCCCAGTTAGTCCATTACAGTTGAACTGCAGAATTCTGAAGTGCATGAGGGGTGACGCCGCCACTCTAGGGGTAAGTGAGGGGTGACTACGCCTAGGTTGTGGAAGGCCAGGACGCAATTGCTGTTGTGGCCTTGGGACTGGGCGCCCTTGGGCAAGCATTGGGGTACCCGGATGATTTGGGTTTGCGACCTGGCAACATGGCGCGATGAAACCCGTCGAGGGGTTGCCGTCGCGGAGACCAGAACATCTAGGAAAGTGGCACCACCCAAGGCAGGAGCTGCATTGAGCGGATGTCGCAAACCTATATATTCTGTGCTGGCAGACGGTGCAAACGGAGGCAGGGACTAAGAGTCTGTTTCCCTGACCTGCACGATTGCTGCCAGAAAAGAGGGGAGGAGAAGAAGACGGGGGCAGGGGCTGATGCTCAGCATTGCTACCAGCTCTACTACGAAGGTAGTAGTTATGAGTGGTATCAGCTGTTTGAGTTGTTGGCGCGGTGAGGCGCGAGCAGCAGCGGGTACTTGTTGTGGCTTGCTGAGCAGCGAAGCTGCTGGAAGGTAGTGGGGATACGCTTAGGCGTAGACTACGGGACGCCCTTGGGCGTGAGCAGCAAGGAGCCACAAAAGATTTATAAAATTTACGTGGACGTCGGGTTTTGGGATCAAGCCCAGAACAACCTGTCCGATGCAACCATCCCTTGCACGAGACACACTGAACAGAGTATGACCGTCCTAAAAAGATTCTTTTCTGGCAAATGCAGCAAAACCATTTCTCAGGACCGGGGTGAGGAGACGGACCCGGATTGGGTTCGATACCTTCCCGGAGTAAGAGAATATGTAGCAGTCCTGCTGCAAGGAGCTGCTGGGAGGATGACAATTTGTGGGAGGGACGAAACAAATTAAATGGGGTCACACTGAAATGACAGTCCTTGGTCGGGAAAAATCCCGAGTCGCTCCGGTACATAGAACCGACTGCCTTGGGAAGCGTATTAGCTGACTGTACATACTCTTAATAGTAAGAGGATATGTAACTCCTTCCCACCTTGTTTGCAAAATACTCCTGGATTTTATATGTACATTGGATTTGTTTTATGCTTTATCTTAGGTGTACTTATTTTATTTATGTATGTAGCTATGTGAATGACTTCATATGTATATCGCTATGCTTTTTTTTTTTTTTAAGTAAATAGGTATGTATTATTGCAATATGTATGTGGGAATGCAGGTGGCAACGCCATTTGACGGCACTGCAAGAGAAGAGAGAAACAAGTGGAGAACGAAAACGAAAAGACTTGTATTGCAGAAGCCGAACGAGGCAGGCGTGTATTTCATCAGACGAATTGAACATTTTATACTTTTTCTTAAATTGCAATTTAACTCATTTAAATTAACTTCATAATACCTCAATTTCATTTAAACAATATACAATAAACTAGATTACAATTTTTCGCTTCTTAAAGAACAAATCCATAATCTTACATATGGGGGCTCAACCTCAGTAAAAAAAGACGTGTCGAAACTTGTGTGACTGAGAAGTTTCTAGAAGTGAATTGTGCGCTTGTGTAATAAATCCATAAAAGCCATAAAGGCAATAAATGTGATTAGCTTAGTAAAACTACACTTATTTAGTGAATATAATAAATTTATAAGCGCGAGTTAATGTGAATTTATGCGAAAATAAGCATAAATACGTAAATACATACCTAAAATACATACATACATACGACGCGTGAGGATATTTGTGAACATACAAGTGTACATATATACGTAAAGACAAACATACAGCACAAAATAACTATGTCGCGCTTAGTTGAGTTTGAGAAAATTCGCGAAATGTTGCGCATTGAAAAAAAGCAAAACATTGTATTACTACACAAATACATATTTGAGAGCGACGGCGATAGAAATAACCGAAAGCGGTTCGTGAATTCGACGGATTTTGTTTTGATAATGATGACGAAAAATATGACAAAAAAAATAACATTCATAGATGAAAATCTGTCGAGCAATGATTTGGTTATAATATCTACTATGTTAAATTTGCAACATAACAACGACGATTTAGATGCACACATATTTACGAATTTAAGAACGGGTAATTTGTTAATTGATGCTGTTTTTGCAAACGATGGCGATCAAGACGACGACGACGACGCAAGCGAAGGCAACGTCAGCGAAGTCCTGAAGAAAATCGGTTTATTACTCTTTCTGTTTGGAGTGACTGGATTTCGATGGTATTGTTTATGTGTAGCTCACTGAGCGCTTCTAATGGCAGAAGTGTAGTCAGGCTTTCTTCTATTGGATTTGGTTGTGCTATCGCTGGCAATATCCTTAAAGGGGTGCTTCGAAATTCCTATATGTTCTCCCATTGACTACAATGGTCTCATTTTTAAAATTTACGATGTAGGTCCCATTCATGTATCTCACGTCGCTGCTTGTGGAAATATTGCCGTTGTAGTTGTTTAGGAAAAGCATTCCGGGCGCAACAAGCTCGTCCTTTGGGATGTGGTGGCAGTTGATAAAGTGACACGAAGAGTTGAGGCTTTTTATTAACTTAGGTATACAAGAATCATTACTTAAATCTATTAACTCATTTTGCTTACATATGCTTATTTTGTATACTTTCTGCAATCATTTGTTATGCCAAATATACGGTCTTTATTTTTTATGACATTATTATATTTTAGGTCAATTATAATATTATTCCTTATAACAGCTTTAATTATTAAATTTTCATATATATCCATGGTGGTTAATGGTATTTTAACAATGTATAAAATTGATGAAATATTTCTAAGTACACTTACTTCAGCTAGTTCTAATGTCTGCTCGCAGTATCAAATGGCATATGTTCTTTATTCATTTCTCCTATAGCTAAACCAATTTCCAATTTATTTAATATTATTGGGCTTACAATTCCAATTCTTGCCCATTGTATGGCGTACTTAACATTTACAGTTTCTTCTTTGATTAATCTTAGCTTATTTTGGAGGCTTACTGCTACCTCATTTGTTATGACATTTTTCTTTTTTATAGCATTTAACAAACTCTTAGTAATTTCAGTAATTTTATTTACTTGGTGTTTCAACACATTATTTACAATAATTTGTTTATTATTGTTTATAATCAATTTTCCCAAGTTAGAATTTATAATATTAAGGTCATCATGGTCGGGGCTTCCCGCTATGTACTTCCAAGCGGTACCGAGAAAATCTAGGGATCTTCGGGTTTTAGTATTTCGGATGGGTTCAATGAGTTCCAACATCTCAATAGCTTGTTGGGCCTCATGCTGCAGGGTAGGATATAAAGGATTCGATGGTGGTAAATTTTTTCCTATGGTCACCGTTATATTTTCCAAAAGGTTTCTGTATGTTTGGGTGTTAATAATGTGGATGAAGTTGAGGGTGCCATCTTTGATTTTTGAGAGGCCGTTATCTATAGTTATTAAGTGGGATGATGAATAATCGGGGATTTGGATATCCGCATGTGCCATGCCGGCAAGGAGACTGAAAAAGGGGTTTATTTTTTTTTAATGACCATGAACACTCAATTATTGCTTATATCTAAAATCGTACGCCTATGGCATATAGCTCGACTTGACTTAAATTAAATAATTCTATAGGCTTTCGTTTAGTAGTGGAATGAATTGAGAAATTGTATTTGTATAGGGATCTATCAAGGAGATCGCGGAAATCGGAGTGAACATTTTCTGCTTTGGTACATCGCAATAATTCCGACAAAGTGGAATGGAATCGCTCTATCTGTCCGTTCACTGTGCTTTTATATGGTGGGGTTCTGAATATTTCTATTCCAAATCGATTCTGCAGCATGAAGGTTATGGGAGCCGAATTCAGTGATTTTTCATTATCTATCACAATGCTTTCGGGAAATCCAAATATCTCCAACAAATCTCTTAAAGGGGTTTTTATATCTTCGGATTCTCTGGACTTTACAATCTTTGTTTGGGCGTATTTTGAGAATTTGTCTATTGCTGTTAACACTATTTTATTGCTGGTATAATACAGGTCCACGTGAACAATATGTCCTGGATAATTAGGGATTGGAGTGGCTTTTAGAATGGGGTTTACTGGGTGTCGCTCGTACTTATTTTCAAGGCAAATCCTACACTGTTTCGCAATTTTTTTTATTTTCGCGTTCATCTGGGGAAAATAGCATCTCTCCAAAAGTTGAGCTTTATTTTATGTTGGGTTGCGATGAGCTCTGTTGTGTTCGCATATAATTTCTCTTTCGCGTGTAGCGCACCCTGTATCTACTTAAGTGGGTTTGGTAAATGGTTTGGATTCTTCCTAATATACTGTCTTCTGTCTTTATGCAATTTGTAACCGAGAGATTCAAATATCTTTTTAATAAAGCAATAATACTATCTTCCGTGAATTCTCTCTCCACCACAGTGTGCCTATGATAGGTTGGGAAAATTATTTGAAACTGGTATGAGGAGGTTTCACCTATGGAAATGAAAAGTTAGTTCTTGAATGCGTTGATGGGTGCGTCTGTATAGGGTATCAACGTTTGAACTGAACTGTCGTCGCTATGTCGGGTTGATGTTAGGGAATTTATCTGTTCTTGTTGCGGTGGTTTAGATAGTCCGTCCGCAACTACGTTCATTTTGCCAGGTTTGTAATTCAGTTCGTAATCATATTCCTCAAGTATAGCTTTCCAGCGTTTCTTTTTATTGTTGTTATTTTTGTTGCTTAGCGCATAAGTTAAGGGCTGGTGGTCTGTGAAAATTCTGACTTTTGGCGAACCGTAAAGATAGTGACGCAGAGATTTCAATGCCCATATGATGGCAAGCATTTCCTTCTCGTTGGCTGCGTAATTTTCTTCTGTTTTTGAAAGGGTCCTGGATATTAATGTGATGGGCCTGTCTTCCTGCCACAGGATTGCGCCTATTGCATAATTGGAGGCATCGGTTGTCAGCTCGAAGCCTGTGCTCAAGTTGGGGTAGGTCAGCATTACTTCTCCTGAGACAAGAAAATTTTTAAGTTTTGTAAACGCCACCATTGCGTCCTCATCAAAGGTGATCTGTTTTTTTGCCGATTGATTTTTGGACACGCGTCCCTCCACCCCTCTTAAAAGGGCTGTAAGGGGTTTAGCTAGCTTCGCATAATCTTTACCGAAGCGCCGGTAATAACCCGACAGACCCAAAAAGGATCTGAGCTCTTTGAGGTTCCGTGGAACTAAGAAATTTTGAATAGCCTTTATTTTTGAAGGATTTGTTTTGATTCCTTCCGGCGTTACAATGAATCCCAGAAATTCGACCTCCTTTTGAAAGAACTTGCACTTATCCAGTTGTTACCTTCATGTTCGCATCTTCGAGTGTGCCGAAAATACTTTTTAAATGAGCTGTGTGATCTGCATCAGCTTTGCTGAATATTATGATGTCGTCTATGTAAACGTTGCAGCAATGTCATATGCAGTTTCGTAAAATGTCGTCCAGCGTTCTCTGGAAAATTGAAGGGGCGTCTTTAAGCCAAATAGTAGCCTGGTGAATTCATACTTCCCGTTATTTATGGAGAAAGCGGTCTTTTCTATATCTGAATTCTTTAAAGGAATTTGGTGAAACCACTCTTCAAGTCAATGACCGAGAAAAGTTTGTTGCTCCCTAGTTGGGAAAGGACCTCGTTAATTTCGGGAATAGGGTAGCGGTCTGCTATTGTTACAGAGTTCAACTTTCGATAATCTATCACCAGTTTGTACTGTTTGTTGCCCAGGGAATCTGGTTTTTTATCTACTATCCAAACGGGTGAATTATAGGGTGATCGCAATGGTCTTATGATGCCGTCTTCCAGGAGTTTATTAATTTGTCTTTCGACCTCTGATTTTAGGGACATTGGGTATGGGTAACATCGTGTGTAGACAGGGTTGTCGGTTGTCGTCCTAATTTCCGCTTCCACTACAGTCGTATATGTCAGTTTTTCATCGAGTTCTGCGAAAATTTTTGAGTGCTGGTTACGAGATTATGAAGCCCTTCCTTTTGTTCCTCTGATAGGTGCTGTGTTTTTATTTCCAAATTATTCACCGATTATTTCCAAATTATATCCAAATTATTCACCGAGCAGTTGCTTAATTTTAATTTTCTTACCATTTTTAATAATCATGTAATCCCTAGAGGTATGAATTACCGCACTCAACTGTTTGAGGCTGCCTTTCCCAATGATGCCGTAGAATGACACCAATGAAGGCAAAATGAAAAACTTAAGGCGTTCCTCGTTTAAACCGAAAAGATTTAAAAATATATGATGCGATACTCTTACTTTACCTCCGACGGAGTTCGCGTAAAAAACGTTTTCGTTTGGTAAGGGGTTTTTTGCTAATGAAGGCTGTATGTAGATTTTGTTGGAGCCTGGAATTTTAATACCTCTCCATTGCCGGTTTTGCACTGGATGTAGGGCAATGTCGAGTGTGTTAGCCTAAAAAATGAACGTGGCAAAACTCTTCACCTTCTTTTTCGTTGTCGCGTGCGTACCGCGAATAATCCTGATAGTAGTCTTCCCAGGATTGTGTTTCTTCCATGTTCAGTTCGTCAGTTTCGTGTCCGTATGTACTTGCTTTGAATTGTTGTGTTTCGGCTACGGTGGCATCAGCAGATCGTTCTATATGATCTATCTTTTGAAGTTTAGGAGCAGCATTTCTATCGAATTGTCCTGTGTGCGCCGGGGGTGGTCGCTTCGACACCACGTTGCTGTATCCTGGCCTGTTCATGTAATTGATGTTTCTTGTTCGCATCGATTGGTCCACGTCCATAGGTGTGGATGGTTTTGGTTGTAACGGTCTTGGCGGTGGATTACCGTAATGCATGGGTCCTTGGGTATTCGGTGTATTTGAATTCTGAAGTGCATGAGGGGTGACGCCGCCACTCTAGGGGTAAGTGAGGGGTGACTACGCCTAGGTTGTGGAAGGCCAGGACGCAATTGCTGTTGTGGCCTTGGGACTGGGCGCCCTTGGGCAAGCATTGGGGTACCCGGATGATTTGGGTTTGCGACCTGGCAACATGGCGCGATGAAACCCGTCGAGGGGTTGCCGTCGCGGAGACCAGAACATCTAGGAAAGTGGCACCACCCAAGGCAGGAGCTGCATTGAGCGGATGTCGCAAACCTATATATTCTGTGCTGGCAGACGGTGCAAACGGAGGCAGGGACTAAGAGTCTGTTTCCCTGACCTGCACGATTGCTGCCAGAAAAGAGGGGAGGAGAAGAAGACGGGGGCAGGGGCTGATGCTCAGCATTGCTACCAGCTCTACTACGAAGGTAGTAGTTATGAGTGGTATCAGCTGTTTGAGTTGTTGGCGCGGTGAGGCGCGAGCAGCAGCGGGTACTTGTTGTGGCTTGCTGAGCAGCGAAGCTGCTGGAAGGTAGTGGGGATACGCTTAGGCGTAGACTACGGGACGCCCTTGGGCGTGAGCAGCAAGGAGCCACAAAAGATTTATAAAATTTACGTGGACGTCGGGTTTTGGGATCAAGCCCAGAACAACCTGTCCGATGCAACCATCCCTTGCACGAGACACACTGAACAGAGTATGACCGTCCTAAAAAGATTCTTTTCTGGCAAATGCAGCAAAACCATTTCTCAGGACCGGGGTGAGGAGACGGACCCGGATTGGGTTCGATACCTTCCCGGAGTAAGAGAATATGTAGCAGTCCTGCTGCAAGGAGCTGCTGGGAGGATGACAATTTGTGGGAGGGACGAAACAAATTAAATGGGGTCACACTGAAATGACAGTCCTTGGTCGGGAAAAATCCCGAGTCGCTCCGGTACATAGAACCGACTGCCTTGGGAAGCGTATTAGCTGACTGTACATACTCTTAATAGTAAGAGGATATGTAACTCCTTCCCACCTTGTTTGCAAAATACTCCTGGATTTTATATGTACATTGGATTTGTTTTATGCTTTATCTTAGGTGTACTTATTTTATTTATGTATGTAGCTATGTGAATGACTTCATATGTATATCGCTATGCTTTTTTTTTTTTTTAAGTAAATAGGTATGTATTATTGCAATATGTATGTGGGAATGCAGGTGGCAACGCCATTTGACGGCACTGCAAGAGAAGAGAGAAACAAGTGGAGAACGAAAACGAAAAGACTTGTATTGCAGAAGCCGAACGAGGCAGGCGTGTATTTCATCAGACGAATTGAACATTTTATACTTTTTCTTAAATTGCAATTTAACTCATTTAAATTAACTTCATAATACCTCAATTTCATTTAAACAATATACAATAAACTAGATTACAATTTTTCGCTTCTTAAAGAACAAATCCATAATCTTACATATGGGGGCTCAACCTCAGTAAAAAAAGACGTGTCGAAACTTGTGTGACTGAGAAGTTTCTAGAAGTGAATTGTGCGCTTGTGTAATAAATCCATAAAAGCCATAAAGGCAATAAATGTGATTAGCTTAGTAAAACTACACTTATTTAGTGAATATAATAAATTTATAAGCGCGAGTTAATGTGAATTTATGCGAAAATAAGCATAAATACGTAAATACATACCTAAAATACATACATACATACGACGCGTGAGGATATTTGTGAACATACAAGTGTACATATATACGTAAAGACAAACATACAGCACAAAATAACTATGTCGCGCTTAGTTGAGTTTGAGAAAATTCGCGAAATGTTGCGCATTGAAAAAAAGCAAAACATTGTATTACTACACAAATACATATTTGAGAGCGACGGCGATAGAAATAACCGAAAGCGGTTCGTGAATTCGACGGATTTTGTTTTGATAATGATGACGAAAAATATGACAAAAAAAATAACATTCATAGATGAAAATCTGTCGAGCAATGATTTGGTTATAATATCTACTATGTTAAATTTGCAACATAACAACGACGATTTAGATGCACACATATTTACGAATTTAAGAACGGGTAATTTGTTAATTGATGCTGTTTTTGCAAACGATGGCGATCAAGACGACGACGACGACGCAAGCGAAGGCAACGTCAGCGAAGTCCTGAAGAAAATCGGTTTATTACTCTTTCTGTTTGGAGTGACTGGATTTCGATGGTATTGTTTATGTGTAGCTCACTGAGCGCTTCTAATGGCAGAAGTGTAGTCAGGCTTTCTTCTATTGGATTTGGTTGTGCTATCGCTGGCAATATCCTTAAAGGGGTGCTTCGAAATTCCTATATGTTCTCCCATTGACTACAATGGTCTCATTTTTAAAATTTACGATGTAGGTCCCATTCATGTATCTCACGTCGCTGCTTGTGGAAATATTGCCGTTGTAGTTGTTTAGGAAAAGCATTCCGGGCGCAACAAGCTCGTCCTTTGGGATGTGGTGGCAGTTGATAAAGTGACACGAAGAGTTGAGGCTTTTTATTAACTTAGGTATACAAGAATCATTACTTAAATCTATTAACTCATTTTGCTTACATATGCTTATTTTGTATACTTTCTGCAATCATTTGTTATGCCAAATATACGGTCTTTATTTTTTATGACATTATTATATTTTAGGTCAATTATAATATTATTCCTTATAACAGCTTTAATTATTAAATTTTCATATATATCCATGGTGGTTAATGGTATTTTAACAATGTATAAAATTGATGAAATATTTCTAAGTACACTTACTTCAGCTAGTTCTAATGTCTGCTCGCAGTATCAAATGGCATATGTTCTTTATTCATTTCTCCTATAGCTAAACCAATTTCCAATTTATTTAATATTATTGGGCTTACAATTCCAATTCTTGCCCATTGTATGGCGTACTTAACATTTACAGTTTCTTCTTTGATTAATCTTAGCTTATTTTGGAGGCTTACTGCTACCTCATTTGTTATGACATTTTTCTTTTTTATAGCATTTAACAAACTCTTAGTAATTTCAGTAATTTTATTTACTTGGTGTTTCAACACATTATTTACAATAATTTGTTTATTATTGTTTATAATCAATTTTCCCAAGTTAGAATTTATAATATTAAGGTCATCATGGTCGGGGCTTCCCGCTATGTACTTCCAAGCGGTACCGAGAAAATCTAGGGATCTTCGGGTTTTAGTATTTCGGATGGGTTCAATGAGTTCCAACATCTCAATAGCTTGTTGGGCCTCATGCTGCAGGGTAGGATATAAAGGATTCGATGGTGGTAAATTTTTTCCTATGGTCACCGTTATATTTTCCAAAAGGTTTCTGTATGTTTGGGTGTTAATAATGTGGATGAAGTTGAGGGTGCCATCTTTGATTTTTGAGAGGCCGTTATCTATAGTTATTAAGTGGGATGATGAATAATCGGGGATTTGGATATCCGCATGTGCCATGCCGGCAAGGAGACTGAAAAAGGGGTTTATTTTTTTTTAATGACCATGAACACTCAATTATTGCTTATATCTAAAATCGTACGCCTATGGCATATAGCTCGACTTGACTTAAATTAAATAATTCTATAGGCTTTCGTTTAGTAGTGGAATGAATTGAGAAATTGTATTTGTATAGGGATCTATCAAGGAGATCGCGGAAATCGGAGTGAACATTTTCTGCTTTGGTACATCGCAATAATTCCGACAAAGTGGAATGGAATCGCTCTATCTGTCCGTTCACTGTGCTTTTATATGGTGGGGTTCTGAATATTTCTATTCCAAATCGATTCTGCAGCATGAAGGTTATGGGAGCCGAATTCAGTGATTTTTCATTATCTATCACAATGCTTTCGGGAAATCCAAATATCTCCAACAAATCTCTTAAAGGGGTTTTTATATCTTCGGATTCTCTGGACTTTACAATCTTTGTTTGGGCGTATTTTGAGAATTTGTCTATTGCTGTTAACACTATTTTATTGCTGGTATAATACAGGTCCACGTGAACAATATGTCCTGGATAATTAGGGATTGGAGTGGCTTTTAGAATGGGGTTTACTGGGTGTCGCTCGTACTTATTTTCAAGGCAAATCCTACACTGTTTCGCAATTTTTTTTATTTTCGCGTTCATCTGGGGAAAATAGCATCTCTCCAAAAGTTGAGCTTTATTTTATGTTGGGTTGCGATGAGCTCTGTTGTGTTCGCATATAATTTCTCTTTCGCGTGTAGCGCACCCTGTATCTACTTAAGTGGGTTTGGTAAATGGTTTGGATTCTTCCTAATATACTGTCTTCTGTCTTTATGCAATTTGTAACCGAGAGATTCAAATATCTTTTTAATAAAGCAATAATACTATCTTCCGTGAATTCTCTCTCCACCACAGTGTGCCTATGATAGGTTGGGAAAATTATTTGAAACTGGTATGAGGAGGTTTCACCTATGGAAATGAAAAGTTAGTTCTTGAATGCGTTGATGGGTGCGTCTGTATAGGGTATCAACGTTTGAACTGAACTGTCGTCGCTATGTCGGGTTGATGTTAGGGAATTTATCTGTTCTTGTTGCGGTGGTTTAGATAGTCCGTCCGCAACTACGTTCATTTTGCCAGGTTTGTAATTCAGTTCGTAATCATATTCCTCAAGTATAGCTTTCCAGCGTTTCTTTTTATTGTTGTTATTTTTGTTGCTTAGCGCATAAGTTAAGGGCTGGTGGTCTGTGAAAATTCTGACTTTTGGCGAACCGTAAAGATAGTGACGCAGAGATTTCAATGCCCATATGATGGCAAGCATTTCCTTCTCGTTGGCTGCGTAATTTTCTTCTGTTTTTGAAAGGGTCCTGGATATTAATGTGATGGGCCTGTCTTCCTGCCACAGGATTGCGCCTATTGCATAATTGGAGGCATCGGTTGTCAGCTCGAAGCCTGTGCTCAAGTTGGGGTAGGTCAGCATTACTTCTCCTGAGACAAGAAAATTTTTAAGTTTTGTAAACGCCACCATTGCGTCCTCATCAAAGGTGATCTGTTTTTTTGCCGATTGATTTTTGGACACGCGTCCCTCCACCCCTCTTAAAAGGGCTGTAAGGGGTTTAGCTAGCTTCGCATAATCTTTACCGAAGCGCCGGTAATAACCCGACAGACCCAAAAAGGATCTGAGCTCTTTGAGGTTCCGTGGAACTAAGAAATTTTGAATAGCCTTTATTTTTGAAGGATTTGTTTTGATTCCTTCCGGCGTTACAATGAATCCCAGAAATTCGACCTCCTTTTGAAAGAACTTGCACTTATCCAGTTGTTACCTTCATGTTCGCATCTTCGAGTGTGCCGAAAATACTTTTTAAATGAGCTGTGTGATCTGCATCAGCTTTGCTGAATATTATGATGTCGTCTATGTAAACGTTGCAGCAATGTCATATGCAGTTTCGTAAAATGTCGTCCAGCGTTCTCTGGAAAATTGAAGGGGCGTCTTTAAGCCAAATAGTAGCCTGGTGAATTCATACTTCCCGTTATTTATGGAGAAAGCGGTCTTTTCTATATCTGAATTCTTTAAAGGAATTTGGTGAAACCACTCTTCAAGTCAATGACCGAGAAAAGTTTGTTGCTCCCTAGTTGGGAAAGGACCTCGTTAATTTCGGGAATAGGGTAGCGGTCTGCTATTGTTACAGAGTTCAACTTTCGATAATCTATCACCAGTTTGTACTGTTTGTTGCCCAGGGAATCTGGTTTTTTATCTACTATCCAAACGGGTGAATTATAGGGTGATCGCAATGGTCTTATGATGCCGTCTTCCAGGAGTTTATTAATTTGTCTTTCGACCTCTGATTTTAGGGACATTGGGTATGGGTAACATCGTGTGTAGACAGGGTTGTCGGTTGTCGTCCTAATTTCCGCTTCCACTACAGTCGTATATGTCAGTTTTTCATCGAGTTCTGCGAAAATTTTTGAGTGCTGGTTACGAGATTATGAAGCCCTTCCTTTTGTTCCTCTGATAGGTGCTGTGTTTTTATTTCCAAATTATTCACCGATTATTTCCAAATTATATCCAAATTATTCACCGAGCAGTTGCTTAATTTTAATTTTCTTACCATTTTTAATAATCATGTAATCCCTAGAGGTATGAATTACCGCACTCAACTGTTTGAGGCTGCCTTTCCCAATGATGCCGTAGAATGACACCAATGAAGGCAAAATGAAAAACTTAAGGCGTTCCTCGTTTAAACCGAAAAGATTTAAAAATATATGATGCGATACTCTTACTTTACCTCCGACGGAGTTCGCGTAAAAAACGTTTTCGTTTGGTAAGGGGTTTTTTGCTAATGAAGGCTGTATGTAGATTTTGTTGGAGCCTGGAATTTTAATACCTCTCCATTGCCGGTTTTGCACTGGATGTAGGGCAATGTCGAGTGTGTTAGCCTAAAAAATGAACGTGGCAAAACTCTTCACCTTCTTTTTCGTTGTCGCGTGCGTACCGCGAATAATCCTGATAGTAGTCTTCCCAGGATTGTGTTTCTTCCATGTTCAGTTCGTCAGTTTCGTGTCCGTATGTACTTGCTTTGAATTGTTGTGTTTCGGCTACGGTGGCATCAGCAGATGGTTCTATATGATCTATCTTTTGAAGTTTAGGAGCAGCATTTCTATCGAATTGTCCTGTGTGCGCCGGGGGTGGTCGCTTCGACACCACGTTGCTGTATCCTGGCCTGTTCATGTAATTGATGTTTCTTGTTCGCATCGATTGGTCCACGTCCATAGGTGTGGATGGTTTTGGTTGTAACGGTCTTGGCGGTGGATTACCGTAATGCATGGGTCCTTGGGTATTCGGTGTATTTGCGTACTGTAGATATGGCCGTTGATATTGTTGGTATTGAGGTTGCTGATACTGTTGTTGCTGATTGTATTGAGGTTGCTGGGGAAATCGGGTAAATGGAGATATTGATTGGGGGAAATGCGCAAGGTGCGGGTAAAATGGTTGATTGGGTTGTTTCCTCGGTGGAAGTGCAGGCTTTTGTTGGTATGTGCCAAATGATGCTGCAGGTAGCATTGGCCTTCTGGGTAAATTGTATTGGCTGTTAGCGTGAGCAGCTCTAAAGTTCTGGTTTTCCAGCTTAATGCATAAATGCAAGGCTTCGGGAAAATCAGACGGCTCTTTCATGCCGAGTTCTGGATAGGTCACCCGATAGTCCTCGGACAAAGGTATCTAATGCCTTGTTACGGTATGTACGCGTGAGGACACGCATGGCCTCCCCGCCAACATCCATGCAGGATACCTTGTTGAGTATCAGCGAAAGGTGAGAATACACCTCCGCGTAGAATTCCTGTACCGACTTGCTGCCTTGGACCAAACAAGTCATCTGGTACTCCAGGGTGCTTAAGTACCGTTTGTCAGCATAGTGTGCTGTGAGGCACTGGGAAATTGCTTTCCAATTTAAGGAGGTTTGTAGGATTCGAGTGCAGCGTCTGCACTGCCTACAATCTTGTTGCGAATCACGCTTAGAATGCCAAAGAACTTAGGTGAACCTATGCTTGGTTCATAAATCTTCAGGATTCGCTCTACACTTTTTTTCCAGCTACTGAAATCTGCTGGGTTGCCACCGAACTCGCGCAGTGATCTCACGACGTCGGGCACTTTGTCCATGTCTGAGAGGTTACTTCGACATTGTTCGTCAATTAGTTGGTCCGTTAAGAGTTGTTATGTGGGATGAAGTACGCTCCTAACTATGTTATTCTCGTCCGTCACCAGAATTTCAGTTATTAGATCCTTAATAAGGTTCCTAAACTCAGGGGAGGCATTCACCGATAGGGGAATGCCAGCCGGTTGCAGCTGAGGTTGTGGTTGTACTGGTGCCCCTGCTGGACGTGCACCTGCATTACCCAACAAAGGTGGTCGTAGCACATTATTTTGCGCCATTTTTGCTCTAAGTTATTAATGTGTTTTCCTTTAACAATCTCTGGAGGTTCCCTTTTCAGGTGAATCGCAGAGTTGGATTTGTGTTATTTTTAATTTCCTATTTAATTTATGAGCTGTACGAGCTCTTTATTATTCAGTGCAATTAGGGAGAAAAAAACTCTGAAATGCAAATGTTAATAACCTATTTGCAATATCTCCTTAAAACTCTTAATTTTATACAAGTAAAAATACCTATTTTCCTCTTTTTTTTTTTTAAATAATTTCACTTAAATATTCTTACGGTATGACAGCAAGCATGGATTTTCGATCTCTTCTCTTTTCCTTCCGGGTACTAAGGATCGGCTATTCCACTTGAATTACACTCGCTTGCTGCCCCTTCCTCAAGAGTGGGTAAGGGGGTGAGTTCTTGGTCCTTGGTCCGATGGTAACGGCGAGCCTTTTTGGATCGACTTATGCACTTTTTATTTCGCGACTAGACCCTTTGACGTTGGGCGCCAGTTAATTTAGACCGAACTAAATTGTTTAAAAAATATTTTTTTTTACGGCAGGAAGCCGTGTGTTTTTTATTTAATGTCAAAAATAGGACTGAATTACAATTTGGAAATATACTTAATTATATACCCTGATCTTCACTGTCGTGTCACTGCTTGGTGAATATTCGTTGTTGCGCCGGAGCTCAGAAAGTATGGCCTTGATTCAAGATATCTGGTATCCAGACATGCAGTCAGCAGTTTTGGCGATTGCGCGTTAAAGCATCTTGTGTAGACATGCAGTCAGCACTTTTGGCGATTGCGCGTGTAGAATTGCAATATTTGCATCTGGATACTTTGTATCAGCGTGAGAGAATGAGTTTCTGGTTCTTAAATGTTTGTTATGTTAACTTGTACAAAACGGCAGATATAGAAACGACAATAAACAACGAGAGGATGGGTGCTCATTCAACAGTAGTGGCACAAAATGTTGAGTCAGCAATAGATTGAAATGATAGGGGTACATTATCACATAAATTTGTATTCAGTTTTAGAGATTTGAAATACTCTATTAGACCTTTTTCGGGGAATGAGGAATTTCCTATCGAAATATGGGTCAGGGAGTTTGAAGAAATGTCCATCATGATGTCATGGGATCAACTGCAAAAATTTATATTTGCAAAACGGTCTTTGAAAGGGCGTGCAAAAATGTTTGTTATGAGCGAACGTGGTATTTTAAGTTGGAATGCTCTGAAGAATGCATTATTAGATGAATTAAAAAAAATTAAAAAAAAATCACAAACACTTTTCACTTATATATACGTGTGGAAATAAACGTGTATTTGTAAACTACTGGTATATATAGGTATGTACATATTAGAAAATAATAATACTTTGAGATTTGTAGGGCTATTTTTGAAAAGTTCCTATAGGGACGAAAATATCTCAAACTTAGTTTTGTACGACAGAATAAGTACAAATGTACATGGGCGATATACAAACGTATGTATATATCTTTGTTTGTGCGAACGTATGCACGTGAATAAAGGAACTGCTCTGTTTTTGTTTACAAACAGATTTTGTTTTGATTCGCTTCTTCGTCGCTTTAATGTCGCGTTTATTTTGTGAAGCTGAGTGCGCTTGATTGCACTGTTGGGAGAGTGCAGCAAAGAAAGATAAAAAAACTGCAAATTTGAGAGAGGTTGAGAAATTTGATCAGCAGTACACAACTCTCGTTGCTAATGTAGCTATACGTCAGTGCGCGGACTTTTAAAAAGAGAATGTTGGTAGACGAAAAATGAAAATAGTGGTAGAAGTTGGTCGATTTTTTTTCCAAGGATACAATAGCTACAGTTTATATTTGTACAAAACAATTCATAATTTATTGTAAAACAAATAAAGCACATTTCACGGAAATGACACTTAAAAATACATGTAAGCAAAAAAAAAAAAAAATACATGTATATATATAAATATATACATTGCTTATGCCTTTATGATACTTGCTTTTTTCCTGAGCTTGAAATACTGACGAAAATTTACGTCTAATTACCACAACAATTTTCCAATGTACCAAATATACTGCCACAAAATAACCGAATTCGGTATGTTACCATTTACTTAAAATTTTTTTTATTTTCGTTCAAAATCATTTCGTTCAGAAAAAAGTGATGAAACTAGCGGAGGAAAATATTTGCGTGCTCATTTACTACATTTATTTCATAAACAAATTTATTTCTTGTCTGAATTTGTGCACACATTTTTTAAAATTGGTTAGTTTGGTTAGATGTTGGTAGATTTTTGGCTTTGGGTGGTAGAAGTGATAGAAAATGAAAATGAGTCAAAAAGTTGGTAAATCTACCAATAAAGTGGTAAAGTCCGTGCACTGCTATACGTGCTGGGAGAATGTCGCTGGAAGAGCGACTTGAACGTGTGAGTAAACACGTATGATGTTTTCAGAGTGGAGAAATAGGAATGTTGGACAAGCAACTTGAAATGGTATAGCGGAATATTTTCTACCAATTTTTGGTTGCAAAAAGGTTGCAGTAAAACCAACGGTAAAAAAAATTTGCGCTATATTCATGTATATATGTGTATATATATATATGTTTTTGCAGTTTACAAAAATAATATAACTTTTGCGGAAAAAAGTTGTATTATTTTCTATGTTTTTTATGAAAAATAAAAAACTGTCTACTCACCGATTTCTGTATTCTGTTGCTCCTTATGGTGTTGTTTTTGCCTGGTCGCTTGTTGGTGCTCTCTTGGTGATGATGCTGCTTAACTGGCTGTTGTTGCGTAAAGATGATTTTTAATTTTTTTATTTTTTTATTTTCAAAAATGTCCTCTTTTTTAACAAAAAAAAAATTTTTTTTTTGTGTGCACATAAGTGTTTGTATTAATATATGTTTGTATCTTTTGTATATAAGTATACAAGGATTTTTTGAAAAATAAATGCTCCCACGCACGGTATGCTGCTGAGGTTTCTGTGACACTTGACAAATATTTACCAAAACGGCACTTATGATGATTTCTTTTGTGTTTTAAAGACTAATTTTTCCTTTTTCCAATATTTCATTTTTTGCAATTTTTTTGAATTGGAATTTTTGTATATATGTATATATGTAATAAGTATATGTATAAGCAGCTTTTAAATTTGACACTATGATATTTTTTTGCACTTTGGTTTTATATCATTGGTTTTATATTTTTATATATTTTTTAAACGAACGAAAAATTCGATTTAGATAATTTTATTATCACTTTTAGGGTGGGCCAAGGATGGCTGCGAGGGACCATGAACAAATTGATGGTCTCTCTTCGCTACACTCTTATAGAAAAATAAATGGATTTTTGAGTTTAGTTTGTTTCGAAAACGTTATAATTCACCTTTTCTACCTCTTAATAGTTTACATTAATTTCTAACTTTAACTTTTTCTTCTTACAAACTCAAAGCCAATAGGTATAAAAGTATTCAAAATAAATACAAAGATATGCAACGGTTAATAGTGCTAGACTAATTTGACTGCTTCGTTGAATAAGGATCGTTGCTGACGATGGCAGTGCATGTGAATTTGCGCCTTTCCACTCGCCGCGCACGGCTGCGCATTAGAATTTCGCCGCCGTCTGAATATTGTATCGGTTAATCGGTTAAGGACCGCCCACTTTTAATAAAAGATTTTTAAAAAGGTCGTGGACGAATAAAATACTCTATTTCTTTGCAAAAAAAAGAGCTTTATATCAATGGTATTCCATTTCCTAAGTGGATTTATAACAATAAATAGGAAAAACTTCAAATTTCAAAAAATGGGCATGGCACCGCCCCTTTTATGACTAAGCAGTTTTCTATGTTTCGGGAGCCATAGGTTAGGTTAGGTTGAACTGGCCGGTCCATGAGGACCTCACATAGACTGAATAAGTCCGTTGTGTTACCAGAAGTTTATTTTAACGACCAAACTGAAAAACCCTATCAAAAACCGTCCTCTTTGCAAATACTAGAAGCTTCCTAGGATTTAAGCCACTTGCTGCTTCTAGATCTGACAGCTGTATCACTCCTAATAGCTGGAGTCTTAGACTGGCAAGCGCAGGGCACGAGCACAGAACGTGCTCGATCGTTTCCTCCTCCATCCCGCACTTCCTACATCTGCTATCACTGACCAAGCCTAACTTAAAGACATGTGACGCCAGAAGGCAGTGTTCAGTCAGAATACCTGTCATGAGTCTACAGTCCTCTCTTTTTAATGATAGAAGCACCTTTGTTAGTCTAAGGTTGTAAAACCTGCACATAATCTTCGACACTTTACAGCCCCGCGCTTGAACCCACGCCTTTCCTGCTTGGTCGATCATGTGCACCTCTCGCCTTCGCTTAATTTCGCCCAGTCTATTTGGGACGTCTACGGAGCAAGCTTCAAGGGATGCGCCCTTTTCAGCTAATTCATCGGCTTTTTCATTCCCATCTATTCCCATATGCCCTGGGACCCAATATAGATGTATGCTTCTCCCTGTCCCGATTCTCTCCAGGGACTGCTTAAACTCTAACACGCATTTAGATGCTGTGGTATGCGAGATTATTGCTTTAACTGCTGCTTGGCTGTCAATATAAAAGCTAACACGATTGCAGCTTGGGCTATTTTCTTCCAGGGTGTCTACTAGTTTAACGACCAAACTGAAAAACCCTATCAAAAACCGGTCTCTTTGCAAATACTAGAAGCTTCCTAGGATTTAAGCCACTTGCTGCTTCTAGATCTGACAGCTGTATCACTCCTAATAGCTGGAGTCTTAGACTGGCAAGCGCAGGGCACGAGCACAGAACGTGCTCGATCGTTTCCTCCTCCATCCCGCACTTCCTACATCTGCTATCACTGACCAAGCCTAACTTAAAGGCATGTGACGCCAGAAGGCAGTGTTCAGTCAGAATACCTGTCATGAGTCTACAGTCCTCTCTTTTTAATGATAGAAGCACCTTTGTTAGTCTAAGGTTGTAAAACCTGCACATAATCTTCGACACTTTACAGCCCCGCGCTTGAACCCACGCCTTTCCTGCTTGGTCGATCATGTGCACCTCTCGCCTTCGCTTAATTTCGCCCATTCTATTTGGGACGTCTACGGAGCAAGCTTCAAGGGATGCGACCTTTTCAGCTAATTCATCGGCTTTTTCATTCCCATCTATTCCCATATGCCCTGGGACCCAATATAGATGTATGCTTCTCCCTGTCCCGATTCTCTCCAGGGACTGCTTAAACTCTAACACGCATTTAGATGCTGTGGTATGCGAGATTATTGCCTTAATTGCTGCTTGGCTGTCAATATAAAAGCTAACACGATTGCAGCTTGGGCTATTTTCTTCCAGGGTTTCTACTGCTGGTTACGGCTACTATTTCCTCTTGGAAAATGCTACATTAACCCGGCAACCTGTAGGATCTGTTTATTTCCGGATCAGCACAGTATACCGCAGACCCTACTCCTTCCACTACTTTGGAACCATCTGTGTACACATGTATCGCCTCGTCCGCCATTTGAGCACCCTTGTGCCAATCGCCCACCTCTATTGTGGCCTTAAGATCGCCCTCGAAGCGCAGATAGGGAATCAGGTAGTCTGTTCGTCTTGTGATTGATGACGCTATACTACTATGGACGTATGGTCGGCGCTCAGCTGCCCCGAGGCACCGAGCCTGATTGCAGTTGTTAACGCTTTGTTCTTTGCTACCAGGTCTACAGGTGGAATGTGCAGAATGACATACAGTGCAGCTGTCGGGGTTGTTTTCAGGGCTACCGTAATGCTAAGCATTGATAGTCTGCATACCCCCTCTAATTTTTTGAGGTAGGTTGCTTTTTGCGCGGCTTTCCACCAAAAACGAACTCCATAGTATAGGTTAGGGATTACAATCGCTGTAAAAACCCAAAGAGAAAGAGAGGGCGATAAGCCACACATATACCCCAGCGTTCTTTTACATGTAGGGTCACCCCTCCTAACTTAGGCCTGATCCAATTTGGGACCTTTTACCTCTTTGTAAACAAGACCATATCCGTCTTATCCGCGTTGACTTTCAACCCGACATTTGATGCCCAGGTATGAATATCCCGAAGCGCCCGATCCATGAAAGAGCTAATTGTTGGAAGGCACTTTCCACTTATGACAATTGCAACGTCATCCGCGTAAGCCGTAAGTTTTATGGGTCCCTCATCAAATCGCCTGAGCAGTTGGTTGATGACCAGCGTCCACAGCAGAGGTGATAGCACCCCTCCATGCGGCGGTCCCCTGTCCACTGATTTTGTGGCCTCGTACAATCTCCATTGTGATGTAATCTCCCTGCAATTTAACATGCAGCCGATCCATCTGGTTAAGGTTGGATGTACTTTAATGTAATTAAGACCATCCATAATCGCCCATTTAGAGACATTATTGAAAGCCCATAACTCGGGAGCCATAACTCGAAGAAAAATTAACGGGTCGTAATAAAAATGGGTACACAAATTTGTCCTATAGCGGGAAATATTTCTAGAAAAAATGGACGAGATCGGTTAAAGACCACGCCCACTTTTATATAAAAGATTTTTAAAAGGGTCGAAGATGAAAATAATAGCGAAAAAGAGCTTAGTATCGAATTTCTAAATTGAATTATAACATTAAATTGGAAAACGCCAAATTTTTTTGAAATTGGTGTGGCACCGCCCTTTTTTTTTTTTCTAAGCAATTTTTAATGTTTCGGGAGCCATAACTCGAAGAAAAATTTACAATAGGGTACACATATTTTCCTTATATCAGGAAATATTTCTAGTAAAAATGGATAAGATGGGTAACGACCACGCTCACGCCCAACGACTTTAAAAAGGGTCGTAGGCAAAAATAATAAGTTAAATCTTACCGAAAAATAGTTTTGTACCAATCGTATTTGGTGCCATTATAACAAGAAATGGAAAAAAATTCAAATCTTAAAAAATGGACGTGGCACTGCCCCTTTCCTACAATGCATTTCTTAACGTTTCTGGAGCCAGAACTGGACGAAAAATTTTGTGCACATGTATGACTTTTAACAGGAAATATTTTCAGTAACAATGGACTGAATGGCGATTTAACCGCCTTCTTTTATACAAAAGATTTTGTAAAAGTGCGTAGATGCAGGAAATAAGCTATTTCTAGTAAAAGTTGGAAAACTCCGTTAATAAACTGCCCTTTATACTATTTTGTATATACTTACTTGTAAACAGTACGGAAATCCCCATATCTGAAGGAAAAGTGCATTATAACCCGCTCAAGGTTAAGGTCGAATACCAGGAGAAGATCTCGACAACCAGGAGAACGCTGAGCAACGCGACGATAATGGTGACGACAATCAGCATTGCGATGCAGACTGCAGCAAAGAAGGCGTCGCGAATCATGCAACGACGCACTATGGCGCCTCTGCCCGAAAAGCCTGGCAAAAATCAAAAATTTTATGAAAGCGTTCGATAAACCTAATAATAATTTAATAGAGAATTTTTCTTGTGTTATGACGGAAGGATATTTAATTTTAGGTTGGAGCAAAACATAAAATTTGTTTTTTTTTATAAAAGTTGTCAGATCTACCTATTTTTCGAAAAGCCTATTTGCAGGACCTTTTTCGAACTTTGATGGAAAATAAAAAAAAGGACAAAAAAGTCTCCGTGAAATTTACAGTAGGTATTTGCTAAATATTCAGTTACCTAAATTCATAAGGTCTACCTGCGTCCAGCTGCGATTTCACTTTTTACATGAAATAAAGTGAAGAAACCTTGGGTATAAATACGCGCCTGAGCAGGTATATGTAAGAAGGAGGCGAATTTAGTACGGTAACTTTTGTTGTTGGAATTTGTTAATAAAACCAAATTTTTCGGTTACAAGCTACATAATATACCTGGAAATCATTTCCATAATTTGAGTATATAAATCAATGGTTAATACGACGCCCAAAATCAGTCGTTTTTTGGAGTCTATAGAATAAAGTATTCTGTTTATTTAAATAAACATAAATATAGCTCACATATTTTTTTATTAAGATATATTCGATGGCAAATTTTAATATGTCTCTAGAAAACTCTAAACTATTTGAGGTGTTCAAAGCTTCAAAGACAAAAGCGGAGTTCGTTGAGGCTATTATGACAGAATTACCAAATGAAGCATGCAATAAAGAAGACGAAGACTTGAAAGAAAAAATTGGCTTCCTCTACATTCCAACACAAAGAAAATGGCAAGCAATTGGCCGTTCTATTTCAAGGTTTATAAGTAAGCATGAAATCTGGCTAGCTGGTAAAAGTTTTTTGGACGAATAAATGCCTAGCACATCAACCAATCGAAATAGAGGAAGACCAACAAACCCATAGAAGAATGTTCGACCTACACAAGGAAAAGGAAGCTATCAGATTATACTAGAACTATCGCCACGACTCATCTTTCAGAAGCATTGGCTATTAAATACTAAAAAGGACGAAGAAAACACCAAATCTCATATCATAGGAGCAGTTGCGTTAGCAAGTCCAGTGCGACTGGGAAGGATCAAAAACAGCATTCCCACACCCCCAAATGCGCTACCTAGGAGATACACTCCTGAAGAGTCTTTGGCGCTGTTTATAGATCTCGGGTTATCGAAGATTAAATATAATATATTGCGTGAGTCATTATGAAGATTCAGAATATTCAGAATATTGGAAAAATCTACGGCCGTCATCAGTTGAATTGTGCCGGCCGATATTATTTAAATATGAGCAGGAGTCTTAGGAACTCATAAAAGCTACAGCGAGTGATATAACAAATCAAATTGCAAAATTAGAGCCAACAATAATTGAAATCGAAGACGGGAATGTTATTACCATAAAGCATAAGTTTCTTCTAACAATGGTCGATGGAAAAGTTTAAACTTACTAACAAACACATCATCTACATTGAAATGTCCAATCTGTAAGAAGGGTCAAAAAGAATTTGAAAATCTTGATGATTCAATTATTTACGAACTAAATTTTGAGCAAGGAATATCTCCTTTGCATGCGAGGATAAAGTGCATGGAATTCGTTTTGAAAATGCCTTATACCACAACAAGGAGAAGTTTTCGACGACAATGCAACATCTAAGGAAAAACAAAACATTGAAAAAAATAATTCAAGATGCATTCGATAAAAAGCTTGGCCTGAGAGTTAACTGCCCAAAGTATGGATACGGCAACACAAGTGATGGGAACTCCTCAAGAATATTTTTTGAACACGATGAAATGACTGCTCGCATTACTGGAGTGGAAAGAGATATTGTCAAAAGATTGGGAGTAATTTTAAATATTTTAAATTGCCATGAAAAAGTTAATGGACTTAAATTTGGAGAATATGCATCGAAAACTGCAGAGCTGCTGCTTCAAAAGTATCCTGACAAAAAGCTCACACCAACGCTACATAAAATTTTGGCCCATGGAAAAGATTTAATAGAATACCAGTGTTTACCATTAAGAGAATTGTCTGAAAAGCTCAAGAATCTAAAAACATGGACTACAAAAGATATAGAAGTACTAACGCTTGCAAAATCTGATGAGTTAGGCAAAACGAGGACCTTTTCAACATGTTGGCCATATCTTCTGATCCAGTCTAATCATCCATGAGGCATGTAAGATCACTTCAAATGGTTTACTTCTTAGATATATTTTCTAGTGACGAAGACTACGTTAAGATTAAATAAATGATCCACCTTTTCTATCACAACAAAAAAATTATTTAGTACTTAGTTTTGTTATTTTATTGAAAAAAAAAAGAAATCAATAAATACAAGTTTATTATTTATTATAAATAATACAGTTAATTCATTTAGTAATTATAATCGTATAATTTCCGTTTTTATATCTTTTTAAAATTTATCAAATTTTAAGAAGAGTTTTGAAGCACCCTTTATGTATATTTATTTTAAAACTTAGGCTTTGGCTATCAGAAGAGTAATAAATTTTTACAAAAATCAATAAAATTGCTAAAGCGGTTATTAAAATAAAACTGTTTATCATAAGTGGGCGGATCTCAAAAATCTATTAATTTATTTATTCATCTTTGGCTCAAATACAATAATATTGAACAACTTTTAATCATTTTTCTTAGTTAAGTATTAATAAAATATTTGGTTTTTGAATTTTTGAAAATAATGAAGTAAATTTATTCAATGAATTTTCAATCAATGTTTATATATTTATCCCCTAGCGTACACATTACACTTTTATAAGAATGTAACATCTTAAAAGAAGTAATGCGTCCATCAAGTTTGGTGGAGATTGATAACCTTGCTACTAACACAAAACTTTTAATCAGAAGTGGGTAGAGCCACACTCCTTCATACAAATCATAAGTTTATCTAATTTCATGTTCAAATACATCCTCATACAAAAAATTTCAAAGTTTGTTTCTCAGCTTTTAACACATGTTTTTTTTTTTGTATTTTTCTACAATTTTTCAACTTTGACGAATTATTGTGAAGCACCTTGTTACTCCGGCACCCTAAATAATTAGCTTTCAGGTGCAGTGTAAATCTTTAAAATATCTTCATCAGTTCAAAAGTTATGATTTTTGCAAAGAAAAAACTCAAAAGGCGCCATAGTGCGACGGTCGCAGTCAAAACAACGAGAACGACAATAGCGACGTAGAGCGCACGCGTTGTCATCGGGATCGCAGTCTCTAGGAGCCCGAACAAATAACGCACTCAGTCCTAAAGAATCATCAACCAGTGGTTTAAGCGAAGATTTCATGATATTCGCACATTAGTTAAATTACCACGGAGGCGGTCAAAGGATTGGTGTTTACGCACAAAACAGAACTTAACAGTCTTGCGGGTAGACTTTCGGAGTTGGAAGGCTCAGGCATGCGCGAGCCCGTGCGTTTACGGACGCTGATTGGTTTCTGGAAGCAGTGCCTAGGAGGAGGAGCCCGAATATGAGTGCCCTGTGAAAGAGCCGCGACAAAAGTTATACGCGACTGGCACATAAAATTCGATGGTGGGTCCAGTGTTCAGCGTTGAACCCCTGTGGAAGAAGCACAGAATATAATCGCAGAACATGTATGCAAACTTTGACTTACTGATCGAGGAGTGGTATTGGTTGTATAAAGACGAGCACCCGGACGACAGCGTTGTCGATTTTCAAGTGTTTCGGGCGACGATGGTAGAGCACTTCCGCAGGGGGTAGTGCGATGAAGAGATCCGCCAAGCTATGAACGAACGTAAACAAGGATATAACGAGGGTACTACGCGGCATTCCGAAGTCTAGGGCTCACCATGAGCCAAGGCTCCCGGAGTTGAGCCCAGTGAACCTCATGCGCCGGAATTCAAGGCCCTGAAACAAAAATTTTATGTTTGCCTGCCATGTTACGTCCCTGGAAGAGAACAAAGACCTGCCCAATTGGAAGTCAAGCCTCAGCGCAGGAAGGCGGTGGATTAACTCGAAAGTGAAAAACAAGGAGGGTGCCGGGCAAACCGTTGAGCGCTGACAACGTCGACTGCCCTCGGATAAGAAACATACCACATCTAGTCAATCAAGAGAATCTACATTTTTGTAATCACCCAAACCAACTTTTGACTAAGAAGCAAGCGCAGCCAACGTTCGGACTGAAACCACATTGAACGCTACACGAGCGGCAATTCCGATATGACGTGGTGCGGAAAATATTTTCGAAGGCGCACAAGGCACTGGAGAATTTATTGTGGAGTTGCTCGGGCGTATGCGGGAGGTGCGAAGTGAAACGCTGTCGATAGTGATCCGCGCCTCTATTAATAAACTATCGTAGACTCAAGTTCACATCGAGTGACTCCGAATTCAAGGTGCTGGATAGCGGTCTATCGATAAGTTTTCTGGGGTCTGTGGGAGTATGAGAGGAAAACATATGGAAAAAGATGCGCAACTTAAATGCGTGATTAAAAACGGCAGATGGGAAAGCGCAAGCGGTCGTAGGTGGAATTGACGTGGCCATAACCAAGCCAATGACTCTTTATTTGGTCCAAAGCCTGAAACAAGATTGTGATCCCAGAACTAGATACCCAGGGGCAGCTGGAGCTGTCAGCCACACAATGCGGAGACTTGGAACGCGTAAAAAAGCTTTTCTCATCATTTGTCGAATTAGAACTTGGGAGAACGCACCTTATTGAACATGTGATCGAATTATCAGATGAAACAATTCCGATGAAGCAACGTCACTACCCCATTTCGCCAGTCAAACAAAAGTACGTATACGAAGAAATCGACGAAACGAGGATTCGTATGCGGTAAGATACATAAGTGGAATTTACGTTTACAGTTGCTATATTCCACCTAGTCCCCCGCTGAACGCGTTGGAAGAAATTGTCGAAAATAGCCATCGATGCGACGATGTGGGAGTGTTTTGTCATAGAGGGAGACTTTAATGCATGGGCTATAGAGTGAGGCTCACAGAGAACATCACCCAAAGAGAGGGCTCTTCTCGAGAAACGGGTTCGGCTCCGTAATCGTCATAACATTTGTCAGCGCCAATCTCTACAGGTCTACAGTGGAAAATCAGTGAGTGCTATACCCAAAGCGATCCCTCCGCAATTGTTGTGGACATCAACCTTGACGGGGGAGGGCGGCCCACTATACAGCCGCCCTTAAAAAACAGAGTTTAGAATATCAATAATTTTGACTCCGACATATTCAAGCTAATGTTGACAACAGTCGAACATACAGGAAGTGCTAACGACACTGCCAGTAAAAAATAGCGAATATTAGAGCAGCATGCGATGCGTCAATGAGTAGAAAGTCTAAGCGCAAACAACAGGGTTCCACATTTTGGTGGAACGAGCGCATAAACTTCCTAAGGAGAAGGTGTATTCAGGCTAGGAGGCGCTATCAACGAGTCTGATGGAGACCTGACTTTCTAGAATGCAAAACTACTTACAAAAGTACGCAACTCGCACTAAAGACAGCAATAAAAGATAGTAATCGGCAATGCTTTCTTAAGCTTTGCGATGACGTCGAGAATGGCCATTGGGGCACAGCTTATAAACTTATGTTTAAGAAATTAAAACACAAAGGAGAGGCGTCTTTCCCGCCTTTCGTTAGAAATGTGGTAGATACTTTATTTCCCACGTAAAGGGAGCTAGTTTCTCCCACATCAAGCGCCGCACTATATGTACTCATTTGCTGAGGTAACCGTCATCGAAGTCCTTCAAGCGTGAATAGACTGCAAGACCGCAAGTCTCCTGGCCCAGACGGGGTACCAAACAGATCACTCAAGTTAGCTCTCACTCATAACACGCCAACATTTGCAAAACTTTTCAATGCAAGCTTGGCTGAGGGGATATTTCCAACAATATGGAAACGACAAAAATTGGTACTGCTTCCAAAGCCTGGCAAAAATACGTCGGAACTACCGATACCAAGATCGAATGGGCGGTGGAGACGTTTTCTAAGTTTAAATCGCCGGGCCCAGATAGGATATTCTCGGCTATGCTACAAGTTTCAAGTAGTGGAATGGCTTCAAATAATATTCGATGGGTGCATAATACTGAATCAGGTACCGCACTCTTGGAGAACTGCTCGTGTAGCTTTCCTACCAAGAAGATCGGTCACGTGTATATCAAAGACTATAGACCAGTGATATGCATGATTGCAATCAAAAGCCAAAATGAGCCACTCCCAAAAAAACGATTGGTGAATCAGCACTGTACACCAAAATGCGAGTGGGATTCAAGGCATGATTCACGTAGCGTGGTGTTGGTGACTGTTGATGTGAAAGCATGTACTGCCTGTGGTGAATTTGCGTGAATGCAGCGAATACTTTACTAGTATTCGCGATTGGTTTTATATGCACCTATGCCTTTGACGATTACTTGATGCCTTTTTCATGAAGCTACACAATTAATGTAAAAAAATAGTTGAACCACTTTTAAACGTTATATAGACTGCTAGTATGGTTGTTAACTATATATTTATGCATTGAATATACAAGTATACTTATTGACCTATTTTAATAGAAGGGTCATAACTTAAAAGTTTTGTTGATAAGGCCATATCTGAGCGAAGTCGTTAATAAAGTCGTATCTCAGGTTTTAAAGAGGTCGCAACTGAAAACATAATTTTTTTTGTTCTTGTAAAAAATTTAATTAGCTGATAGGCCTTAGTTAAATAAAACCCAATATTTAAAGTTGTATTTTAGTTTTACTTCGTCGGTATTTCGATTTCAGTCTGAAATCATCTTCAGGACTGTCAAACACAAATAGAAAAAGGGACTATTAGAATAATATTCTATTTCGCATATAGGTATATAATAAATGAGCTTACAAATATGACTATGTTTGATCGACTGATCAGATGTTCAAAAATTAAGTTTAATAAAGCATAAGAACGAAAGTAAACAATAGAAAATACCGAAGTGTAAAAAACTTTTGCAAAAGCAATAATACATAGGACAAGGAACAATAAGACAGAAAAAAGTGCATGAGCCATAACTATGGTGTTTAATTGTTGACATTGGGTAGATTTTTAGCGGGTTGTTGGCTGGACGCTGTTTGAATTTGCTGAGCACCGTGAAGCTTGCACGAAAAACTTAGACAAAAATAAATGGAAAAATTAAATATTAGGGTGGTCCCACAATGGTTTCGAAACCTAACACCGATATAAATCCCACACAAAATACAGTGGCTATTATCCCTTGGCCCAAAATACGCCCTTGCGTCCGATAATGAGAAGTTTTCATAGTTTAAGTTTATAGCAGATGGGGAGAACATCATACAAACTGTAAAAGATAGAGATATGCAAGAAATAGCCAGAAACAATTTCACGACACTAATACAGGATCACTTAAAGAAAAAGTCGACTTCATTTCGAGACAAATTTATATGCCAAACCTTAGAAGGCACAAAACGGTTCCTCAAACAAAACGAACAGTTACTCATACTTAATGCCGACAAGAGCAATGTTACGGTTGTTATGGACAAAAAAGAATACGACTCAAAAATACAGACCGTAGTCAACGACATCTCTACCTACAGGGTTTTAAAACGCGATCCGACTAACAAATTACAGGAGAAAAACAATGAATTAGTACAACGAATGTTCAACAATGGCTATATAGATGCCCAAGAAAAGAATTTTCTACTATGTAAAAACGCAAACACACCGAGAATTTACGGATTACCAAAAATCCACAAAGAAAATAAACCTGTACGGCCTATATGCTCCTCGATTGGCTCCCCGTCATACAATGTATGTAAATATGTCGTGAAAATTCTTAAAAATGTTACCATGTCGTCCAAGTTTAATGTTAAGGACTCGGAAGAATTTAAAAACAAAGTGAGGGCACGTACATATATGATGATGAATGCTTGGTGTCCTTCGACGTAGTCTCCCTGTTCCCAATTCCAGTTGATGTGGCCTTGGAAATTATTTCTTCAAAGTGGGATGAAATAAAAGAGTACACAACGTTAACAAGGGAACTTTTTTTAACGATTGTAAAATTTTGTATAAAGAAGAATAGATATTTCAAATACAATGAAAATATATATGAACAACAGACAGGAATGCCCATGGGTTCCCCAGCCTCCCCGGTCATAGCAGACATCGTCATGGAAGAGCTGCTAACAAGATTTGAGATGGAAGCCAAATGTAAACCACGCCTACTAACTAAATTGTCAAAACGGATGAAGTAGAGAATATGCTCAAGGAACTCAACAGCTACAACAAGAACATCAGATTTACAGTGTAGGTCGAAAAAGACGGTCAACTACCATACCTTGACACGCTAATAAACACGCACTACAATAAAATATATTTTGACTGGTACAAAAAACCCACAGTTTCGGGAAGATTAATTAACTACAACTCACACCATGAAAGGAAAACAATTTTAAATACAGCCAAAAACTTCATCAGTAGGGTACTCACTATTAGCGACAGAATATACCACGGAAAGAATATTGTGATTATAAAGCAAACTCTAGAAGAAAATTAATTCCCCAGTAATCTCATCAACATACTCATACGAAATCTCAAAATTATAACCTCTAATGATGAGGTAACATGTGAAACGAAAAATAAAATATACAAGTCTATAGTATATGTTCCAGGAATATCGGAGAGAATAAAGACATCGCAATTATATGATAAAGAGAAAATTACACTAGCGTTCACATACAACAATACGTTAAGACAGGTTTACAGCAATACTAAGGACAGAATCTCGAAGGATGAGAAATCCAACATCATTTATAAAATTCCATGCCACGGTGACTGGTCCCACTTATGCGATAAGGTACATATATGTGGGGACAACCAAATTAAAGCTAAAGACAAGGATTTCCGGTCATAAGTCCAATATAAAGCTTAGAAACAATGCTTCGGACAATAAGACGGCCTTGACAGCGCATTGTATGGATAGTGGTCACTATCCTGACTTCAAAAATATTTCTATTTTTGATATTGAGAAACATTATAATAAGCGTTTTACCTTGGAAATGCTCCATATTATGAGCACACCTAACGATAAGAGAATGAATTTTAAAAGCGACATCGACCAATGTGCATATGCATATCGACATCTATTGCTGAAGCAAAAACAACACGCAGTGCAAGCTTCACGGTGCTCAGCAAATTCAAACAGCGCCCAGCCACATCCCGCTAAAAATCTACCCAATGACAACAACTAAACACCATAGTTATGGCTCATGCACTTTTTTCTGTCTTATTGTTCCTTGTCCTATGTATTATTGTTATTGCAAAAATTTTCTTACACTTGCGGTATTTTCTATTGTTTACTTTCGTTCTTATGCTTTATTATACTTAATTTTTGAACATCTGATCAGTCGATCAAACATAGTCATATGTGTAAGTTCCTTTATTATATACCTATATGCAAAATAGAATATTATTCTAATAGTGCTTTTTTCTATTTGTGTTTGACAGAAGATGATTTCAGACTGAAATCGAAATATCGACGAAGTAAAACTAAAATACAACTTTAAATATTGTGTTTTATTTAACTAAGGCCTATCAGCTCATTAAATTTTTTACAATAACAAGTACGTACAAGGCTATCAAAAATCATAAATAATAATTCCAAAAATGCTTCGAATTTAACTTTATTTCCTATTCACAATTTACAAAAGACATAAATTGGTAAACCAGAATATTGATTTTGTGTCTTCTATAGTATAGTTTAGCATTTAACCAACTTTCAAAAGAAATTGAACTAAATTTAGTTCATATCTCAACCTTATTACGACTTTATTAACGACTTCGTTGAGATACGGTCTTATTAACAGAATGTCTGAGATATGTCCTTTTTAACAGATATGTGCTTTTAAGTTACGACTTTCCTATTAGTACTGGCCGATAGGTATGTATTAAGCAAATTAAGTTTTTAAAATTGTACGAAAAAAGCAGGGTCGGTTGAAAAGGAATTGATCAAAGTTAGAGAATTGTTTAGCAGCTTGATATTATGTCTCTATCTCGAGCTTTAAATGTTGAGATAATTAAAATTAGTATTTTTTACCTACGCTGTCTCCACTTGAGGTCTATCAAATATCTTAATTTAAATAACTTCTAAAAAATCATAAACGGAAATCAATGCTGATTAAGTCAACTTACTTAAAAGCTGAACGGATGATTGGTATCTAAGTAAGTTTGATGCTAAAGTTACGGCTGGGAAATAAGGAAGGTTTTACCAGCTGATTCACAAAGGCAAAAATAAACTAAAATAAAATTAATCATTCAGGGACTTTTATTTAATTTTTTTCATATTTTATATTTATGTTTTTGTCTTATATTTTTTTTCTTACATCAGGACTTTTATTTAATTTTTTTCATATTTTATATTTATGTTTTTGTCTTATATTTTTTTCTTACATCAGTTTTAATTTTCTTTGAGCTTAAGGCCTATTTTTATAAATAAAACACTTGATTTTTGTGTTTAATAATTTAATTTAATCGATATTTCGACCTTAGTCTAAGGTCATCATCAGGACTGCAAGAAACAATACAAAAACACTAATAAATTTACCATATATTAACATTTTTGACATAAGTCATTTTCACATTTAAACAACATATAAACAACATATAAAAAATATAAATATATTTAACATAAATCATCAGCACAACTTACGTTTTAAGCAATGCTTTAAAGACTAAAATGCGAAAACAAAATAAATTAAGAAATAGCGACGTTTCAAACAAAGAGTGTGCATAAATAAATGAAGTCCCGTAATTGCAAACAAAAATTTTATAAAAACAATAATACATTAAGCGGCGAAAAAACAAAAAAAAAATTTACCACAGCAGTGTATTGTTGTTGTTGGGAGGAAGAGCTCAAGAGTGGCTTTTGTGCTTTAGTGTTAGGTTGCGGTAGGCGTATGAACAGTGTTCAGTGTCTGCCTTAAAATTCATACGTTTATTATAAGGGTGGACACCCCTATGTCTAACATTTCTAACGTGAAGCGTTTATTATAATTTGTTTCCTCTTCTAACACGTCTTGCAATGACTAATAAGTCTTCGTGATTAGGAGAACAAATCTGCCTCATGTTGGAAATCGAAAGGTATACATAGTTTATTGATACATAATTTGTTCCCTGTAGCTTTCGGTTGATTCTATCAAACTTTTCAAAAAGTTCTACTAATGCATTTAAAGACGGGTAATCTATCGAACTTATTCTATACATTTCGTTGTGATTGGACAATATTTCGCCTATCTTAACCCAATTACCTAAAATTGGTTTGAATAAATTAAGATGGGAACTCCAACGCGTAGTGCAAAAATTTTTTAATGAAGTATCTAGCATGTGCTGTAAGTTTGATTTTTTGAAATAACGGACCAGTTTTTTACAAGAGTCAAAAATTTGGCCTAGTTCCTCAGTTTCTTCAAATAGAGAGCGTTGAACATTGTTCAGCAAATGATTAGCACAGTTAATTCTATTGAAGCCTTCTAGAGCTTTAATTATATTGGAACCCATATCTGTCACAAATGTAACATTTTGAAGGTCTCTTATGTTAAATTCCTTTAAAAGTGATTGGAGCTTGAACAAAATATTGTCTCCTGTACATCTCTCGCATTCAAGAGATTTTGTACATAAGACTAACACTGCTGGCTTAACACTTTTTTGTAAATGAGGAGTAGCAAATAAAAAATGTCTTCCTACAAAATTATCGCGCCAAAGGTCGCATGTAATTGACACCCCCTCTTCTATAAAAAGCTCTAACTCTGCTGATAATTCTATCCTCTTCTGTTGAGCCATTTGGCCGACATGCCGCGATAATGTAGTAGAACTAGGAATCATATCTTTTATGTTGATATTTCTTCCATACTTTGCTCCAAGATTAACGAAGTATGCTATCATTTTAAGGAATCCTTTCCCATCCACCGACGAAAATGGCTTCGTATCTTCAACCACCCACTCGGAACATACTTCCATTACTCCAGTTTTGTCATCGGTACTTATAATTTGCAGTTCCTCCTATATTTCTTTACTCTTTCCTTTTTTAGATTAGAATTTAGTGCTCAAGGTTACAAAGAAAGGCATACCCATATAAGTAGGTATTTTTTTTTTTGCCTGAACAAACTCAACGGATAACTATATTTCGAGTTTTGCGAATAAGAAGAAATCATTCTTAGATATTGTATTTGAAATACATGAGTATATGAACGAAAATGTTTGTGTGTGTATGCAAAACCCTAAAAGTATGCAACATGTGGTCATTTTATGATGCAAGTTGCTTTCACCACGTTAACATCGTCATACACCTCGAATTAAATTGCTGCCCTCTAAAAAGCAGCGAATCATTTTTGGTGTTGTACGAATCATTTGAGGTGATTCCAAATTTCAGAGTGGCTGCATTATGCTAACTTTTATTAAGTTTAAATAAGATTTACCAGGTCGAATAAAGATGTCAAAGACAGTTTATTGTTTGGGTCAGCTCATTGAAATAAGGAGTAATTTTGGAAATTCCGCAAAGAATTCGTTTGAGCTTAGTAAGCCTTGCCTGTTTACTACATTTTACTGATCCATGTTGTATATTCATAACTAATAATATACATATGTTGTACGTATGCACTAATTTCTTTCGCAAGTAGGTAGTTATACACTGCATGCAAATGATGGCCCGCTATTAGCCAACCTACTAAATTTTCTAAGATTTGAAAAGGCGTAGATTATTGTTATATTCGCCCACAGAAGACTTCGAGGAAAAATTTACACTCGCTGATTTTTGGCTTTGTTATGATGATTAAAAGGATACGGTTTTGCTGTTTCATTGTTTAAACCAATAGAAAACGTTCTGTATGTCACACTAAAATGTAGTACTATGTAACTAAACATTTGTACGTATTCAATTTGATAACAAAAACATGCGTTAACTATATAAATGTATGTATTTAAAAACTCTATTATTAATATTAAAAGTGCTTTTATCCCTAGTATATTGGTCATTTAAATATATGCTCATACGAACGAAATTCATTTTATATATGTACGTTTACAACGAATGTCAGCTCGCTTCATTTTATTTCATTATAATTTATTTATTTAATAATAATGAGAATAATGAACTGCTAATTTCTCTAAAAAATTGCAATCACCTCGAGTGATTCGTCCAACACTAAAAATGATTCGCTGATTTTGAAAATGCACTTACTGCCTTCGAGGTGTATCTCGATGTTAGTATGGTGAAAAAATAATGTAGTACTGTCGATTGGGAGTGTAGCATTGGCAGCGAATACTTGAATCTGATTCACATGCGAAACATTCGGCGCTGTTCTCTGCTATAGACCCATTAGCTTTGCAAAAAGAGCTCCGACAGCAAGGCTCAAACAGACACACCAACATTAAGTGAGCTAATTAAGCATGCGTTAAATCAGCAAAACCCCCGTGGAGAAAAAAAGATGACCAAGGTAGGCAAGGCGATTGAGGACTTGATGCAGTTCTTCATAGGGCCTAATAATATACACGCGGAAATCAAGCGCTTGGCCTCCGTAATACAAGTGCTGTACATAGAGTCGGCCCTAGAGGTAAAGAATTTAGAACATAAATTGCGTGCAAGCGAAAGTGCCAAGGATAGAACTCCATCACCCCTAGGAAAGCGACCAAGAAACAATTCGTACTCGACCAAGGAGAACAACGTGGTAAAACCCACTACTACACCAAAAGACGTCTTGCCAGGGCACGTGAGTGGTTACAAACGACGGCAAGAAACGCAAGAGAAGACGGAGCGGAAAGAGGAAACTGCAGCCCAAAAGAAGGGAGAGTGGCTGTTAGAGCGGCAGAGTGGCAGAAGAGCAAGAAAAAAGCACTTAAGGCTAGGCCGGATGCAATCATCATTTCCAAGGCGGGGGATGCGACGTACGCCGACATATTGCGTAAAGTGAGAAGATGCAACGAATTAAAATCCCTAGTGATGACGTCAAAACGGTTAGAAGAACGGCGCAAGGAGAGCTGTTACTAGAGCTGAAAAAATCGCAAGATGGGAAAACAAGCGCGCACCAAGCAGAAATTGAAGCGGTACTAAAGGAATCGGCTAAAGTTATAACAAAGTCCCAAATGGTCACACTACAGTGCAGAAATCTCGATGAGATTACTACGCCTGAGGAGATTTGCAACGCCCTCCACCAGCAATGCAACATCAAATTTCCAGATGTGACTGCCATAAAAAGCATACGCACAAGGTACAGTGGCACGAAGTCGGCACTTATAAGCCTTACAGCGGATGATGCCAATGCTGTTCTTAATACGCAAAGATGGGTTTCCTGCTGAATTAGAGAGCTCAAGCAAGAGAAACGCTGTTATAGGTGCTGGGGCTACGGGCATATAGCTCAGAAATGTAAGGAGACTGTAGATAGGTCTAGCCTATGCAGGAAATGCTACCAGGAAGGTCATAAGGCTGCAAGTTTGCGAAAGCAAAATGCGCGCTATGTTGGGGACAACATTCAGCAGGCAGTTTTAAGTGCCCACAACGAGAGGGCAGCAAAATGACTGTCTCATGAGGGTATTGCAGGTCAATTTAAACCATTGCGAGGCAGCCCAAGAGCTCTTATCCCAAACAGTATATGAAGGAGGATATGACATAGTGGTACTTTCTGAACAATACAAAAATCGCCAGGAGCAGGGTTGGCACTCAGATTCGGCAGGGAAAGCCTCAATGTGGGCACCAGGGAAATTTCTCCCACAGGAAAATATGACTCCAACGATATCAGGATTCACGTGGGCAAAAATCAACGGTATATACGTCTTCAGTTGCTATGCCCCTCCTAGCATGACCATCGCCGAGTTCGAAGACATGATATACGGGACCACCATTGAAGCACGAGGTAAACACCCGCTTTTAGTGTGTGGAGACTTCAATGCATGACCATCTGTGTGGGGAAGTAGACGAACCAACGAAAGAGGGAGAGTTCTTCTCGAAAGCCTTACTTTTTTGAGGCTAGAACTCCTAAATGAACCAGGGATATATACCTTCGATACAGGTACCAGACGATCCATTATAGATCTCACCTTCGCTAGCAGCGAAATAGCAAGACGAGCAAAATGGTCCATAAGCAACGTCTACACACACAGCGACCATAAAGCTATTACCGTAGAGCTGCTCGAAACTCCACGAACGGTAGCAACAAAACATCGGCAAAGTAGGAAATGGAAACAACACCTTTTCGACCCACAAATATTTGATATTATCTGCAAGGATGCCATAGTACGAGGATCGCATGCGGAAGACCAGTCGGTTCAAATCACTAAGTCGCTATATATGGCATGTGATGCTGCCATGCCCAGAAGTCGCGAAAAAGCCCAGCGCACTCCAGTATATTGGTTGAATGATGAAAGTGCGGAAGGGCGTAGAAAATGTCACAGAGCACGAAGAATAGCGCAGAGGGCACGCACATCACCACAATATGCGGAGTTACACAGCACCTATGTCGCACAAAGAAACGCACCTAAAATTCCCATATAAAAGAGCAAGAAGTTATGCTTTAGGGAACTGCTGGATAATATCGACCTAGATCCTTGGGGATCAGCCTACAGAACTGTGGTGGCCAAAGTTAAAGGACCGATATCACAGCAACCTACGTGCCCGATACTGATGAATACTATTGTTGAAACACGTTTCCCTTTGCAAGATCGCTGGGCTTATCCAAGCGAGGATCTAGAAAGGACGGAAATTCCGCAAATTACAGAGCAAGAGGTGCTGGACGCTGCAAAAAGAGTTGCTGATAACAAATTCCCAGTACCCGATGGAGCACCAAACATATCCCTTAAAACCGCGATCACAAATAGAGCTACATTATTACTGATCTTTTTTATGCCTGTATGCAAGAAGGCATGTTACCTCGCCCGTGGAAAGGACAAGGCTTGTCCTATTGCTGAAACATGGTAAACAGCCGAACGAACCATCCTCATATAGGCAAGTTTGTATGCTGGATTCCTTAGGGAATATTTTCGAGCGTATAATTAGTGAGCGCCTACACCTGACTCTAGAAAGACCAGGTGGGTTATCAATATGTATTTCGCAAATCAAGACCCACCGTAGATGCAATACAAACAGTCGTCAATATAGCTAGAGAAGCTATCTCTGGAGGCCAAAATAAAAGGAAGTTTTGTGCACTGATTACGTTGGACATCAAGAATGCTTTTAACACTGCGAACTGGATGCAGATAATGGCAGCGCTGCAAAGCTTACTTACGCAGAATAATAGGTAGCTATCTTAAAGACAGAGTACTTTGTGACATGGATCAAGGAGCAAAAGAGTACAAAATCACTGGAGGCGTCCCACAGGGATCTGTTCTCGGTCCAACGCTTTGGAATGTAATGTACGACGGGGTGCTAAAGATTGATCTACCAGAAACACGCAAATTGTGGGATATGCTGATGATATTGCAGTGGTAGTAGTGGCCAAGAAACTGGACCTGCTTCAAGCATTATGTAATGACGCCGTAGCAAGAATAAAGGAATGGCTGACCAATACGGGACTATCGTTGGCTAGCCAAAAGACGGAAGTGGTATTAGTAAGCTTCCAACGGTCGGCGAACGATTTAGTCTTAACTGTCGGGGATAATCAAATCACTTCAAAGGATTCTCTAAAATACTTGGGAGTGCACATTGACTCTAAGTTAACTTTCAAAGAGCACTTCAGAGCGGTGGGAGAGAAAATTACCAAAGTTAATGGAGCACTGATGTGAATAATGCCTAACATTGGTGGTCCGAGCGAAGCTGCGCGTCAGCTATTGTCCACAGTAACCAGCTCGACAATACTATACGCAGAACCAGTGTGGTATGGATTTAAACGGACCCATCAAAAAGATATATTAGCAGCATACCGACTTGCATCTATAAAAACAGCATGTGTTTATCGCACGGTGTCCGACGACACGATCCTGGTGCTAACCCGGAAAATCCCAGTGGACTTACTGACAAGCGAAAAGTCCGATCTGTATAATACTAATATCGAGCGACCATCTGAAGAAGCCAAGAAAAGAGCAAGGACACAAATAATAGCTAAGTGGCAAGAACGGTGGGAGGCCTCGAATAAAGGGCGTTGGACCTTCACGCTAGTTTGGAACGTAGCTCAATGGAATGAGCAGAAGCACGGCGAACTGAACTACAATCTCACGCAGATAATGAGTGGACATGGCGGTTTCAAAGAGTATTTATGTAAGCGTAGGATAGAGGAAGATCCTCATTGCCCAATGTCTACCACGGAGTTAGAAAACGCAGAACACGTTATGTTCCACTGCCCCCGTTTCCACGAGGAAAGACTCGCCTTGCATGGAGTCTTTAGGGAGGAACCTACCACGAGAAATTTAGTATCACAAATATGCAACAGGAAAGAGTGCTGGACTGCAGTGAGCAAAATTGCATTTATAGTAATGACACGCCTGATGGATGCTGAGAGGGAGCGCAGAGAAATGCGCATGCGAAGCAGTGGCGATTAAATCGACACTCGAAGCAAATAGCGGGAACCTGGACGCAGGGACAACAGTAGGCTCTTAAAAAATGAGAAATATGGAACGCCACCCTGAAGTAATGCGAAAGTCGTACTGGGGTGGGCGACGGTTCCAAAACGGGGCTGTTTTTAGTCTACGGCCACACGATTGCTGGGGCGGCAGCAATTATGGTGCATTAGGCATTTTTCATCCCCTCCCCCCCCCCCCCCCCCGCAAAAAAAAGACCCATTAGCTTAACATCATTTCTGCTAAAACCTTTGAGAGGCTGTTAGATGTGTACATAAATTCCATCGTGGATGAAAAGCTGCTCTTCACAACAAAACATTTGTACACCAAAGGCAAGTCGGTAGACACATCATTGCAGGTAATAACCATAGAGAAAGCCCTGGAATATAAGGAACATGCTCTAGGAGTCTTCTTAGACATTGCCGGGTCTTTCAACAATGTTTATAAATGGGTGATTATAGATGGTCTTAATTACATTAAAATACATGCATGCATGTTAAACTGCAGGAAGATTACATTACAATGAGGATTGCACGAAGCCACGAAATTAGTGGACAGGGGCACGCCGCAGGGAGGGGTGCTATCACCTCTGCTGTGGACGCTGGTCATTAACCAACTGCTCAGGTGATACGATGAGGGACCCGTAAAACTTACGGCTTACGCAGATGACGTTCGAATCGTCATAAGTGGAAAGTTCCTTTCAACGATTAGCTCTTTGATGGATCGGGCGCTTCGGGATATTCATACCTGGACATCTCATGTCGGGTTGACAGCCAACGCGGAGAAGACGGATATGGTCTTGTTTACAAAGAGGTTTAAGATCCCAAATTGGACCAAGCTCAAGTTAGGAGGGCTGACCCTTCAGGAGAAACCTTGCACAAAATATCTAGGAATCATCCTAGACAGTAAGCTGTCATAATGGATGCTCAACGTGGAGGAGAGGGTGAAGAAGGCCTCAACGGCACTTTATGCATGTAAGTATTGCTGGAGTGTACGCGGGGTTTATCGCCCTCTCTTTCTCATTGAGTTTTTACAGCGATTGTAAACCCTATTCTATACTATAAAGTTTTTGTTTGGTGGAAAGCCACACAAAAAACAACCTACCTCAAAAAATTAGAGGGGGTATGCAGACTATCATTGCTTAGCATTACGGGAGCCCTAAAAAAACCCCGATGGCTTCACTGTATGCCATTCTGCACATTCCACCTGTAGACTGGTAGCAAAGAACATGCCGCTAACAACTTCAACCAGGCTCAGTACCTCGGGGCAACTTGAGCGCCGACCATACGGCCATAGTAGTATAACGTCATCAATTACAGGACGAACAGACTACCTGATTTCCTATCTGCGCTTCGAGGAAGATCTTAAGGCCACAATAGAGGTGGTTGGCGCAAAGGTGCTCAAATGGCGGACGAGGCGATACATGTGTACACAGATTGTTCCAAATTAGTGGAAGGAGTAGGGCCTGCGGTATACTGTGATGATCCGGAAATAAACAGATCCTACAAGCCGCCAGATTACTGTTGCGTTTTTCGAGCGGAAATATTAGCCGTAATCAAAGCGGTAGTAACACTGGAAGAGAATAGCATAAACTGCAACCGTGTTAACTTTTATATTGACAGCCAAGCAGCAATTAAGGCAATAACGCAGAATCTAAAAGTGTGTTAGAGTGTAAGCAGTCTCTGGAAAAAATCGGGAATAATGGATTCCAGGGCATATGGGAACAGATGGGTATGAAAAAGCAGATGAACTAGCTAAAAAGGGCGCATCCCCTAAAGCTTGCTCCGTAGACGTCCCAATTGGATTGGGCGAGATGAGAAGGCGAGAGGTGCACATGATAGACCAAGCGGGAAAGGTGTGGGTTCAAGTACGTGGCTGTAAAGTGTCGAAGATTATGTGTAGGTCTTACAACCTTACACTAACAAAGTTGATTCTGTCATTCAAAAGAGAGGACTGTAGACTCATGACAGGTACTCTGACTGGACACTGCCTCCTGGCGTCACATGTCTTTAGATTGGACTTGGTCAGTGCTAGCAGATGTAAGAAGTGTGGGTTGGAGGAGGAAACGATTGAGCAAGTTTTGTGCTCATGTCCTGCGCTTGCCAGGGTAAGATTCCAGCTATTAGGAGTAATACAGCTGTCAGATCTAGAAGCTGCAAGTGGCTTAAATCCTAGAAAGCGTATTTGCTAAGAGGACGGAGTTATTTTATGACATGCACAGGTCCTGGTTTTTGATAGGGTTTTTCAGTTTGGTGGTTAAAACAAACTTCTGGTAACACTACGGACTCATTTAGTCTATGTGAGGTCCTCATGGACCGGCCAGTTTAACCAAACTTAGCCTAACACTACTGAAACAATTGTTGGATGCATGCTAAAAAGCAACGTAAATGGTTTGCGGCAGGCATGCTTAACCAACGAAACGATATCATTTCGTTACGATAATCAACGTTAATAAGCGAAACGAAATGACTTCGTTTCGCTTATTAACGTTAAGATCGTCAAATTAACGTACGCGTTAACGTTTGACGTTTATTAACGTTGATTATCGTAACGAAATGATATCGTTTCGTTGGTTAAGCATGCCTGGTTTGCGGCATGCGATGTAATAACGGAAATAATGAAGTGTCTGTGAAGTCTGGAAAGGCTCCAGCGCAGCAGCGAACATTAAACAAACCAGTTTTTGGGGTGGAGAAAAAACTGCAAAGGTAGGGGGATCGAGCTGGATGCAAGAACTCCGTACAATTAGCTTCGTCAGAATGATAAAATAGGAAAAGGCTGGAATATAGGAAAGATAAATCAAACTAGGCGACGTATTGGAGACAAGGCCTCTTCAACCGCTTGAAAAAGGCCCCAGGTGAAGGAATGAAGCACGGCTTGGAGACAAGGCCTCTTTAACCGTGTGACCAGCAGCAGTCAAGATACACTCGCGAAATAATGAAAAAACCGTAACGAAAACCTACGGATTGAAGACAAGACCTCTTCAACTATAAAAATAACGTGTAGGAGTGTAGACGCCGTAGCCCCACATGTAGTCAGGGTTTACCAACGGATTGGAGACAAAGCCTCTCCAACCGGTGGCACTAACTACGTGGGGAGAAAAGCCGTATTGCGGCCAAACAATAATAAATAAAAAAAAAATTATAAACAATTTTTGTTGTAATATCGGCCAACTGATTTGTATGATCGCGGGGTTGCATCGAGCTAAAGGCCTAACAATAATTATTTTATCATTACCCGCTATCTTACAAATCAGTAGGCCGATATAACAACAAAAATTGTTAATACATCCCAGAGCACGGGGAAAAAGTGTCAATAAAATATGACACTATGGCAACATTGCCATGAAACAAGTACAATTTTCACATCCATTCTGCAACAGATGTCGCAGTACTGTGAATATCAATTGGAAAGAACCAGAATAGGAGTAGACATAATGAAGACAAACAAAAAACCGCTGTGATAGCTGAATGGTTATAGCAGCGGCGCCTAAACGTTGCCGATGAAGGAAATTAGCAGTTCCCGAAATGGATCTATACAACGAGCTTTGGCAGTTGTCTAAATTTTTTCTTTCTTCTATTCTAATTTAAAATGTTTTTCAATTAAGAAAAAAATTTACCATAACAATAATAATGATATAATAATTATTGTTAGGCCTCTAGCTCGATTCAAACCCGCGATCTTACAAATCAGTAGGCCGATATAACAACAAAAATTGTTAATACATCCCAGAGCACGGGGAAAAAGTGTCAATAAAATATGACACTATGGCATCATTGCCATGAAACAAGTCCAATTTTCACATCCATTCTGCAACAGATGTCGCAGTGCTGTGAATATCAATTGGAAAGAACCAGAATAGGAGTAGACATAATGAAGACAAACAAAAAACCGCTGTGATAGCTGAAGGGTTATAGCAGCGGCGCCTAAACGTCGCCGATGAAGGAAATTAGCAGTTCCCGAAATGGATCTATACAACGAGCTTTTGCAGTTGTCTAAATTTTTTCTTTCTTCTATTCTAATTTAAAAATTTTTTCAATTAAGAAAAAAAATTTACCATATCAATAATAATGATAAAATAATTATTGTTAGGCCTCTAGCTCGATTCAAACCCGCGATCTTACAAATCAGTAGGCCGATATAACAACAAAAATTGTTAATACATCCCAGAGCACGGGGAAAAAGTATCAATAAAATATGACACTATGGCATCATTACCATGAAACAAGTCCAATTTTCACACCCATTCTGCAACAGATGTCGCAGTGCTGTGAATATGTGCCAACATGCTTACTTTTCTGCATGACGGTAACCCGTTTTGGGCTACTGACAGATTCTTGAACGCAACGAACGATGCGCAACACGTTTCAGCAAGAACATCTCAATTTGTAACTAAATTTCATTTATTAGTTGTAAGAGTATTATTTATGTAATAAATTTACTATGAATTTGGAGCTTTTAGGCCGATTTAATTAAATAAAACAAGTTTATTTTTTTATTTCCGACACGAAAATGTGTCGAAACGCGTCGGAAATAAAAAAATAAACTTGTTTTATTTAATTAAATCGGCCTAAAAGCTCCAAATTCATATTAAGTAGCTAAGCAAATATTTGGCCCAACTCAATCATATAATAAATTTACGTTGGATCAATAAACGTATAATTTAGCGTGACTACAGTAGTATCAATACAATCAAGTACACTACATTGGTGACCCCAAACTCAAAATGAGCACGCAAACACAAAACTCGAGCACCGAAAACACGGCAAACACATTTTCAAGTGTTTCAGAATTTGATCCAGGATTCAGCGAAAGCCCCGGTGGTATTATCTCAGTCCCTCGTGCAGTTAAATTACCCCCATTCTGGAAAGACAATTATGCAATATGGTTTATACAAGTCGAAGCCCCACTCGAGATAGCACAAATTCGCAGCGACATATCACAGTACCGGCATGTTTTGGTGCACTTGGACAATACTACCCTACCATTTGTGGCCGACATTGTTAAGGATGCATCAGCTGATGGTAAATTCCAGGCTTTGAAGACACGAATGCTTGACATGAGAAAGCAGCGAAAGCAAATTATGACGTCTGCTTCATAACACTGAGTTCACTGATGGAAAGCCATCACACTGTTTACTGCGTTTAAAAAGTTTAGCAGCTGGTATGGTGACCGAGAACATTCTGCCTACAGTTTTTCTGGAGCGGATGCCACAGAGCGTCCGTGGGATTTTGGCCGTCAGCGCCACTAACGACCTTGACAGCCTCGCTTTACAAGCAGACAAAATTTATGAAGTGCAAAATAACATAATGTCAGTGACTACCAAAGTGGGGCCCCCAACAGCTGACGGGGCAGTAGCATACAACGAAGCACAAAAATCCTTTGCACATAACATCGAAGAATTAACGTAAAAACAACAAAAGATGAAAAGGCGAGAGAGATGGGAAAGGACATATGCTATTATCACACACGATTCGGTGCTCAAGCAAAGAAGTGCTGACAACCCTGCAATTTCCGCAAAAGCAATTTAAACTAACAAGGCCGTCGGTCATCGTAGGCACAGCTGACGGCCCGTTCAATTCGCGTCTACAAATAACCGATTTAAAAAATCATCTCAAATTCTTGGTCGACACCGGCGCCGACATTTCGGTGCTACCCAGGGGCGTTCTCAATAATACTCCAACGAATTTAAAGAAGACTGATTTCACTCTCTTGCAGCAAATGGCTCTATAATAAGAACTTACGGCTTACATCAACTAACGCTCGACATTGGTCTGGGTCAAACTTTCAAGTGACAATTCACAGTCGCAGACGTTGCACATCCCATATTAGGTGCCGACTTCATCAAACATAACAACCTGCTCATCGATCTACGCAATCGGAGGCTGGTGCACTCTAACTCAAACGTTACTAGGTCACAGTATCCACGACCTCAAGCAGCAATGCAAGAAATGACAGCCAACGCGGAGATCCCAAATTGGACCAAGCTCAAGTTAGGAGGGGTGACCCTTCAGGAGAAACCTTGCACAAAATATCTAGGAATCATCCTAGACAGTAAGCTCTCATCGATGCTCAACGTGGAGGAGAGGGTGAAGAAGGCCTCAACGGCACTTTATGCATGTAAGTATTGCTGGAGTGTACGCGGGGTCTTACAACCTTACACTAACAAAGTTGATTCTGTCATTAAAAAGAGAGGACTGTAGACTCATGACAGGTACTCTGACTGGACACTGCCTACTGGCGTCACATGCCTTTAGATTGGACTTGGTCAGTACTAGCAGATGTAAGAAGTGCGGGTTGGAGGAGGAAACGATTGAGCAAGTTTTGTGCTCATGTCCTGCGCTTGCCAGGGTAAGACTCCAGCTATTAGGAGTGATACAGCTGTCAGATCTAGAAGCAGAAAGTGGCTTAAATCCTAGAAAGCTTATTTGCTAAGAGGACGGAGTTATTTTATGACATACATAGGTCCTGGTTTTTGATAGGGCTTTTCAGTTTGGTGGTTAAAACAAACTTCTGGTAACACTACGGACTCATTTAGTCTATGTGAGGTCCTCATGGACCGGCCAGTTTAACCTAACTTAGCCTAACACCACTGAAACAATTGTTGGATGCATGCTAAAAAGCAACGTAAATGGTTTGCGGCATGCGATGTAATAACGGAAATAATGAAGTGTCTGTGAAGTCTGGAAAGGCTCCAGCGCAGCAGCGAACATTAAACAAACCAGTTTTTGGGGTGGAGCAAGAACTCCGTACAATTAGCTTCGTCAGAATGATAAATTAGGAAAAGGCTGGAATATAGGAAAGATAAATCAAACTAGGCGACGTATTGGAGACAAGGCCTCTTCAACCGTTTGAAAAAGGCCCCAGGTGAAGGAATGAAGCACGGCTTGGAGACAAGTCGTCTTTAACCGTGCGACCAGCAGCGGTCAAGATACGCTCGCGAAATAATGAAAAAACCGTAACGGCAAACCTACGGATTGGAGACAAGACCTCTCCAACTATAAAAATAACGTGTAGGAGTGTAGACGCGGTAGCCCCACATGTAGTCAGGGTTTACCAACGGATTGGAGACAAGGCCTCTCCAACCGGTGGCACTAACTACGTGGGAAGAAAAGCCGTATTGCGGCGAAACAATAATAAATAATAAATTTAAAAAAAATTATAAACAATTTTGGTTGTAATATCGGCCAACTGATTTGTATGATCGCGGGGTTGAATCGAGCTAAAGGCCTAACAATAATTATTTTATCATTACCCGCTATCTTACAAATCAGTAGGCCGATATAACAACAAAAATTGTTAATACATCCCAGAGCACGGGGAAAAAGTGTCAATAAAATATAACACTATGGCATCATTGCCATGAAACAGGTCCAATTTTCACATCCATTCTGCAACAGATGTCGCAGTGCTGTGAATATCAATTGGAAAGAACCAGAATAGGAGTAGACATAATGAAGACAAACAAAAAACCGCTGTGATAGCTGAATGGTTATAGCAGCGGCGCCTAAACGTTGCCGATAAAGGAAATTAGCAGTTCCCGAAATGGATCTATACTTTGGCAGTTGTCTAAATTTTTTCTTTCTTCTGTTCTAATTTAAAAATTTTTTCAATTAAGAAAAAAAATTTACCATAACAATAATAATGATAAAATAATTATTGTTAGGCCTCTAGCTCGATTCAAACCCGCGATCTTACAAATCAGTAGGCCCATATAACAACAAAAATTGTTAATACATCCCAGAGCACGGGGAAAAAGTGTCAATAAAATATGACACTATGGCATCATTGCCATGAAACAAGTCCAATTTTCACATCCATCCTGCAACAGATGTCGCAGTGCTGTGAATATGTGCCAACATGCTTACTTTTCTGCATGACGGTAACCCGTTTTGGGCTACTGACAGATTCTTGAACGCAACGAACGATGCGCAACACGTTTCAGCAAGAACATCTCAATTTGTAACTAAATTTCATTTATTAGTTGTAAGAGTATTATTTATGTAATAAATTTACGTTGGATCAATAAACGTATAATTTAGCGTGACTACAGTAGTATCAATACAATCAAGTACACTACATTGGTTACCCCAAACTCAAAATGAGCACGCAAACACAAAACTTTAGCACCGAAAACACGGCAAACACATCTTCAAGTGTTTCAGAATTTGATTCAGGATTCAGCGAAAGCCCCGGCGGTATTATCTCAGTCCCTCGTGCAGTTAAATTACCCCCATTCTGGAAAGACAATTATGCAATATGGTTTATACAAGTCGAGGCCGCACTCGAGATAGCACAAATTCGCAGCGACATATCACAGTACCGGTATGTTTTGGTGCACTTGGACAATACTACCCTAACATTTGTGGCCGACATTGTTAAGGATGCACCAGCTGATGGTAAATTCCAGGCTTTGAAGACACGAATGCTTGACATAAGAAAGCAGCGAGAGCAAATTATGACGTCTGCTTCATAACACTGAGTTCACTGATGGAAAGCCATCACACTGTTTACTGCGTTTAAAAAGTTTAGCAGCTGGTATGGTGACCGAGACATTCTGCCTACAGTTTTTCTGGAGCGGATGCCACATAACGTCCGTGGGATTTTGACCGTCAGCGCCACTAACGACCTTGACAGCCTCGCTTTACAAGCAGACAAAATTTATGAGGTGCAAAATAACATAATGTCAGTGACTACCAAAGTGGGGCCCCAACAGCTGACGGGGCAGTAGCATACAACGAAGCACAAAAATCCTTTGCACATGACATCGAAGAATTAACTGCTCAGGTACAAGCGCTCACGACGGCGGTAAAAACAACAAAAGGTGAAAAGGCGAGAGAGATGGGAAAGGACATATGCTATTATCACACACGCTTCGGTGCTCAAGCAAAGAAGTGCCGACAACCCTGCAATTTCCGCAAAAGCAATTTAAACTAACAAGGCCGTCGGTCATCGTACGCACAGCTGACGGCCCGTTCAATTCGCGTCTACAAATAACCGATTTAAAAAATCATCTCAAATTCTTGGTCGACACCGGCGCACAGTGTTTCGTGTAGAACAAGCTAGCTGGACAAAATTATTTTATGAGATTTTCCGTTTCATATGCAGTCATTTATTACAACTACGTCATTTTTTTCAGCCATATGTTCTATTTTTTTTCCAAAATTTTACTTCATATGCATACATTTGCTTATTTCATATACAGTAACTCATGTGGATAAGTGACATAGATCCAAAAAAATTGAATGGAATACAAATCTCAATACTCTAAAAAATTCTAAAAATTCGGAAAAAAAATTAAAATTTTTTATGAAAATTCGTCGAATTTTTTAAATATAATTTAGTTTTTGTTATAGAGCGTGACAAATTATCTTATGGGAAATTAGTTAAAATAAATTTGCGAAAATTGTAAGAATTATCCAAAAAGGGGTGTCTACTTATTTATGTGAGTGACTGTACATATGTATATACATATTTTGTATTTATTTGAGTATTTATCCTGGCACTACAATTTTTACAGAATTATTTTATAGTACCAGTCAGGAATGTAAAAGTGAATTACAATAATAATAATAACAATGTAAATAATTAAATTAATTGTGTCAAAATTAGTTATTACAAAAACTTAAAAGTAAAGTATCATACAAAGTAGAAAAGACAATAGATTTAAATTGAATAAAACCTGATCCAACAAAAAGTTATAGGTTAGGTTATCTTTTATAATTATGCTATTATTCGCTATCACCACTTTCATTGGATGAGTCACTTGTGGAATAGTCATGAACATCAACAACACTACTGTGAAAGCTTGAAACAACTGGGGTATTTATTGACTCCTCAACATTATCGGGGGACAGTCAATTTAAGACTTCTGAAGTCAGACTTTTAAATTTTTTCTTAGGTATCTCCCTAAAACTGTTAACTAAAGGATCCGATGTTATAAGCAACATATTCATAAGATCTCTATTCGTGGCTTCACGCGTCTGCTTTTGTGTGTTATAATCCCTGAATCGTCTCAAATCTTTGTTACAGGCTTCCTGTGCTTCCTCGGAAAGTTGGCCAATAGGTAAAATTGCTAATTTTATAATTTCAGTACTATGCACTAAGAATTTATGAACTGTAACAGGCATATTAAACCATGGATAGAGATATATGTATAGTTTTTTAGTCTCGACCGCAAATTTTTCAAATCTTTGGATATTTATATTGTACCCAGATGCTAATGCGCGAAGGAGAGTGTCGAATCTTTTGATTAGCGTTACATCCAATCCCGTAATCTCAGCACTAGCCTCAGAATTTTCGAAAAACCCACGAGCAGTGTTGCCGTCATTGGTATTGCCGAAACCTGGTTTTGATTTATCTTCATCAATCCATTGTATGTACCTGTTTTTATGCCTTGGTGACTGGTGCGGTAGGTTGTGGCAGGTTGAAGTCAATGATCTTCGCCTTTTTGCTTTTGGTGTGCTCTTGTTGACCTTGCGCGTTTATTTTTGTATGTTTTATGGCCACGTGTTTGTTCCCTGTACCAGGGAATTGGTTTTGCCGTTTGTATATCAGCTTTAAAGGTTCAAATATCTCGTCGGAGCTGGTACGTACATATGTACATCCTATTTGATATGTAGAGATAACTAAATCTACACAAAAAAAAATTAAAAATAGATGCGCAAAGAATTCGCAATGGTTTTTTCTTTCGACTATTAGAGAATACTTGCGACTATAACATATGTAAAATTAAGCCCGGATGTCCGCGGATGTATGTAACTTTTTTGTCCCTAAAGTTAAAAATATAGGGGAAAAATACCTTTTCTTCTTAATAACGGAATGTTAAATATATTGAAAACACTCTAATTGTGAAAGAATTACTATTAAAAAATTTTACTTACCTTCGAACTTAGAATCCATCAAAAAAATTATGTAAAAGTGTTCACTTAAAAGAAATATGAATCTTAATATTCAACAAAAATTTTGCAAATTAATCAATGCATTTTACGGCCACTCCTTCCTTCTTACTTCAATTACTCAATATATATGAGCAAAAATCTCAAAAAAAAACCAAAAATCCCGTTATCTTGTTTGTTTTCTTTCATTTCTCGTTACACTTTTCTTGGAATAAGAACTTTGTTTTTGTCCAGCTAGCTTGTTCTACACGAAACACTGTGCGGCGCCGATATTTCGGTGCTACCCAGGAGCGTTCTCAATAATACTCCAACGAATTTAAAGAAAACTGATTTCACTCTCTTGCAGCAAATGGCTCTATAATAAGAACTTACGGCTTACATCAACTAACGCTCGACATTGGTCTGGGTCAAACTTTCAAGTGACAATTCACAGTCGCAGACGTTGCGCATCCCATATTAGGTGCCGACTTCATCAAACATAACAACCTGCTCGTCGATCTACGCAATCGGAGGCGGGTGCACTCTAACTCAAACGTTACTAGGTCACAGTCTCCACGACCTCAAGCAGCAATGCAAGAAATGACCGCCAACGCGGAGATCCCAAATTGGACCAAGCTCAAGTTAGGAGGGGTGACCCTTCAGGAGAAACCTTGCACAAAATATCTAGGAATCATCCTAGACAGTAATGCGGCAGTTACCCACCGACGTGTGCCGTACGTAAGGACGTTTGTCGTACGAAGCACGTTTGACCGAACTCTCAAGCCCGTAGGAATCAATGTGTGTGTCTGTGTACATGTACATAAGATATTTGTGTGTGTATTGTTTACAGATAAGCACTGTTGCCATTGACCATTTTGCATGTATGCTTATGGAAACATCAACTTTTTCCAATTTAATTTTTGATATTGTAAAAGGCCGGAATACTTATAAATAAGTATAAATAGATTAAATATTTATAATCAGCACTTTTACATAATTATTTCGAATTATTTTCACAATTTTTCAAACTTTAATTAGGCGTTTTTGCATAAAATTGCAAACGGTCAAAAATTAGCGCACAAAAGTTTACTAGGCAACTCTGTCTAGTGAGAGAGCGATCAGCTGACACGTTCTTACGGAAAAAATCAAAATTGTTTTGATTTCTACGTTCCGGGCTACGTACGTACGGGCGTTGCACGTCGGTGAGTTTTCGTTTACATTGCACACTCATAAGATAGGTCGTGTCAGCTGACACGTTTTTTCTACGTACGTTCGTGAGTAACCACGGCTTAAGCTGTCATGGATGCTCAACGTGGAGGAGAGGGTGAAGAAGGCCTCAACGGCACTTTATGCATGTAAGTATTGCTGGAGTGTACGCGGGGTTTATCGCCCTCGCTTTCTCATTGAGTTTTTACAGCGATTGTAAACCCTATTCTATACTATAAAGTTTTTGTTTGGTGGAAAGCCACACAAAAAACAACCTACCTCAAAAAATTAGAGGGGGTATGCAGACTATCATTGCTTAGCATTACGGGAGCCCTAAAAAACCCCCGACGGCTGCACTCTATGCCATTCTGCACATTCCACCGGTAGCAAAGAACATGCCGCTAACAACTGCAACCAGGCTCAGTACCTCGGGGCAGCTTTAGCGCAGACCATACGGCCATAGTAGTATAGCGTCATCAATTACAGGACGAGCAGACGACCCGATTTCCTATCTGCGCTTCGAGGGAGATCTTAAGGCCACAATAGAGGTGGTTGGCGCAAAGGTGCTCAAATGGCGGACGAGGCGATACATGTGTACACAGATGGTTCCAAAGTAGTGGAAGGAGTAGGGTCTGCGGTATACTGTGATGATCCGGAAATAAACAGATCCTACAAGCTGCCAGATTACTGTTGCGTTTTTCGAGCGGAAATATTAGCCGTAATCAAAGCGGTAGTAACACTGGAAGAGAATATCATAAACTGCAAACCGTGTTAACTTTTATATTGACAGCCAAGCAGCAATTAAGGCAATAACGCAGCATCTAAAAGTGGGTTAGAGTGTAAGCAGTCTCTGGAAAAAATCGGGAATATTGGATCCCAGGGCATATGGGAACAGATGGGTATGAAAAAGCAGATGAACTAGCTAAAAAGGGCGCATCCCCTAAAGCTTGCTCCGTAGACGTCCCAATTGTGTTGGGCGAGATGAGAAGGCGAGAGGTGCACATGACAGACCAAGCGGGAAAGGTGTGGGTTCAAGCACGGGAATGTAAAGTGTCGAAGATTATGTGTAGATCTTACAACCTTACACTAACAAAGTTGATTCTGTCATTAAAAAGAGAGGACTGTAGACTCATGACAGGTACTCTGACTGGACACTGCCTCCTGGCGTCACATGCCTTTAGATTGGACTTGGTCAGTGCTAGCAGATGTAAGAAGTGCGGGTTGGAGGAGGAAACGATTAAGCAAGTTTTGTGCTCATGTCCTGCGCTTGCCAGGGTAAGACTCCAGCTATTAGGAGTGATACAGCTGTCAGATCTCGAAGCAGCAAGTGGCTTAAATCCTAGAAAGCTTATTTGCTAAGAGGACGGAGTTATTTTATGACATGCATAGGTCCTGGTTTTTGATAGGGGTTTTCAGTTCGGTGGTTAAAGCAAACTTCTGGTAACACTACGGACTCATTTAGTCTATGTGAGGTCCTCATGGACCGGCCAGTTTAACCTAACTTAGCCTAACAATACTGAAAAAATTGTTGGATGCATGCTAAAAAGCAACGTAAATGGTTTGCGGCATGCGATGTAATAACGGAAATAAAGTGTCTGTGAAGTCTGGAAGACCTCCAGCGCAGCAGCGAACATTAAACAAACCAGTTTTTGGGGTGGAGAAAAAACTGCAAAGGTAGGGGGATCGAGCTGGATGCAAGAACTCTATACAATTAGCTTCGTCAGAATGATAAAATAGGAACAGGCTGGAATATAGGAAAGATAAATCAAACTAGGCGACGTATTGGAGACAAGGCCTCTTCAACCGTTTGAAAAAAGCCCTAGGTCAAGGAATGAAGCACGGCTTGGAGACAAGGCCTCTTTAACCGTGTGACCAGCAGCGGTCAAGATACACTCGCGAAATAATGAAAAAACCGTAACGGCAAACCTACGGATTGGAGACAAGAACTCTCCAACTATAAAAATAACGTGTAGGAGTGTAGACGCGGTAGCCCCACATGTAGTCAGGGTTTACCAACGGATTGGAGACAAGGCCTCTCCAACCGGTGACACTAACTACGTGTGGAGAAAAGCCGTATTGCGGCCAAACAATAATAAAAAATAAATACAAAAAAAATTATAAATAATTTTTGTTGTAATATCGGCGAACTGATTTGTATGATCGCGGGGTTGAATCGAACTAAAGGCCTAACAATAATTATTTTATCATTACCCGCTATCTTACAAATCAGTAGGCCGATATAACAACAAAAATTGTTAATACATCCCAGAGCACGGGGAAAAAGTGTCAATAAAATATGACACTATGGCATCATTGCCATGAAACAAGTCCAATTTTCACATCCATTCTGCAACAGATGTCGCAGTGCTGTGAATATCAATTGGAAAGAACCAGAATAGGAGTAGACATAATGAAGACAAACAAAAAACCGCTGTGATAGCTGAATGGTTAGAGCAGCGGCGCCTAAACGTTGCCGATGAAGGAAATTAGCAGTTCCCGAAATGGATCTATACAGCGAGCTTTGGCAGTTGTCTAAATCTTTTCTTTCTTTTATTGTAATTTAAAAATTTTTTCAATTAAGAAAAAAATTTACCATAACAATAATAATGATAAAATAATTATTGTTAGGCCTCTCGCTCGATTCAAACCCGCGATCTTACAAATCAGTAGGCCGATATAACAACAAAAATTGTTAATACATCCCAGAACACGGGGAAAAAGTGTCAATAAAATATGACACTATTGCATCATTGCCATGAAACAAGTCCAGTTTTCACATCCATTGCAACAGATGTCGCAGTGCTGTGAATATGTGCCAACATGCTTACTTTTCTGCATGACGGTAACCCGTTTTGGGCTACTGACAGATTCTTGAACGCAACGAACGATGCGCAACACGTTTCAGCAAGAACATCTCAATTTGTAACTAAATTTCATTTATTAGTTGTAAGAGTATTATTTATGTAATAAATTTACGTTGGATCAATAAACGTATAATTTAACGTGACTACAGTAGTATCAGTACAATCAAGTACACTACATTGGTGACCCCAAACTCAAAATGAGCACGGAAACACAAAACTCGAGCACCGAAAACACGGCAAACACATCTTCAAGTGTTTCAGAATTTGATTCAGGATTCAGCGAAAGCCCCGGTGGTATTATCTCAGTCCCTCGTGCAGTTAAATTACCCCCATTCTGGAAAGACAATTATGCAATATGGTTTATACAAGTCGAAGCCGCACTCGAGATAGCACAAATTCGCAGCGACATATCACAGTACCGGTATGTTTTGGTGCACTTGGACAATACTACCCTACCATTTGTGGCCGACATTGTTAAGGATGCACCAGCTGATGGTAAATTCCAGGCTTTGAAGACACGAATGCTTGACATAAGAAAGCAGGGAAGGCAATTTTTGACGTCTGCTTCATAACACTGAGTTCACTGATGGAAAGCCATCACACTGTTTACAGCGTTTAAAAAGTTTAGCAGCTGGTATGGTGACCGAGAACATTCTGCCTACAGTTTTTCTGAAGCGGATGCCACAGAACATCCGTGGGATTTACAAGCAGACAAAATTTATGAGGTGCAAAATAACATAATGTCAGTGACTACCAAAGTGGGGCCCCCAACAGCTGACGGGGCAGTAGCACAAAACGAAGCACAAAAATCCTTTGCACATAACATCGAAGAATTAACTGCTCAGGTACAAGCGCTTACGACGGCGGTAAAAACAACAAAAGATGAAAAGGCGAGAGAGATGGGAAAGGACATGTGCTATTATCACACACGATTCGGTGCTCAAGCAAAGAAGTGCCGACAACCCTGCAATTTCCGCAAACGCGATTTAAACTAACAAGGCCGTCGGTCATCTTCGTAGGCACAGCTGACGGCCCGTTCACTTCGCGTCTACAAATAACCGATTTATAAAATCATCTCAAATTCTTGGTCGACACCGGCGCCGACATTTCGGTGCTACCCAGGGGCGTTCTAAATAATACTCCAACGAATTTAAAGAAAACTGATTTCACTCTCTTGCAGCAAATGGCACTATAATAAGAACTTACGGCTTACATCAACTAACGCTCGACATTGGTCTGGGTCAAACTTTCTAGTGACAATTCACAGTCGCAGACGTTGCGCATCCCATATTAGGTGCCGACTTCATCAAACGTAACAACCTGCTCGTCGATCTACGCAATCGGAGGCTGGTGCACTCTAACTCAAACGTTACTAGGTCACAGTCTCCACGACCTCAAGCAGCAATGCAAGAAATGACGGCCGCACACGTTACATCCGCCACTTATAACAGTTATGTGGAACGCCTCCTCCAGGAGTTCGAGGGAATCACCAAACTGACTAGTCCCCTCTCGGCTAAGCATAGCGTAAAGCACCACATAACTACGCAGGGTACACCTGTCGCAAAAAGGGCGCGTCGGTTCGCTGGAGAAAAATTAGCAGCAGCAAAAAAAGAATTCGACAGTATGTTAAAACAAGGTATTTGCGTTCCGTCAAAGAGCTAATGGGCCAGCCCAGTACATCTTGTGCGAAAAAAAGATGGAAATTGGCGCACTTGTGGTGACTACCGACGACTAAACAGAGTCACAGTGCCCGACAGGTATCCCATTCCGCATCTCCGAGACTTCACATACTTAATGAATGGCTGCAGTGTGTTCGCATTACTGGATCTTACGCGAGCATACTACCAGATTCCAGTAGCGCCTGAAGACCGACCGAAAACAGCGGTAATAACACCCTTCGGCCTTTTCGAATTCAACGTAATGACATTCGGCTTATGTAACGCTGCACAGTCATTTCAAGGATTAATGGATTCCGTATTTCGAGACTTGCAGTTGTTCATATTTACATCGACGACATCTTGATAGCATCTAAGTCGATGGAGGAACACAAAAACACCTAAGAATTGTGTTCGACCTCCTCAGACAGCACGGCCTTTCCATTAATGTCAACAAATGTTCGTTCGCACAAGAGGTGGTCTACCTCGGACATACAATCGAAAGAGCAGGACTTAAGCCAACCACGCAGCGCATAGCAACAATGCGAAACTACCCGAAACCACAAACAATTGCTGAGCTTCGACGTTTTTTAGGCTCATGGAACTTTTATAGGCTAAACATTCCTCGAGCTTCGGAAATTCAGGCTCCACTAATCGCCCTCACCGTGGGAGCTAAAAAGAACGACAAACGTCCGGTGGGATGGAATGAAACAACACCAAAAGCCTTTGATGACTGTAAAATGGCATTGGTAGATGCCGTCCAGCTGGCATACCCAGCAATGGAGGCTGCTTTAACGCTTCGCTGCGATGCATCTGATCAGGCGATAGGGGCGGCACTGGACCAATCTATCAACGGTATGATACAACCTTTAAGGTTCTATATGGCTAAACTCAGTAAGACTGAACGAAACTATAGCGCCTATGATCGTGAACTATTAGCTATCTTCAAAGAATTCTTTAAACATCTGTTAGAGGGCAGAAACGTCACAGTTATTACCGACCAACGCCCAATCTCATTTGCGTTAGATCAAAGCTCTGATAAGGCTTCGGCCCGGCAACAACGCCAACTTCAGTATATCAGTCAGTTTACCAGCACGATAGTACATACACCGGGACATAAAAACACGGTAGCCGATGCGCTGTCGCGGATTAATACCATAACCCTCCCTGTGAGCATATCAGCTAGAGAGATCAAAGACGAACAACATAACGATTAGGAACTACACCATCTGCTACGTTCAAGTTCAACATCTCTGTAACTACGCAAACTCAAAATTGATGATTAAGATGCCGAGTTGTACTGTGACGTATCGACGCGCAAGGTAAGGACATACATACCCTCGTCACTACGACGAAAGTTGTTCGACCTAATTCACAACATCTCGCACCCCAATGGACGAGCCACACAAAAGCTCGTAAGTCAACAATACGCGTGGCCACATATGAATCCGGTGGGTCCGTACATGTTTGTCATGCCAACGTAGCAAGGTACACCGTCATGAAAGAAACATTCCGCAACACATCGAGGTACCGAGTGAGTGTTTCAAACACGTTCACGTCGACATCACAATCATGCCATTTTGCGACGGATACAGATACTGCCTGACGATAATCGATCGCTTCACCCGTTGGCCTGAAGCAATACCCCTAAAAGACATCTATACCGACACAGTTACTTACTTTCTTACTTAATTGGCGCTTAACCGTCTAAACGGTTATGGCCGTCAACAAGGCGGGCCAGTCGCTCCTTCGCTCCGCCAACCGGCACCAATTAGTCACACCAAAGGAGTTTAAATCGTTTTCCACCTGGTCCTTACAACGGAGTGGGGGCTGCCCTCTACCTCTGCTTCCATAGGCGGGTTTCGATGAAACACTTTCTTGGCCGGAGCATCATCTTTCAATCGCATAACATGGCCTAGCCAGCGCAGCCGCTGCGTTTTAATTCGCTGGACTATGTTGATGTCTGATGTTGTTGCTAGCGTTGATGCTGGTTCCCAAATAAACGAAGTCTTACTATTTCGAAATTATGGCTGCCAACAGTAGCGTGGTTGCCAAGGCGCATATGCGCTAAATCTTTGCTCGATGACAGCAGGTACTTCGTTTTGTCCTCATTCACCATCAAACCCATATTTACCGCTTCTTTTTCCAGTTTGGAGTAAGCAGAACTAACACCACGGATGTTTAGGCCGATTATATCAATGTCATCAACATATGCCAGTAATTGCACGCTTTTATAGCATATGGTTCCAGTCCGGTTAAGTTCTGCAGCTAGTATAATTTTCTCCAGCATCAAATTAAATAAATCGCACGATAGGGGGTCACCCTGTCTGAATCCTCGTTTAGTTTCGAACGGCTCGGAGAGGTCCTTCACAATTCTGACTGAGCTGATGGTGTTGCTCAACGTAATTTTGCACAGCCGTATAAATTTTGCGGGGAAACCAAATGCAGACATAGCGGCATAAAGGCAGCTCCTTTTCGTGCTGTCGAAGGCGGCTTTAAAATCAACGAAGAGGTGATGTGTGTCGATTCTCTTTTCACGGGTTTTTTTCCAAGATTTGGCGCATTTTGAAAATCTGGTCGATGGTAGATTTACCAGGTCTGTAGCCGCACTGATAAGGTCCAATCAGCCGATTCACGGTGGGCTTCAATCTTTCGCACAATACACTTGAAAGGACCTTATATGCGATATTAAGAAGGCTGATTCCACGATAGTTTTGCAGTATCCCTCTTCTTGTGGACTGGGCAAAGAACACTTAGATTCCAACCGTCGGGCATGCACTCGTCCGCCCATATTTTGCTAAGAAGCTGCTGCATGCGCCTTACCAACTCAACGCTGCCGTACTTGAATAGCTCCGCAGGCAATCCATCAGCGCCCACGGCCTTGTTGTTGTTGTTATATCGGCCTACTGATTTGTAAGATCGCGGGTTTGAATCGAGCTAAAGGCCTGAAAATAATTATTTTATCATTATTATTGTTATGATAAATTTTTTCTGAAATGAAAATGAAACAAGTCCAATTTTCACATCCATTCTGCAACGGATGTCGCAGTGATGTGAATATCAATTGGCGAGAACCAGAATAGAAGTAGACATAAAGAAGACAAACATAAAACCGCTGTGACAGCTGAATGGTTATAGCAGCGGCGCCTAAACGTTGCCGATGAAGGAATTTGGCAGTTCCCGAAATGGATCTAAACAACGAGCTTAGGCAGTTGTCTAAATTTCCTTTCTCTCTTCTATTCTAATTTAAAAATTAATAATAAAATAATTATTGTTAGGCCTTTAGCTCGATTCAAACCCGCGATCTTAAAAAAATTATAAATATAAAACAAACAAAAAATTTAGAGAGAAGAAAATTGTTTATAAAAAAAATAAATATATACATATATAAAAACAAAGCTACAATGCAAGTGTCGAACGCACAGCCCGTGTAACAGACATGCAACAAAGACTCTATGTACATTGTTTAAGGTATGTTTGCAAATATTCGTAGATGTAGTGTGTCAAACATATTGAGGTAGTAAGCAGGGTGTCATAGCTTCAACTATGCTGTCCGACTATCAAAGTACAGCAACGTGACCCCGACAGACGTAGAGCTTAGTGCTCAACCTACCTCCCGACGGAATACTTGACGGCAGTACCGGGGGTAAATGGTACTCAGACGGTAGGAAGTTTAGTGCAGTTAACGGTATGCTGGACCTCGATGTCATTGAAGGAAGTTACAACGTCAATTATTCTAGTGGAAAAGTCCAGGAAGAAGCGTTTGTGCGTAGATATGAGAAAACTCAATAAACGCACCAAGAAAGATCCGTACCCACCTCCACATATCGAAGGGATACTAGCACGTTAGCAAGAAACATATTTCATATCGGGGATTGATCTAAAGAACGTCTTTTGGCAGATTCCACTAGAAAAATCCTCGACGGAAAAGACTGCGTTCGCGGTTCTGGAGTGGCCGCTTTTCCCGCAGCGGTTGTGCAGGCGCTTCATACCAAACTTTTCTACTATTGCGGCACCATGACCCAAGACTTTCGCGATGACGGAAGAAACAGTTGAAGCGTTCGGCAAGCTTAAGGGTGCGCTAACGTCTACAGATGTTCTAGTTAATCCAGATCTTTCAAAACATTTTTACATACAGTGTGATGCGTTGACGCTCGGTAGCGAGACGACGAAGGAAACAATCGACCTATTGCGTTTATGCCGCAAAATTTAAAATCCGTCCAGCAAAACTGTACTATTACGGAATTAAAATGCTTAGCCGCAGTCATGAGCGTACGTAGAAGGATTACCATTCGAATGCACATGGAACAGGCTGACGAGCCGGAGAGCACGATGGACGTCAATAGAATTTTCAGCGAATCGTATGCGACGCTGAAACGGCATGTGCCCAATTTACGTGCAGTGGACGGCGTAGTACACAAGAGAATACACCCGAGGTGCGCAGAAGAGATAGAGGAGTCTGCCAGAAGGGTATGAATACCGGAATGACTTACGTTTAAAAAAGGAAAATGACGCAAAAATGGTCGGTCGGCTACGGCGGTATGGCAAAAACGTTGTATAGACTGCGTGCCAAGTGTTTCTGGCTTATCATGATAGGAAAAGTTTCGTTGCGTGCCGACGTGTTGTCGATCGCTCTGTGTATCTAATTATTTTGCAATGCTTAAGTGTATAAGTTGTCATATGGAATTGTTGAGAGAAGATTTTATCTCATGTAGTATCTGTGGTCATAAAGTACATTTAAAATGTGGTAAATTAAATAATTCTGCAGCAAACCTTTTAAAATCAAATACGAATCTAATGTTTAAATATGACAATTGCGTGAATAGCACAATATCAATATGTCTCTCAGAGTTCAATAAAGTATGCTCATCACTGGCAGAAATTCAACAAATATTTGTTGGCGCCATTAACAATCATATTTCTATGGCAAAAAAACTGAGTGATAACAGCAGCAATGCAACGAAGACACGTTCTCATGTCATCGTGTTTACTTTCTTCTGATTCGTATACCGAAACAACAGCTAAACGTTCCGTCACTGATGGTGAACTTTCGCCTGCTAAGTCAGCTAAACGTTAGCTTTCTTATGCTTCTGTTTGTAACAAAGCAAATAATAATATCGATGCAAATGATAATTGTGATCGCCCACTTGTACAAACTCCTGTTATCACTGGCAACAACAATTTCACGTTGTTTTTGAAAATTGAGGAACCAGCTGATGAAAGTGTTGTTATTGTAAACGTTGATAACAGTCATAGTGATGTATAAAATACCAAAACTGCTGATTCTTGAACCGAGAAGAGTAGCAACGACAATGATGTGCAACCAGCTCATCAGAAGGTAGCTATCGCAAAAAATAATACTAATGATAAACACGTTCGCATTATTGGCTCAAATGCCAACTCTGAACTTTATGTTGCCGCCAAAACTAAGTGGCTGTATATTGGTTCCTTTTTGCCATCAGTCACGGAAAATAATATAATTTACTATGTTTCCAAACACTCTGGGATACAGAAAGGGTTGCTTTCATTCCACAGGCTTATTAGGAATGGTACTGCCGTGGAATCATTAAAACGAATCACCTTTAAACTTGGTGTTCCCGAATCCTGGTTTGTTCAAACCTGAGCTTTGGCCTGCTAGTGTGGCCGTTTGCCCTTTTCGGTTTCGCCAAAAACCAGTTCTTCGAAAATCGTAACTATTGAATCTAACTTAGGTATCCTTAGACCTATTCAGTTAAAGTCTAAATATACGCTTTATTATCAGAATGTAAGTGGAATGCGCACGAAATCATCGCAATTATATAGTAATGTAATTTCACATGACTATGATATAATAGCTTTGACAGAGACGTGGTTCACTGGAAATTTTTATACTCAGCTGAGCAGTGCTCACAGAGTATATTAATTTTGTTCGCATAACGGTACCCGTAACGGCATAAACTAATCGAGATAGATATAGACTTTTAAATATCAAAATGATCTGGGTGAAAAAAGAAATTCATTTAGCCATGTCCGTCCGTCCGTCTGTCTGTAAACACGATAACTTAAGTAAATTTTGAGGTATCTTAATGAAATTTGGTATGTAAGTTCCTGTGCACTCATCTCAGATCATTATGTAAAATGAACGAAATTGGACTATAACCACGCCCACTTTTTCGATATCGAAAACTTCGAAAAACCGAAAAAGTGGGATAATTCATTACCAAAGACAGGTAAAGCGATGACATTTGGTAGGTGGGTTGACCCTATGACGCAGAATAGAAAATTAGTAAAATTTTGAACAATAGGGGTGGCACCGCCTACTTTTAAAAGAAGGTAATTTAAAAGTTTTGTAAGTTGTAATTTGGCAGTCGTTGAATATATCATGATGAAATTTGGCAGGAACGTTATTCCTGTTACTATATGCGTGCTTAATAAAAATTAGCAAAATCGGATGACGTACACGCCCACTTTTTGAATTTTTAAGTCAAATTTTAATTTCGCCTACTCAATAGATGGGAAAATATTACAAAGGAATACGCTGTTTAAGGACTTAGGGCTTATTTTTGATTCGAAACTAACTTTTATAAAGCATATCGACCATATTGTGTCTAAAGCTTTCTCAATGGTTGGCTTCATACGTCGTAACTCCGACGAATTATCTGACCCAATGACCCTAAAATCACTGTATATCTCGTTGGTGCGTAGCGTTCTAGACTATTGCTGCATTATTTGGAGTCCATACTTCCAAATTCACTCTCACAAAATAGAAAGGGTGCAAAAAATGTTTACAAAGTTGGTTTATGTAAACTTAGTTGGCCTGACGGCATGCCTAATTATCTAGGAAGGCGTAAACTGCTAGGATTGACAAGCTTATCAGACAGAAGGAGATACTTTTCAATAATGTTCATATATAACATCATCAATGATAAAGTAAATTGTACTCAAATCTATGAGTCAATAAATTTTAACCATACAACGCGTGAACTTAGACAGGTGAGACCTTTTACTGTTCCTGCGCATAGATCTACCTATGCATATAATGAGCCAATATCGAGATCCATTCGATTATGCAACACATATTCGGAGGCTATTGATTTTAATTTGAGTATAAATACCTTCAAACAAAATTTGTTTAAAATATTTAATTAATCAAGCAGTCTGTAAGATTGTCCGCAGACGAAGAAATAAATAAATAAATAAAATAGAATTGAATATTTACAGTATATAAGTAAGTTACGTCAACAATCCATTCCAGTAATGATATGGTTCAACAAAATACAAAAATAAAAGAAATTTTCAAAATGGGTGTGGCGCCGCCCTTTTTCATTTAATTTGCCTATAGTACTTTTAATGCCATAAGTCGAACAAAAATTTACCAATCCTTGTGAAATTTGGTAGGGGTATAGATTCTATGACGATAACTATTTGTGAAATGCGCGAAATCGGTTGAAGCGAAACCTAGTTTTTATACACAGTCAACCGTCTGTCCTTCCGCTCGGCCGTTAACACGAAAACTTGAGCAAAAATCGATATATCTTTACCAAACTTAGTGCACGTACTTATCTGAACTCACTTTATCTTGGTACTAAAAATGGGCGAAATCCGACTATGACCATGCCCCCCTTTTCGATATCGAAAATTTGGAAAAGGAAAAAATGCCATAATTCTATACCAAATACGAAAAAGGGATGAAAAATGGTGATTGGATTGGTTTTTTGACGCAAAATATAACTTTAGAAAAAACTTCGTAAAATGGGTGTGACACCTACCATATTAAGTAGAAGAAAATGAAAAAGTTCTGCAGGGCGAAATCAAAAGCCCTCGGAATTATGGCAGGAATGCTGTTCGTGGTATTATATATATAAATAAATTAGCGGTTCCCGACAGATGATGTTCTGGGTCACCCTGGTCCACATATTTGTCGATTTCTCGAAAAAGCCTTCACAAATACAACTAGGGGCCACTCCCTTAACTCCTTTAATTTGATACCCATATCTTACAAACACATTCTGGAGTCACCTCTGGTCCACCTTTATGGCGATATCTCGAAAAGGCGTCCACCTATAGAACTAAGGTCCACTCCCTTTTAAAATAATCATTAACACCTTTCATTTGATAACCATATCATACGAACACATTCTAGGGTCACCCCTGGTCCACCTTTATGGCGATATCTCGAAAAGGCGTCCACCTATAGAACTAAGGTTTAAAAATACTCATTACCACCTTTCATTTGATACCCATATCGTACAAACACATTCTAGAGTCACCCTTGGTCCACCTTTATGGCGATTTCTCGAAAAGGCGTCCACCTATAGAACTATGGCCCACTCCCTTTTAAAATACTCTTTAATACCTTCCATTGTCATACAAACACATTCCAGGGTTACCCTATGTTCATTTTCCTACATGGTGATTTCCCCTTATTTTGTTTCCAAAGCTCTCAGCAGAGTATGTAATGTTCGGTTACACCCGAACTTAGCCTTCCTTACTTGTTCATCTAATAAGTTTTTCGATAATTATTATTATGTATATCGTAATGATCGTTGCTCTAACGCAACCGGGCTTGATAGGGGTGGTGGTGTCCTAGTTGCGGTTAGATCTGATCTATGTAGTAGACAAATCGATATTGATTATAATAATAGTGACGTAGAACAATATATGCGTTACGTTTACAAGAAAAAAAATAACTTTTCTTTTGTCCTACATTCCACCAAGTAGTGACATTGCTATCTATCAAAATCATATAGATAATTTAAGTCGAGTTGCCAATAATGCGAATTCGTCTGATGAAATTATATATTTAGGCGATTTCAATTTAAGTAATACATCTTGGTCTAACGATTGTAATACTTTACCTTCAAATATTATATCCGACATCGAAATGCTATTTGTTAGCACCTTATTTTCATACGGTCAGAAACAATATACTACATAACTCTTAACCAAATAAGAATGGTAGGTTCCTAGATCTAGCTTTTGGATCTGCTGATTCAAAAATATCATGCCTGCAGTGTCCATTTCCAATTTTGGAAAATAGTTTTCACCATAATGTTTTGGCTATAAATTTTGATTTTTATGATTTTTATAAAAAAGCAGCCGAATCTACATTGGACTATAATCATTTCGAGACCCATCGTGTGGCGATAAACAAGTTCTTCTTAGCTACTGATTGGACCTTTCTTAACTTCTCCGGAAACACGGGGGCCTCCTACCAAATTTTTAGGAGGAGGCTTATACTAGCCATTTCGAGTTTCGTACCTCTAAAACGTAAGGTCTTATTGAATAGGCCACCCTGATTTAATTCAAAACTAAATAATCTTAAAAATAAAAAAAATAAAGCTTTTAAAAAACATAGGAGCTGTAAAGAAAATCATCGACTTAACTATATAAGACTTAAAAGGCAATTCGATTGCCTTAATAAGTCTCTATTTAAGCAATATATGCTTAAACTCGAATCAAAATTAAAGTAAAATCCGTCTCGTTTCTTGCCGGTTAATAACTCGAAAAGATAAACCAATGGCTTTCCAACGACAATGGGAGTATTATGGCGAAGTGTGCAACTTGTTCGCTAAATCATTCCAAAAAGTTTACTCAAAGTTTACCTCTTAACCTAATCCTATATTTCACTCTGGGCACCAATGCCATATTTCTTAATTTAGTTGTTACCGCAGATGGCATTCTTCTGTTGTTCGTGGCCATCTGGCAACCCTGTTATTCCAATGCGAAGGAATGTAATGAAAGAAAAGACATCAATATGAAATGTCATTTTTTGAGATCTCTGCTTGCTTTGCTTTTCACCGAATGTAATTTACGTAGTGCAACCCGCTGAAGTAATTAATTAAAAGTTTATACAAAACTAGTGTGTTTTACTTCATTTTCACCCGCTATCATAAAGTTGCATAAAGTTGCGTACAATAAGAAGTTCCTGCATCTAAGGTCGTATACATTATAATTTCATAACCCAACATACATTTGTTCAGGCATGCTTAACCAACGAACCGATATCATTTCGTTACAATAATTAACGTTAATAAACAAAGCAAAGTAATTTCGCATCGTTTATTAACGTTAAGAACGTCAAATTAACGTTAATTTGACGTTCTAAACGTTAATAAACGAAACGAAATGACTTTGTTTCGTTTATTAACGTTGATTATTGTAACGAAATGATATCGGTTCGTTGGTTAAGCATGCCTGCATTTGTTTTGCTTGTTGTACGCAACAAGCTGGTCCTTCTTGCCGGATAGTGCCGGCACACGTACATACATACGTAGTTGCCTGCAGGAATGCTTAACCAACGAACCGATATCATTTCGTTACGCTAATTAACGTTAATAAATGAAACAAAGTCATTTCGTTTCGTTTATTAACGTTAATCATCGTAACGAAATGATATCGGTTCGTTGGTTAAGCATGCGTGGTTGCGAGTCACAATCTGCAACTAAACTTCATCGGAATTGAATTTTTTATGCTGAAAAAAGGTTATAAACCTACGTAAAACTTTTCTAAAGCTAATCAAAGGTTTTTGCTGGTACAAGTGCGGGTTTAAATACACATTTAGTAGTAACGTTTTCACGTGTATAACATAACCCAAAATTTGCAATTCACGCCATGTCAAAACTAAAGGTGCGCGATTCTGAATTGAATTAAATCAAGCGATATGTGGTAACAAGCAAAAAGGATGAGTTAGCCTTAGATAAGGAATCGGTAGAAACATATCTACAACTTCTCGAGGAGCAGTGGCTCCGATTCGCTGACGCTCAACAAGAAGTAGAGTTGTCATGCAGGGAAGAAAACGCAGCGGTTGAAGAGCAATCGCGTGCACAGGCAGAAGAATGGTACATTACCGCAAAGGAGAATTTTAAACGTCTCATCGGAACCCCTGAATCCGCGTCTGCCTACGGCAACAAGTTTTTCATCGTCTCCAGTTCAACTACCCAAGTTACAGTTACCCACTTTTAGCGGTGATCTTACAAATTGGCTGGCTTTTCACGATGCCTTTCAGTCACTCGCACATAAAAATGCGAGCTTGTCTGATAGTCAGAAATTATATTACTTGCGTAACTGTCTTCAAGGTGAGGCACTTCAACTTGTAGTTAGTCTACAAATATGCGATGCAAACTACAGTGCGGCGTGGGAGTTACTCACCGCACGGTACAAAGTTTTGCGTGTCATGGTCGACGCTCATTTTAAAGCTATTTTCGCGATCGAAAAAGCACCGCGAGATACTGGTAAGGCTATTAAGCAAATTCTAAACGTCACTATGCAGCACGTTGGTTCGCTTCGTGCGTTAGGTAGGCCTGTCGATTTTTGGGACGACTGGCTCATTCACATCACGGTTTCAAAACTGGCTTACGAGACCAGAAACAATGGGAGCTTTCGTTAGTCAAGGATGCTTTGCCTACCTACGAAGAGTTGGTCGAATTTTTAGAAATACGCGCTCGCTCGCTCGAAATATTGCCGACGACTACTACACTGTCGACGACATCCCAAGGAGCGCATCAGCTCAAAGCAGCGAAGACTATAACAAACGTCCTTCATGCGGTTGGTGAGCAGACCACACGGTCTTCCAACTCTAGTGCCGTAGCGAACGCAGCACCCTGTATGCATTGCAATACCAAACATAACATCTACGCTTGCCCAAGTTTTCGTAAACTAGATGCCGCTTCTAGGTTTGCAGTTATTAAGAAACACAGGGTTTGCCTCAATTGTTTGAGCAAAGGTCATTTTATAGCAAAGTGTCGTAGTTCATCAGTATGCAACATCTGCCGACGTCGACATCACACCCTACTTCATGGTGGCAATGAAAGTAACACCTCCGGTGCTGATCTAAATGTGCATGCTTCTCCGTTCGTAAAGCCGCAAAGCAATCTTTTTGACAAAATTCTACGTCTTCAACAATGAATGATTCAACCGCAACGTCGTCTATAAATGCCAACCCTGAGGCACCGCATCTTGGTTGTGTAGCATCTCACCACGCTGAAGCTGACAAGGCCATCTTGTTTGCAACTGCGGAAGTCTACCTGCAAGACCATGCAGGTCGATGGCAACCCGCACGAGTATTGTTTGACAACGGCTCACATGCATCCTTCGTGAAAGAGGCCTGCATCCAACGCCTTCGTTTACCTAGAAAACCTTCGGTAGCTCATGTCACTGGGATTGGTTCGTTAGATGGAGGTCAAGTTAAAGGAGAGACCATGCTCTCATTCACACCTCGATCTCTTGCTACGAATTTTACAATCAATTCGCTTATATTATCGAAGATGGACAAATTTTTGCTTTCTGCACTCTGTAAGGGGCCGCCTAATACACCTAGGGCACAAAACACAGTTTTCGGTTGGGTAATTTTCGGAAAAGCCATGCGTTCATCCAGTCCCAATACTGGGCTTCTCTCACTTCATTGTGATGTACCACTCATTAGAATGGTGAGTAAGTTCTGGGAACTCGAGGAGTTTCCACCTAAGCAATTTTTAACTGTTGAAGAAGAGGCTTGCGAAAAGCACTTTCGCCAGCATTGCCGCCGCGTCAAAGACGGGCGCTATATAGTTCGCCTGCCTTTTAAGGAGTCTGTACCTTTAGGTGAGTCGAGAAACATATCTATACGAAGTTTGCTACGAATGGAAAAACGTTTCGCTACGGATGACGAGCTACGTCGACAATACTCCGAGTTTATTCGGGAGCTCTTAAGTATGGGTCACATGGAGCTCGTGGGTGACGCGCGACCGCATATAAGCTACTACATGCCGCACCATGCTGTGGTGAAAGACACTAGTTCCACCACTAAACTTAGAGTGGTTTTTAACGCTTCGTTGAAAACATCGACCGGTTTCTCGCTAAACGACGTCTTGATGATAGGCTACAAATTGCAATGAGCTTAAGGAAAATATACCGCACGCATCGAAGCAAATTTCGCACTTGTTGGCTGACGGCGATGAAGTACGTACATTGGGTACTATTTGGAAAACGAGCGACGATTATTTATCGATAGCAGTGAACTTAACACCACTGCCTGCAGTTCTTACAAAAAGAGCTTTTTTGTCGGATTCAAGTAAAATCTTCGATCCACTCGGATTAATAGCACCTTGTACAATTTTATCGAAAATTTGACTGCAGCGATTTTGGCAAGCTGATGTTGATTGGGACGAACCAGTGCCTGTCAATGTCGCGAAGGAATGGCTTGCTTACCGTCAGCAGTTGCCTGAACTCACTGCACTCAAATTAAATCGTCTTCACGGACGCATCGCAACGCGCCTACGCTGCCGCACTTTACTGTCGCATGCAAATACTTGATGGAAAATTTAAAGTAGTTTTAGTCGCCGCACGCGCAAAAGTCGCGCCTTTAAAAAGTACGACCCTTCCACGCTTAGAATTGTGCGCAGCGCATCTAGGCGCTAAACTTGTCAAGCAGTTCCAGCTAAGCTTCGGTGGTAATATGAAAAAGTTATATGCGTGGACTGACTCGACTATAACCCTAGCTTGGTTAAAAAGTCATCCAAGTCGATGGTCAGTATTCGTAGCGAACCACGTAGCTGCTGTGCAGGAAGTTTTGGCTCCTCAGTATTGGCGACACGTCCGTTCAGAGGATAATCCAGCGGACTGCGCATCTAGAGGATTAACTCCTTCGTATCTACTCGCGCATTGTCTTTGGTGACAAGGCCCAAGTTGGTTATCCGAAGATGAAAATCAGTGGCAACATCAGACGAACGAAGATTTGGAACAACTGATGAAACTCGATTCAACTGCTAGTTCCGAGTTACGAAATACCAAGCCCGAATCGCATCTCACTCAAGCAACGGAAGAGTGGGACCTATTAACAAGATATAATTCGTACACTAAACTAAAGAGGGTTATGGCCTACGTTATACGCTTCATCAAAAATCTACAAACAATCAGCAGTCAACGCACTACTGGCGCTCTCACCTGCGGTGAAATTCATCACGCCGAAAATACTCTGGTAAAGTATATCCAAACTAACGCTTTTCCGAAAGAGATTGTTTCTTGCAGGTCAAAAAAACCTATACCATTGCGAAGTACTCTAATCCGGCTTCAACCGTTTTTGGATCCTGAGGGCATTCTCCGTGTTGGCAGGAGGATAAAACGTGCTTCGGTCTCTGCAGACGTCAAACACCCTATAATCCTACCGAAAAACTCAGTCCTGGCTAAGCTTATAGTTCTCGACATTTATCGCAACACGCTTCACGCCGGCCCGCAAATTATGCAAACCGTTCTTCAACGTCGTTTTTGGGTTATGAGTTCTCGGAATCTCGTTCACGCAGTCTACCACAACTGCGTAAAATGTAAACGTATAAACCGTCAACCGCTAGGTCAAGCGATGTCGGATCTGCCAAGCAGCCGCCTAGCAAATTATCGATGTTTTTTGCACAGCGCTGTCGACTTTGCAGGACCCTATTTTATCAAGTTCTCTCAAGGCAGAGGAGCTAAATCATGCAAGGTATACATATGCAGTAACATATGCATGAGTACTGGGGCAATGCATCTCGAACTCGTCGGAGATCTCTCCTCACCAGCGTTTATTGCCGCTCTTTCGAGATTTATAAATAGAAGGGGTTATTGCCAGCATCTCTATTCAGATAACGGCACCAATTTCGTACGTGCTGAGAAAGAGTTATACGCCGCCTACCACCGCTGCTTGAGAGATGAAAAAGTTACCTCGTATCTGGCAAATATGCAATTGACATGGCACTTTAACCCGCCGAGCGCGCCACATATTGGTGGCTATTGGGAGACAGGGGTGAAGCGAGTTAAATATCACTTGAAACGAGCTCTGGGTAATTCATTATTAACATACGAAGAATTTTCTACGCTGTTGACGGAAGTTGAAGCTCGCGTCCGCTCGACCGCTCTTTTGGCACTCTGCTAATGCTGATGACCTGGAAGTTGTCACCCCTGGTCATTGCTTGATTGGTGAGCCAATCAAGGCGCTACCTGAACCTGATACCGAAAATTTCTCAGGAAGGTTGCGTCAAAGATCGCAAGCTATTAGCGCAATGCGACAACATTTTTAGTCCCGTTGGCAAAACGAATATCTCGTCAACCTACAACAAAGGACTAAATGGTTTCGTTCCTCCGCAAAACTTAAGGAAGAGGACGTCGTCATCATTCACGATCCAACTAGCCCACCTACTAAATGGCGACTTGGACGTGTCATTCAGTGTCATCCTGGCACAGACGGATTAGTACGTACAGTAAGACTGAAAACTGCCGATGGTGAATTGGTTCGGCCTATAGCGAAACTAACGTTGCTGCCAACACAAGATGAGTCTGTACTGTAATGTTGATCTCTTAATACATACGCATTTGAAATGTAAATATTTAACTATCTAAGATATTTTTAGTAATTGAAATGTGAATTCAATTTGAAAACATGAATTTAATTTCAACTCTTATCTGTATTTCAACGCGGCCGGTATGTTCGTGCCCATCTGGCAACCCTGTTATTCCAATGCGAAGGAATGTAACGAAAGAAAAGACATGAATATGAAATGTCATTTTTTGAGATCTCTTCTTGCTTTGCTTTTCACCGAATGTAATTTACGTAGTGCAACCCGCTGAAGTAATTAATTAAAAGTTTATACAAAACTAGTGTGTTTTACTTCATTTTCACCCGCTTTCGTTACAAATGCATAAAGTTGCGTACAATAAGAAGTTCCTGCATCTAAGGTCGTATACATTATAATTTCATAACCCAACACACATTTGTTTTGCTTATTGTACGCAACATCTGTCAATCTGCAAATTGAGAAGTAGTGCAAAATCAGATACTGAGGGGTTTTCTCCGATATTTTTCAAAATATGCGCAAACTCCATTGAGAACCCTTAGCTATTCTCTTTCAAAATTGCTTGAACCGCGGAATTTTTTTTGACTCGTGGAAATAATGCTCCTTAAATCTTATATTTAAGTCTGGCAACCGCAATGAAATTTGCAACTACAGACCGATTGTTAAACAGAGTACTCTGGAATATTCGACCATGTACTTCAACGTAAATTGTTCTATTATCTAGGCAATGATATAGTGGAGTGCCAGCATGAATTTTTCCCTGGTAGGTCCACTTCCACAAATTTAGCTTTAGTTACTAATCAAATTGCCCGTGCTTTAGAGAACTTTGAGCAACTCGACGTCATATATACTGACTTCAATACTATTCCTATACGCATGTTAGCCAAGTATGGAATCAATGGAAACTTTTTTAAATTCCTCACGAGCTCTATGCGGCAATTAGAGCCGACAAGTCATCTCTGCTCATTGACGCCTGGTCAGGTATTCCACAGTGTACCCACTGTGGCCCTTTATTATTCCAAATTTTTATAAATGATTTGCCCCAGCAATTCAAATTCGCAAAATGTTTGATGCTTGCAGACGTTGTCGAACAATTTCTAACTGTCCGTAATAGCTCTGACTGCACTCACTTGCAATCTGATCGAGACTCTTTTGCCGGATGCAGACAATAATTTGTTTTTAAATGCAAACAAATGCTGCGTTGTTTCTTATTCCAAAAAGACAACTGTGGCATATTTTATCTACAAACTAAATGCTTAATCTCTTAATCATTCTCAACACTCAGAACAAAACTTCTACCGATTGAAGAAAAATAGCTCTAATAAGGAACGAAGTCCAAGTTCGGCTGAAACCGAACATTACATACCCAGCTGTACACTTGAAATGCTGTTGTTGTTTGTTTTGTGTGCTTAATAGTGTTACAAGGCTGCGCAATAATACATATACATATTTTTCTATTCTGAACTAATTTTCGTTTAAAAGAAGCAAAAATGATACAGAGGCTAACACATGACCTTGAGCTGGTAATAATGCAGTTTTCCTTCAAATATGGGGATTTCCGTACTGTTTACAAGTAGGTATATACAAAAAAACTAAGAAATTCTAAGTTCGGGTGAGACCGAACATTACATACCCATCTGTACACTTGAAATGCTGTTGTTGTTTGTTTTGTGTGCTTAATAGTGTTACAAGGCTGCGCAATAATACATATACATATGGTTCTATTCTGAACTAATTTTCGTTTAAAAGAAGCAAAAAGGATACAGAGGCTAACACAAATGACCTTGGGCTGGTAATAATGCAGTTTTCCTTCAGATATGGGGATTTCCGTACTGTTTACAAGTAGGTATATACAAAACAAGTAAGGAAGTCTAAGTTCGGGTGAAACCGAACATTTAAAAACCTGCACTCACTTGCAATCTGATCGAGACTCTTTTGCCGGATGCAGACAATAATTTGTTTTTAAATGCAAACAAATGCTGCGTTGTTTCTTATTCCAAAAAGACAACTGTGGCATATTTTATCTACAAACTAAATGCTTAATCTCTTAATCATTCTCAACACTCAGAAAAAAACTTCTACCGATTGAAGAAAAATAGCTCTAATAAGGAACGAAGTCCAAGTTCGGGTGAAACCGAACATTACATACCCAGCTGTACACTTGAAATGCTGTTGTTGTTTGTTTTGTGTGCTTAATAGTGTTACAAGGCTGCGAAATAATACATATACATATGGTTCTATTCTGAACTAATTTTCGTTTAAAAGAAGCAAAAAGGATACAGAGGCTAACACCAATGACCTTAAGTGGGTAATAATGCAGTTTTCCTTCAGATATGGGGATTTCCGTACTGTTTGCCAGTGAGCATATACAAAAACAAGTTCGGAAGTCTAAGTTCGGGTGAAACCGAACATTACATACCCATCTGTACACTTAAAATGTTCTTGTTGTTTGTTTTGTGTTCTTAGTATTACCAGGCTGCGCATTAATACAAATACATATGGTCCTATTCTGAATTAACTTTCGTTTAAAAGAAACAAAAATTATACAGATGCTAACATCAATGACCTTGAGCGGGTAATAATGCAGTTTTCCTTCAGATATGGGGATTACCGTACTGTTTACAAGTAAGTATATGCAAAAAAAGTACAAAAAGGGCAGGGTTATTAACGGAATTTTCCAACTTTTACTAGAAATAGCTTATTTCCTGCATCTACGCACTTTTACAAAATCTTTTATATACAAGAAGGCGATTTAACCGATTTAGTCCATTTTTACTGAAAATATTTCCTGTTAAAAGGCATACATGTTCAAAAAATTTTTCGTCCAGGTCTGGCTCCAGAAACGTTGAGAAATGCATTGTAAGAAAGGGGCAGTGCCACGCCCACTTTTCAAGATTTGAATTTTTTCCCATTTCTTATTATAATGGCACAAAATACGATTGGTACAAAACTATTTTTCACTTAGAAATATTTCCTGCTATAAGGAAAATATGTTTGCCCATTTTTGTTACGATGTGTAAATTTTTCTTCCGAGTTATGGCTGCCGAAACATTGAAAATTGCTTAGACAAAAACGGGGCGGTGCCACGTCCATTTTTTATACCTTTCATGAAAATGAAATGGTATATTAATTTCGTCTCGAAACCCAAAATTGTAAATCCTTAAAGGAAAATAGATAGAACCACCATTAAGTATACCGAAATAATCAGGATGAAGAGCTGAGTTGATTTAGCCATGTCCGTCTGTCCGTCTGTCTGTTTGTATGCAAATTTTTGAGATATCTTGATAAAATTTGGTGAGCGGGTGTATTTGGGTGTCCGATTAGACATTTTTCGGAACCGGCCGGATCGGACCACTACAGCATACATCCTCCATACAACCGATTTTTCAGAAAAAGAGAATTTTTGTCATATCTTACTCAATTTAGCAGATTGAAGCTTCAAACTTCACCATATAATTTCGTATATTGCACATATTTTTGCCTGAAAAAAGAGATCGGTCGTATAGTATATATCCGCCACAACCGTTTGTACAGATAAGAAACCTTTCGTAATTACTGCATATTTTAAGAGCTAGAGGCTTCAAATGCTTACGTATATAGCATACATTGTTGTCTGAAAAAATCATAAAGATCGGTGGTATATATAGTATATACATGGTGGTATATATAGTATATATATGGTGGTATATATAGTATATATATATAGTATATATATATATTCGCAATTTTATCCCCATTTTAACAGCTAGAATCTTTCAATTTCACCGAATGCTTACGTATATAGTATATATTGTTGTGTCAAAAAATCATAGAGATCGGTGATATATATAATATATATATGATGGTATATATAGTATATATATATATATTTTTGCGATTTTGGCCCCATTTTAACAGCTATAAGCTTCAAATTTCGCCAAATGCTTACGTGTATAGCATATATTGATGTCTGAAAAAATCATTGAGATCGGTGGTATACATAGTATATATCTCATACAACCGATTGTTCAGATAAGAAACTTTGCGCAATTTCTGCCCCGTTTTAACAGCTAGAAGCTTCAAATTTCACCAAATGCTTACGTATATAGCATATATTGTTGTCTGAAAAAATCATAGAGATCGGTGGTATATATATTATATACTGCATATAAACTGTCATTTTTGCCCCTTTTTTACGGCTAGAAGCTTCAATCAAATTACATCAAATAGTTACGTTTACGTCATATATTTTTGAAATACGTGATTCTTAGTCATAGTTTTTACATGCAGACTACAAAAAACGTGAAGCTTTGCATTCTCACACAAAGTACCTACCTATTTTTTATTTTATATTTATCTTAAAAATCGTTTAGATATGTTCAAATTTCACCGATTGCTTACGTATATAGTATATATTGTTGTGTCAAAAAATCATAGAGATCGGTGATATATATAATATATATATGATGATATATATAGTATATATATATAGAGGGCGGGTCGATGTAAAAATCGCTCATTGCTCTGTGAAAATCGTATTGTAGGGATCAAAATAAGAAACTTTGCCGAAGGAACCATACCTCTAAAACGAATTCTGATGCCCTCCCCCCCCCCCCCCCCCCCCCCCTTTGGGTCGAACTTTTGGATAGGGGCAATTTCAATTCTACTTGCAGTGTCTTGTGGTGGAAACAACAGAAGCAATTTTACGATCTGCAATTGTGTCACAGTGATACCTTCATTTTTTAAAACGGTTGAATAAAAACCCACAATGTTTACACGACATGCCTTGGTTTTAAAAAGGGGTTGTAAAAACGCTAATTTCTAATAATTTTTTTTTTTTAATTTCTTTTCTATTACTAAGTTAAATTCATTTTTTCATTTACATATGTTCTGGCTAAATAAATTTCTAAAGAGAAAAATAAAATCCAAAAAGAAAAAAACATAGGCATTTCAAAGTGGGATTTTTCAAAGTTTGCCCCTACGACCCAAAGGGGGGCGGGGGGGGGGCATCAGAATTCGTTTTAGAGGTATGGTTCCTTCGGCAAAGTTTCTTAGTTTGATCCCTAGAATATGATTTTCAAAGAGCAATGGGTGATTTTTTGCCTCCCCACAAATCGACCCGGCCTAATATATAGTATATATATATTTTTTTTTTGCGATTTCGGCCCCATTTTAACAGCTAGAAGCTTCAAATTTCACCAACAGCAATCTTAGATAGAAACATTCTGTATTGTTCGGATGAACAGTGTACAGAAGACCCAAGGCATCACTGGAATATAAATTGGGATGTCCTTCAACTACTTTACCTTGTTTGCGACGTTGAAATCTTTTAGCCGATGCATTCCACGTGTTGAATTTCGGTACCTCAGAATAAAGCAAAGTCTTAGCAAAAAGATCATCCTGGCACAATGAGTAAAACGCAGTTAAAGTTGTTGCCGGTGGAACCAATGCTCTTGCTCGTACATTATCTGCTGTAAAGTACACGCGCTGTCCATTCTCGAGATGCCCGCCAAGTGTACTACTGTTGGATATCGTTCATGGATTGGAAATGATAAGATGCGCCATACTGCTTCATTGCTGCTTATGTAGCGTCCAAGTTGGTATTGGTTGATTTCATCGAGCAGTGCAGCTACATTCCCTACTCCGAAGACTGCCATGTCGCTTCTTTGTTGACATATTTGCAAATGTATTTGATCGAATTCCCTGAATTGCAATACTCAACATTAATGTGTGCTTTGAAGGTCTTTGAAAGCAATTGTGAATATGGCACAATCCAACGATTATCTACTTCAGCATCAATGTTTCGTACTTTCACAACGGCAGATCTGCCACCTTCCTCAACTGATCGTCGACGATACAGTGGATATCCGTCATTGCCAGTGATGGTATCAGGAACCAATTTCCTTGGGTATTGTTTCGTACATTTCCCATCAGATATGCATGGTGAATTGTTGTTAAATGCGCCACATGGGCCATGGATCATAGTTTTGGTGACGACGTCGAATAAGCCTGGATCAATGTGTTTATCTCGTATTTCTGCTGAGATGATTTGATCAATTTGATCTGGCATAATTTTGTTGATCAACCAAACCAAAATATGTGCATGTGGTAATCCTCTTTTCTGCCATTCAATGGATTACATCCAGCATCGTGTCTCTCCAAAAACATTATGCTTGATAATAAAATCCATGAAATATTTTAATTTTTGTTCAAATGCGCGTGCGGTAATGTCATGGCGGTCCGAAGATGATTGCCTAACAAATAGAAGTTCTTTAATTTCATCCCATGTTGGATTGCATGTAAAGGCGACGAACAAATCTGAACAACCATATGCGCGAACGTATGTCATCGCATCTTGTGCGTGTTCATTCATGTGCCGTGGACTACACGTGAATGTAGACGGTAATATGACCATTATTCCCAATTCGTTTGCATTGACGTTGCCATCATTAACGATTGCGTCACGTAAATGGATGTACTCTTCAGAACGCAACTCAGTCGATTATATAGGAGCCGTTCGGTTTCAATCTTCGCGTACATGTCGACGATATATTGATGGAACAATTGTCTACATTTCAGAATGTGGTTTTCAGCGTTTTGATGAATCATCAATCGATACGAATAATAATTCATGGCACTGACTTTCTTATTAGTTTCCTCATCTGTTCGTCGATTTCTCATTCTCATCTCCTCGCCAAAACAGAATCGGATACTGCAATCCGTCGTATGAACGATGAGTTTCGGAGACTCGCTGAATGTCACCACTTCTGCGATGGAAAATTATGTCCCGCGATTCAATATGTTCGTCAACTATTACGATCGCCACTTAATCGATTGTTGGTGCATTGAATTGTCTCCCGTGTTGGCCAACGGGTCTTTTGTCTGCTCGAATCACAACTCTGTAGTCATCGGCTGGCATTCGTTGAATGGCGGTTTTAAACAACCGAATTAATTAATTGTGTTGATCGAAAAAGCCTTGTAACGCAGCCACAATTTCTCGTCTAGTGCCCGCATTGTAATGACATCGTTGTTCAATTTGTTCATCATTATTTGCCATAAAATAAATTTGAAAAAACCTGTGATCGGTGTCCGGCAATGGTAGAAGCGATCCGGCATGATGATAAATTTGCACTTGGACTTTGAATGTTGGCATGTAACTTTCGCGCACGATGTTCGTTGCACCGAATGATGTCATTTGGAAACATGAATTGTACTTGCGGATGTTTTCCAAGAAATGCTTCGATACAGGTGTAACACCAGACAGAAACGTTGACAATGGTTCGGGTGGTGAATGTAATTTTGGTAGCTTAACTTTTCCATTGGCGCAGACATTCCAGGCGTTTCATTTTTAAATTTGAGTGCACTACAATACATGCAAATTTTATCCTTTTTTCCAATGACGACATTTGGATGAAGACTGTAATCATTATTACTGTCATAATGGAATGCACTACGATTCAAATCAGTGGACAGCGTTCGTCTTGATCGAGCAGTGCAATCCAGACGAACGGATCCCAGCGGCGTGTACTCAAAGATTTTCCCGCCTTGATGCTCGACTGATTCTGAGGCTCGTAATGCTCTTCTGTTTCGTGCTTGAGGTGTAGATCGGCCAATTGCTCGTCGCTTTGGAGGCATAATTAAACAGGAACGACGTGATAATTAAACAGGAACGTGTGATGATGAATTTATAAGATGTCGCCAAGTCGACGATGGTATACGAGCTATCAAAAAATGTGATATTTTTTGATCTCTTCAATACCAATTTTTTTGATCTCTTTGGTATATTTGGAAACTATGTAAAACTTTTATTTCTCACTTGTTCACTTAATTCAATACTTCTTAAATCTAATTAAAAACTGCCCTGCTTAAGTACGTTTTTAGTGACGACTTGTTCAGCTACATCGTGCAATCGCTTCGGCTTCGGTTACCACGAAGCGTCGGCACGAAGAAAAAGTATTTAAGCAAAGTGTTTGTGAATCACAGAAGCATTGTATGATGATTGATTACAGACATGCTTAACCAACGAAACGATATCATTTCGTTACGATAATCAACGTTAATAAACGAAACGAAATGACTTTGTTTCGTTTATTAACGTTGATTATCGTAACGAAATGATATCGTTTCGTTGGTTAAGCATGCCTGATTGATTACCAATGCGGTCAGCCATCGCTGCGCTCGCTTGTTTTAATGAATGTTCATATACATATGCTTGTTTATTAATTGAACTCGATACAGGCATACATACCGCTGTGTTAACTTACACATTCGATGATCTTCGTAAATTCACTGTAGAAAATTAATGTAATCAGCTCACGGAAACTACAAATATTCAATCCGATTAAAGTATTTATCTAAATTAATTTAGCCTACACTAAAAATAAAATTTCGTACATTGTATTACGAAAGAATGAGACATCAGGTCTTTAGTATATTTACGAAAATTTTCGTAGTATTTACAAAAGAGTTTTGTATACTGAAAATAAAATTTGCCTTCGTACTATTTACGAATAATTTCGTAGTATTTACGAATTAGCAATTAGAAAATTCCTTTCCATCTTGACCGGGCATCGAACCGGAGATTTCAGGATTATAATTCGCAGCTGCATAGCGTTATGCCGTCACATACATGTTTGTTTATTACAATGTACGAAATTTTCGTACCGGCGTTTTTTACCCAAATAAGCATGCGCTGCGACAATGTAAAGCATGTGTGCAAACGTCAAATCTAAATGTCATGCAGAACAAAAATTGGAAATCGAGTTAGGTTTTCACGCAGCAAATTCAATTTGGGTTGCTCTCATACAAGTTGTATGTGCATGAGACATTTTTGACAGAAAATGACTTGTGTGCGTTTATATTAGGTTGACTTGTTAGTTGTCGGTTAACCGTTTAAACGGAGTTAGCAGCTTTTAACCGCATCGACAATATATACGTATTTTAACATTTTATTTGTCAGTATTAAAAAAGTCCATGAACATAAACATGGCATTAGTACTTGTCAATAACATTGTTGTTGTTGCTGTTGTAGCAATAAGGACACTCCCCGAAGGCCTTGGGGAGTGTTATCGAGTTGATGGTCCTTCGCCGGCTGCAGATCCGGTACGTTCCGGTACCAAGCCCCTACCATCTCGGAAACGGGTTTTTATGACCACATGCGACCTTCTAGGCCATCGCGCCCTCCCACCCTCTAGATCCATTAGGAGTTCGGGGTCGCCAGAGCTGTTAATGGAATAGGATTCTCCACGGATAGGTGAGGGTGACAATAACATTCGCTGCTCGTTTTGCCAACTCGGTAACTTCATAGGGAATATAAAAGCTTATTTTAGGGCTTAAGTATAAAGACCTTGAATGCATATATTTATGCATATGGGCTCATGCCAAAGGAGGACCACCATGAACCGAAAATCGAAAGTAGTCCAATTTTATCCCTATCACTTATGATTAAATGTCAACTATGTGTATTATGTGCAAATGGAGTAGTTTACTCTTTCCCCTCATCCTGGACAGAGAAACATGATTTCAAAGAAAGGCTTCATCAGTTTTGCAAAACTTTGGAAAACTGAGTTTTTATAAATTGATCCTACCCTTATCTCTGCGTCGCGTTCGTTATCAAAAAACTTCAAAAAAATTTTCGAATAAGCAAATGTGGACTTGAAATTAACCCTGCCAACCAACACTGCTTTTTGCCATTTTCACCTCGAATTCCAACACAATCTCATATTTTTCTGAAAAATGCTAACACCACCGCACTTTTTTGGGGTATTTTCCAAAATTCATACGCGCCTAAAAGTATGTGGATTAAATTATAAAAAAATCATATAAAAATGATATGTACGCAATTTCGCAGAAATAGAAATATTTCTGCCTTTTTCTTAAAAAAAAAAATCACTTTTTGACTGTAAATATAGGTAAGTACTTTTGCAACATTTATTTATTAGTTTTTAGATAACTAAACACAATTTTTTTTCTAGATGGGTATCTGAAGGTTGTGTCAAACACATGCGCATGAGCATGATTGCATAAGGACGAGGTATCAGCAGAATGAGTTGGCTGCTTGGGTTTCCTCCTGGCTATTGAAGCCGTGTTATTTAATTAGAAACTTTGTACAGCAATCGCAGAGAAAGAAGCAAATTGGCGAGGATCTTTAAAAGTGGAAAGAACACACTGGTCACAGATGCCTGAAGGCCGTTGCCTTGTAAAGCGCTTAAAGAATGGAAAATTTTGCTTGTATATTGGATCTTGGGTCGTAGATGTAGAAGCGCCATTTGGCGAAAATAGCAAACAGACAGGTAGAGCGTCTTTTACACTGTTTCGAGTTAGAACAGATGTTACGGTTGACAAATTCACACGGCGGGCCAACAGAAGCGCACACAAGCGTAAATACAGCGCGTCCCCAATTACCATCACCGCCAAAGAGGTTGAAGATACCGTCCTTCATGCTAAACCATCTAAAGCAGTAGGCCCAGACGGCATAGCCATGCCATATCATTTCATTTTATTTTATTTCACTTCACTCAATTTCGTTTCGTTCCGCTCTATTTAGTTTCATATTATTTCATTTCGTGTAAATTCGTTTCAATACATTTCATTTGATTTCAATTCCTTTCACTCAATTTCATTCCATTTCAGCTAATCTTATTTTATTATATTTCATTAAGTTTAAATTCTTTTCAATATATTTCGTTTTATTTCATTTCTTTTCACTCAATTTCATTTCCTTTCACTCAATTTCATTTCGTTTCGTTCCATTTTATTTAATTGTGTTTATTTCAAATTTCGTTTAATTTTATTCTATTTATATTTTTTTAATTTTATTTCATTTGGTTTTATTTTTTTTATTTTACTCTACTTTATTTTATTTAATTTCATTTTGTTTCATATTACCTTATATCCGTTTCATTTAATGTCATTCCACTTGATTTCGTTTTGTATTATATAATTTCGTTTCATTCCATTTTATTTTATTTTTATTCATTTCTTTGTATTACATATCGTTTCATTGCTTTCCATTCCAAATTTATTCATTCCATTACGTTTCATTTCATTTTATTTCTTTTTTCACTTTTTTCATTTCATTTTAATTTCATACCCCTCCATTTCATTTTATTTTATAATATTTTATTTTTATTTTATAAAACTTTATTTTGTTTTACTCTATTTTTATTTTATTTTAATCTATTTTTATTTTATTTGATTTTAATTGTTTTGCTTTATTTTATTTTATTTCACTTTGTTTTGCTTTATTTTATTTTATTTTATTTTATTCTATTTCGTCTCATTTTATTCAATTTCATTTAACTTCTATACTTTTAATTTCATTGAATCTTGTTTAATTTTCTTTCATTACTCCTTATATTACTTTATTTAATTTGATTTTGTTGCATCTCATTTCGTTAAATTTTTTGTTCATCTAGTTTTATTTCATTTCGTTCGCTTCATTTTGTTTAATTTTGTCTCAGTTAATTTTCTTTCGTTTCATGTCATTCCCGTATCGTTTCGCGTTGCTCCATTTCACTTCCCTTAATTTCATTCCATATAATTTTATTTTATCCTCTTTTATTTACAATAAAGCATTTTACTTGATTTTGTTCTATTTTATTTCATTGCATTCCATTTAATTGAACTTTATTTCATTTTGTTTCCTTTCATTCCTTTTCATTTCGTTTGATTTCATTTAATTCCATTTCATTTTATATTATTTAATTTAAACTCAATTCTTTCATTTCATTTCGTTTCACTCCATAATATTCTATTTTATTTAGTTGCATTTCATATAATTTAATACCATTTCGTTTTATTTCTTTTCATCTCCATGATATATTTTTTTCACATTTCATTTTATATCATTCCGTTTCATTTCATATAGTTTCATTTTTGTTTCTTTTCCATATCATTCATTCCGTTTAATTTCATATAGTTTCATATTCTTTCGTTTCAGTTAATTTTTTTCTGTTTCATTTCACTTCTTTCCGTTTCATTTTATTTTGATCCATCTCACTTCAATTCATTTCATTTCATTGAATTAATGTTTCTTTTAATTCGTTCCACTCCATTTTTTTCTGCCAAATCACTTTATTTAATTTTATTCCATTTCTTTTTCCTTTAGTTTCATTCCATTTTTGTTTTTACTTTATTTTATTTATTTCATTTTATTTTTTTGATTTTTTTATTTACTTTAAATTTTCTTTTATTTTTTATTTTAATTTGTTTTGCATCATTTTACTTCATTTAATTCAATTTATTTTATGCTATTTTTTATCGTTGTTAATTTTATTTTATTTTATTCTGTTATTTTATTAAAATTTTTTTTTAGTAAATAAATATATAAATTATATAATTATATAATTTATATGAAATTTGCAAATTTAAAAAAAATTAATAAAAATTATGGAACATCTTGTTGGGAATTTTTTGGAAATAAAAATTTTTGGAGCATGTGGAATTTTTGGGTATTAGGAAAACGGTTTTTGGGTGTTTTAAAGGACCGTCTGGCAACACTGCACATTGACGTTCACACGTACACGAAATATCCCATTTCACCATGGATAATATCGGCGCCTCGCCGAACAAAATTATCCAACTTATTATCCAATTTTTTGGGCAGCGTCAGTATATTATTACCCAAGTTGTTATCCACTCGTGGTTGGTAGGAAGAAAGCTTTCAAACATTAAATAGTTATGTGTACTTCTTTATAAAAATAAAATAATTTTTTTCCAGAAAATTTGGGGAACATGGATTTTATTTGTGTCGAAGATTTGTCGCGTCCGTTACCCCTTTTTCATTGCTTAATCCATATATCGGCTTATAACTTAATTTCTTAAGAGGGCATTTTTGAGCTTTCAGTAGTGTATAAACTGTTTATCGATTATTGGAGATGTTAGAAAAATCTTATAAAATGTAGCGAAAATGTTAATTGCTGTATCTCTTTTTACTTTTGTATGACGGTTTTCTTAATTTTTTTTTTTTGTTTACTTATATATACAAAGGAATTGTTGAGGTAAATCTAAAATCAGTTCTGATTCCAACAAGATTCGAATTTTAAAGATTAATTTAAGTTTTATTGGTGTATTCAACAATTTCGTACCAAGACAAAAGAAAGCAGTACAAACTACCCTGCATTTATCTTTTGAATCTTGTCTTATAAAATACATATACATACATATATATTTGTCGACTATAAATGGTCAAATGGGAATGTCTTAGCCAAATTTCAATGGATTTATTATATTCGCGAGTTTATTTTATTATTATTTTTAACCTCTCAGTTAATACTCTCCTGTACATAGTGACACGCGAAATAGTAAAGAAAACATTTGCTGAAAATGCAAAAATTCAAGTTCTGGGTTTATCTTGTACTATTTCTTAGATATTTCTGTCAATAAAACTAACATTTCCGCTGTATAGCTAAATGGTTAGCGCAGCGTGCCTAAGCGAAGCTTAGCAGGCTGTCTGAAAATTGTTCTACCTTATATTCCCAAAAACAAAATACAATTTTTCAATTATAGAAAAATTAAAAAAAACAATAGTTACCATAAAACTATTTTTCTGGCCTTGCGCTCGAATACAACCCTGAATCCGTTATGAATAGGTCGATATTATTTTTTTTTTTATATTTTTTTGCAAGCTTTAGATGATTATGCGAAACAATTAACAAACGAAAAAAAATCCATAAACAACTAATCACTAATCAATCAAATAATGTGAGAAAGATACGTAAGTAATGGTAATTTAAATGATAAAAATTGACAAAACAAAACTAGTCAACGTCAAATTATTTAAGAAGCGGCCGACGTATACCACGGTAGGTAGTGTACCTGCCTGCCAAACCAAAGGTCCTGAAATCAAGTGGGAAAAGTAGCATCGAAATACTTTAGAAACTTCTCAACAAAAGGCCATATGACTTCGCAGCCGCCATAAAACATGAAGCAATTTTTTAAAAGCATGTAGCTTGGTACAAATTGGGAGAAAATTTCGGCCTAAATCTCCTCTGATGAAGAAGTTTAAGATAACAGCCAGAAAAGACCGGATCCGATGGCAAAGCCCACACCGATTTTAAGACTGAGCGACACTGGCGCTATCTGACATGGAAAAGTAGCCAACTCCGAAATTGTGTTGCAAGCAAAGCATTTGACATTTGCTTTGGCTAAGCGTTCTGGCATACTTTGCAAGCGAAATTATTTTTCCCACTCGTTGGTAACCTTTCTAACATTTTTCGCAATTAAAAACTGCAATATAACAAATGAATGCGACACAAGATATGTTGGAAAGGTATTTTTATAACAGTGCCTCGCGAAATTTTGTATGTAAATGGGCAAGCGAAATAAACTTCAATTACAATCTGAAGTTCCTTCATATTTACAAACGCAACTATTATATGAAAAATGTCATTGTGCCGCGGCCTTTAGTGGCTTTAAGATTATTTTTGTTGGTGTTATAAGAGTTTGGAACTCATTACCAATCCCAATAAAATCATCAAATCCGGTTGAATGCTTCAAAATGGTAGTTTCAAATCTATTAGGAATGTAGCTGTCATTATATTTTCTTTAACTGTTTTTGGCTAATACTGATGGTAGTGGTTTAATTACCAAAACAAAGCAATGCTATCTTAAAATGTATACGTAACATGTTTTTATTATATCTTAGGTTAATTTCAAACATGTTACTAAATTTTATATAAATGTACGCTTTAAAGCTTCTTTTTTTACTGTCCTTATAGAGTTATTAAATAAATAAAAAATAAATAAATTTTAACACAGAAATACAAATTTTCATACATTTCTTAAATTAATAAGTATCAATTCCTAATGAGAATATTTTTCGTTTCTTTGAAGGTTTTGAACAACGTTGTGCACGAGATATCCAAATTAGATGGCATATCAAGAGTTCTATATGATTTGACATCCAAGCCACCTGGTACAACCGAATGGGAATAATTTTAATTTCTACGCTGCTTATGCCTTTAATTTTATGCAACGGTATGAAGAGAACCGAAAGTCTTCTTCCGACATCCGTAAATGTAAATCGGTATAAATACATATACCCAGCACTATGTCCCCGCAATTTAAATTTAAGTCATTTATTTACATATAAACAAATAACGTGATTCAATACATCCATCAAAAATACAAAATTGTATACATTTTAAAACAAAAAGTATCTAGGCGTCTCGACGCATCGTCAGCTCAAAGTACAAAAGTGCCAAACCCACTTTTCAAAATTTACAGAATATATAAAGACAGTATAAAACAAGCAAGGAAGTCTAAGTTCGGGCGAAACCGAACATAAAATACCCAGCTGTGTGCGCTCATATATATATTAGGGATACATTTAAAGAGATATATCACGAAAGTTAAATGATGTGAAAGCTGATATATACTACTTATACACGTGCAAATATCGTCTTCGGAAAGAAAAATATAATTTCATAGGAACAATGCTTTCACCAAATCTTGTTTAAATTGGCTGCTTTTGAAGCACACCACGATCAGATAAAAACCTTTTATACATTTTCGTACTTTGCACGAACATACTTATAATGTTACGAACAATAAATATGCACGTTTCCGATTTTTAACCATCAATTGACCAGCTCTTTCAAAAAAAGTGGTCTGGGTTGTTTGGGTATTTTTCTCAAAATCAAGGTCTATAAAAATAATTTTTTGTGATAATTATTGTTTTCTTATGTTTCCTATAACTGAAAAATTACTTTTTTATTTACCATAGCTGCGCATATAGCACTGGTCAACAACATTTTTGTACATGGGTCGTGCGTATATTTTTTGTATTGCTTTTGCACCCAGAAATAAGAATATGAACATAAAAAAGTTTTTGATTTGGTTTTGTTCGAAAAAAATGAGAAAAACGGAAAACATGAAAATTCATCAAAATTTGACATAGATTTGATTTATTCTAGTATAGTAAAAATCAATTTAAGATTTATTCTTATAAATTTAGTTTTAGAATACAGTTTAAATGTTTAAAAATGCTTTTTCCTGCTTTTCCTGCCATATTCGTTAACATTTTCTCTTATTAACGTCCAAATATAGTCCCCCATCATGCTTTCCGTATACTGGCCTTGGTAGCGTTTCTCAAACTCCATTATATCTTGATGGAATCGCTCCCTGTGTTCTTCTGAATAAGCTCCCATATTATATTTGAATTTATCCATATGTCAATGTAACATGTGCATCTTTAGCGACATTCTACATCCGATGGCGGAAAAATTCATAATCATGCCAGTTATCAGCTCATCATAATTTTCATCCCTTTGATTTCCAAGAAAGCCATGAACTACTGCCTTAAAACTGTTCCACGCTAGTTTCTCCTCATTGCTAAGTAGGTCCGGGAAAATATCGCAGTTAATACTTTTTTTTATTTGAGGGCCAACAAAGACTCCAGCTTGAATTTTCGCCTCTGACAGCTTTGGAAAAAAGTCTGCAAATATTTGAAAGCTTTAGACTCAATATTAAGAGCCTTCACAAATTGTTTAATAAGGTCCAATTTAATATGCAATGGCGGAATCAATATATTTTTAGGATCGACAATTGCTTCATGTTTAATATTAAATCTTCGCACTCCATACTCTGTACGCTCAGGCCAATGTTTTTGACGATAGTGGGCGGCATCATTTCTGCTATCCCATAGGCAAAGATAACAGGAGTCTTTGGTATATCCACCTTGCATTCCAGTAAAAAAAAACAAACCATCTTGAAGTCTCCAATAACTTCCCACTTGTATTCCGTATATTTAATTGCAGTTAATAGCATTTTAATACTGTCATAATTTTCTTTGAGATGTATGGAATGTGCCAGTGGAATAGATGGAAATTTGTAGTAGAACTGCTTTTAGACTTTTTGTCGAGTTGTCGATAAAGAGGCGCCATTCATTTGTATTACAAGGAATACCAATTGCTTCAAATAAACCTTTCACGTCATAGCAAAAACAGAGTCCATCTTCCTTCCTGTAGAAACAAGAAAATTCTTCGTGACGCTTTCTTTGCCGAAATATTCGAACATTATAAATAAGTAAATTTCGTTATTTAAGCCGCGGTGCTAATAACTCTGCTTTGTCTTTTGATAGATTTAAGTTTCTTATTAAGTCATTGAGATCTCGAGTTGATGAGATGTGGTATTCCTGGTTCAAATTGAGGAACAAATTCGGAATGTACGGATGCAGATGAACTCGGTGTTTGAAAGCTGCCTTGAGGGAATAGTTGCTTTTCCAACACAGGTGGATCAGGTACAAGATTTTGTTACGAATGTGGTACTGGAGCGGATGTCGATGGTAGTTCCGGATATATTGTTTTCCTTAAACGTTTCCCTTTCAGTAGTTTCACTACACAAAGATAGCAATCAGTGTCATGATTACTCGGCACCCTTCAAATCCTCGGCACTGCGAATTTCATGGCTCTTTTCTCACCCTGGTACCAAACTATAATAAAACGTAAAGCATTTCATAACAGTTTCAGTTATTATGCAATTATATATATGTAGATATATGTATATATATATGAAACAGTTAGTACAATAAAAAAGAGAAAATAAACTTACGCCCCAGAATGCTTCTGCAAGAGTTACATGAAACATGTGTAGCCCATTTTTTGTCCTGGTTTTTAACAGGTAGACCGAAGTAGGCTAGGTAGGTCTCTCAAATCCTTGTGTTTTTAGTTAAATCAAACTTTTTTGTCTTCTTTTAATACATTCGCCACATATATAGCAAAACGAATTAGACGCTCGTTTACAACTTCTCGAAGACATCATTCCTCTGTGATATGCAAAAACATAGTGTCGCCCACAACGACTGACCCAAGAAATTACAGCTTCTTAAAAACATTTGTACTTACAAAAACGCTATCAGGTAGTTGGCATGCTCTATTGCTAGGCCTGCCAATCCGTCAGTAAAAGTTTCGATGAGTTTCTTAATATGTACTTAACGAATTGTATCTGGGACCTTTTATCTCCATTTACTGTTTCTCAGCCACATTTTTTGGTTTTTTAAGATGAGTATGTTGTGCTTTGAGTAGATGTTTTTTCGATGCATCGCTGCATCAGGTAGCTACCCGCCGCCCTCTATCGACCGAAATAGCGCGAAAGGACCTACATTAGCCTGGTGCAAAAATGCAAAATGTTCAAATCGCTATAACTTCTACAAAACCAAATATTTTTGATTCGTAATTGCATTTTTTTTTTATAGAATTGAACATAGAATCCGAATATATAGGGCAAAACCCATGTACAAAAAAAAATTTTTTTTTGTTGACCTGTGTAGTAGATCCTTTTCGAAGATTGCTATGACTTCATCGTCAGTACGCTTTTGGCCAGCTGCGCTAACCATTCAGTTGTACAGCGGTAGTTTGTTTGACTTATAAATTGCTCATTCTATTCCACTTTACCAACTATATTTTTAACAGCGTTGCGCCAAATATTGCAAAGTCACTGATAATGCTATTGTTATAGGCCTTGAGCTCGGATTCAAACGAAGAATCCTTAATCAATAGGCCGATAAAAACAAAAAAGTTATGAATTTTTCTCAAATCTCTGTATTATGCCAAGAACTATAATTCTGCAAAATTGCAAAGTGGTACTAACGGATTTTGACTTATGGCTTTCAAAGCTTTTATAATTTCTTGTACTTAATGTGGGCATGCCACGGAACTTTTCCAAAATTTTTGAATAGTCATTTTTTGCTGCACCATACCACTACTGATGTGGATCATCGGTATAATTTATAGCTTTTTCTTTTCTGAAAATACTTTTTACCTAAATATGTGTATCACCTGATTCTTACAAGCGCGCTGTTAATAAATAATAAAAATATAAACATTAATTAGGAATTAAAGCTCCTATTTAAATTTTCTTCCCTAAAAAATTTGTGAAATTATAAAAAAATTACGGGGTTACACTGCCACTGTAATTTTATGCAGGCTTGGTTTCCTCGGAAAGCGGTGCCACTATGTTACGGCTGCGACATTTTCAACGCTATGCTCACCATCATAAGCGGTACCGCTTTCTTGTAAAGGCACGTTAACGTAATTAAAATTTCTTTGTCAAATTATATCCGTCATTTAAGAGTTCATAAATTCTTAAATAATAAATATAAATTGAACACACCATTTAACAAACAAACATAAATATGTAAAACTGAGCCCGAGTTTAACAAAGGTTCTCATTCGCAACGAAAAAAGAAACTTTACAAAAACAAATCTACATAACACACAAATTATAGAGACAGAATGTTTCAATTGTGTTGTAAGTGTAGAAATGAGATAAACTGAATCAAGCTAAGGAAAAAATACAAGCAGGATAGCCTAGTGCTTAAGGCAACTGCAGTTTCACCGTGTGATTCGCGGTGGGGATCTCGGTGAAACCTTTGATAACATTACGAAATTGCCTGATGATGATTACGTGGTGGTTTTGGAAATGGTACCATCGCAGTATGCCAGTAAATGTTTTTTTCTTTCTGTTCAGTTTCTCTTAGAAAAACATAATAATTGAATATTCAATTATTATAAGCCGGTTTTAAGCTCATGAATTCTTAAATAATAAGTAAAAATTGAACACATCATTAAACAAACAAACATATCCGTCATTATTTTTAACTGTCCAATATTGTTGGTGGCGGCCACCGTGGTGTGATGGTAGCGTGCTCCGCCTACCACACCGTATGCCCTGTGTTCACACCCCGGGCAAAGCAACACCAAAATTTTAGAAATAAGGTTTTTCAATTAGAAGAAATATTTTCTAAGCGGGGTCGCCCCTCGGCAGTGTTTGGCAAGCGCTCCGGGTGTATTTCTGCCATGAAAAGCCCTCAGTGAAAACTCATCTGCCTTGCAGATGCCGTTCGGAGTCGGCATAAAACATGTAGGTCCCGTCCGGCCGATTTGTAGGGAAAATCAAGAGGAACACGACGCAAATTGGAAGAGAAGCTCGGCCTTAGATCTCTTCGGAGGTTATCGCGCCTTACATTTATTTTTTTTTTTATTTTTTTTAATATTGTTGGTGTTTATAAAATTAAATTTTTTTCATGAATTCAAAAAAAATGGACGAAAGGACATTGCGTTTATGATTTTATTGGAGGAAGAACTCTCCGAAGATGACATGGAACGGTAGTCAGAAGCCGAAATTACGGGAATATTTTCGGCTGGCGCCCATTCTTTTTGATTATGTCCTGAATTTTATAAGAACTGACCGAAGCTCAAAGCCAACAAATAGGATCGCACCACCAATATCGGCTGAGCAGAAACATGCCATATTCCTTAGGTAAATGATTAGTATGCATAAATTGTAATGAATGCATTTATATTATGTGCGGGCAAAGATGCAGTGAGGTTGCGCCAGTCTGAATGATTGATTGGCCGTGCCTGTAGATATCCACTTAAAGCGTGGTAAGCTTCTGTGAAATTTCTTCTGGCGTTTACAAGTACTACAGTTCCGTTCGACTTATTTATTGCCTTTTATAGTACGGGAAGGACCGCTTGGTCTTTTTCTGAATAGTTCGATAAAGTGTCGGATGGTAAAAAACTAAAGGAAAAATGCATATACTGTATGGGGTGACAAAGCGCCTTCGGCATAAAAGCTTACAACGCTTTCTAAATGCTCTAATACATATCTTAATGCACTTCACCTTGTTATATTTATGAAAATCTCGTATCACAATGTATGTGCAGGTTGATCTCGGAAACTACTTAAAGAATTTTTATGAAATCTTGTCAAGTGCCTCTTACTTGGTCAAAACTAGGCTACTAGATAATTTGTATCCCAATCCGAGAATCCACTAGGGACCGACCTATTCGAAATAATAAATTTATTTGGCGATTTGCTTGAAATTTGGTACATTTTACAGGAATATGCGGACGAAGGAAAAAACGTGCAGCCATATTTCAATTCAGCGAGGTATAAAAATTGGGTTAAGTTGATAAGGTGCAACAATAACGCAACCCTGAGATAGATAAAGGAGATGTTGCGTAGATAGGCCAACGCTGATGTTTCGTAGCTTAACACGATATTAAAGGCCTTATATTTTGAAGCGCCCACCGGGTAAAGGGACTTATAACATTTGTATGGTAGGAATAACGCTTGCAGGAGGCAACAGAAAAGTCACAGACGCGAAGGATACAGGGGCGGAGAAACTTTCCGAGGCAGTCAAATTAGTACCAGAAGGTGCTAGTACCCGAGCATACCGGATTCTATCCCCTGTGTGGTGTCGAAGGACGCGTTTGCAACTGTCGTTGAGTTACAATCCGAGTATACCAACACTGGAATGAATTACGTATCTCGACCAACAGAGGTTATCCATCACTACATCTCCCAATTAAACGACGAGGCGGACGTTATATTGTATCCAGACTTTAAGAAAATGTGCTGAGGTATGGGCAGTACTAATCTGCTCTTTGTAATGAGAAGCCCTAATGACAACATTTATAATATGCTAGGAGTAGGGGAAGTAGACGGACTTCGATAACCTGATATATGTCGATAAAAGAGACTGTTTAGTGAAAAGAACCCAACAGAGCACCATTATTTGCAGAAAAGAAATGTTTGTAAAGATTATGGTTCTGTTTTTTATTTAGATACAAAGAACATGCAATATTTGTGTTTACAATTTTAATTAATTACACTACTCAACAAATTTTGATCAACTTTAGTCTCCAAGAATAAAATAGGTCTTTCCTAAAGTGAGTTTCCGAGATATCGGCAAAAATATGAAAATTCCCATTTTTGCAGAACACTACTTCATATAGGTACGGTAAAAATTTGTATTTTTCATTTTTGCGTCTTAAACTGTTGAATTATGCATTATACTAATTCCCATTAAAATTGCTTGCCTTCACCTCCCTTAAGTATCTTCAGTAGTTTGGCCACTATGCCAAAAAACGTTCAAAAAATGTTGAAAAAAAATAAACGAAATTTTTTACAAAATTTCAGATTTAACCACTTTAAAATCGGAAAAATTCTATTGACGAAAAAAATTTATCCCTCCTATGTTGTAGGTAATTTAATTACGAAAATTTTAAGCATACCAGTACAAAAATCAGACGTGCCGTTGAGAATATAGCCCCGTTAACTTGCAAGCGTCTATCCTACAATTTTGTATAGAGACAATTTTTATTCAAACTACGTTTTTATTTTTTTATAACGTTTTGTTATAGACATATGTTTGCACGTTAAACTGTATTCAATTGAGTAATATGAGTATATATCAGCAATTCAGTAAAAAGCAACAACGACAACAACATTAAATACATACATATCTACATCTAAAAAAGTCAAATTGAGCGATTTTACCGTTGTTGTTGTTGTTGTTGTTGTAGCGATTAGTTTACTCCAGATCCGATACGCTCCGGTAACACAGCACCATTAAGGTGCTCGCCCGACCATCTCGGGAACGATTTATATGGCCACATTAAACCTTCAGGCCATCCCTCCCTCCCCACCCCCAACTTCCATGAGGAGCTTGGGGTCGTCAGAGCCTCGTCTGTTAGTGAAACGGGATTCGCCGCTCGAAGGTGAGGTTGACAATTGGGTTAGAGAAGCTATATATTGCGCTACACAACCCCTTGAATCCCGCGATTTTGAGGGACGTGGGTACTTTTAACTACCCGTTTATAATTTTCTGGGTTTATGTCCCGTATTATTGTCCAGCAATAATCTCCCATCATTTCTTCGTTCCAAAAACCTTGGCAACGCTTTTCAAAAATCAGGAGGTCTTGGTGAAACCTTTCACCCTGTTCATCACTTTCAGGACCTAGGTTTGCGGGAAAATTATCCAAATGTGAATGCAAAAAATGCATTTTGAGGGACATGTTGCATTCCATAGCACTGTAGTTTTTCCACAAGACTTTGATGATCTCTCTATAGTTGGGATCTTTGTTGTTGCCAAGAAATCCACTAACGACTTCCTGAAAGCTGTCCCAAGCCGCTGCTTCTGGTGTTGATAAATGATTCGCAAAATTTTCGTATTTCAGCAACTTTCTAATTTGCGGACCAACAAATATACCTTCATTTAATTTGGCTTGAGTTATTTTAGGGAAAAATTTCGTTAGGTACTGGAAGTATGGCGCGTCCTTATTTAAAGCCTTTACAAAATTTTTCATTAATCCTAATTTGATGTGAAGTGCTGGCACAATAACTCGTTCGGGATTTATTAAAGGCGGGTTTGCGATATTGAAGGCACCTGGTTCGTACTCAGCTTTTGGTGGCCAGTCTTCCTGAATATTTCTTGGTATATCAGGGGCTTTCGATAACATAACACATCAAGCTATCGAACAAGCTATGATTGATAAGGACATAAGCCCTATAATTATTCGATGGGTGCTGTCCATGTTAAAGAGTAGAAAAATCCATGAAAGAGCTGGTATATTGGACATTTAATACTGTTGTAAGGCCAATAGTCATCTAGTCACAATTCAGACGTCACTGGATTGACTGCCAGAGGCAGGCCAACTGTTCATACTCCGGAACGAAAGTATCAGCCAGACTCATTAATCTAAGCAGGAGGATCTAAGAACTCTTACTACTATACGGGACACTGCGGTCTACGATATCACCTAAGTAAATTAAATCTAACCTATACTCAAATTTGTCGCCGGTTCACATTCTCTGTGAATGCGTCGCTCTGGCTAGGCAGAGATTCTCCCATCTAGGTGGTGGGACTTTTAATCCCTATGTGATATGGAGTAAAAAGCCTGAACAGGTACTTAGATACATAAAAAGCCTCCAGATACAAAATTAGGCTGTAAGGTCTTGCACAATAGATCTGTACAAAGGTAGCAGTGCTTCCAGATTATTAATAATAATAATCGGTAAATTAAAGAACTAATAAGTATTCATGCGCTGATATTCCCTGCATTCCAATGAACGGTGATCCAGGTCTCGATTAAAATTTAACATGCAACAATAAATTGATCCATATGGATCACATTGTTGTTGTATTTGCATGTTAAATTTCTATGGGGATCTGGATCACTGTTGATTATAACGCGAGGATTACTTTATGAAGTCTTACCTTTTATGGCAACTATATGGCAAAGTCCAATAATGTGAATGTTTTGCAAATATAAAATTTAATGTTTATTTTTCAATTAGAAAATTTTATTTTTGAAAAACAAAATGATAAAAAAGAATTTCAAGGAAACTTCAAAACTCACAGCTATAAAACAAACCGTTTTTAAAAAATCGTTGACGAATGAATTGGTATCGTCATGACGGCCGTAATATTTTTTGAACTGCCGCTATATTACGTTACAGTGAACTTCAAAATCTTCATAGTTTCCACATAATTACTTCTATATGGCAAAATTTTTGACAAGGTACTCTACCGCTATGTAGCGGCCGCTATATATAAAGTTAATGCCCTTTTGCATACACAATGAGAGAACAATTGTGCTATGGAATGCAGACCCTGGGTTTAGATTCTTTGGTCCGAAAGTGGACCAGGGGCCGACCTTTTCCAAATAATTTTATTTGTGGTGCGATTCGCTTGAAATTGGGTACAGGGATACACCTTGACAAAGATAATATTTGAAAAACTTTCTATTCCGGGCCGACCTTTTCTAAAAAAATAATGTATAGTGCGATTTGCTTGAAATTTGGCATGCAGACATAAATAGTTGAAAACCTTCGCGCTGTTCGGACGTGTTTTAAACGCTCGCCAGTTTTGCATAAAATATATAACTTCCTCTTTTAGTTTTGTTACTGTTTCTTTTTTTAAATTTTATTTTACTTCATAACTTAATTTAAATGCCTTGCATTTGCGGACTCAGGGTTGATCGAAGTCAACCGAAAGTTCAATGTACTCAGTGCAGTGAATATTTTCATTTATTTTGTGCTGGTGTTTTACCTGCTGTCATTGAATTTTTGAGCGAATCTAATATTCCTTGCTATTGCAAGACTTGTGCGTATGAGCGTCTCGGTTCTATGCGTCTCGTTTCTTGGTATTAAAAAATATCTTTTGACCACATTAAATTTGTAACCGTGATAATACTGTTCAACCCTTTATTTCAAATATGAAAGTACCAGTTATTGATCATTTTTTTTATTTGTATGTACTCAAATTTATTCTGTATAAATTTTATTCTGTATAAATTTTGTCTACTATTAATTTGCTCTATTGTTGTCAATATCATAAGTTCTCGTGTGCCCCTACTGGGCAAACAGCTCTTTCAGGAGCACTTTGCGTGAGGTCTTTTTGAAATACTTATAAGAATTCATTTACAACATTTTAACTTCTGCTTACTTCTAAGTTTTGAATTTAAAATTGTGAAGCGTTTAACTAAATACTGTTCAAATATTATTTTGAAATTGATGATTGTATATGTTATTTATATCGTACATTATATCTTTAAATTAAGTGTCTGTATATTTGGTCTGTATAATTGTTTAATTTGTAGACTGATAAATAAAACAATAAATGTGCATAATGTCGCTGCATTTATACATGAGGCTACCAAATGTAGGTCACGGATGACATATGTATAAAAAGCAATGTTGAAGTAGATCAGGGATTGGGCTACCACCAAAAATTCATGTTAGTAGTTATGTAAATGTATCGAACTAAATTTGTAAAAGATACTTTCAAACCATTAATTGCAACTAGTTGTTAGACAGATTTTAATTTTCTTTGGGAAGGATGCAAATGTTTAACGAAAATAATTCTATTGTGCTTTAATATAAAATTATAAAAATTTTTTCTGCGCAATAAAGCCCAGATAGGGTGGACATGGAAGCGTCAGCGCGAGTCCACATTCGCTGCTCTCAAGATGTAAACCGTCGATCACTGTTGGAAATGAATGATTTACAATTATCAGGAACAAAATCAACGATCAAGATCCGCTAGAAAAGCAATATCTTAAGTTGGGCCATATGGAGTTAATCCCAGAACAACAGATTAATGTTCATACCTCAAAACATTTTTAGTTAGCACACCACCCGTTAATTAAGACTGGCAGCTCAACAACCAAATGCCGTGCAGTTTTTGATGGTTCCCTCAAAGATTCATCGGGATAGTCATTAAATGATCGTGATTTGTTTGGTGTCGGCCTACGTTTTCGGCAGCATCGATATGTGTTTGCAACCGATATTGAGAAATGTTTCGAGGCATAAGAGTGCATCCAGAACAAACTGATTATCAACGCATTGTACATGCCTTAGGACAAGCATACAAAATGTAGCATTATAGATTTCTTGCTGTTAGATACTCATGCGCCTGCGCTATCTCCCTTTGTTGTTGTAAGCGTTCTCGAACAAATTCCTGAGGACTACAAGATGGAATATCCCAATGCGTCACGCGTTCTTGAAAAAGATGCTCTGAAAGATGAACTTATAGAACTCTTGTCAAAAGCCAAATTGAATTTGAGATAGTGGAGGTCCAATTGTTGGACTCTGCTGGAAACACTACCAAAAGCGATATGCGAATTCAGTCCGATCCATCCTTCCTCAAACCCCTGAAACGCCTGTCAAAATTCTGTTGCTCCATTGGAGTCCATCTAGTGTTCAACTACTTTTGAATATTGGTGATGAAGTAAGTGAGCCAAAACCTTCAAAGCGAATGGTGTTGTCTGGGACTTCAAAGATTTCCAATCCAATAGCTATAGCTGCATCTATTGTGGTTTTATTTAAAGTCGTATTGCAGGAGTCCTGGTGTTACGACCTTGGTTAGGATGGCCCACTACCCGATTTATTTAAAAGATGATGCAATTTTATCATCAGTTACAAGGTCGCCGTTTTCGTTCCTACAGGAACTGATGTCCAGAGAGTGCTTAGATTATGGATGGAACACTTCTCCGTTCTCCTAAATGGAGGCAGCAATTCAGCACGCAGAGATGAAGAACCCGATCCCGCCAACGATGATGCTGGAATATATGTCCCTCCGCCCGATTATGACGAAGTTAGAATAGCAATAACCAGATTGAAAAACAACAAGGCCGTGGGCGCTGATGGATTGCCTGCGGATCTATTCAAGTACGGCGGCGAGGAGTTGGTAAGGCGCATGCAGCAGCTTCTTAGCAAAATATGGGCGGAAGAGTGCATGCCCGACGGTTGGAATCTTAGTGTTCTTTGCCCAGTCCACAAGAAGGGGGATACTGCAAAATACACCAACTATCGTGGTATCAGCCTTCTCAATATCGCATATAAGGTCCCTTCAAGTGTATTGTGCGAAAGATTGAAGCCCACCGTGAACCGGCTGATTGGACCTTATCAGTGCGGCTTCAGACCTGGTAAATCTACCATCGACCAGATTTTCATAATGCGCCAAATCTTGGAAAAAACCCGTGAAAAAGAATCGACACACATCACCTCTTCGTCGACTTTAAAGCCGCCTTCAACAGCACGAAAAGGAGTTTCCTATATGCCGCTTTGTCTGAATTTGCAAAACTTATACGGCTGTGCAAAATGACGTTGAGCAACACCATCAGCTCAGTCAGAATTGGGAAGGACCTCTCCGAGCCGTTCGAAACTAAACGAAGTTTCAGACAGGGTGACCCCCTATCGTGCGATTTCTTTAATTTGATGCTGGAGAAAATTATACTAGCTGCAGAACTTAACCGCACTGGAACAATATACTATAAAAGCGTGCAATTACTGACATATGCTGATGACATTGATATCATCGGCCTAAACACCCGCGCTGTTAGCTCTGCTTACTCCAAACTGGAAAAAGAAGCGGTAAAGATGGGTCCACCGTGGTGTGATGGTAGCGTGCTCCGCCTACCACATCGTATGCCCTGGGTTCACACCCCGGGCAAAGCAACGTCAAACTTTTAGAAATAAGGTTTTTCAATTAGAAGAAAATTTTTCTAAGCGGGGTCGCCCCTCGGCAGTGTTTGGAAAGCGCTCGGGGTGTATTTCTGCCATGAAAAGCTCTCGGCGAAAACTCATCTGCCTTGCAGATGCCGTTCGGAGTCGGCATAAAACATGTAGGTCCCGTCCGGCCGATTTGTAGGGAAAATCAATAGGAGCACGACGCAAATTGGAAGAGAAGCTCGGCCTTAGATCTCTTCGGAGGTTATCGCGCCTTACATTTATTTATTTTATTTTTAAAGATGGGTTTGATGGTGAATGAGGACAAAACGAAGTACCTGCTGTCATCGAGCAAAGAGTCAAAGAGATAGATGTTTACACAGACACACACACTATTATCACACCAAAATATTGTACTTGCTTATAAAACAAAAACATAACATATTGAAAAGGTTAAAAGAAAGAATAGAAGAAATAACAACAAACCTAAAGAAATAGCTGAGCGCTGAGGATTTACATGAATTTATGGAAAGGGAGAAGAATATAGAAAACAAACTAACAACAGCATTAAAAGCGCGGCAATTATCTAAACACGAGAAACTGCGAAACAAGCGAAACAATATATTTACCAATAACAACCAACAGGCAGATTGGTTTGTCAACAAAACTAATGTTGATTTCCCTCAAGATATAAAAGCGTTCTTGGTAAAGGGTCGAAAGTTTGGATTACCAATAAAAAACAATGACTTTCATACACAATACATTGCGGATGGAGAGAGTCTCGTATAGACTCTTAAAGAGAAGGAAGAACAGGAAGAGGCGCGAACCGAAATTTCTTTACTGATTAAAGATCACACAACAAGAAACAGGCTAAGTGCAGTGGATAGTACAATAACAGACACAGTGGAACAAACGCGGAAATTTTTGAAGAAAAATGAAAACATTAAAATTTTGACGAGTGATAAAGGAAACAAAACAGTAGCAATGTTAGAAGATGATTACAATAATAAAATGACAGAAATATTAAATGATTTATCGACATACAGGATTCAAAGGCAAGATCCAACTACGAGACTACAAAACAAGAACAACATGCTAGTCGAAAAACTTTTTAAAATGGAATTTATTTCAAAGCTGAAAAATATACCCTCAGTACAACCACGGCACTACCACCAAGGATTTATGGACTCCCAAAATTGCACAAAGAAGGTACACCATTAAGACCGATATGCTCCGCTCTTGGGTCGCCCTCATATGGATTATATCAATATTTTGTGAAAATATTAAAAAACATAACGATGAACTCTATTTGTAATATAAAGAACACAGTTGAGTTTAAAGAAAGAGTGAACAATAATTTAATTTGCGATGATGAGAAATTAATTTCTTTTGACGTGGTGTCACTGTTTCCAAGCATACCGATGCAGTTAGCACTTGAGGTTGTAAGAGAAAAATGGACAAAAATACAGGAATTCACAAAAATACCCAAAAATTTGTTTATGGAAATCTTAAGATTTTGTGTTGAAGAAAACAGATATTTCAGATTTAATGATAAAATTTACATACAGCTTAAAGGAATGCCGATGGGATCCCTTACATCACCAGTAATCGCGGATATAGACATGGAGGAGTTACTTAACCGAACAATGGAAAAACTTCCACATGTACCAAGGCTACTAACAAAGTATGTTGGTGATTTGTTTGTAATTATTCGGGAAGATGAGGTAGAAAGAACACTTAATGCATTAAATTTGTTTGACAATAATATTAAATTTACAATAGAACTTGAAAACGATGAAAGATTACCGTATTTAGACGCCATCGTGATAAAACGCGGAAGTCAATTAAAAACAAAGTGGTATCAAAAACCAACATCATCAGGACGAATCATTAACTTCAATTCAAAACACCCGAAGTCTATGATAATTAACACAACGAAAGGCTGTATACGAAGAATGTTGGATATATCAGATAAAAGTTACCACAAGGAAACCAAAAAAGAAATTTTCACTTTATTGAAGAAAAATGATTTTCCCGTAAATCTTATAGACATTAATAAGAAATATAAATAACAGCAATCAACAAAACGAAACAAAAAAGCCTACAAATTTCAAGTCTGTAATCTACGTTCCCAATCTTTCAGAGCGTTTAGCAAAGTCTGACTGCTACAATAAAAATACATATAAAATAGCTCACAAACCGAAAAGTACATTAAAACATATTTTTAACAATACGAAAAGCTAAAATACCTCACACGGAAAAGAGCAATGTGGTGTATAAAATACCATGTAATGGCAAGGAAGGCGAATCATGGGATCGCGTCTACGTAGGGACGACGAATTCAAAATTAAAAACAAGACTAGCACAGCACAAGTCAGACTTTCAACAAAATCCACAGTCAAATACTTATAAAACAGCTTTAATGGCCCACTGTGCGAGTAGCGGCCACTCGCCCAATTTAAACAATGCAAATTATTCTCCAGCAAGAGTCAAACTATAGCAAGCGCCTCACATTGGAAATGCTGCATATAATTAACACACCACCTAACATACGACCAAATTATAAAACAGATGTTGACGGCTCCGCCCACATATTTAGACATTTATTAACTAACAAATCGACAGTAGAAAGCTCCGCGTCAAACAGAACGGACGTGTAAAACAAAATGTATGTTATTATTTTATTGTCAATAGTTTAAGTTGATATTATAAATAATGTTATATTTGTTATAGTTCCCTTGAAGATGATTACCGAAGGTTGTAATCGAAATATATCGGAACACAAAATTAAAACTTTGTTGTTTTTATTATAAAATCAATATTTGACCTCGAGCCGGCAAAAACCATCTCTGAGAAAAAAAAACATATGTATAAAATTAATAAAAAATAACATGAAATTACTAAAGCTTACATTTTCTAACTGTACCATTGATCATGTACATTAGATTGGGGCGAATCCTCACTTTTCTGTAATTTCCGTTTTTAATACTAAAAATATGACTCACTATGCAAAACTTAAGATTTTATAGAAAATATCCTAGACGTAATCATAAGGAAATAAAAAGAAGTTTTAATCGAATGTACATGGACATATGTTAATAAATTTATCTGGGATATAACAACCTTTGGTTAGATAACTAATCATGACGATGAATGACAACTTAGAGGATCGCTCCAGTTCGAAGTGAAGCTATCAACCGTCAACCTATGAAGTATTACTCATATATATTGTTTGAGCATATTGTTTTGTCATAAAACAATACGCACTCCCCAGGTATTCATCGGAAACACTTATAGACACGATAATTTGTAGGTGGATGTGTACACGCTCACGATATACCGGTACATCCTCCAATGTACTTGTATGTACAAAACAAAATAGTGGATATATTAATTTTGTAACTAAAACAAAATTGCCTTGACTTAAGGATGAACCATAGAGGATCGTTTTTATTTTATATAATGAGTGTAGCAAATTATGCACGTGTAAACTTACTGGAGAATATGTTTAGATAAACGCTCATATACCATTCGCACTATATGTTGCATGTATATATTTGCCTCGATAATCGGTTACGATTTAACATTGCATCCTAAAATGTACTTGTATGTAGAAATTATTCCGTGCATGCAAAAAATGAGAATTTTTCTTTCAACAAAGCAGAAAAATAATTAAAAGTAATCAAAAAAAAAAAAATCAAAAAAAAAATCAAAAATAATCGAAAAAGTCATGATTTTTTCATTTTTTTCTAATTCAATCATTGGCCATTAAAATAGGCATCTAATTAATTGATTAATAATGCTAATTCAAATTTAACAGGCCTGGCTAAAATAAACAAATTCTTAAATATTGTGTAAAATTATGTTTTTAATTTTTCATATTGCAGTTATATATGGCATGGTAATAAGTGTATATATGCACTTAAAAATTTTATTTAATTACATTTGGTCTATACACGAAAGCGTGCTTATCAGGTTATTTGCTTATGTGGTTATATTTTTCGCAGAATTTTTAAACAAATAAATTGATAATCATGATGAAGAAAATAGACCAATAATGTTATATATGTATATTAGGGCGGGTCGATTTAAAAATCGCTCATTGCTCTGTGAAAATCGTATTCTAGGGATCAAAATAAGAAACTCTGCCGAAGGAACCATACCTCTAAAACGAATTCTGATGTCCCCCCCTTTGGGTCGAACTTTGGGTAGGGGCAATTTCAATTCTACCTGCTGTGTCCTGTGGTGGCTTAAAAAAAACAACACAAGCAATTTTACTATCTGCAATTGTGTCACAGTGATACCTTCATTTTTTAAAACGGTTGAATAAAAAACCCACACAACTATGTTTACGACATGCAAATGCATCACAGTGATGCCTTGGTTTTAAAAGGGGGTTGTAAAAACGCTAATTTCTAATAATTTTTTTTAATTTATTTTCTATTACTAAGTTAAATTCATTTTTTCATTTACATATGTTCTGACTAAATAAATTTCTAAAGAGAAAAATAAACTCCAAAAAGAAAAACATAGGCATTTCAAAGTGGGATTTTTCAAAATTTGCCCCAACGACCCAAAGGGGGGACATCAGAATTCGTTTTAGAGGTATGGTTCCTTCGGCAAAGTTTCTTATTTTGATCCCTAGAATATGATTTTCACAGAGCAATGGGCGATTTTTTTGCCTCCCCACAAATCGACCCGGCCTAATGTATATATTTGTTGTTGTGTTAAGTTTTTAATTTATTTATATTTACTTATTTTATAATTTGTGAGTTATTTGTAACATTTTAGGTTTTATACATATGTACATATATATGTGTGTTAAATATGTATATATTTGTTGCGTTACATTTTTAATTTATTTATATTTAGATATTTTATAATTTGTGAGTAATCTGTTACACTTTATACTAGGTTCAAACACACACCAAATTGGCAATTTATACTATTTGGGCAATTTATTACGCAATTTGTCATATAATAAATTGTAATAATAAATTGCCAATTTAAAAAAAATTGCGTAATAAATTGTTTCAAACTGCAAATGCAACATTGTAAAGTGTGTTTATTGAGTATATTTAAACGTCAGCTACGCACGGCTGAACTATATGGTTGGCTCATCTCATCAGCTGATTTTATGTCTTTCATTTCACTGGAGTAGAGATTGTCAAAAGAAGATGGCAAACTCAAAATGAAACCAAAACATTGAACACATTTTCTTACAACACACAAAAATTTCAAAGTTTTATGTTTTCATTCCATTCGCCTAATACCAACACGCACATTTTGACAGTCTGAACAAAGGTATGTTCTTGCTGTAGAGATGAGCCAACCAGCTATCAAATTACTATTGTGTAAGCTAAATCGAGTTGTATGAACAGCACTCAATTCAAATCGAAATTTCCTCAATTTATTTTTCTGTTTGAACATAGTATTATTTTATGTGGAATATTTTATTTAAAATTTTTGTCATATATATATATTGTTACGAATATTAGCAAAACATAAGGAGTGCTGCCGTCTCTAAGCCGATGCTAAGCAGTGACGTGTATGCACATCAATAATTCAATCATTATCTATCTACATAAACGAAACAATAACTGCGTGTACATATATGCACCATGTACGTATACGAGCAGCGGAGAGTCAATGCACTAACACATGCATATATCTGAGATACTCCTATAAGTATGCAATGAGAAAAACTATAAAATTGTGCAATTGTAGTTACAGCTGAGAAGTTTGAGAGCTACTGGACTAGTAGATTCTGGAAGCGCCTAGAAGATGTATAAAATTGTGCAATTTTAGGTATAGCTGAGAAGTTTGAGAGCTCATGGATAATGCTAGTAGATTCTAGAAGATGCGAACGAGAAAACCAAAAGAGTATAAAAGGCGACAGATGTAGAGGCGGTGTAATTCAGTTTGATTTGAGTTGTCAAGCAGTTTCGATTAAGACGATATCTAGCGAGCAATAGCAGTATTATTTTGAATAGTAGAGTTTCATTGAGCTATCAATCAGTGTGGTTATTAAGCAAGCTATTCGTTGCACAGTTTGAGTGTTATTGTGAAGTACTTTAATAAAGGCCATTTTGCATTATTACAAATTGTAGTTTTTATTCAACAGTTTAGTGATTCGAACTTAGCAGAGGATTGCAAATAAGAGGATTTGCAAGTAAAAATCGTTACAATTGGTGTCAGAAGAAGAATTGTTGAATAAATTCCAGACGACAACAAGGACATGGCAACGTTCAGTGAATTGAAGATCAAGCAACTAAAGAAGGAGTTGGAGAGCCGCGGATTGAATACAAGCGGCGTTAAACTCGAACTTCAGGCACGGCTACGAGAGGCAATGGAAGCAGAAGGAATTGATGTGGACGAGTATGTAATTTATCCTGATGAGGACGAGACAACAAAAAAATGAAACACCGCAGACAATGGCGAACACAGACCTGAACATGATGTTGGCTGCAATATCGGCACAAATGTCCGGAATGTCATCACAAATATCTACCAACATGTCGTCACAATTGGCATCCCAACTGGAATCGCAAAAGACAGAAATAACATCTCAACTGTCATCACAGATGGAATCCCAAGAGACACGTATAACATCAAAGATGTCATCTCAGCTGGAATCGCAGGAGAACCGTATAACAGCGAAGATTGAAGCACAAGAGGCACGGATATCCGAAATGTCGGCGCAAATTTCAGCACAGATATCATCGTAGATCTCTGCTCAACTGGAAGAGCAAGAAGAACGTATTTCCTCGAAGTTGGAGGCGCAAGATACAAAAATTTTACAGTTTGAAGAAAAAATCGAGGCCGAGGTGGATGCTTTGAGAGGACGTATCGAGCAGTTGCAACTAAATCGCCCAGCAGTTTCAACGAGTAATCCAAAGGTAAAAACACCATCCTTTGACGGTTCTGTTCCTTTCCAGGTCTTTAAGCTATAATTTGAGAAGACCGCAACAGTGAACAACTGGAATGCTGAAGATAAAGTTGCTGCATTGTTCGTAGTTTTAAAAGGGCCTGCCGCGGAAATCTTACAGACTATTCCAGAGTACGAACGGAACAGTTATGACGCATTGATGGATGCTGTAGAACGAAGGTACGGAAGCGAATACAGGAAACAGATATTCCAAATTGAGTTGCAAAACCGTCACCAAAGAGCGAATGAGATTTTGCAGGAGTTTGCCTCGGTAGTTGAAAGGTTGGCACATTTGGCAAATGCGGACGCACCCGTGGAGTACACCGAGAGGGTAAAAATCCAGAGTATTATAAATGGCATACGGGACGTAGAAACGAAGCGAGCGACATATACAAACCCAAAACCTACATTCGCAGAATCGGTATCCCATGCAGTGACTCAAGAAACAGCATTGCTTCTGTGTAAGCCAGTTTACAAAGCACGCCGTGTGGAGGTAGAAAGGCCAGAGTGCGTAGACGCAATATTAGAGGCGCTGAAAGGATCGCAAACGCGGAGTGAAAAAGTTATCAAATGTTTCAAATGCGGGAAGTCCGGCCACATTTCCCGTCATCGAGATCTTGATCCTTGTAGTTCCAACAATGTGGGTGGCCGTAAACGCAAAGCTGGATGAGATGAGCAAGAGCGAGTAAGAGGTAGAGATCGCGAGCTAGATCCAGCTATTGAATGCCCTGTGATATCTGTGTCGCAGATTGGAAGGAAATCAAGCAGTCTTACCATCAGAGGGAATGTGGATGGTAAAGAGCGTGTACTGACTGTAGATACGGGGGCATCTCATTCCTTGATTCGATATGATTTGGTCTACAGGAGAGTAAAGTCATTACCTGGAGCAAGGTTGCGTACGGTCACAGGCGAGTATAATCAAGTCCAAGGCGAAGTGGTATGTGAGGTATTAATTGGAAAAGTCATGGTTCTACACAAATTCGTTGTGGCGGAGATCGTTGATGAAGTCATATTGGGAGTGGACTTCTTGGTTGACCATGACATCAGGTTCGATATGCGGAGAAAAATTATGCGCTATAAGAACCAGGACATACCACTTAACTTTAGTTTGGAAAAAGGGTTCAGCAGTAATCGGGTACTGGTGGAAAAGACTCGACAAAGACCACGAAAGTCAAAGGCAAAGGTTGATAGATCGAATTGGCCAAATAAATCAAAATCAAAATTACCTGCGAGAGAAACACTGGCATTGACAAAACCCAAAAGACGCAGGAAAACGAAGCAACGAATTTCCGAGAAAGAATGCGAGGGTAGTTTCAAGCCAGAGCGCACTACTGGGGGGAAACGTAGGAACGATACTGATTATGCAAAGCAAATCCGTCCAGCGCAAGCTCTACGAAGTAGTTCATCGGCCAAACAACAGAGTGTGAAGGAACGAACCAGGGTATTGAGTGGTACGATGAAACACAGGTACCATGAGAACAATAATTCGAAAGGTTTCTTGGCGGGAGATTTGGTACTGTTATATAACCCTCACCGGCGGAAAGGTGTTCCATCCAAATTTCGGTGCAGTTGGGAAGGCCCGTACAAGGTTGTGACTAAGATCAGTGATACCATCTACCGCATACAAAGCATTGAGAAACCACGGAGTAGAAGAGTGGTACATTTGGCGATGCTAGCAGCGTTTAGATCGACAGATTTGTCTGATCGGGACGATCAGACTTAGGTGGAGGGCAGTGTTACGAATATTAGCAAAACATAAGGAGTGCTGCCGTCTCTAAGCCGATGCTAAGCAGTGACGTGAATGCACATCAATAATTCAATCATTATCTATCTACATAAACGAAACAATAACTGCGTCTACATATATGTACCATGTACGTATACGAGCAGCGGAGAGTCAATGCACTAACACATGCATATATCTGAGATACTCCTATAAGTATGCAATGAGAAAAACTATAAAATTGTGCAATTGTAGTTACAGCTGAGAAGTTTGAGAGCTACTGGACTAGTAGATTCTGGAAGCGCCTAGAAGATGTATAAAATTGTGCAATTTTAGTTATAGCTGAGAAGTTTGAGAGCTCATGGACAATGCTAGTAGATTCTAGAAGATGCGAACGAGGAAACCAAAAGAGTATAAAAGGCGACAGATGTAGAGGCGCTGTAATTCACTTTGATTTGAGTTGTCAAGCAGTTTCGATTAAGACGATATCTAGCGAGCAATAGCAGTATTATTTTGAATAGTAGATTTTCATTGAGCTATGTTGTTGTTGTTGTTGTTGTTGTTGTAGCGATTAGGTTACTCCCCGAAGGCTTTGGGGAGTGTTATCGATGTGATGGTCCTTTGTCGGATACAGATCCGATACGCTCCGGTAACACAGCACCATTAAGGTGCTGGCCCGACCATCTCGGGAACGATTTATATGGCCACATTAAACCTTCAGGCCATCCCTCCCTCCCCACCCCAAGTTCCATGAGGAGCTATCAATCAGTGTGGTTATTAAGCAAGCTATTCGTTGCACCTTTTGAGTGTTATTGTGAAGTACTTTAATAAAGGCCATTTTGCATTATTACAAATTGGAGTTTTTATTCAACAGTTTATTGATTCGAACTTAGCAGAGGATTGCAAATAAGAGGATTTGCAAGTAAAAATCGTTACAATATATATTATATGTATATGTAGTTTATATGGGTGATATAGGCCTAATGGGGAACCGAGAACCCAAAACTAGCTTCGGTAACGCGCCAACTGCGTACCTCCCGGGTGGTGTGGAAAAAGCAAATTTTCAATTCAATTTCAAGGCATTTCACCATAATTCAATGTCACTTTCATTTGATTTTACATATTTTTTATATTTTGTTTAAGGAGTTCCATACCAAAACATAATTATTACATTTGAAAAGTTGAAAATTTTAGAAAATACAATCAAAAAGTATAACGTCTTAGGTCAAAACCAAATTTTTAATGGAAACTTTAAGTAGGTTGGACCACTTGGTTTTAAAAATAAAACAAAATATCAGAAAACATCTCAATATTATTATCTTCAAATTAGACATCCCAACATTGGAATTCTCACATTAAATATCCGAGCATTAGAATCTTCATATTCTACAATGATAACATTAAATCGCGGAAAAAGTCTAAGTGCATTTATTGCGTTTTGATATGGAACTGCTTATTCACTTCACTTAATTTTTTTGCACTTTAAGACTTAATTTTTTTTTTTTGCTTTTATTTTAAATTTGTTTTCATTACATACTTTTTTTATAATTTTATTTTATTTTTAATGAAAGTTAAGTTAGTTATCCTCTATTCTATTCGAAATTTTCGTTTTCGTTTACATATTACATATGTATTGTGAGGACCAAATATAAATCATTAATTTGGCCCACACAAAACTACCGCCCAAAACACAGGATCAGTAACACAGACAACGCAACACAAATAAATCTCTATATAAGAACACGATCAGGAACATAGCCAACACAACACGAAACACAAACAAGTCTCAGAAACATCACTAGCGCAACACTCTGTGAGGTTCCAGCCTTGGAACCTCTGAAGAAAATGTAAATTTGTAAAATGCCCTCCACACACACACACCAATTCACAAACAAAATGTCTTTAGTTTTACTTTACTTATCTTTATTTAAGTTAGATTTAGTTTTTGTTTGTTTTGTAATATTTTACATATGTTAGTACTAAGCTTAGTGCTATTTTGTCGTTTTACTTGTAAAAATTAAAGGATGTTTTATTATCTGCTCACTCAGCTCACACGTTTTTCCTTCTTTGTCGCAAATTATAATAATGGCCGGTCTTTTTCTGCCGAGCCGAATTCCAACACCTTGTTATGGAATCGCATCTTTGATGGAGCAGTAAGGAGGGCAGTCGGCATGATCTGGGGGTGCTCTGTGGGAAGTCATGTCGGCTGGGTTGGGTTCTTGCCAACCTTGCTGTCCTGCGCCATAAAGGGGAAAAAGGTCATATCATGCCTTTTAAAAAAACTGACAAAAGCTGACAGAAAGCGCAGAGACGACTCAAGACGTTTGAAATTCAAATTAAAACGACATCCGGGGGGCGCCCCAGATGTTGTTGCGACGCCTGGTGCTATTCCCACCCTCAAAATACATGGCCACCGTCGCACCTGAATTTTGGTGGCCCCTTACCTGTATTACCCTATGCCTTCTAAATAAATAAGGAAGTCAGCATTCCCATTATTACTATATTTTATTTACAACTCATTATAAAAAAATCCAAGGTTACAAAACTTAGGGTACGACTTAATTCCTAGCAATAATCAATTAGGAGGCATATTAAGCTATCTTATGGTATTTCAGTTTAATTTACCTTTGATTGGTATTTGTGTTTTGTATTTATTAAATTCTTCCTAACACAACAACTTGGCAAAAATAGTTTACGTTAAGAGTCAGAACCGTGACAGAGAACAAGGTGAAAATCCAAAAATTGTTTAATACGTAGATAACCAACAGATAATTGGTAAGCCAAGACATAAAGGTTTTATTATTGTTATTTATAGTCTTAGTTATCCCATTATATTGTGATTTACCATCTATTCTGTGATCTTTGGGTATATTTGGTTTAATTTTATTGTACTTTGTTGTATGTTATATTATCTTAGCTTTATTTAATTTAATTTTATTTCCTTTTGGTTTTGTTTTATGTTATTTTATTTTATCTTATTTTATTCGCCTCTAAAAATAATGTGTCTGAACATACATATATGACGAATTTATTTTGATTATAATATATAGTTGTATCTGTGTTTGGAAGTTTCAGAAACTGTCTTTAAATTGCCTACTTTTACTATTATGTATAATAAGGTTTGTATATCTATGAACATTTGCACTTTTATGTATGTAATTTCATGTATGTATGCATATCCGTATATATGCGAACACCGCAAGTGCTATAGATTTTAAGCTTATTAACGCTTCTTACGTTTCTCAAAAACATTTAGGTACTCTTTTTATTCATAATTTACGTTTGAAGTTCGTATGTATTTACGTACTAATATGCTTATCATGCTTTAGCTGTTGACATTAATCCTTTAACTATGTTAACCTTAGTTTAAGATTGAATAATCTGAGATTTCAAATTGGGTATGTCGTAATTATTTACGCTTCTATAATGACACTAGTTCACTCCTTTAAATTTTATACATGAAAAATCTTAAATGGAGTTCATACCGCCATCTGGATGACGAATTTACTTCCGTATCAATACGCTTTGATTATTTCTTGCGACTAAATACCGATTTTGGTTAAAAAATTGAACCAACTATTCATTGAAAATTTGCCTTCCTATGCTCACACTTCTCAATAAATGAATTCAAAAAAAATTATGGCTATACCAAAAATATGTTTAGACCTAAATAATTGTGGATGCTGCTCCTAGACTACGAGGTCCGAAAGCATTTATGTCGACACGTCTTCAAAAAAAAAAAAAGAAAGAAGGTTACAGTGTATGAAACCGTGATACGGAAGCTCCGATGTGGTTGAACCGCTGGTAACTTAAGCTCGACATGTTCCGGTATCAACATTTACGCTTGTTAAAACATCACACTACCATTATTTACGATGATGTCCATAGATAATGTTGGATGTTGTAGTCGTGTGTGCGCCTCGTTCAAGTTAACTATCGGCAATTACCTGAGGTTTTAATTAGCTCACCTGCGAGCTTCCGGATACTTCCATCCGCTGATGAAATATGTTTATAATATTGTAACGATTTTACTGAAATTCCTCTTATTTGCCTTCTGCTAAGTTCGTATCGCTAAACTGTTGAATAAATAACTCCAATATTGAATAATGGAAAAATGGCCTTTATTAAAGTACTTCACAATAACACTTATACTTTGCAACGAACAGATTGCTTAATAACCAAACTGATTAATAGCTCAAATGAAACTGAATTCCTCATGCCTCATCCTGTGCCGCTTTTATACTCTTCGGTTTCCTCGTTCACCCATTTCTCGTAATTTCGTGGACCTGATACTTGTTTATGAGCTATATACACTTATATTTGCTATTTGTATCCATATGCGTGTGTATATGTGAGCGGCTGATGATGACATGTGCTTGTGAGTATCTCTCTCGGTTGCCCCGCTTGTATGTGTGCAGACATAATGATTAATTTGTTTACGTACATACAAGTGTAGCAGCTTGCTTCATTGTGTTGTGGCTTTATTTACTTAGTATCAGATTAGTGATGGGAGTATCACTTAGTGTCACTGATATTCGTCATACTGCCCTCCACCTAAGTCTGATCGTCCCGATCAGACAAATCTCTCGATCTAACCGCTGCTAGCCTCTCCAAATGAACCACTTTCACTTTGGTTCGTGGTTTGCCAATGGTTTGTATGCGGTATACTACATCGTTGATCCGTTTTACAACTTTGTATGGGCCTTCCCAGTTACACTGCAATTTTGGGGACAAACCTTTTCTTCGTTGTGGGTTGTATAGCAGCACCAAATCTCCTTCCTGAAACCCTTCCGAATTAATTGCTTTATCGTACCTCGATTTCATCTTGTCACTCATAATCTTTGCTCGTTGCCTTACAAGATCGTGTATCTCTCTCAGCTCTTCTTCCATGACACCAGTGGATTTCTTGACATTCCTCTCCGCATCGGCAAGGTCATTGCCAAAAATTATTTTTGCAGGGGTTTGGCCCGTTGTCTCATGCACTGCTGATCGGTAAGCTATCAAGAATAAGGGTATGCGGGTATCCCACTCCTTATGGTACTTGTCTACTACTTTCCTTAAATGCTCCTCCAAGGTTCTATTGAAACGTTCCACCATACCATCGGACTGAGGATGCAATGCAGTTGTCCGTATTTTTCGAATGCCCAATGATTTACACATTTCTTGGAACAAAGCTGATTCAAAATTCCTGCCTTGGTCAGAATGTAACTCCATTGGTACACCATACCTTGCAACCCATTCGTTTTTAACCACTTCTGCTACTGTTTCTGCTTCTTGGTTTGGGATTGGGTATACCTCTGGCCATTTACTGAAATAATCCATAACCACCAGTACGTATTTGTTTCCGCGGTTCCTAGTAGGAAATGGACCTGCGATATCCATAGCGATCCTTTCAAATTGTGCACCTGAAATATACTGCTTCATCTGGCCATGACTTCGTGTTTTGGGCCCTTTCGCTCTGTTGCATACCTCGCAGTTGGCAATCCACTCGGTGACCGACTGACGGCAACCAACCCAATAGAATCTCTGCTTAACTTTCTCGAGCGTCTTTATGATTCCAAGATGACCTCCACTTGGACCATTATGCAACTCGCTGAGCACGTCAGGAATCCTCTTTCTGGGAACAACTATCAGTTTCTTCTTGCATTTACCATCCTCACTCTCCCATACTCTTTGAAGGCAACCGGATATCAATTCTAAACTGTTCCACTGTGCCCAATATGACCTCGCAATGAGACTCTCTGCTGACATCTCTTCTCTGTTTGGTCTTTCGTTTCGTTCGAGCCCTTGCATAACACGTGATAGATCTGTATCTTCTAGCTGACACTTTCTTAACTGTTCCTTGTCCCATTCATCTGTACATGTTATAGTCATTAGCCGGACATCTATAATGTCTTCTTTAGCCTCGGCTTTTGAACAGTGCTTGCATTCCAAACTACATGGTCTTCGTGACATTGCATCGGCATTTCCATGGGTACTGCCTTTTCGATGCTCAATGGAAAAGTCATAGCTTTGTAGTCGCTCGATCCACCGTGCCAATTGTCCTTCCGGATTACGGAACTGCAGAAGCCATTTTAAAGCTGCGTGATCTGTCCTGACACGGAATCGCTGGGCGTAGAGGTATTTGTGAAAATGTTTAATGCACTCTACCAATGCCAACAGCTCTCTCCGCGTAACGCAGTAGTTCCTCTCTGGTTTTCCAATCGAACGGCTGTAATATGCAACTTCCTTCTCCTGTCCATCGACCAGTTGTGATAAAACGCCTCCTATAGCATATCCACTCGCATCTGTATCTAGAATAAATGTTGCTCCTGGAATCGGATATGCTAACATTGGGGCAGTGCACAAACGCTCCTTCAATGTTTGAAACGCCACTTCTTGCTCCTTCTTCCATTCAAAAGCTTTATTTTTTCTTGTAAGCTCGTGGAGGCTATGGGCTACGCTGGAAAAATTTGGTACAAATCGGCGGTAATATGTGCACAGCCCAAGGAAACTTCTTAATTCATATAGGTTCTGTGGTCTTGGCCAATCCTTTACAGCCTCTATCTTTTCGTTCGCTTTGCAGATGCCCTCTGTCGTTACCTTGTGACCCAAATAATTTACTTCCTTTTTAAACAGCGCACACTTTTTGGGACTTAACTTTAGACCAGCGCCAGCTATTCTCTGGAAAACTTCCTCCAAATTCTTAAGATGTTCATCAAAGTTCTTCCCCAATACGATGATGTGGTCCAGGTACACCAAGCATGTTTTCCAATGTAGTCCTTTCAGTACCTGGTCCATGAGTCTCTCAAAAGTAGCTGGTGCATTACAAAGTCCAAAAGGCATCACTGTAAATTGCCAAAGACCATCACCGACACTGAAGGCTGTTTTCTCTTTATCTTCCTCCTTCACCTCCACTTGCCAGTAGCCGCTTTTCAAGTCCAGTGTGGAAAACCATTTCGTACCAGAGAGTGAGTCCAGAGTGTCGTCAATTCTTGGCAATGGGTAGCTATCCTTTTTCGTAACGTCATTCAACTTCCGGTAGTCCACGCAAAACCTCATTTTTCCATCTTTCTTCTTTACAAGTACTACCGGTGAGCTCCAGGGACTAGCTGATGGTTCGATGACGCCGCTGTCGCTCATTTCATGTATAATTTGACTCACAACTTCCCGCTTCGCCAGTGTAACACTACGTGGAGCTTGACGTATTGGCCTCGCGTCTCCAGTGTCAATTTGATGTTTCACAACATTGCACAGTGTTTCGTGTAGAACAAGCTAGCTGGACAAAATTTTTTTATGAGATTTTCGTTTCATATGCAGTCATTTATTACAACTACGTCATTTTTTTCAGCCATATGTTATTTTTTTTATTTTTTTCCAAAATTTTACTTCATATGCATACATCTGCTTATTTCATATACAGTACATAAGTGACGTAGATCCAAAAAAATTTAAAGGACTTAAGAATATTACTTTATTGTACTTAAATTTAATGGACTACAAATCGCAATGCTCTAAAAATTGGAAAAAAAAATTAAAATTTGTTATGAAAATTCGTCGAATTTTTCAAACATTTTTTAAATATAATTTAGTTTTTGTTATAGATCGTGGCAAATTTTCTTATGGGAAATTAGTTAAAATAAATTTGCGAAAGCGAAAATTGTAAGAATTGTCCAAAAAGGGGTGTCTACTTATTTATGTGAGTGACTGTACATATGTATATACTGTAGTTGAGTATTTATCCTGGCACTACAATTTTTACAAAATTATTTTATAGTACCAGTCAGTAATGTAAAAGTGAATTACAATAATAATAATAACAATGTAAATAATTAAATTAATTATGTGAAAATTACTTATTACAAAAACCTAAAAGTAAAGTATCATACAAAGTAGAAAAGACAATAGATTTAAATTAAATAAAACCTGAACCAACAAAAAGTTATAGGGTAGGTTATCTTTTATAATTATGTTATTATTCGCTATCATCACTTTCATGCGATGAGTCACTTGTGGAATAGTCATGAGCATCAGCAACACTACTGTGAAAGCTTGAAACAACTGGGGTATTTATTGACTCCTCAACATTATCGGGGGACAGTAAATTTAAGGCTTCTGAAGTTAGACTTAAATTTTTTCTTAGGTATCTCCCTAAAACTGTTAACTAAAGGATCCGATGTTATAAGCAACATATTCACAAGATCTCTATTCGTGGCTTCACGCGACTGCTTTTGTGTGTTATCATCCCTGAATCGTCTCAAATCTTTGTTACGGGCTCCCTGTGCTTCCTCAGAAAGTTGACCAATATGTAAAATTGCTGATTTTATAATATCAGTATTATGCACTAAGATTTTATGAACTCTAACAGGCATATTAAACCATGGATAGAGATCTATGTATAGTTTTTTAGTCTCGACCGCAAATTTTTTAAATCTTTGGATATTTATATTGTACCCAGATGCTAATGCGCGAAGGAGAGTGTCGAATCTTTTGATGAGCGTTACATCCAATCCCGTAATCTCAGCACTAGCCTCAGAATTTTCGAAAAACCTACGAGCAGTGTTGCCGTCATTGGTATTGCCGAAACCTGGTTTTGGTTTATCTACTATCAATCCAAGTACACTTTTAAATTTATTCTGGATTTCGTTGGAACGTAGCTTTACACTCTCTTTATCTGCCTTATTCCTAATCTGGCATTTTTTTACTTCAAGGCGATAACTTATGTGAAGCAAGTATTCAAAACATCTTATCCATGCGTGGAGAGTAGACAAACCAAAACCAAGATTATCTCGGTTAGGCCTAAAGTCCGTAACTCATTATTCATATCTTTTGGAGTGGCACCACAAATATAACACTTTTGTGCAGAAGAAGTTTCAGTCAAAGCATTGCATTAGAAGCATATTGTGATTTACGGAAACTTCGTATTCTTCGAGCATGTACTTTGTTGGCAACAACGCATTTAAAACTTTGTTCGTTTCAAAAACAATAAAATCTTTTTTTTCTTTAGAAAAAATAAATTTAATTGGACGACAATACATGGTAGAAGAAGGTCGAGGATTCTGCCAAACAATGTTACCTTTTTCATCCTGTAATTGGAGAGGAACGAAAGAAAATATAAACAAAAACTTACCAGTGTCAGAACTGCATGTAAACTTTTGCTTATATGTGCTATGGCCAGAGCTTCCATCGCAACCCCCACTTGCTGATTAAAGTATACGTCAAGTTTGTAGGTAATAAACTAACAAAAACTTCTTGATTTGCTAAAACTAAACGCTTAACAGTTTTATCTAATACGGACTGGACTTTAATTTCCGCACGTGTTTCACCCACATAAATTTCATTTGCATAGCATTCTGCCTTAGCTTTTCTTAGACTATAAAATGATGGATAAACCTTATCGCCTGCCTTGATGCTCCACTTCCGAGTCGTTTTGTACCCATGAGTCGTATGCTAAAGCTTCTACATTGCTCAAGCATCCTGCATCTGGCTCACATGTCATCTTTTTGCCGGATATTTGAGTGGTTTCCTGTGATTTTTTTATAATGTTAGCAACATTTCTGTTGCCGGACATACGCGTTGATACTTCTGCCGCATAAAGTAACTCACTGGGACTTCTAGATTGCAAGAGGTCATCCACTCGACGTCGTTTGGTTTTTTAACTGCAGCTAACAAAGTCCTTCTTTCGTCTTCCGGGGCCGGGGTTACCTGAAGAAGTGGTTGGTTGGTCTGATGGCAACTTTGAATCCACCGTTATTGTAAATGTGAAGTCTGGACCCGAAAGCCACTCCGAGTTTTTATTCAAAAATCGCTCCTTATGTCTTCCAGAAGTGTTCCAGTTTTGATCCAGCTTCGACGAATATGCCGATATTTGTAAGCTTAAAATTTTTATCGAATACTCGGCTGCTTCGCTTAAATCGTACTTAAGTACAACAAAACTCTATAATTCTTTATATCTGGTTTCCTTCGAATGTTGAACCCAAATGTCAAAAAACTCCGTTCTTGGTACGGTTATAACTAAACTGCTTTGTGTTTATGATTTTCCGACAGGGTGAATAGTTGATGATTGTTGTGCTGCATCTCAAGTGTCGTTGATCGTTCTGATTTGTTATCAGTTGTGTAGTATTTATTTTACATTCAGGTATTGGCGTAGATGCTACCAAATGGGGTTGTTTTGTGTAGCGTTCCTGTGTGGTTATACCTGCATTAGGATTGCTTTGTATGTACCTGGTTTTATGCCTTGGTGACTGGTGCGGTAGGTTGTGGCAGGTTGAAGTCAGTGATCTTCGCCTTTTTGCTTTTGGTGTGCTCTTGTTGACCTTGCGCATTTATTTTTGTGTATTTTATGGCTACGTGTTTGTTCCCTGTACCTGGGAATTGGTTTTGCCGTTTGTAGATCAGCTTTAAAGTTTCAAATATCTCGTCGGAGCTGGTACGTACATACATCCTATTTTATATGTAGAGATAACTAAATCTACAAAAAAAAAATAAATATTAAAAATAGATGTGCAAAGAATTCGCAATGGTTTTTTCTTTCGACTATTAGAGAATGCTTGCGACTATAACATATGTAAAATTTAGCCCGGATGTCCGCGGATGTATGTAACTTTTTTGTCCCTAAAGTTAAAAATATAGAGAAAAAATACCTTTTCTTCTTAATAACGGAATGCTAAATATATTAAAATATTCTAATTGCGAAAGAATTACTATTAAAAAATTTTGCTTACCTTCGAGCTTAGAATCCATCGAAAAAATTATATAAAAGTGTTCACTTAAAAGAAATATGAAGCTTAATATTCAACAAGAATTTTGCAAATTAATCAATGCATTTTACGCCCACTCCTGCCTTCTTACTTCAATTACTCAATATATATGAGCAAAAATATCAAAAAAAAAAGCAAAAATCCCGTTATTTTGTTTGTTTTCTTTCATTTCTCATTACACTTTTCTTTGAATAAGAACTTTGTTTTTGTCCAGCTGGCTTGTTCTACACGAAACACTGTGCATTGGTGTGGCCTGGTTTGAAACCATCCTGGTCAAATATGTTTGCGTACTTTAGGAGCAGTTGCCTTGCCTTACTCTGATAATCTTCCTCTAGCCCCTCCCTCCATGTCGTGATGTCATTTGAAAGATCAGTATTACTAGATGAAACGTGTTCCTGGAGCTGTTCACAGTTAATAATTACTTCAGCCTCTTGGCATCTTACCAAAATAGCTTCTTTGGTCAATTTGAGTGGTGACTTGAATTCGTTGAGTACTCTTACCGGAATACGTCCATCTTATTTTGTCATAGCCAGGGTTTTTCCTACAAGTATGGTCGGTGCTGATTTGTTGCTGCTTCGACAACCCACAATTTGTTTGTCACACAATCTCCATCAATCTTTGCCCAGATGATACTCCGGATTTTGGTGGTATTTGCTGACTCTCTTCCACCAGCACTCGTTTACTGCTGTAGCCTCTCTTGTAGCCGAAATTAAGTGGTACATCCATGTTCTTATATCGCATCATCTTGCTTTGCATGTCGATCTTGATGCCATGGTCGATTAAGAAGTCCACTCCAATTATGATTTCATCAACAATCTCTGCCACTATAAAATTGTGTACTATCGTGACGTTCCCAATTGCGACTTCACATGATACTTCTCCTAAAACCGTGCTGTTTTCTCCAGTGGCTGTACGCAATCTTGCTCCATGCAATGGTCTTATCTTCTTGTTGACTAAATCCGCTCGAATAATGGAATGGGATGCACCCGTATCTACAGTCAGTAAACGTTCCTTTCCGTCCACATATCCTCCGACAGTAAGATTGTTTGACCTTCTTCCAATTTGTGAGATAGAGATTATGGGCCATTCAATTGAGGGAGGCAGCTGTCGCCCCTTGCGGCTGAATCGCTTTAGTTTAACGATTGAGTGGACTTGGAGATTTGCTCATCTCCTTCAGCTCTGCGTTTACGGCCACCTACATTGTTGGAGCTATTGGCCTCGGTGCTGCAATGTCGTGCAATATGACCTGGGTTGCCGCACTTGAAACATTTAATAACTCCGGCATTTTTCTGTTGTGATCCCTTCAGTGCTTCCAAAATTGTGTCTACCCAATCTGGTCTTTCCACTTCCACACGATGAGCTTTGTATGCTGGTTTACTCAATAGTGAGGCCGTTTCCTGAGTCAATGCATGTGATACCGTTTCAGCAAATGTCAGCTTTGGGTTTGCGTATGTAGCTCGCTTCGTTTCCACGTCCCGTGTGCCATTTATAAAACTCTTGATTTTTACCCTCTCGGTGTATTCCACGGGTGCGTCCGCATTTGCGAGATGAGCCAACCTTTTATCATCCGAGGCAAACTCCTGCAAAGTGTCATTCACTCTTTGGTGGCGGTTTTGCAACTCAATTTGGAATATCTCTTTCCTATGCTCGCTTCCATTTGAGCCGACATTTCGGATATTCGTGCCTCTTGTGCTTCAATCTTCGCTGTTATTTCAGATGACATTTCTGCAATACGTGTCTCCTGTGATTCCATCTTGGATGCCATATATGTCTTCTGTTCTTCTAACTGTGTTTCCATCTTAGATGTTATATCTGTCTTTTGCGATTCCAGTTGAGATGACATGTTGGTGGATATTTGTGATGAAATTTCGGACATTTGTGCCGATATTGCAGCCAATATCATGTTCAAGTCTGTGTTCGCCATTGTTTGCAGTGTTTCATTTTTCTCCTCCAATTTTGTTGTCTCATCGCCATCAAGATAAAAGACATACTCTTCCACGTCAATTCCTTCTAATTCCATTGCCTCCCGTAGTCGTGCCTGAAGTTCGAGTTTAATGCCGGTTGTATTCAATCCACGGTTCCCCAACTCCTTCTTCAGTTGCGGAATCTTCAATTCACTTAACTTTGCCATGTCCTTGTTGTCCTCTGGAATTTATTCAACAATTCTTCTTCTGACACCAATTGTAACGATTTTACTGAAATTCCTCTTATTTGCCTTCTGCTAAGTTCGTATCGCTAAACTGTTGAATAAATAACTCCAATATTAAATAATGGAAAAATGGCACATTCACAATAAAACTTCTACTTTGCAACGAACAGCTTGCTTAATAACCAAACTGATTGATAGCTCAAATGAAACTGAATTCCTCATGCTGAATTCCTGTGCCGCTTTTATACTCTTCGGTTTCCTCGTTCACCAATTTCTCGTAAGGTCTAGTAATTTCGTGGACCTGATGCTTGTTTATGAGCTATATACACTTATTTTGGCAATTTGTATCCATATGCGTGTGTATATGTGAGCGGCTGATGATGACATGTGCTTGTGAGTATCTCTCTCTGTTGCCCCGCATGTATGTGTGCAGACATAATGATTAATTTGTTTACGTACATACAAGTGTAGCAGCTTGCTTCATTGTGTTGTGGCTTTATTTACTTAGTATCAGATTAGTGATGGGAGTATCACTTAGTGTCACTGATATTCGTCACAATATAATATGGAATTACGCACTAAATATAATGGAAAATTTAATCGTAATCATATTCACAAAGGATTCCAAACATTACTTTATATGATTGATAATTGTTGTTAAATACGATAAAAAAAAATTTGTGAAAGCTAATAAAATGTCATATCACATATGGTGATGAAACGAATAAAGGGGAAAAGAAAATCTGGCTTGCAACTGATTAGTCAAGAATAATCCCGTTTAGAATTTGAGCGTTTTCTTTCCGATATTCTTCCCAAATGCTGGCTGGGTATAACCGCAAGTAATCCCCCCCCCCCCCCCCCCCCCCTTTACATCTCATGTATATACATAATTTTAAGCATAATTTATATAGTATTATCTACTGAATCTAACATAAGTTATCAAATTTAAAGGTAGGTAAAAAAAATTGGTTTTCCGTATCCGGAACGCTCACCGCTTTCGTGCTGGTCTTGGTGTAACGGCTGGGTCTGCTGGTTGCTGTTGCCCAGTGGCTGTTACGGCCGGCCTATATGCGTCGGCCCTTTTGGTTGTTGTGGTCACAGTCGATGTTATAGTGGCCTATATGGGTCGGCCCCGCTGGTGGTTGCTACCAAAGTAGATGTTATTGGTGGTACGTCCGGTGCTTTCGTTGGCGCTATAGCTGGTGTTAACGGGCGGTTGGTGGTGGTTGCGCTCTAGGGTGGTGAGTGCAGCAGTATGGGTATCTTAAGTTGTTTATGCTCAATTGCTGTCGTGCTCGATACGACGTCTTGTTGGTATGGGTATCAATGTGGAATACCTATCAATTCCCCACCGCTGTTTAGGTAGTATAACACTGACTACAAGAGTGCCCATATATGTATTCATAGGTTAACAAGGATACTGTATGCCGTGTAGAGGGCGCAAAGTGGCGCAGTTCACAGGGATTACCTACATCCGTATACACTCAATCCTGAAAGTGGCACCTCAACTCGATTGGACAAACATTTATTCCAATTGCCGATTTCCTCGATTAAACTTTGCTCCAGACAATTCCAAGCATTTACAAAGTGGCTGATTTTTAATTTTCTCGCGGTCGTGTTACTTTTTGGCTACTTCGATTTGCTGTTGTCTTATGACTGATTCTAAACTTTTCCTGCGTCGGAATGGGACTGCACAATGCAAGTAGTTTAGCGTAAAATGACCAAAACCACAGCAGTACCAAGCCGGTTCACTAATAACTTAGTGATTGTACTTTTCGGTAATTTGACTTATAAAATCTGTTGCAAGCACCCAATTAGTTAATTCTTATATGAAAAGGGAATCGTGAATATAATAAAATCACAAAAATTGCCCGTACATCTGAATACACTTCAGACCAAATTATATTCCTTCAGATTTGATTGAAGGATTGAATCCTTAATTGTTGCAAACACGCATCTATTTTCAGTATCCGTAGCACATGTGAAAATGAGAATATATGATTTTTTTCCGGAAGGAATGTTTAATTTTTCCTTGCCGCGATTTTTCTCTGCCTGCCGGCTCTGTCAATTTTTTTCTTCCTTCCTCCCTTTTTTCCGGAAACAGCGTGTTTTTCTTAGAGATCAGCACTTGCACCCCCGTGGCGACCTCTAGTGTTCATTTCATATTCGATCAACATTGCCATGGCACCTTTTATTTGCCATCACTAGACACTAGGTGCGTTCCAAAGGTGACTCTCCCAAGCGGACCATAACAGACCTGCTTCGCTTTGAAGACCTGACGATGAAGCGAACAGTAAACCGGATCATCTGTGGGAAGCCACTGCCAGGAACCCCCGATGGCAAGCAACGTGGGGCACGACTCACCCCTAAGATAAGAGTCTCAAAGTTATACCGCGAAGCTAGCCGGGCAACATAGCTCCATCAAAAAACAAGTTAAGTCAAGTAGGGAATTAATTTTGTTTCTTAGTTTAAAAGGCTTTGCGGCAGTTAGACATATGTTATGGAGAACTCGTCAAAACTCTGTATGGTTCTAGTGGTTATCGCCCCCACCGAAAGGCAAAAAAAATATGGATGTAGACATTTTGATAAGGAGAACTCGTCCAAACTCCGAAAGGCTAGTCCAACCCAAGCTTGGACTGCCAGGCTGTTCACGGTTCTCCGTGAGTACGCGTATGAACAGCCCATGGGGTCATTGCTCGGGGAGAATACTGGGCGAGATGTCCCCGACCGCCAAGACGCCCAGACAAAAAAGTCCGATTGGTAGATTTATATAAAAAAAAGTAAATTTGTAATTTAGCAAAAAAATGTTCTTGTTGGTTCATTGTGGACGTATATCCGAAGCATGGAAGCGACCTATCAACTTCCCGTTTAGGTCCTCGAGATCATACAGTGCATTGCCTATTTTTCGGAGCACGCGACACTTAAGGTATTTTGGCAAGAATTTGGCATTAATGCCCTGTTTGAAGTTACTTAAGGCAAAGTTTTTCCGGAAAACTGCTTGGCCTTCCTTGTAGTTTACTTGCCTAGAGCGCTTGTTATAGGTGTTTATCCCCCTATCCTTGGCCTGATCAAAATTTCTACGGATCTGCTCGCGAATATTAGTCAACTTATCCGTTTTGCTCACTAACGTAACCTGGTCTTCCCGAAGGCTGCCGAGTTTCTCTAATATACTGTACGCTGAGGCATGTTGGACCATATTTTGGCCATATAATGCAAAGTATGGAGAGCACTGAATCGCCGTATAGAAATCACTGCTCAAAACTGATAAAATCTCGGGTATATGCTTATCCCAATCGGTATGGTCAGGTTTACCTTTCAGGAAAATCCTAATCTTCGAAAAAATTTCTCTATTAACGCGTTCGGATGCGTTCGCTTGAGGAGAATATAACCCCGTCCTCACGTGCGTCACCCCGTAATTTACTAAAAATTCGTTCATTTCCTTCGAGATAAACTGTTTACCATTGTCGCTATGAATAAACTCAGGGACCCCTACAGCTGGAAAAATTTCTGAGGCGAAGTAATTTATAACGTTAACAGTGGTGGCTCTCTGCATGGGCTTTAGCCAAACGTATTTTGAAAGATGGTCTAGTACTATAAAAAGAAATTGATTTCGCCGCTTAGATCTCGGATACGGCCCTAGGAAATCGCAATATAATCGCTGAAATGGCCTCTCGGACGCAAAGGTATTCCCTATAGGTGGTTTCCACTGTTGATTAGTGGGTTTTACAGCTTTGCAGGTATCACAACGCTGGACGTAGCCCCTGACGTCCTTAGCCTGCTGTGCCCAGAAGCACTTTTGCCTAACACGTTCTAAGGTTTTCTGCCACCCGCCATGGTAACTCGGGTCAGCGTCATTTGCTAATCTCACTGCCTCCTCAGTCAACCCTTTCGACAACCATAATCGCCACAGCGAGTCTTCTTCCCATTCCACCCCCTTACGAAATTTGACTCTTTTGAAAATTACCCCGTCCACCACTCGTAAATCCGGAAGTGATTCCCAGTTTTCGGTGACGGTCCGAATCAAGTCTAAATATTCGTTACTGCTAAATTCGGGAGAGACTAAATCTATTTCTCCGGGTGTGGTAGTGAAAGTTAACTCATCAGCATCAAACCGCGAAAGCGCATCGGGTACTACATTCAGGGTGCCTTTACGATGTTCCATTTTAAAATCGTATCTTTGCAGCAGAAGTGACCACCTCGCCAACCTCCCGCTCAAGTCCTTCTGCGTCATCAGCCGCTTGAGGCTGGAGTGGTCCGTGATAATCCGAAACGGTAATCCTTCAACATAGGGTCGGAAACACTTCACGCTGATTATGACGGCGACACATTCCAGATCGATTACTGTATAATTGCGTTGAGCATTATTCAGCTTTTTCGACACGAACGCGATTGGATGCTCAGCGCCCTCATCCTCGACCTGAAACAACACTCCGCCAACACCTATTTTGGAAGCGTCGCATTGGATTACAAATTCTTTGGAAAAATCGGGTGGGGCCAAGACAGGAGCGCAACTCAAGGCTACTTTTAGCTTTTCGAAGGCTTCTATAGCTTCAGAGGTAAGCTTGAACGGGCCTGGTGACTTACGGAGACAGTCGGTCAAGGGACCTGCTAAGTCAGCAAAATTGGTAATAAATGCCCTGTACCAATTCGCCATGCCCACAAACCTACGCACCTGCCGAGGGGATTTAGGGATCGGGAAGTTTTGCATCGCTTCTATTTTTCCTGGATCCACCTTCAAACATCCGCTGCCTATTAAGTACCCTAAGTATCGTATTTCTTTCTGACAAAATTTGCTTTTGTGTACCTTTATTGTCAGACCTGCGTCTGTCAAACAATTTGCCACTTCCGCCAGCAATTTCAGGTGGTCTTCAAAATTTGTACTACATACCATCAGGTCGTCCAGGTAGACGAAGACATTCTCCCGCAGGCGCGAGGGGATTGCTTTTTCCATCAGCTTACTCATAGTCTGCGTTCCATTGCACAGACCAAAGGGCATTACCTTGAAGTGGTACAGAGGCCTCCCCGGAACTGCGAATGCTGTTTTTTCCTTGGAGGACTCTGTCAATTTGATCTGGAAGAACGCGTCCTTCAGATCAATGCTACTAATAAAATGCGTATCTTTCAGTCTACTCAACAAGCCGTTGATATGAGACAGGGGGTATGAGTCCTTCTTAGTCACTGCGTTGACCTTCCTGGAATCTATGCACAGCCTAACTTTACCTGGTTTCCGGACCAGTACCACAAGACTACACCACGAAGAGTTTGATTCTTATATAACTCCCAATTCGAGTAACCTGTCTAATTCGCTAAAAGCTTCGGCTTGCCTCGGTGGCGAAAGAGGGAAATGTTTGCTTTTTATGGGAACGGCATCACCGGTGTCAATGTGATGCTCCACTAATTTAATTTGCCCCAGGCCTAACTTCTCGTACAAAGGAAACGTCTCTATGACCTTTTGCAATTCTATTTTCCGGGCTGGTGACAATTCATGGAGGTTAAGTTCTTCTTCCTTTTCAAGTCTAACCTCTATGCACTCTACGCTTGGGAATATTTCGGGAGCTAACGCAACTGCTCTCCAAAAATCTACCCCGAAGTAAGCTTCTTGGAGAAGTAAGGAACAAGGTAAAAACGTATAATCTTTGTGATATTCTTAAAAGTGACCGGTAGAGACACTGAGCCTACGATTTTTTGCTTGTTGCCACTCGCGGTATATACGAATGCATGTAAGGGCTGATAATCGAAGCCTTTATCTCTTAGGAATTCTACTCCATTTTTTTCCCAGATGGAGACGTTGGCTCCGGAGTCCAACAACCCTAAAATGAAACTATCTTTTATTTTAGCCTTTACGAGAGGCCTTTCATCCTCTGTAAGCGTTAACGTGGTGGCTTGCAGCAGTCTACGCTCCTGTACTCTCCTATGGTATCATTTCCTGCACTTCAAAATATTTTCTGATACCGGGTATTGTTCAAAAATGCCATTCCTTATTTGTTCGTACCTATGTTCCTTTTTTCTAGACTTGGTGAAAAATGCGTCTGGCAAGCGACATCCCTATGCTGTCGTCGCAGAATTTTGATCGGCTCGCCCATCGCGGATGAGGACGTTTGACTCTCGGATTCAGAACTGTTGGTATTATCCGTACTGTCCGGGAAGGTTACGATTACATTTGGGTGTTCTTTCGCCAGGGTACTACTGCACCTAGGAAGCTCACCACCTCCATGCAACTCTGTACCTGCGAGAGATCCACCCTCTGGTTCAGTGCACGGGACGACGCCTCGAGCACTGGCTGGTGTGGGAGCTATGATGCCGAATGAGGTTCCCCCGCCTTCTCGCACGGGTACTGCTTTCCCTGCCTGCGATCGTCCCTAGGGCATTTAGGAGTAAGTACTCCCTTATACCCACATTTAAAACAAAATGGATTCCTAATGGGTTCCTCACAATATATATATGAGTGGCCCATTGCCTGACAGTTGCAGCATTGGATTCCCGAATAATCCGGTCTCCTGTTGCGTCGATATTCCAGCGCCTCTATCTGCGGATTCACTTCGCAGTCCTCGCTTTCCATCCTCAAGTCCGGGGTTATCACACGGGCTTCGTTCACATGCCGTCCTGGGTAAGTGGCTCCCAACAGCTTGCTCTCCTTCAGCACTTGTTCTCCTCTGCGTGCTACATCGCGTAAATCATGAAGGGTTCTTACATCAGCGTTGAAGAGCATCAGCTTAAGGCTATTGTTGACGTTCCTTTTTATGATGTCAATCAGCAATAACTCTGATATGGGTTCTCTTAAGCGCGCGTTCAAGGAGATTATGTCCGTGTGGAATACGTCATAGCACTCACTTGCTTTTTGCTTCCGCATGGAGATATCCATCATGATCTCGTGGTCACTTTTTAAAGTACCGAACTCTCTTTTTAAGGAGTAGCACAAAAAGGCATATGTCGCATTTGGGTTTTGTTTCGTGAACATCCAGTACCACTCTTCGGCCCGCCCAGAAAGGAATAGGTGGAAGCTAGCCATCATCTGGTCGTCGGTGCATTGTGTACGTTCACACAGGGTATTTAGCTTAAACAGAAAATCCGCCACGCTTCCAGTGCCGTCGAACGATATCTTCCACTCTTGAGGTTTCACTACTATGCTGCTCGGAGCAGGGTTCATTGGTGGTACTACTGCTGGAAGTGGGTTGCGTTCCGTTCTATTCGCGTTCCAGTTCAAATACATGGATTGCTGCGCAGATTCGAGAGCAATGTTGAGCTGGTCCATATTGCTTCGGATCGTCCCCATCTCCCTCCGCATCTCTTCCTGCGAGGTCCTGAACAGCTGGTGTAACACTTCCACCCACGAGTCCCCACGAGGAGCTTCGTTATAGATCCCTGGGGTATTCGTCCTGTGGCTTGCAGCTTCTCTAAAATTTCCGACTGCATGATTTGGTGCTCCCTCCGGTGCGTAGGTCGACACATTGGTCATTAGCCCCGAGATATCATGGGCGTTTAGTAGGGGCCCTTTCAAATTACTGGTGCTTCCTGGTCTATCCAATTTTTCGCGGGGGTCGTTTAGGTCCGAGCCTGCATTCGTCCTAGCGGGGTCACCATACTGGCCACCTACTAGCGTATGCATCACCAGGGGACGCTTGGTCTTTGAAAAAGCCCCCCTATTATTTCCGCCCCGGTTCTGGTGTCCTATAAACTTCCCCGCACTCCCGAACGGAGTATTCCGGCCCGGGTGTTTAAATGACGCGACATTATAATCAGGGAAAAAGATGTAATTGGTCAAATCCTGGTATTGGTATTAAAAAAACTTTTATTTACTGCAACACATAAGGCAGTTAGGGGTTAAGGAAAAGGTCAGAATTCACCACTCCTTACCTTATATACTAGACGATGATTCCAAAAAAAAGCGTTTCCAAGATTTAGCGTGAGGGAACAAAAATTCGCGCCAATAACTACAATGATGCTTCTTCGATAATCGTATCGAAAGATGTTCAAACCTAAAAAGGTTATTAGTTATATATAAATTTTATATGACAATGGGAACGCTGACGCATCCCTTTTATAGAAGGCAGGGTAGAGGCAAAAAAAACACTAATCCATTCATACTTGTCCCTAGTGCTCCCAACCGAAATGCGAGGGGGTCTTAAGGCCTCGCGACCAGCGCTTCAGGTGCCAAGTTGGGCGCCATCTGTTATGGAATCGCATCTTTGATGGAGCAGTAAGGAAGGCAGTCGGCATGATCTGGGGGTGCTCTGTGGCTAGTCATGTCGCCTGGGTTGGGTTCTTGCCAACCTTGCTGTCCTGCGCCATAAACAGAAAAAAGGTCATATCATGCCTTTTAAAAAAACTGACAAAAGCTGACAGAAAGGCAGAGACGACTCAAAATGCTTGAAATTCAAACTAAAACGACATAATATCGAAACGGATGCCACGGACAGACCGTTAAACATTCAAAAATTTAAAATTCAAAAAAAAAGAATCTTGAAAAAACTAAACGCAAAAAAAAATTGCCGAACAGGAAAGGACCGGTTACCAAACTCTGAAAATCAAAAGAAAAAAAAAAACTGAAAAGTAAAGAAAAGGGAAAAAGGGCCGAATATATAGAGGAGCGCCGCGGGTGTTGTAGCAACGCTCGATGCTATTCCACCCTCAAAATCCATGGCCACCGTCGCACCTGAATTTCGGTGGCCCCTTACCTGTATTACCCTATGCCTTCTAAATTAATAAGGAAGTCAGCATTCCCATTATTAAAAAAATAAATAAATGTAAGGCGCGATAACCTCCGAAGAGATCTAAGGCCGAGCTTCTCTTCCAATTTGCGTCGTGCTCCTCCTGATTTTACCTACAAATTGGCCGGACGGGACCTACATGTTTTATGCCGACTCCGAACGGCATCTGCAAGGCAGATGAGTTTTCAGTGAGAGCTTTTCATGGCAGAAATACACTCGGAGCGCTTGCCAGTCACTTCCGAGGGGCGACCCCGCTTAGAAAAATGTTCTTCAAATTGAAAAACCTTATTTCTAAAATTTTGATGTTGCTTTGCCCGGGAGTTGAACCCAGGGCATACGGTGTGATAGGCGGAGCACGCTACAATCACACCACGGTGGCCGCCATTATTACTATATTTTATTTTCAACTCATTATAAAAAAATCCAAGGTTACAAAACTTAGGGTACGACTTAATTCCTAGCAATAATCAATTAGGAGGCATATTAAGCTATCTTATGGTATTTTAGTTTAATTTACCTTTGATTGGTATTTGTGTTTTGTATTTATTAAATTCTTCCTAACACAACAATTTGGCAAAAGTAGTTTACATTAAGAGTCAGAACCGTGACAGAGAACAAGGTGAAAATCCAAAAATAGTTTAATACGTAGATAACCAACAGATAATTGGTAAGCCAAGACATAAAGGTTTTATTATTGTTATTTATAGTCTTAGTTATCCCATTATATTGTGATTTACTATCTATTCTGTGATCTTTGCGTATATTTGGTTTAATTTTAAAATTGTACTTTTTGGTATGTTATATTATCTTAGTTTTTTTTAATTTTATTTTATTTTATTTCCTTTTGATTTAATCTAAGTTTGTTTTATGTTATTTTATTTAATTGTATCTTATTTTATTCGCCTCTAAATATGACGAATTTATTTTGATTGTAATATATAGTTGTATCTGTGTTTGGAAGTTTCAGAAACTGTCTTTAAACTGCCTACTTTTACTACTATGTATAATAAGGTTTGCATATCTATGAACATATGCACTTTTATGTATGTAATTTCATGTATGTATGCATATCCGTATATATGCGAACACCGCAAGTGCTATAGATTTTAAGCTTATTAACGCTTCTTACGTTTCTCAAAAACATTTAGGTACTCTTTTTATTCATAATTTACGTTTGAAGTTCGTATGTATTTACGTACTAATAGGCTTATCATGCTTCAGCTGTTGACATTAATTCTTTAACTATGTTAACCTTAGTTTAAGATAGAATAATCCGAGATTTCAAATTGGGTATGCCGTAATTATTTACGCTTCTATAATGACCCTAGTTCACTCCTTTAAATTTTATACATGAAAAATCTTAAATGGAGTTCATACCCACCCAGCATCTGGATGACGAATTTACCTCCGTATCAATACGCTTTGATTATTTCTTGCGACTAAATACCGATTTTGGTTAAACAATTGAACCAACTATTCATTGAAAATCCGATTGCCTTCCTATGCTCACACTTCTCAATAAATGAATTCAATAAAATTATGGCTATACCAAAAATATGTTTAGACCTAAAGAAATGTGGATGCTGCTCTTAGACTACGAGGTCCGAAAGCATTTATGTCGACACGTCTTAAAAAAAAAAGAAAAAAGGTTACAGTGTATGAAACCGTGGTACGGAAGCTCCGATGTGGTTGAACCGCTGGTAATTTAAGCTCGACATGTTCCGGCTTCAACATCCTACAGGGGTTACGCTTGTTAAAACATCACACTACCATTATTTACGATGATGTCCATAGATAATGTTGGATGTTGTAGTCGTGTGTGCCAATCGTTCAAGTTAACTATCGGCAATTACCTGAGGTTTTAATTGGCTCACCTGCGAGCTTCCGGATACTTCCATCAGCTGATGAAATATGTTTATAATATAATATGGAATTACGCACTAAATATGATGGAAAATTGAATCGTAATCATATTCACGAAGGATTCCAAAACATTACTTTATATGATTGATAATGTTGTTAAATACGATAAAAAAAAATTTGTGAAAGCTAAGAAAATGTCATATCACATATGGTGATGAAACGAATAAAGGGGAAAAGAAAATGTGGTTTGCAACTGACTATTCAAGAATAATCCCTGGACACCCTTCTCTCGACGATAAATTGAGTTTCGAATTTGAGCGTTTTCTAGCAACTTTCCGATACTCCTTAAAAATGCTGGCTGGGTATAACCAGAAGTAATTCCCCCTTTACATCTCATGTATATACATAATTTTAAGCATAATTTAAATAGTATTATCTACTGAATCTAACATAAGTTATCAAATTTAAAGGTAGGTAAAAAAAAAATTGGTTTTCCGTATCCGGAACAAACTCACCACTTTCGTGCTGGTCTTGGTGTCACGGCTGGGTCTGCTGGTTGCTGTTGCCCCAGTGGTTGATACGGCCGGCCTTTATGCGTCGGCCCTGCTGGTTTGTTGTGGTCAAAGTCGATGTTATAGCGGCCTATATGGATCGGCCCCGCTGGTGGTTGCTACCAAAGTAGATGTTATTGGTGGTACTTCCGGTGGTTTCGTTGGCGCTATAGCTGGTGTTAACGCGCGGTTGGTGGTGGTTGCGCTCTAGGATGGTGAGTGCAGCAGTTTGGGTATCTTAAGTTTATGCTCAATGGCTGTCGTGCTCGATACGACGTCTTGCTGGTATGGGTATCAATGTGGAACACCTATCATTTTCCCCACCGCTGTTTAGGTAGTATAACACTGACTACAAGAGTGCCCATATATGTATTCATAGGTTAACAAGGATACTGTATGCCGTGTAGAGGGCGCAAAGCGGGCGCAGTTCACAGGGATTACCTACATCCGCATACAGTCAATCGTGAAAGTGGCACCTCAACACGATTGGACAAACATTTATTCCAATTGCCGATTTCCTCGATTAAACTTTGCTCCAGACAATTCCAAGCATACACAAAGTGGTTGATTTTTAATTCTCTCGCGGTCGTGTTAATTTTTGGCTACTTCGGTTTGCTGTTGTCTTCTTATGACTGATTCTCAACCTTTCCTGCGTCGGAATGGGACTGCGCAATACAAGTCGTTTAGCGTAAAAAGACCAAAACCACAGCAGTACCAAGCCGGTTCACTAATAACTTAGTGATTGTACTTTTCGGTAATTTGGCTTATAAAATCTACTGCCAGCACCCAATTAGTTAATTCTTATACGAAAAGGGAATCGTGAATATAATAAAATCACAAAAATTGCCCGTACATCTGAATACATTTCAGACCAAATTATATTCCTTCAGATTTGATTGAAGGATTGTATCCTTAACAGCTGCAAACACGAATCTAATATTTTCATTATCCGTAGCACATGTGAAAATGAGAATATATGATTTTATTCCGGAAGGAATGTTTAATTTTTCCTTGCCGCGATTTTTCTCTGCCTGCCGGCTCTGTCAATTTTTTTCTTCCTTCCTCCTTTTTTTCCGGAAACAGCGTGTTTTTCTTAGAGATCAGCACTTCCACCCCCGTGGCGACCACTAGTGTTTATTTCGATCAACATTTCCATGGCACCTTTTATTTTCCATCACTAGCCACTAGGTGCGTTCCAAAGGTGACTCCCCAAACGGACCATAACAACCTGTTGTTCGTTCACAGTAGACAACTGGTGTTGCAGCAATTTGGAAACAGGGTGACATTTTTATTATTTGTTAAGGCTGCTGTTACATCATCCTTTTTAGGGAAAAGAAGAATTGACAAAGTGATCAGTTTTGTCACATTCTTCTTGCCTACAAACTTATAAAAATTGTTGCGAACAAACGAATATATTTATATTAGGGTGTACCTACCCTTTTTAATTCGTTGGTTCGGAACCATTTTTAATACTAATTGAAACAGTTTTATACATCGAATACTCAAATTGTAGCTTATTTTTTTTAGTTTATTGTAACTTAAATAAAAGCTATAAATATTAATAATATTTTAATTTACGACAAAATATGTTGAATGTTTCTTTGTAAATATTTGTGTTTTATATATTCAATTTAAAGTTTTACATTTCTATTACATATTAAATATGTAATTTTTGGTGTTATGAACAATTTTTATGAAATAGGTTTTTTTTGAATATACTAAATTTGTGTTATTTTCTATTTTTTTTTTTTTTTTTGTTTTAACAGTTTTTAGGCCTTCGTTGCTTATGTGCTAGTTAAAAAAAATTTAAATTTTTCCAATCAAATTTACGGTTTATTCGACGTATTAAAGTAATCTTAATTTACTTTACTTAAATAAAAATAAAAAAAAAAAATAGTTACGTTAGGTTCGTTAATTTTAGTTATTGTAAACGGACCTTGGTAAATATTTTCGTGTTTATGATGGGGTTCTTTCTGTAAAAGTACTTTATCTCCGATTTTGACAACTAAAGGTCGTGCCGTTTTATCATACAGGTTTTTACTTTGTAACTTATTTTTATTAATTAGGTTTTGTGCCATTTTGTGTACTTTCTGCATCCTAAACTTAACTTCTTTGGTATAGTTTTCGACATTATAAATTGGGTCAATTGTTTCTTTTGTCAATTCATTAGGCAAAGTTGCCTTTTTCCCGAAGACTAACTCGAAGGGCGAAAATTGATTGTCGAAAACTTTGCTACTCGTAGTATTGTGTAGGAAAGTAAAGTATTTTAAATAAACATCCCAATCAGAAAAAAGTATCTTTCAAATATGCACGTAAGTATTCATTAAAAACTCTATGATTACGTTCAATTGTACCAACAGTTTCGTGATGTTATGCAGTTGAAAAATTATGTTTAATACGTAAAAGTTTGGTTAATTCTTCGAATAATTCATTTTTAAATTCTGTACCTAGATTTGATTTTATGGCATTCATTGTGCCGTATGTTAAAATGAATCCTTCAAAAACTACTGAAGCGATTGTTTTTGCCGATTTGTCTGGCACATCGACTGTTACCAGGTATTTAGTCATGTCGCAAATCATGGTAAGTGCGAACTTGTTACCATATTTGGACTCAGGTAGGGATCCTATTGTGTCAATTGCTAGAATATCGAATGGTTTACAAGGAGTTGGTGTTAAAACAAGGTTTTCTTTTGTTTTAGGTTTAACCTTGTTTAAAAGACAATCCTTACAATTTTTGATATATTTCGATATATCACGAGTCATATCGTTCCAATAAAACTTTGTTCGTAGTTTTGCGTAAAGTCTTTTCATTCCGCAATGCCCACCAGAAATGGGATCATTGTGGTAAATTTTCATTAGCTTTAATTTTGTATCCACATCTGTTACTGTCTCCACTGGATCTTTTAGTATAATTTCTAATGATTTTAAAATCTTATTTCCAATATTTTTGAAATTTGTAATAGTATAATGTTCGAACAAAATATCGTTTTTAAGCCATTCAATCTGCTTAATTTTGCGTTTGCCGGCTTCTGATTCAAGCCTCGAAAGTAATTTCTGTAAAGTCATTATTTCGTTAACAAGCTCAAAACTAAGTGTCTCGAGTTTCTTATGTTTAATATGCGCAAAAATTCTTAAACTTGTTGTTTTATTATTTTTATCGTACGTAATTGCAGATCTTATCCGTGGAACTTTTTTCGAAAAATTAAATGAAAATTTGTCGTAGACATGTAAAGCAAGTTGTTTTTCGTCGTTTTTGTCTGCTTTCCTAGGATGGTTATTGTCGTTTTGTCATTGATCTTTCTGTACTGCTAAAATTTGTTTGTTCGATTCCTTAATCTCATCGATTGTAATACGCGAAAGTGCATCAGCACCAACGTTTGATTTACCCTTAATATATACAATAGTGAAATTATATTCAGCTAGTTCTAGTCTTATTCTTGAAAGTTTTGAAGATGGGTCTTTCATATTGAATAAGTATACTAGAGGTCTATGATCTGACTACAATAAAATGGGTGCCGTAAACGTATGGTTGATTGCAAAGTAAATAGCTAAAAGCTCTAATTCTATAATTGGCTTTTTTGCTCTGCTTTATTAAATGCTTTAGAAGCGAAACAAATTGGTAAATCACTACCTTGCTGTTCTTGACTTAAAATAGCGCCACATCCAGTTGTGGAAGCATCAACGGTAATAATGAATTGTTTGGTAAAATCTGGATATTTAAGTAATTTTGGTGAAAGTAACGCTGCTTTCAGAGATAAAAATGATCTTTGGCACTCAAAATCCCATATAAATTCAACTATTTTTCTGCTTAATCGATTTAGAGGCGCTGCCAGAGACGCAAAATTTGGTATATACTTTCTGTAATAGTTTGCAAACGCGACGAATCGTCGTACCGCGTCTTTATCAGTCGGTTTTGTATACTTTTTAATTGCTTTTATTTTGGAGTCGTCTGGCAACAAACCTTTGGTTGAACATTTGTGACCTAAAAATGTAATTTCTGGTCGTAAAAAGTTGCATTTATTTGGGTTAAGTTTGAGATTGAAAGACCAACAAGTATCGAAAACTTTCGAAAGATTTTTAATGTGGTGTGCTTCACTACAACCGATGACGATAATATCGTCGACGTACAGAAATGCGACATTGGGTGGTGTGCCCGAAAAAGCTATTGTCATCAATCGTAAGAATGTATTAGGTGCTATATTTAAACCGAATGGAAGCACTTTCCATCTAAATGCACCTCGGTCAGTGCTGAAAGAAATAATGTCACGTGAGTCAGGATGCAAGTGGATTTGATGAAATCCAGAAAAAGATCTAATGTGGAAAAATATTTTGCTCTACCGAGATTACCTAAAATATCGTCAACTCTAGCTAGTGGAAATTTATCAGCAATGAGTTTTTTGTTTACTGCGCGAAAATCTACGAACATACGATAAGCTTTTTGACCATTAGTATCTTTCTTTCGGACTACAATCAAAGGACTATTGTAATTCGAATAACTGGGTTCAATCAAATCGTTGTCTAGCAATTTATTTACTTTGCGATTTATTTCTTCGCGTTGAGAGTATGGAAATCTATAGTTTTTAACATATATCGGCTCGTTGTCTGTCAATCTTAATTTTTGCTCGTAGAATTTTGTCCGTGTCAAGAGCGAAAATGTCGGCATAATCTATGCAAAGGTCAATTAATTTACTATGAGCATGTTGAGGTATTTGATTTTTTAAAATTGAAATAAGTTTTTTCGTTCGCTTCTCTTCTGTTTCTGTCTTGTTAATTGTATAAACATTGTATTTTAAGAGTGTTTCTGTCCTAATACTTTTTCTTTTCCCATACTTTACATCATCCGTGGTGTTAATGACTTTAATTATTGGGTTACTGGAATTAACAATGCACCTAGCTGTGAAAAGGCCTTTTCAACTTCCTGCGAGTCCACGGAAAGTGGCTCGGGTGAATCTCCCAATAAAGTGTTAAATATTTCTTTAGCGACTATTGACCTAAAAATCAGTTCCCTTTTCAAAAATTTATTTTTTTTCCTCAACATTTCAGCCTCAAAAAACTCAGACATTCAAATAAGTACTTCATTAATTTCATAGTTTGAACTGAATTATTTGTGCTATTCTGATAACTACATATGTACCTTAGAAGTGGTAAGCAAGTGCAAAAAATTCAGACTCAGAATCCGATTCCGACAATTCAGCCTCAAGCTACGAAAGTTTAGCTTCATCTTCGACCGAAGAAGTCACAAACCAGGAAATAGATTTACTTTAGGAAACTCACGCTATAAGTTACCTACCAAGATTTGTTCTTGGAGGGCGCCGCCTCCATATCGTCGCCATATTGAGTCTTTTCAACACTATGTTAAATACATGGTGGTCGACGTCGCCACACTTTAACTTCCATCAAAATTTTAATATATACTCGTACCCGATTTAATATACCAAATTATATTTCTCTTTATTTTAAAAATAATCCACTTTTATGCACACGTCCGCAGCTTAGAGTCACAATTATAATGATGGCCGGTCTTTTTCTGCCGAGCGGAATTGCTCTGTTTCCAAGTTGTTCCAACACTGGTGTTGCAGCAATTTGGAAACAGGGTGACAATTTTATTATTTGTTAAGGCTGCTGTTACAACTCCATAGTAACACCGTAACCATGGCAACGCAACGAACTAAGCTAGCAACATCAAGAGCATTGGCTATGAAAAGGTAACACAAGAAGGCGGCAGTCAGTCAGCACGCGGTTGTGGTTGCGACCGGAGCTACTACTGAAGCGTTCTGGAAGGCATACCGGTTTGTGATGACCTCAAAACCGATGGTTTTGTACCCTCACAACATATACTTACATATTCATTTTCAACATACATTTTATACAATAATTGAATTTATAACCCTGAATTTACCATTTATACATTTTTACGACATGTACTATATCTTTATGAATTACACGTCAAAATATATATATTCTGTTGTATATTGAATTAATAATTACTAAATTGAAGGACAAATCAGACTTGCCCACTTTTGCGAGTCGATCTGGTACATCCAAAGATTCCTGAAGATGACTTCTAATTGAAGTCGAAATATCGATAAATAAAAAAACGACAATATATAACATATACAAATAAAAACTTTTCTTTGTTTGTTATTTAATATTGTATGGCCTCGAGCTCGACAATTTAAAAACATTTCAAATATAGGTAACATACACTAAAACATTCGGAAGGGAAGTGGATACGCACAAAAAATAAAATTGCGCCGGTTAACCAACCCTTTGCGCATCCATTGCACTCAACTACAAATACAACATACATAATAATTTGAACAAACGGATATTAGCTGCAAGTCCCCAAAAATAAATGCCGCTACTAATTGGAATTTTGCTATACATACTTACGCACAAGCATAGGACACACCAACGCTCGCCGTAAACAGAAGTCGAAGGCATCAAGCGAGGCCAACGTACCATCAGAATCAAGCGACAGCGAACACACGCATAAACACAAATGGTTGAATTCAATAGGTAAAACGAAGATTGGAAAACACGGCAGGCATACAACAGACAGATGTACGACACTAGGTACACTGGGTTTTATGTATATTAGGGCTCCCGAAAATTGGGGTAAAACTAAATGCCGGAATAGCGGATTATACTACATGATCGAAAGTATGTATATACATATATATATATATATATATATATATTTATATATGTGTGTGTGTGTGTACAAACCATAGGCATGATAATGGAAGAAGGGAAAACGTATGTTAGCATATAAGCGTATGTATGTATATGCTAATAGAATACAGCGAAATTAGCGTTAGACTAATATTCGATTTTTGCATGTAATAATTGTTATAATTGTTATTGTAAAATTACTGACTGCCTGCGCGCAGCCCTACATAATTTTATAACGGAGGAATTGTTACTAATGAATTATTTTTAGAAAACAACCGTCCGCCAACGTACGAAATCGTATATAAGGGCGACAAATTAGCTTGTAAGATCAGAAGCTAGGAGATAGGCATACGAGTCAGTGGGCTTCTACCACTGACCAGAACACGACCCGAAGGTTTCTATTTCATTTCGCGATTAGTTTTATATTCAGTAGGAGGTTTCTACTCCATCTGACGGATAGCTTGGGAGAGGGGTTCTACCTCAGCTACTCTTATCGAGACAGGGCCAGAGAATAGGAGTAGCTATTAAGGACACTTTAATTTTAAATAAATTTTATAACGTAGTTTGAGAACTCCTTTGTTTATTTCTTACAATCGGAATAGGTTCTCCCACCAACTATAAGACCCTGGACGGACTGGGCATACCTCAGCAAAAATAAGTCCGTCACAGGTTTTAACCATTGCAAGCCAGTGAGTTTCATAGGAGAAAGTCCTGTGCTGAGAATTGTGGGTGTGAGTGTAGCTCAACCATACCAGAGCTACACTCACGCAGACGCACCGACATAAGCCGCAGCAGAGACGAAAGGCGTCACTGAGAGACACTTACACATACCCAGGCAGCGACCAGCAAAGCAAGCATCAAACATTATAGTTATCTATAAATCTTATAAAATAAAGTCGCTAAATGCCATGTATGCACATAACTTCACACAGAATGCTCCGATTTTAAAACGGTTTTTTGCATTTGAAAGGTTAGCTACGTGAAATGGTATAGTTAATATAGTTTGAAGGTATATATTATAGGGGCGTGGCAAATTGCCAAATGTAGTAAAAAATCATAAAATTTGTGTTTACACAGCTATAACTCATAAACGGATGGATGGATTAAAAAAATTCTACTTTTCAGTAAAACTTTGAAATATTTACCTTCGATCTGCATCAAAAAAATACTTGATTCCTTTCTTATATCAGCCAAAACAAAAGTAACATTTTTATCAAAAAATGCGTATGTGTGTTTGTTCGCTGTGAACTGTCCGCGCTAATTGCTTTTGAGTGAGGCTTGATGCGACACATACATCCGTACATATATAGCATTCCCTGCGTTATTTAACTTCGGGCGTAGGTTATAGGTATGTACGGATGTACATCACTACAAAGTATAAAACGAAGTCGCTTTTTCTGTACCTATGTCCCTTTGAATGCTTAAACCTTTAAAAATACGCAACAGATTTCGATGCGCTTTTTTTAATAGATAAAGAGTAATTGAAGAGGAAGTAACGGATGAACATATTTGGCTGAAAATTGGTGTGGTGGAGGGGTAGCTTAGAACCAGGAGATAGACATAGGCTAATTTTATCCCGTTCTGGATAGGGTCTTGAGATCAAAACATGGACCTGGGTAATCCTGGGATATGTTTGTACAATATGGGTATCGAATGTAATCTGTTTATGAGTACTTCGATACGGAGTATTTTTCTTACCCGCGTGTAACTAGGGTCTCGAGATATAAGCGAAAACGTGGACGCGGGTACCACTAGAATGTGTTTATAGGATATGGATAACGAATGAAAGCTGTTGATGAGTGTTTTAGTACAGGGTAGTTTTCATACCTATTGGTGACTAGGGTCTCGAGATTGAGGCCAAAACGTGGACCCGGGTACCCCTAGAAAGTGTATATACTATATGGATAACAAATGAAAGCTGTCGATGAGTGCTTTAGTATAGGGTAGTTTTCATACCTATTTATGAAGGGTCTCGAGATATAGGCCAAAACGTGCATCAGGGTAACACTAGGATGTGTTTTTATATTATGGGTGTCAAATTGAAGCTGTTGATGAGTGCTTTAGTACAGAGTAATTTTTTTACCGCTGGGTGACTAGGGTCTCAAGATATGGGCATAAGTTAGACGGAACAAGTTTATTAAAATGTATGGAGATAGACCAAATTTATGACAGAACAACGTCTGACGGGTCTGCTAGTAGTATATAGAGTTAAAGCAATAAAGTGAATTTTGTATGAAAACGATTTGCAAGGTGCCCCAAAATACAAATTTATTGTAAGTGAACCTTGGACACGGCGAGTAAACCCCAGCACTTATTGAAGAAGCACCGGGGCAAGGAAAAGCTTCGTTACAATTGGCGCCCGAGCAGGCACCCTGCAAATCGTACAACGTCAGAAGAAACATTCCTGACTAGAAACCTAACCGCTAGATGGCAATGCCTTTCAATGGTATCGCAATAACAACGTACACTGGAGCAAATGGGCGACCTTCAAGAGCGACTTTTTAAACTTTTTCTACCAACCAGGTACTTCGAGCGTCTCGAGGACGAAATACGGCAACGAAGGCAGAACGCCCGCGAAAGATATAATGACTATGTACTAGCGATACAGAGCTTGATGAGACGAGCCGGATACAGCAACGAGCAGCTCCTGGAAAGAATCTTCCGCAATAGCCACCCCGATTATTTACTCTATATTCGCCGTAGGGGAACTCCTCTCCCTCGCCGAGGAATACGAGGGTATCCACGAATTTTACCGACGGACATCAGGCGGATCACGTCGCGAAGTATCGAGGCACATCGTTCGTGACAAAACTACCGGTTCATCACCGGAACGATCATCCCACCAGCAGCCACCGAGCGTACAGCGCCACACACTATCAGAACTCGGATTTTCGATCCGAAAAGCGTATGCAGAAGGTGTGGTCAAGAAAGACACCATGCAAGGAGACGTCGTAACCCACGGACATTTTTTTTGTTTGGAGTGCGGTCAGAATGATATACGCACAAGAGAATGCTGCCGTCGACGTCAGGGTAACCCACGGAAGGCTTAACCAAGGACAAGGCGCGTTGAGCCCACTGAGCTCAGCGCCGAATCAGCAGTAGTCATGTACCAGGAACGCGGTCGCCTTTACGCCCCAGCTCAGATTGGGACAGTCTCGTCGGAGGAAGTTATCGACACAGGGGCCTCAAGGAGTTTCGTTTCAGCCACCCTCGCGAATCAGGTGGTGAGTTCTGGAAGCGGAGAGAGGGTAAGAGTGGCCATCGAAATAACGATGGCTACCGGAGTTAGCACTCCAATCTTCGACGCTGTAAGGACAGAGGTACGCCTCGGAGACTCGTCACTTCACACAGTCCTACATGTGATGCCCGAGGCAATTGACAACATTATACTTGGCCTAGACACGCTAGGGAGCATAGGAGCAGCCATTTAATGTGGAGGAGGCAAGCTCGTGCTAACCAGACCCCTTGTTCGGCATCCAACACCTCCTGGAGCCACGTCAGAGACCATTCAGAGTACAACACCACCGCGTACGAGTAACGACAGGTACGACAACACTGGAGGTACGTCAGAGATTATTCAGAGTGTAACACCACCGAGTACGAGTAACGACAGGTACGACTTCATTGGAGCCACGTCAAGGATCATCCAGAGTATAACACCACCGAGTACAAGTAACGGCAGGCGCGACATCATTAATCGACTTACAGCAATGAAGGAACCACAATGCAAGTGGTGACACATGCGTGTCGGTGGAGTACGAAACAGTCCGGAGATAATACGCCGACTATACGATACAATATGGACAGTTATACCGCCATATTCCCTGCCGGTCACACGACGAAGAGGCGGTACCTTGGAAATTGTGTGTGCCCACACCACTGAGACAGCGAGTATTACAGGAAAATCATGGCATACCAAGCGCTGGACACATGGGTATCCGCCGGACAGTAACCCGAATCGCCGACCGACAACAATACACCGCACCCTATACCCCCCAAGAAAACCTCTTGAATTCCTCTCAACGTATTCTTATTAAAGTAAAGAGTTTTTACAAAGATGAACAATTTAATATTTATTTCAAAACGTTTTTCTGACTGACTGACAATATTCCCCCTGATTGTCTTTTTATAGGCTTTTATAAAAATAAAAGCATATTTGATTGATTACAAAACAGTATATAACAACACAGTATATAACAAGTTATATTTTCTTATCCAACAAAACCCAACCGAACGAGCACACAGGTCAATTAAGCGGGTCATGGCGCAGCTCGCCAACTCAAAAAACATCCGATGGGACGACCTCCTTCCGGAAATTGTGCTAGCGATAAATATTAGTTTCAACGCCTCTGCAGGCTACAGCCCAGCTTTCCTTGTGCAAGGACGGGAGCCACGACTGCCAAGAGCCCCATTCAATGAAGTCAACGTTGGGACAGGTGCAGCCCTCACCACGGCCGAGGGGAAGTTCAACAGAATGCAGGAAGCCTTTAGAATAGTGAGGCAGAATATGGAGCGAGCTGCAGTAGCTCAAGCACGTCATTGTAACCTACGGCGGAGAAAATGAACCCCCGTAGTCGGCGAATTAGTCCTTGCCAAGGAGCACCACTTTTCCAAGGCAACGGAAGGATATGCAGCGAAATTGGCTCCCAAGTATGATGGCCCTTACCAAATCCTGGGGTAAGTCTCCCCAGTAATTGTCAAATTAAGGAAAATCGATAGCGGGAAGGAGAGACGGCAAGCATCGCCGAGCTAAAGGCATACCATTCATCGAACGCCGGCGAAACCACGAAATCGGGAAATAATAAAAATAATCAAAGTTAAATAAGCGGAAAAAACATGCAGGGAGCAGAGAACACCAGACCGGCACCACTCATACGATCACAAAGGTGATATAGATCACCGAGGTGATAACGCGGCAAGTGCAAAGAAGGGAGTGTGAGAACCACATATAAACCATTAATTTGGCCCAAACAAAACCACCGGCCCACAACACAGGATCAGTAACACAGACAACGCAACACACATAAATCTCTACATAACAACACGATCAGCAACATAGCTAACACAACATGAAACACAAACAAGTCTCAGAAATATCACTAGCGCAACATGTTGCCGCAACACTCCATAGCAACACCGTAATGGCAAAGCAACGAACTAGGCTAGCAACATCAAGAGCATTGGCTATGAAAAGGGTAACACAAGAAGGCAACAGTCAGTCAGCACGCGGTTGTGGTTGCGACCGGAGCTAGTACTGAAGCGTTCTGGAAGGCATATCGGCTTTACCCATTGCAAGCCAGTGCGTTTCATAAGAGAAAGTCGTGGGCTGAGAATTGTGGGTAAGCTGATTTTTGACCGCTCTACAACGCTTTAGACCACGCTCGCTCCGTCGTAAGCAAACGTCCACCACCGCATCGTGATCCCGCGCTCATCCAAGCGCCCGCCGCGGCAGAAAAACGTCGGCATCCGCAGTAGAAATGAAACGTCAAACGTGTATGTACCGAGGCTAGCGGATCCCACCTAACAGGACGCGAAGTGCTATCGTCACCTGAGCAGAAATTGAAGGGCATCTGAAAGGCGTATTGGTTTTAACCATCGCCAAACAGCGCGTTTCATACGAGAGAGCCGTGGGCTGAGGATTTTTGGTAAGCTGACTTTAACAGCTCTACAACGCTTTAGACCACGCTCGCTCCCTGATAAGTGAAAGCCACAGCGTCACGAATCCGCGTATCACCGCCGTAATCCTCGGCAGAAATAGCACACGGAAACATACGACGTTGGCAACAGCAGAGTCGCGCAAGCATACGACGTTGACCGCAGCAGAGTTACGCTAACACACGACGTTGGCCGCAGCAGAGCTACGCTAACATACGACGTTGGCAACAGCAGAGTCACGCAAGCATACCACGTTGACCGCAGCAGAGTTAAGCTAACGCACGACGTTGGCCGCATCAGAGTCACACAAGCATACGACGTTGACCGCAGCAGAGTTACGCTAACACACGACATTAGCCTCAGCAAAGTTACGCTAACATACAGCGCAGTCGCTAACCGTAGGAGAAACGCGCCGACGCAAGGCGTCACTGAGATACACTTACACATACCCAGGCAGCGACCAGCAAGGAGTCGCAACGGAACGCTCCTAACGGGACACGAGGGACAGTTAGCCCACCACTAATCATAGAGCAAGGATCAAACGAAGTGAAGAATACATACACATTTTTCTTTTATTACATTTTACATTATAGTTATAGTATATAGAGTTAAAACAATAAAGTGAATTTTATATGAAAACAATTTGCAAGGTGCCCCGAAATACAAATTTATTGTAAGCGAACCTTGGACACGGTGAGTATACCCCAGCAATTATTGCAGAAGCACCGGGGCAAGGAAAAGCTTCGTTACAGTATTTATATAAAGTTAACGTCGGTAAAGCGCCAATTTCATACCTATCGGGTGGTATGAAATAGGCTACTTTAGCACATTTCTTCGTTTTTAACAAAAAATTCGAGTTTTTTGAATTATGACACTATTGAAGTAAATGGGCGATATATGTATATATAGTTTATATGGGTGATATAGGCTTACTGGGGAACCGAGCACCCAAACCTAACTTCGGTAGCGCGCCAACGGCGTATCTCCCGGGTGGTTTGGAAAAAGCAAATTTTCAATTCAATTGCAAGTAATTTACCGTAATTCTATGTCCATTTCTTTTGATTTTACATATTTCTTATATATTACTTACTTAATTGGCGCTTAACCGTCTAAACGGTTATGGCCGTCCAACAAGGCGCGCCAGTCGCTCCGCCAACCGGCGCCAATTGGTCACACCAAGGGAGTTTAAATCGTTTTCCACCTGGTCCTTCCAACGGAGTGGGGGCCGCCCTCTACCTCTGCTTCCATAGGCGGGTTCCGATAGAAACACTTTCTTGGCCGGAGCATCATCTTTCATTCGCATAACATGGCCTAGCCAGCGCAGCCGCTGCGTTTTAATTCGCTGGACTCTGTTGATGTCTGCGTATAGCTCGTACAGCTCATCATTAAATCTTCTTCGGTACTCGCCATCGCCAACGCGTAGGGGTCCATAAATCTTTCGAAGAACTTTTCTCTCGAACACTCCCAAAGCCGCTTCATCTGCTGTTGTCATGGTCCATGCTTCTGCCCCATATAGCAGGACGGGTACGATAAGTGACTTGTAGAGTATGATTTTCGTTCGCCGAGAGAGGACTTGACTTTTCAATTGCCTACCTAGTCCAAAGTAGCATTTATTGGCAAGAATGGTTCTTCGCTGATGTTGTTGCTAGTGTTGATGCTGGTTCCCAAATAGACGAAGTCTTTTACTATTTTGAAATTATGGCTGCCAACAGTAGCGTGGTTGTCAAGGCGCATATGCGCCGACTCTTTGCTCGATGACAGCAGGTACTTCGTTTTGTCCTCATTAACCATCAAACCCATCTTTACCGCTTCTTTTTCCAGTTTGGAGTAAGCAGAGCTAACAGCGCGGGTGTTTAGGTCGATAATATCAATGTCATCAGCATATGCCAGTAACATATTCTTATATATAATTAATTATAATTACATTTGAAATGTAATTTAAAAAAATGCAATCAAAAAGTATAAGGTCTTAGGTCAAATTTAAAATTTTAATAAGTAAGTTAGACCACTTTGCTATATTTCCACTCACTGCTTAGTTGAGCATTATTGCACTACCCCCAACCCTGGATCCATAGACTGATCCGAAGACTGAGTTGGAAAAAAAGTTGGTCGAATTTCGACCACAGGCGATACTAGTTAAATATTATTGGATATAATCACGTTAGATGCAATCGGCATAGTCCCTATCAGGGCTGTGAACTGCATCCGGATTTTTCAACTATCCGGATAAACCGGATATTCGAATAACCGGATAGCTAAGCAAAAAATCCGGCTATCCGGATATCCGAATTCATAAATAGGAAATCCCGATATGCGCTGTCCGGCTATTCGGATACGTAAACGGCAAATCCCGATATCCGTATGTCCGGATACTGGAATATAAAAGTTGAATATCTGCATATCAGAATTGAACGAAGCAAACATCGAAAAATTATTCACAAAATATGTTTGTAGATTATTAAATTAACGTCAAAAATTAAAAAGCTACAACTTTACAAACAAGAAAAAATAAGAACAGTGCCATTTGTTTATATTGTGAAAAAACGCTGTTACTTGATTTAAATGCCCCACGAATTTATTGTTATTAATGTTAAATAAACATACATACATATATGGTACATCAATTTGTTGCTTTCACTGAATATCCAAAAATATGGCTATTAACCGGATCTTCATAAATCCCGATATCCGAATAGTTTCACAAACGAATATTAACCGGATATCCATGCCGTCCGGATTTTATCCGTGGCAACGGATATCCGTATGGATATCCGGATATTCGAATATGCGGATAGTCCCAGCCCTATTCCTTATACACATTCATAAATCGATCGAATTTAAAGTTGTATTTAAAAACTGAATTAATAATAACTTATGGTGTATTGTGATTAAAACCCTAAAAAATACGATTAAATGGAAAATTTGTGTAGTATACCACTCACCAAACACAAGCTATGCTGAATTTATAAACCATATGTGCGAGGTGCTAGAAGAAAATTTTTGTGAAAATGAAAATAATATTATGATAGGCGATTTTAATATAAATGTAAATTTACAATCAACTTACACAAACCAGCTAAATCATACATTCGCCATAGCATCAATGCACCAACTAATTAAGTTTAATACAAAGGTAACAGAAATATCACAAACAAAAATAGACCTTCTTTATAGTAACAATGATAAAATTTAAATAAAAAATCTATAAAACCATAGAATATCAGACCACGAAACGGTCTGTTTCAAAATGCCCATTCAAGAAAGACACAAAATGAGAATATATGAAAATCACGTATGCTGGGAAAATTATACAAAGGAAAGTTTGATTGCTGTCCTTAGGAATTACAGTATATCGGAGCTGAATAAATGTGATATAGGGCTTAGAGTTCAAACTATTAATACTATCTTAGGAAATTTAATGGCAACGCTTACCTATGAGAAAAGAGTGCAAATCAAATCAAAATCAATCAAAATTACCATTTATTTAGTATGACCGAGAGCTTACGGAGTTAAACAAATTAAAATATGAGCTTTACAAAATAGCACAGAGTACAAATGAGTGGGATAGTTATAGTTATACAAAACGTAAATATGAAAGGCTTATAAAGATAAAAAAGAAGCAATACATGGAAAATAAAATAGCGCTTAATTGCAACAATCTAAGACTAATGTGGAAATGTCTTAAAAATGCCATAAATTTGAGTAACGACACAGCCCAAGTTAAACCTATAGTAATAAATAGTACAGCCATTGAAGGAGACACAGAGATCGCGGCCCAATTAAATCAGTTCTTTGTCGAGAGCATCACAACAATATGTAATACCATTGAACAAACTACAACAGATGAAGCCACAGAGGATATTAGCGGAATGTTTTTGAACTGAAACAAATTATTGTGGAACAGCTCATGCGAACAGAGGCTAACTTAAAAAAAAAGTATGGAGGAAAAAAACTGGTATCAGAAGGTGTATATAAAAACAGTATGGAATATTTGGGATACGCTTATACGTGTATTGTCAATGAGAGCTTTAGAGAAGGTGTATTCCCAGCATGTTGGAAAACATCGACAGTGGTACCAGCTGAAAAAGTTAAAAGGACTTAAGAACCAGAGGAAATACGGCCTATTAATACATTGCCTAGTGATGAAAAGATTATAGAGAAAATCGTAACAGACCAGCTTCTCGATTACCTGAATAAAAATGAAATTATCATATGTGAACAATCAGGGTTCAGAACCAAGCACTCCTGTGAACCCGCTCTAAACCTGGTTGGTGTCATTCTTCCTAAACCTAAAAAAGGCATTTGAAACCATTGATAGGGCTATCCTACTGAGGAAACTGCATAACATTGGCGTTCGTAATATAGCACTGCGGTGGTTTGAAAGCTACCTTACTTTCAGAAAACAGAAAACCATAATTAGAAGCGCAACGTCGCCGGAAATTGATATTGACATAGGTCTTTCAAAGGGATCTGTTCTTGCTGCAATAGTAATCATTGTATATATAAACGATATAAAAAACTGTCTTAGCCACTGCAAGATACGACTCTTCGCGGATGATGCATTATTGACCATAAGCTGTTCTTCGGACATAGAAGCTATGTCTAAAATGCAAGCGGACTTGAATGCTGTATATAACTGGTGGTGTCAAAATAAGCTTAAGATAAATATTGAAAAAATTAAATGGATGATCATAAGAAGAAAGCATGCCGAAGAAAATAATATAGCCTTGAAAATAGCAAATAGTACCATACAAAAAGTCAATGAAATCAAATACCTAGGAATTATAATTGATGAGAAACTTAAGTTCGATGAGCATCTTAAATACACAGAGGTAACAATAAAAAATAAAAATTGGATTCATGTTCCAAAACATGCAAGCACGTCAGCAAATATTATAAAATTATGGTTTATAGGTTCATTATTGAACCTCATTTCATATACTGCCGTACGATATTATTCATGTTAGCCGACTCGAACTTTGCCAAGCTACAGGTGAAACAAAATAATTCAATGCGGTTTATTCTTAGAAAACGATACGATACCCCAATACATGAAATGCTAGAAAGTTTAAATTGGCTGAGTGTAAAGCAACTCTAAAATTTATACACAACATGAAACTAGGCAACCTGCCGAAATATTTAAATGACCGAGGAGGAACATATAACAACGAGGTTCATGATTACCACACAAGAAACAGAAATAACTTTCGTCTGCCAGCTGTTCGATCAGAATTCGACAAGAACAATATATACTACGAGGGATTGAGAAAATACAATGAACTACCATGTGAAATAAAACAATGTCAAAATATTAATAAATTTAAGAAATTATTATATAACTATTGCAAAGCTCTACCATTTAGACAATGATCTCATACATACATGTACCTAATTTAAGTCTACAAGACCGTAAATAAATAAATATTTCTCACTGTTTAGATTAATGAGTTTGGCTGATACTTTCGTTGCCAGAAGTATAAACAGTTTGGGCCGTAGCTTTCGCTTTACTAAATAGCCTCCTGGCCAAGCTTTTTGTTCCACCAAGGCACATCGCGTTTTGTACGTATCTTTCCTTGGGGGAACTCTCATGCTTTAATGTCTGTGTGGAGCTGTTAAGCTTCCTTCTCAAGCTCCTGCATGGTGGTTATGGGTCGCTGTAAGCTGTTTCCAGCTCCCTCAATAATAAAACGGAAAAGCTCCCAGTTCGTTTTTTTGGGATTTCTAAAAGCTGCCATGTGTTCCGGAAAGTTACCAATGTCGAATACAATGTGTTTGTGGTCCGATATTGACTCCTCTCCTGCAACATGCCAGTTAGTGACGGTACTGGCCATATTATGGCTTCACAGAAATGATCTACAACTTCCCCTCTAATAGCATTTACAAAGGTTGGTTCATTGCCCCGGTTGATAATACTTAATTTGTTACTAATAACGCTAAACGCCACGTTGTGTGATGGGAATTTGGTTCACAGCAGAGGAAGCATGGTATACCACTCTGCTGACAGTATTAAGGGCTATTGCTTCGGTTGTTGGGGCCATTCCTTCTTCCACCGGAAAGTAGGCAGAGGCCAAAATTGCCTCTTGTTCGCCTCTTGGTGTTGGAATTTTGGCTCATACAGCTACCAAATCAGCCGTCATTAACTGTAAAAGTGGAAGAAACATTAGTTTGTTGCTTAAAAGCATCGCAGCTCGTGGTCGAGAACTGGCGGCATAGGTTAACTTACCATCAGTACTGTTCAGGCCCTTTACGGCACAGTGTTGAATCCAGGGCTCCTGGTTGAAGGCTATTCCCAGACCTTCCTCGGCAAATTTTTTAATTATGACGTCTGAGGCTGCCTTGGCTTGGTGAAAATTCACCTGAAGGCACTTCGGACGTCTTGGCTTTTGGGCTTTGATAGGGAGGGGAGACACTGGTTATGGTCTTTGCGGCCACGTGTAGCCATCTTCCTCCTTTCCCTATTACTACGCGACATTACGGCTTCATCAGCCGTTCACCCTCGTCCCTTCTTGTTCCCTCTCCTGTCATTGGGCTCCCACGAGTTGGTTTCCTGGCTGTCGCTGCCTCGTTTGGCCTTTGTGGGTCAACGTAGACCCAGAACACCTGAGCTCTTCTTGTGAAGGTCTTTTGGGGTGTCTGATTGATTCCGCAAATCCTGCTGTTCAGTAGGTAAATGCCTACTAGATACCTTCGAGGTCTTCGAACAGCAGGGTTTGTCATCGCTAACCGTGTCATCCCCCTCAGCCTTATTGTCACTGCCGTTGGTATTTATATTTACCAGGGGAAGGGCTGGATTGTTTTTGGGCCTTAACCTGACTCTGTCATACCCGCAGAAAATCAAGTAGTTGCGTTGCTTTATTAGCTCGGCACAGCGGATCGCCAGCTACTGTAACTTCCGCCACCATGGACGTTCGTATCCGGTTGAGGATTCTCCAGCTCTTGGTACTCAAACCGACATTTTGGGCGTCAACTAACCGCGAGATGTCGTCGTTTGTGGGGCATTCTTCTTTTTTAAAGTACCCCATGCGACTTGGAATATCTGCATCAGATACCATCTTCAGCTTGTCACCCTGCCATGGAGTGAGCCTTGGGGCGATAGCCCTTAGCAACTCTGTATCATAGTAAACAAAATTACGTTGGTCAAATGAATATGTATGTGTATGAACTTTTTCTTAGAAATCGAAGTAAACTATTCAATTATAAATCTTTACTCCATTGTTTTCTTAATCACCGGTATATACTTCATGTTTTGTATAACTTTGCCTATTCTATTGGGCATGGATTTATAAAAAGGATGCCAATTTTTTGTTATGGTGACTAGACAACTTACGCGCCCGCGCCTGCGCGGCTAAAACCAAGGAACAAAGAACACAAGGAAACTGTAACGGCAGCCTGTCTTAATATTGGCGTGAATGAGTGGCAGCATGCATATGTGTCTATGTGCTTATGTGTTTTGTGTCCAGGTCCGTGCCTTAGCCGCAATGTTGCCACTAACCTAACAACTCCGCATATTGACAACATTGTAGCTACAGTGAACAAAATGTTGCAGCGGAAGTAAGATGTTGCGCATTGGCATCATGTTGGTATCAGCAGTCACCATGTTGCTAACAGCCTAGCAGCATTGACGAATGCCATGTACCTATGTGTTTGTTTTGTTCTGGTGTGTATGTGGAGGTGTATTTGTACAAGGCTATGAATGTGTGAATGAATCAGTGTGAGCGGTCAAGGCAAGAACCAAATGTATCTGTGTCGGTGTTGGTTTGGTGGAGCGGTAAGCGTGTGAATGTATGAGTGCATGATTGTATAGATGGAAAATAAGGGAAAGCCGAAAAGAAAGTTTGGCATGTAATGGTAAAAATTTTCCGTTTCTGGGTAACGTTCCTTACCACGGCGGTGGCTATAAAAAGGGGAAAAATAAGTCAACGGGCCAAAGTCTCGCTTCAACAGTGTCCAGTGCAAGTTAAGAAAAGTGGTAAAAATAAATTAAAGGTGAAGTGCGCGTTTTTAGCCGTCACTAACAAAGTAATAAGTACTGTAGTGCGCGAATTTACTCGACTGTCACAGAAAAATAACACAAGAAGTAGTGCGCGTCGAATCGTCCGCGATCTGTGTTAAGCAGCTGCAAGCAGTTTTCTCCCAAGCAAGCCAAAAGAAACTTGCATCAACCTACACACCCCTACATACAAATATATGTATGTAGGTGTGTATTTGACCATGCAGATGTGGAATCTATAGGCAAATAGGTATATAAATATCTAGATACGCTTGCACTTCTTAATTTGTCTTAATATATTTTCTTTTATATTTAATTACAGCACACCACACTTGATTTTTTTCCTGGGAAGGATCCACTGGGCACAGTCTATATATCAACGCACACCACAACAACAACAAACGCAGTACAGAACTTGGTAACCAAGAATATATCATTTTTCACCGGCGGCATTGGCCCGCAACAACAACAACCATAGCCATCTCATATCTTTTTTACATTGGCCACATACCGCCCAACAACAATTACCACACATCCACAAGCACCACACTACGTTTTCATTTAGCCGACGGCAAAACACCCAACAACAACACCTTCGATGCACACTTTTGGCAACATTTTTTATTGGCGGGTTAGAACGCATCAACAACAACAACTATATTCGTACCGGCAAAACGCACTACAATAACAACGGCAACACAAAAATCTTCCAGCAAGAGATACAAAATCTTCTTATTTGGCAGAGCAACGCCAACAACAATAACTGCGATGCATTATTTTGGTGATACTCGACATTTTAAACTTTACCAAGGAGCGCAACTAACAGCTGATCGCTCAAAATTAGCACACATACACAAACATCACTAATGACCATATTACGGAAATCTTTAGGGAAATTCAAGTTAAATTTTTAAACAGACATAAAATGTTATAATTTTGGAATATATAGCATCTAGGACACCTTAATTGCAGTAATTGAAAGAAAATGTTTGCTTATACTCAAGTGTTTAATATTTTTTTCTAAATTTATCTTTAATATTGATACAATGATGAAGGTATATTGATCCAATGCAAGTCTGCTTTTCCTACTGTTCTTCATTCCACTCAATTTGAGTGTCCTCTTTCACTGAATTCGAGTGCATTCCACTGGAATTCCCCCCGGGCCCGTGGTTTCTCAGGGGGCCCGCAACTTAGAGGTACTAAGACATTTTTTTTTATTCAGGAGAGTCTTTAGTTGTTCCATGTGCAAATTTTAAGCCGAACTTCAAAAGCAACGAATATTGATAATGATTTTTTGCCTGGACCTGAGGAGACAAGAAAAACATCAAACAAAAATGTGTTTCTCAGGGGGCCCGCGATTTAGAGTTACTAAGGCATTTTTTTTTAATTCAGGATAGTCTTTAGTTGTTCCATGTGCAAATTTTAAGCCGAATTTCAAAAGCAACGAATATTGATAATGATTTTTTGCCTGGGCTGGAGGAGACAATAAAAAAATCAAACAAAAATGTGTTTCTCAGGGGGACCGCGATTTAGAGGTACTAAGGCTTTTTTTTTTCAGGAGAGTCTTTAGTTGTTCCGTGTGCAAATTTTTAGCCGAACTTCAAAAGCAACGAATATTGATAATGATTTTTTGCCTGGACCCGAGGAGACAAGAAAAACAACAAACAAAAATGTGTTTCTCAGGGGGCCCGCGATTTAGAGTTACTAAGGCATTTTTTTTTTAATTCAAGATAGTCTTTAGTTGTTCCATGTGCAAATTTTTAGCCGAATTTCAAAAGCAACGAATATTGATAATGATTTTTTGCCTGGGCTTGAGGAGACAATAAAAAAATCAAACAAAAATGTGTTTCTCAGGGGGCCCGCGATTTAGAGGTACTAAGGCATTTTTTTTTATTCAGGAGAGTCTTTAGTTGTTCCATGTGCAAATTTTAAGCCGAACTTCAAAAGCAACGAATATTGCTAATGATTTTTCGCCTGGACCCGAGGAGACAAGAAAAACATCAAACAAAAATGTGTCTCTCAGGGGGCCCGCCATTTAGAGTTACTAAGGCATTTTGTTTTTTTAATTCAGGATAGTCTTTAGTTGTTCCATGTGCAAATTTTAAGCCGAATTTCAAAAGCAACGAATATTGATAATGATTTTTTGCCTGGGCTGGAGGAGACAATAAAAAAATCAAACAAAAATGTGTTTCTCAGGGGGCCCGCGATTTAGAGGTACTAAGGAATTTTTTTTTTTTTTTCAGGAGAGTCTTTAGTTGTTCCATGTGCAAATTTTAAGCCGAACTTCAAAAGCAACGAATATTGATAATGATTTTTTGCCTGGGCTTGAGGAGACAATAAAAAAATCAAACAAAAATGTGTTTCTCAGGGGGCCCGCGATTTAGAGGTACTAAGGCATTTTTTTTTATTCAGGGGAGTCTTTAGTTGTTCCGTGTGCAAATGTTAAGCCGAACTTCAAAAGCAACGAATATTGATAATGATTTTTTGTCTGGACCCGAGGAGACAAGAAAAACAACAAACAAAAATGTGTTTCTCAGGGGGCCCGCGATTTAGAGTTACTAAGGCATTTTTTTTTTAGTTCAGGATAGTCTTTAGTTGTTCCATGTGCAAATTTTTAGCCGAATTTCAAAAGCAACGAATATTGATAATGTTTTTTGCCTGGGCTTGAGGAGACAATAAAAAAATCAAACAAAAATGTGTTTCTCAGGGGGCCCGCGATTTAGAGGTACTAAGGCATTTTTTTTTATTCAGGAGAGTCTTTAGTTGTTCCGTGTGCAAATTTTAAGCCGAACTTCAAAAGCAAGGAATATTGATAATGATTTATTGCCTGGGCCCGAGGAGACAAGAAAAACATCAAACAAAAATGTGTTTCTCAGAGGGCCCGCGACTTAGAGGTACTAAGACATTTTTTTTAATTCAGGAGAGTCTTTAGTTATTCCATATGCAAATTTTAAGCCGAAATTCAAAAGCAACGAATATTGATAATGATTTTTTGCCTGGACCCGAGGAGACAAGAAAAACATCAAACAAAAATGTGTTTCTCAGGGGGCCCGCTATTTAGAGGTACTAAGATGTTTTTTTTAATTCAGGAGAGTCTTTAGTTGTTCCATTTCAAATTTTAAGCCGAACTTCAAAAGCAACGAATATTGATAATGATTTTTTGCCTGGGCTGGAGGGGACAATAAAAACATCAAACAAAAATGTGTTCCTCGGGGGGCCCGCGATTTAGAGGTACTTTGGCATTTTTTTTTTAATTCAGGAAAGTCTTTAGTTGTTCCGTGTGCAAATTTTAAGCCGAATTTCAAAAGCAACGAATATTGATAATGATTTTTTCCTGGGCTTGAGGAGACATTCAAAATATGAAACAAAAATGTGTTTCTCAGGGGGGCAGCGATTTAGAGGTACTAAAGCATTTTTTTTTTAATTCAGGAGAGTCTTTAGTTGTTCCGTGTGCAAATTTTGAGCCGAATTTCAAAAGCAACGAATATTGATAATGATTTTTTCCTGGGCTTGAGGAGACAATAAAAACATCAAACAAAAATGTGTTTCTCAGGGGGCCCGCGATTTAGAGGTACTAAGGCATTTTTTTATTTTTTATTCAGGAGAGTCTTTAGTTGTTCCCTGTGCAAATTTTAAGCCTTGTTTTTGGGCCTTAACCTGACTCTGTCATACCCGCAGAAAATCAAGTAGTTGCGTTGCTTTATTAGCTCGGCAGAGAGCGGATCGCCGGCTACTGTAACTTCCGCCACCATGGACTTTCGTATCCGGTTGAGGATTCTCCAGCTCTTGGTATTCAAACCGACATTTTGGACGTCAACTAACCGCGAGATGTCGTCGTTTGTGGGGCATTCTTCTTCTTTAAAGTACCCCATGCGACTTGGAATATCTGCATCAGATACCATCTTCAGCTTGGCACCCTGCCATGGAGTGAGCCTTGGGGCGATAGCCCTTAGCAACTCTGTATCATAGTAAACAAAATTACGTTGGTCAAATGAATATGTATGTGTATGAACTTTTTCTTAGAAATCGAAGTAAACTATTCAATTATAAATCTTTACTCCATTGTTTTCTTAATCACTGGTATATACTTCATGTTTTGTATAACTTTACCTATTCTATTGGGCATGGATTTATAAAAAGGATGCCAATTTTTTGTTATGGTGACTAGACAACTTACGCGCCCGCGTCTGCGCGGCTAAAACCAAGGAACAAAGAACACAAGGAAACTGTAACGGCAGCCTGTCTTAATACTGGCGTGAATGAGTGGCAGCATGCATATGTGTCTATGTGCTTATGTGTTTTGTGTCCAGGTCCGTGCCTTAGCCGCAATGTTGCCACTAACCTAACAACTCCGCATATTGACAACATTGTAGCTACAGTGAACAAAATGTTGCAGCGGAAGTAAGATGTTGCGCATTGGCATCATGTTGGTATCAGCAGTCACCATGTTGCTAACAGCCTAGCAGCATTGACGAATGCCATGTACCTATGTGTTTGTTTTGTTCTGGTGTGTATGTGGAGGTGTATTTGTACAAGGCTATGAATGTGTGAATGAATCAGTGTGAGCGGTCAAGGCACGAACCAAATGTATCTGTGTCGGTGTTGGTTTGGTGGAGCGGTAAGCGTGTGAATGTATGAGTGCATGATTGTATATATGGAAAATAAGGGAAAGCCGAAAAGAAAGTTTGGCATGTAATGGTAAAAATTTTCCGTTTCTGGGTAACGTTCCTTACCACGGCGGTGGCTATAAAAAGGGGAAAAATAAGTCAACGGGCCAAAGTCTCGCTTCAACAGTGTCCAGTGCAAGTTAAGAAAAGTTGTAAAAATAAATAAAAGGTGAAGTGCGCGTTTTTAGCCGTCACTAACAAAGTAATAAGTACTGTAGTGTGCGAATTTACTCGACTGTCACAGAAAAATAACACAAGAAGTAGTGCGCGTCGAATCGTCCGCGATCTGTGTTAGGCAGCTGCAAGCAGTTTTCTCCCAAGCAAGCCAAAAGAAACTTGCATCAACCTACACACCCCTACATACAAATATATGTATGTAGGTGTGTATTTGACCATGCAGATGTGGAATCTATAGGCAAATAGGTATACAAATATCTAGATACGCTTGCACTTCTAAATTTGTCTTAATATATTTTCTTTTATATTTAATTACAGCACACCACACTTGATTTTTTTCCTGGGAAGGATCCACTGGGCACAGTCTATGTATCGACGCACACCACAACAACAACAAACGCAATACAGAACTTGGTAACCAAGAATATAGCATTTTTCACCGGTGGCATTGGCCCGCAACAACAACAACCATAGCCATCTCATATCTTTTTTACATTGGCCACATACCGCCCAACAACAATTACCACGCATCCACAAGCACCACACTACGTTTTCATTTAGCCGACGGCAAAACACCCAACAACAACACCTTCGATGCACAATTTTGGCAACATTTTTTATTGGCGGGTTAGAACGCATCAACAACAACAACTATATTCGTACCGGCAAAACGCACTACAATAACAACGGCAACACAAAAATCTTCCAGCAAGAGATACAAAATCTTCTTATTTGGCAGAGCAACGCCAACAACAATAACTGCGATGCATTATTTTGGTGATACTCGGCATTTTAAACTTTAACAAGTAGCGCAACTAACAGCTGATCGCTCAAAATTAGCACACATACACAAACATCACTAATGACCATATTACGGAAATCTTTAGGGAAATTCAAGTTAAATTTTTAAACAGACATAAAATGTTATAATTTTGGAATATATAGCATCTAGGACACCTTAATTGCAGTAATTGAAAGAAAATGTTTGCTTATACTCAAGTGTTTAATAATTTTTTCTAAATTTATCTTTAATATTGATACAATGATGAAGGTATATTGATCCAATGCAAGTCTGCTTTTCCTATTGTTCTTCATTCCACTCAATTTGAGTGTCCTCTTTCACTGAATTCGAGTGCATTCCACTGGAATTCGCCCCGGGCCCGTGGTTTCTCAGGGCGCCCGCGACTTTGAGGTACTAAGACATTTTTTTTATTCAGGAGAGTCTTTAGTTGTTCCATGTGCAAATTTTAAGCCGAACTTCAAAAGCAACGAATATTGCTAATGATTTTTTGCCTGGACCCGAGGAGACAAGAAAAACATCAAACAAAAATGTGTCTCTCAGGGGGCCCGCCATTTAGAGTTACTAAGGCATTTTTTTTTTTTAATTCAGGATAGTCTTTAGTTGTTCCATGTGCAAATTTTAAGCCGAATTTCAAAAGCAACGAATATTGATAATGATTTTTTGCCTGGGCTGGAGGAGACAATAAAAAAATCAAACAAAAATGTGTTTCTCAGGGGGCCCGCGATATAGAGGTACTAAGGCATTTTTTTTTTTTTTTCAGGAGAGTCTTTAGTTGTTCCATGTGCAAATTTTAAGCCGAACTTCAAAAGCAACGAATATTGATAATGATTTTTTGCCTGGGCTTGAGGAGACAATAAAAAAATCAAACAAAAATGTGTTTCTCAGGGGGCCCGCGATTTAGAGGTACTAAGGCATTTTTTTTTATTCAGGAGAGTCTTTAGTTGTTCCGTGTGCAAATTTTAAGCCGAACTTCAAAAGCAACGAATATTGATAATGATTTTTTGCCTGGACCCGAGGAGACAAGAAAAACAACAAACAAAAATGTGTTTCTCAGGGGGCCCGCGATTTAGAGTTACTAAGGCATTTTTTTTTTAATTCAGGATAGTCTTTAGTTGTTCCATGTGCAAATTTTTAGCCGAATTTCAAAAGCAACGAATATTGATAATGATTTTTTGCCTGGGCTTGAGGAGACAATAAAAAAATCAAACAAAAATGTGTTTCTCAGGGGGCCCGCGATTTAGAGGTACTAAGGCATTTTTTTTTATTCAGGAGAGTCTTTAGTTGTTCCGTGTGCAAATTTTAAGCCGAACTTCAAAAGCAACGAATATTGATAATGATTTTTTGCCTGGGCCTGAGGAGACAAGAAAAACATCAAACAAAAATGTGTTTCTCAGGGGGCCCGCGACTTAGAGGTACTAAGACATTTTTTTTAATTCAGGAGAGTCTTTAGTTATTCCATATGCAAATTTTAAGCCGAAATTCAAAAGCAACGAATATTGATAATGATTTTTTGCCTGGACCCGAGGAGACAAGAAAAACATCAAACAAAAATGTGTTTCTCAGGGGGCCCGCTATTTAGAGGTACTAAGATGTTTTTTTTAATTCAGGAGAGTCTTTAGTTGTTCCATGTGCAAATTTTAAGCCGAACTTCAAAAGCAACGAATATTGATAATGATTTTTTGCCTGGGCTGGAGGAGACAATAAAAACATCAAACAAAAATGTGTTCCTCGGGGGGCCCGCGATTTAGAGGTACTTTGGCATTTTTTTTTTTAATTCAGGAAAGTCTTTAGTTGTTCCGGGTGCAAATTTTAAGCCGAATTTCAAAAGCAACGAATATTGATAATGATTTTTTCCTGGGCTTGAGGAGACAACAAAAACATCAAACAAAAATGTGTTTCTCAGGGGGCCCGCGATTTAGAGGTACTAAGGCATTTTTTTTATTTTTTATTCAGGAGAGTCTTTAGTTGTTCCGTGTGCAAATTTTAAGCCTTGTTTTTGGGCCTTAACCTGACTCTGTCATACCCGCAGAAAATTAAGTAGTTGCGTTGCTTTATTAGCTCGCCAGACAGCGGATCGCCGGCTACTGTAACTTCCGCCACCATGGACTTTCGTATCCGGTTGAGGATTCTCCAACTCTTGGTACTCAAACCGACATTTTGGGCGTCAACTAACCGCGAGATGTCGTCGTTTGTGGGGCATTCTTCTTCTTTAAAGTACCCCATGCGACTTGGAATATCTGCATCAGATACCATCTTCAGCTTGGCACCCTGCCATGGAGTGAGCCTTGGGGCGATAGCCCTTAGCAACTCTGTATAATAGTAAACAAAATTACGTTGGTCAAATGAATATGTATGTGTATGAACTTTTTCTTAGAAATCGAAGTAAACTATTCAATTATAAATCTTTACTCCATTGTTTTCTTAATCACCGGTATATACTTCATGTTTTGTATAACTTTGCCTATTCTATTGGGCATGGATTTATAAAAAGGATGCCAATTTTTTGTTATGGTGACTAGACAACTTACGCGCCCGCGTCTGCGCGGCTAAAACCAAGGAACAAAGAACACAAGGAAACTGTAACGGCAGCCTGTCTTAATACTGGCGTGAATGAGTGGCAGCATGCATATATGTCTATGTGCTTATGTGTTTTGTGTCCAGGTCCGTGCCTTAGCCGCAATGTTGCCACTAACCTAACAACTCCGCATATTGACAACATTGTAGCTACAGTGAACAAAATGTTGCAGCGGAAGGAAGATGTTGCGCATTGGCATCATGTTGGTATCAGCAGTCACCATGTTGCTAACAGCCTAGTAGCATTGACGAATGCCATGTACCTATGTGTTTGTTTTGTTCTGGTGTGTATGTGGAGGTGTATTTGTACAAGGCTATGAATGTGTGAATGAATCAGTGTGAGCGGTCAAGGCACGAACCAAATGTATCTGTGTCGGTGTTGGTTTGGTGGAGCGGTAAGCGTGTGAATGTATGATTGTATATATGGAAAATAAGGGAAAGCCGAAAAGAAAGTTTGGCATGTAATGGTAAAAATTTTCCGTTTCTGGGTAACGTTCCTTACCACGGCGGTGGCTATAAAAAGGGGAAAAATAAGTCAACGGGCCAAAGTTTCGCTTCAACAGTGTCCAGTGCAAGTTAAGAAAAGTGGTAAAAATAAATAAAAGGTGAAGTGCGCGTTTTTAGCCGTCACTAACAAAGTAATAAGTACTGTAGTGTGCGAATTTACTCGACTGTCACAGAAAAATAACACAAGAAGTAGTGCGCGTCGAATCGTCCGCGATCTGTGTTAAGCAGCTGCAAGCAGTTTTCTCCCAAGCAAGCCAAAAGAAACTTGCATCAACCTACACACCCCTACATACAAATATATGTATGTAGGTGTGTATTTGACCATGCAGATGTGGAATCTATAGGCAAATAGGTATATAAATATCTAGATACGCTTGCACTTCTTAATTTGTCTTAATATATTTTCTTTTATATTTAATTACAGCACAACACACTTGATTTTTTTCCTGGGAAGGATCCACTGGGCACAGTCTATGTATCGACGCACACCACAACAACAACAAACGCAATACAGAACTTGGTAACCAAGAATATAGCATTTTTCACCGGCGGCATTGGCCCGCAACAACAACAACCATATCCATCTCATATCTTTTTTACATTGGCCACATACCGCCCAACAACAATTACCACGCATCCACAAGCACCACACTACGTTTTCATTTAGCCGACGGCAAAACACCCAACAACAACACCTTCGATGCACAATTTTAGCAACATTTTTTATTGGCGGGTTAGAACGCATCAACAACAACAACTATACTACAATAACAACGGCAACACAAAAATCTTCCAACAAGAGATACAAAATCTTCTTATTTGGCAGAGCAACGCCAACAACAATAACTGCGATGCATTATTTTGGTGATACTCGGCATTTTAAACTTTAACAAGTAGCGCAACTAACAGCTGATCGCTCAAAATTAGCACACATACACAAACATCACTAATGACCATATTACGGAAATCTTTAGGGAAATTCAAGTTAAATTTTTAAACAGACATAAAATGTTATAATTTTGGAATATATAGCATCTAGGACACCTTAATTGCAGTAATTGAAAGAAAATGTTTGCGTATACTCAAGTGTTTAATAATTTTTTCTAAATTTATCTTTAATATTGATACAATGATGAAGGTATATTGATCCAATCCAAGTCTGCTCTTCCTACTGTTCTTCATTCCACTCAATTTGAGTGTCCCCTTTCACTGAATTCGAGTGCATTCCACTGGAATTCCCCCCGGGCCCGTGGTTTCTCAGGGGGCCCGCGACTTAGAGGTACTAAGACATTTTTTTTTATTCAGGAGAGTCTTTAGTTGTTCCATGTGCAAATTTTAAGCCGAACTTCAAAAGCAACGAATATTGATAATGATTTTTTGCCTGGACCGAGGAGACAAGAAAAACATCAAACAAAAATGTGTTTCTCAGGGGGCCCGCGCTTTAGAGTTACTAAGGCATTTTTTTCTTAATTCAGGATAGTCTTTAGTTGTTCCATGTGCAAATTTTTAACCGAATTTCAAAAGCAACGAATATTGATAATGATTTTTTGCCTGGGCTTGAGGAGATAATAAAAAAATCAAACAAAAATGTGTTTCTCAGGGGGGCCGCGATTTAGAGGTACTAAGGCATTTTTTTTTTATTCAGAAGAGTCTTTAGTTGTTCCGTGTGCAAATTTTAAGCCGAACTTCAAAAGCAACGAATATTGATAATGATTTTTTGCCTGGGCCCGAGGAGACAAGAAAAACATCAAACAAAAATGTGTTTCTCAGGGGGCCCGCGACTTAGAGGTACTAAGACATTTTTTTTAATTCAGGAGAGTCTTTAGTTATTCCATATGCAAATTTTAAGCCGAAATTCAAAAGCAACGAATATTGATAATGATTTTTTACCTGGACCCGAGGAGACAAGAAAAACATCAAACAAAAATGTGTTTCTCAGGGGGCCCGCTATTTAGAGGTACTAAGATGTTTTTTTAATTCAGGAGAGTCTTTAGTTGTTCCATGTGCAAATTTTAAGCCGAACTTCAAAAGCAACGAATATTGATAATGATTTTTTGCCTGGGCTGGAGGAGACAATAAAAACATCAAACAAAAATGTGTTGCTCGGGGGGCCCGCGATTTAGAGGTACTTTGGCATTTTTTTTTTTTAATTCAGGAAAGTCTTTAGTTGTTCCGTGTGCAAATTTTAAGCCGAATTTCAAAAGCAACGAATATTGATAATGATTTTTTCCTGGGCTTGAGGAGACAATAAAAATATGAAACAAAAATGTGTTTCTCAGGGGGGCAGCGATTTAGAGGTACTAAGGCATTTTTTTTTTAATTCAGGAGAGTCTTTAGTTGTTCCGTGTGCAAATTTTGAGCGAATTTCAAAAGCAACGAATATTCATAATGATTTTTACTGGGCTTGAGGAGACAATAAAAACATCAAACAAAAATGTGTTTCTCAGGGGGCCCGCGATTTAGAGGTACTAAGGCATTTTTTTTTTTTATTCAGGAGAGTCTTTAGTTGTTCCGTGTGCAAATTTTAAGCCGAATTTCAAAAGCAACGAATATTGATAATGATTTTTTTCTGGGCTTGATGAGACAATAAAAATATCAAACAAAAATATGTTTCTCAGGGGGCAGCGATTTAGAGGTACTAAGGCATTCTCTTTAATTCAGGAGAGTCTTTAGTTGTTCCGTGTGCAAATTTTAAGCCGAATTTCCAAAGCAACGAATATTGATAATGATTTTTTCCTGGGCTTGAGGAGACAATAAAAGCATCAAACAAAAATGTGTTTCTCATGGGCCCCGCGATTTAGAGGTACTAAGGCTTTTTTTTATTCAGGAAAGTCTTTAGTTGTTCCGTGTGCAAATTTTAAGCCGAATTTCAAAAGCAACGAATATTGATAATGATTTTTGCCTGGGCTTGAGGAGACAATAAAAACATCAAACAAAAATATGTTTCTCAGGGGGCCCGCGATTTAGAGATACTAAGGCATTTTTTTTAATTCAGGAGAGTCTTTAGTTGTTCCGTGTGCAGATTTTAAGCCGAACTTCAAAAGCAACGGATATTGATAATGATTTTTTACCTGGGCCTGAGGAGACAACATCAAACAAAAATGTATGTTTACATGAATCCGAAATCGCAAAGTTTTAGTGGTGACAGTGATGAAGGTTCATCTGAAAAAAGTCTTCCAACAATACCACCAACTCTGTATCAAAGTCCAGATTATTTAAACGACTTCGATATCGGTACCGTGAATAATGAGTTTTTTTTCGATCTGAAGAAGTCAACAAAATAATTCGTCGAGGTCATCAAAAGTGTTCCTACCTCGTTGTTAAACAGAATCTTGACAAATGGAGTGAAAGTGGAGCGTGACTGGTTGGTGTGGAATGCCAATAACAATGATTTTTATTGCCTACCATGTCGTCTATAAAGCACCAATACTTTAAATCGACCTAAAATTTGTTGTTCTGGCGGATATTCGAAATTGCAGGTGGGAAGAAGCTATACGAAAAACTGCCAACACACGAAAATACTCAAGATCACATTACATGTTATATTCAGTGTCAATCTTTACAAAATCTTATTCAAAAGGTGGCTACAATTGATACACTTATCAATGAACAGCTAATCACTGAAACTCAAAAGTGGAAAGAAATTTTATTTAGAATTGTGGACACTATTTTATTTTTGGGTGAAAGAGGCCTAGCTTTCAGAGGCGAAATTATATACATGTCTTGGCGAACGAAACAACGGACATTTTTTGGGCATCTTAGAACTCATAAGCCATTATAATACTTAGAGATCATTTGGGAAAGTTAGGATTTCACAACAGCAGCACAAACTTTTACAAGTTCACTATCTTTCCCCAGACATTCAGAACGAGTTATAGAAATTTGTGCAAAACACGTGAGGGAAACTATATTATATCAACGCAAGAAAGCAAGTAGGTATATTGCCATTATTGTTGATGCTACGCCTGATGCTAGTCACATTGAACAGACTACGTTCATTTTGCGCTACCTCCATTTCAATTCGAAAGCAAAAAATTTTACAATTCAAGAACGATTTTTGGTTTTCGTGAATTGTAACCAAAAAACTGGTCAGGAAATCGCTGATTTAATTTGCCATACTCTATGTAGGTAAAAATGAAATCCTATTAAAAGATTACTCGCCTTGTGCAACTCACAGTCTGAATTTATGTGGTGTTGATGCTGCAGAATATTGTACGGCTGCAATTACTTTCTTCGGAGTTGTACAAAAATGTTTTACTATTTTCAGCAGCAGTCCACAACAATGGGACATCCTAAAAAAACAATGTACCGAGCTCTCTTCACAGTCTTTCAGACACTAGGTGGTCAGCTAGAATTGAGGCAATCAGACCACGTTCCAGGATTAACACAAGCACTAAACCCATTACTTAAGCTAAATTTGACTGCACAAGCATACGCAGATATTTCAGTCATTCTCAAGTACATCAACAAGTTTGAATGTATCTTGCTCTCCTCAATTTGGTTCAAAATGCTGACTACCATTAATAAAAGAAACGTCGTCCTCCAAACTAGAGACGCCACCATAGATGCTGAGGGCCGACATCTGGTTCCCCCCATAAATTCAGAAAACAAAAATTCGGTAACACAAATATCTTCAGAAACCATTAGTCAGAACCCTTTTTTTAGAAAGCCAAAATTCAGAAGTCAAAAATCAGAAACAAAAATTCAGAAATCAATATTCAGAAGTTAAATTTCAAAAGTCAAAATTAAGGAGTCAATTTTCAGATGTCAAAATTCAGAAAGTAATGAGACAGCAAAAAACATAAAATATTGCGCAAAATTTTATGTTTTTTGCTGTCTGATTACTTTCTGAATTTTGACTTCTGAAATTTTTTTCAGCCTGGAACACAGCAACGTCGAAAAAGAAGGCGTTATATACAATCGAATTATGGAATATGTACAATATCACCAAATTTTGTGAAGTTCGTACAAATAATTCTATCGAAAGGTGGCACAACGTCATTCGAAGTGCGTTTGGGACACACGCTAACATATTTATTTTTATAAACAAAATAAAAATCGAACATGCAATAACAGAAACAAAACTGCAGTAATTTTCAGCTGGAGCCGAACCATATCGGAAACGCAAGATAAAATATAAAGACTTCGTTTTTTTAATATTGTGAATTCATTTGAAAAAGATAAACGCGAAAAGATTTAATTAATTACATGCTTACTATTTCACACAATTTAAAATTTTAGATTTTACTAATGTTTTCTGAAAAAATGTGTTTCTGAATTTTTGTTTTCTGAATTTATGTTGGGGGGGGGGGGGGGGGGGGGGGCACCTTTGGTGATCGTCGATTCGGTAATCACTGGCATTACTGAACGATTTGCAGCTATGAGAAATTTGAACGGGACGTTTTCCCTTTCCTTTTTGTGGCAATTTGAAGACATGGAAAAAAATTCGAAAAATACAAGGCGGACATTTCTCAAAGCTTAGAATGCGAAATAATTGGGAAACGGTCAAAATTCTAAAATCAAAATTCTGAAGCCAAAATTCCGGAATCAAAATTCTGAGTCGACAAAATTCTGGGGCGACAAAATTCTGGAAGTCAAAATTCCGGAATCATGGCATGGCGTAGCCGGTGTTGGATCGGCTAAGGGTTATTTTTTTAAAGTGCGGCCGAAGGCCACCTACGCAGAAGGGTGTACTACGCAGAAGGTCATCACCGTGGCGGTAGCCACAGTTATACCACACACCCGGATTTGGCATGGCGTAGCCCAGGGTTATGATTTATAAGAGCGGCCGAATAACTACAAAAGATTATTTGAAACGATTTGTGGCTGTTAAAAGAGAATTTTATTTCTAAGTAACATTAAAATAGTATAAATAGTAAATATTCTGTGTTAATTTTATTTTCAGCTCTTAGTCCAAAAATCATTAATTGATGTGGCAAAAATTTTGTTTGATGTAATCCATTAATAGTGATTCATGAATCAGACGTCATTGATTCAAATTAATCAAATGTATTAGTGGATTTTTTATAGGGGGCCCGTAAATTGTTTAGTCCCGGGCCCGGATTTTCTCTCTACGGCCCTGCCAACAACCACAACAACATCAACATCAACTTTTTGGAACTTTTTTCTAATAACTACACATATATATGTATATGGCATATTTCATATTTTTTTTGTAAAATAAAAAAAACTTAGCAGTATCTGCTCAGCTTAGGGTCACAAAAACAAAGAAAAAGGTATACAACAGGGGTCTAGGGGCATGAGGGCATTTCAACTTTTTTCGCTATTTAGTTTTCTCATAACTTTAATTATTCACATTTAAATTCCTTCGATTCGTTTTAGGTTTATAATTTTTTTATCCTCTTCCATAATTTTTTTTTAATTCTTCATGTATTTTTTGTTTTCTTTCTTATACATTTTTATTCATTTCATTCGCTTTTCGTTCTTTTGTTCAATTTTCTAATTGTTTGGCATTTGCCTCCGAAAGCCTACCTCTCCTAATTTTTCATATATTTTAATTTTTTCATTCGCTTTAATTCCTACTTGCTTTCAGAATTTTCTAAGCACATACCTTTTTTCACTTTTTGTTGGCGGTTTTTTTGAATTTAAAAACACACCTGTTGGCACTAATGGTATATCACCTACCTTTTTTTATAAAGTTTTTTCGTTGCCTTTTTTTTATTTCTGTTAAACATTTTTCGTGCGCACGGTTTTTTTTTGGCCGCGTGCATAATCGCACGGACATAAGCAACATACTAATTAACTCATAAACCAAGATCGGAAGCGAGCGATCTGGCTGAATAACTGAGGGTAGCTTTATATATGTACAAATATGCGTATTTTGAGCATTTTTTTTCTAACACTTTTCAGCATAGCTACTCAACTAAATGCAGGCGCCTCCATCAGATTGAGAGAGCGGTGAGTAAGTGTAATGAGTAATGATATGGTCAAATTTATAAAAGTCTACAGGCAAGTGTGTATGTACATATATTAGCATTGCTGACAACCCCCACAAGGGACCAGCAAAAAGATCAGGAGTAGAAAAAAGAAACGAACAAAAATATGTGTACAAACATAATTGCCTACTCTAGATACACATAATAACATACATATTTACCTAATTAAATCACAAGCTTACTTTGTTATTGCACATTTTGTATAAAGTATTGTTCATTATATACGTTCTTTTTGTGTTTTCTTTGTCCATACCTGCCCTATTGTCGTAGGTCAGGAATTTGAATTGTTAAAATATTGTTGCTAGTACACAAAATAAGTTAAAGTTTAGGATTTAGCTTTCCATTAAATTTGAATTCTTTCTATCTTTTAGATATTAAGGTAACATATACACTAGGGTGATCAGCTTAGGCGTTAGTTTCCTTTTGAATTTGAATATGTATATTTTTGGATATTAGGGTAATATATACATTAGGGTGATTCGTAAATATTTTTTTTATAACTTGTTTTCTTTTTCTTTAAAAAATTATTATTGGCCTTTAATCTTTAAAGCTATTTTATGAGCTCGAGGCCTTATCCAAATAAAAAACGTAGTATAAATATTTTATATTTGTATTTTTATTTTATATTCGATATTTCGACTTCAGTCTGAAGTCATCATCAGGAACAATTGAATATGTTTTCGACTGTATTAATGGAATATGTTTTCTTTTTCTATTTTATTTTTATTTTTTTTTTGCTTTTCTTTACAAGCAATGGTATTGGATTGAAGTGAATTGAACTCGTGGGTTATTATTTGGTTTACGGTTTTGAAATTTAATTATAATGGATTTTCGTATTATTTCAATAAACGGATAAATAGCATGAAGGTATAGATCTAAGCCAAATTAAATTGCGAATAAAATTGTATTATGTATGGATGAAAACATAGGCTTTTTAATAATGCGGGGCTAAAGTTTTAGGTTTGGTGTTGGTGCTGCGCTTGTGCGTGGCAAGGTTAGGTAAGGATGAGTAGTAGGAAAATGACTGAATGAGGACGGGCAGACAAATTTCAGGCTTGGGGCGCTGTAAGGAGTAGGAGTCAGCACAGCGCCCATGGTTCAACGCAAGTTGCGCTGAAGAGGGAGGGTAGACTGCACCTGACAGGACAGGACTCCAGCTTTTTCTCCCCCTTATGCTTTCCACCTTCTAACTTTGCCCGTCATCTCTATTTACATCTTTTTCAGCAATTTCTTTTCCTTCCACAATGCAGGTATGAACCCTATTTTTGTTCATGTGGCTGTGGGTGAGGACGGTGGCGAAATGCCCCGCCCAAGACGACGAACTAGCGTCGGATGCAAGCATACCTACTTGTCGCCACTCCTCGCCGTCCAATCAGTCAGCCACGTAACAATGGCGTCCAACGATAATAGCCCGATAATCTTTTCAGTTGTTATGTCTTTCCATAAATTTATTTTTAGTCATTTTTACATTTGTAGTTAATTTTTTCAATATTTTTTTTTTTGATCTACATTAATCCGCTTCAATTCTTTTTAGTTTCCAAAATTTTTTTTCAGTTCTTAGCTTTTGTATTCTCAGCGATAATAGCCTGATCAACTTTTCTTTTCCACGTTAATTAATTATCACTTATTTCAAATTTCCTATTTTTATTTTAATTATTTATTCCGTATTGGTCATTTTTAAATTTCTTAATCTTTTTCTTACCTTTTCTTCCTCAGATCTTTTTTAAATCCTTCTATTATTCCAATCCCAATCCCTATTTCCGTCTTTTGACAGGACAGGGACCGTCATGATGACAACGTCAATTTGGCTCGCCTGGTCGGCATGTGTCATCATGACGAAGGTATAGGGCGTAGCTGCGTGGGCTTGCGAGGGTTCCTTCTTCGGGTTTCTGCAATCTGATTAAGTGGTACCTGGTATGACACTTAGCCAGAAGACGGACGTTAGCAGAAGATCGTGGCGAGCTGTTTAAGCTACCTTACCGGCAGTCCAGCACTGCCGGTAAGTAAGGTTTGCAGCCGTCGCCACGATAGTAAGGAGAGGAGGTGCGGCATCCACTCTTAGGGACTAGCTCTTGAACGTGATGTGCCACACTTCCACGGACAGTTCGAAATCGGACTAGACGGTAGTTAGATACGGACGAGCTTACTGCCTTCACCACACACACCAAGATATATATTCTGTTTCAGTAGTAATATTTTTTTTTTGCAAATTGGAAATTTCATATCTTTTTTAAAAATTTTGGCCTTCAGTAACAATTTTTATTGATGATAATTTGCTTATTAGTATTGTGTCCAAGCATTTTTTTATTGTGTTTTCAAGTTTTAGGGTTTCTTTTAATTCGCAGTCAATAGTTTCTTAGTTTGTTTCATATTTGCTTTTCCTTTCTTTTGATTACCATCCATACTTAGGATAACACTACCACAAAACTAGGATTGGCATCTAATTTTAGTTGTAAGCACATACAACCGGAATAGAATTTTTGATGTTTTGAAGTTTTGTTTCACACACACACACATCCGCACAAACTACGTATTTTAATTTTATTTTAGTTTTAAGTATTTTTAATATTGAATTCTTTTTCTTGGTTATATAGTGGCGTCTTTTTTTTTTTTTTGTCTCATAAGTGACTTGAAAAAGAAAGAAAAAAGTATACATACATACATACAGATAATCAAACGTACAAACACATATCTAGAATTTCAGTTTGTTTGATATACACACTCATCCCTGAATTTTCATTCACATATATATATATACATCCACACAAATTTGGTTTTTAAATTTTATTTTAGTTATAAGTAGTTATTTTAATATTTTTAGTTTTTTGGGTTATATATATTAGCATATTTACCTTTTTTTATTTTTAATTTAGGTCCTGAAAAAAAATTTTTTTTATACCACTCATACATACACATAATAGTTACCTGCATTTTTACACGCATACACACCTATATACAAACATATACTCTTTTAATTGATTTTTCATATAGTATTCAAGATTACATTAATTTTTCTATTTGGTTTTGGAAATCTGTTAATAGTTGTATTTTCTTTAAGATATATACCGCACGGTATAATTCTAATTGATCGTGGATTGAATATATTTACTATTTTTGCATCGATATTTATATTTCCCCTTTTTATTTTCGTGGCGTTTGGGTTTTACCTTGGGCGAGTTTTCATCTTTCAGTAATTCATAAGGTGGGCACATTAAGGTGTACCGCAGCAAATAGCTGGACGGGTTATCAGATCAATTTTAGTTTTTGGGGTATTTATTTCTCTTCTCGGACAGTGAATGTCTGATAAGGACAAGCAGGTCAAGAGTCGCGAACCGGTTGGATTAGGAATCCTAGATTCCGATATAAGATTAACCAGGAGCCGTACTCGAGCACTAGAAAGCTAGATCGCTGGTTCTTTTTTTAATCAAATCGATACTGGAATTCCGAGCTGTCGACTTTGTGCCTACAAACTATTTTAATAGGTGCGCTTCGCGGATCTTCGCATCTTTTGTCCCTGAACGCCCGATTAGGCTCTGTTTCGCGAACGGGGTGTCGTTCAACGACTGGGAAAATAGTTTAAATTTCTTCCAGATGATCGATTTGGTGTGCCAAATGTCTGACACTGAGGACGTAGGTAACCAGGGGGGCGGTGTTCCGACGGTGAACGCACCACCAACGGCTTCCGGGGGTCTTAATGTTCCTCGCGCCGATGCCAATTAAAACGCAACCAGATTTAAACAGCTGAGCCGAATGATGGCAATGATGGTGCAACAGCAAGATTTGGTTGTACAAATGGTGGCAGAGGTGCGGAACATTAAAGCCAATGTTGGAAGCCTTGGTGGCCGCGTGGCAGAGATGGAGGCGTCTGCGCAAGCGTCGGGACATCGGTCCGCCTTGTCACCTACGCCCCAACCTCAGAACCAGAGGGGGAAACTACTGGACGCGATGGTATTCCGAATGCCAATCGGACTACCGAGCGAGATGGTAGTAACCCTCAAAGATGAAAAAACTTGACCTAGAAAAATGGCACATCAAATTCGATGGGACCAACAAAGGAATGAGCGTCGAAAGCTTCACCTTTCTGGTGGAGAGGATGCGCGAGCAGCATATCATTTCCTACTTCCAGCTTTACACGGACTCTCATTGTCTGGTTTCCGGCGGTGCCCTGAAGTGGTAAAAATTTTTTTTTGACGTAATCCATCAATAGTGATTCATGAGTTAGACGTCATTGATTCAAATTAATCAAATGTATTAGTGGATTTTTTATAGGGGGCCCGTAAATTGTTTAGTCCCGGCCCGGATTTTCTCTCTACGGCCCTGCCAACAACCACAACAACATCAACATCAACTTTTTGGAATTTTTTTCTAATAACTGCACATATATATGTATATGGCATATTTCATATTTTTTTGTAAAATAAAAAAAAACTTAGCAATATCTGCTCAGCTTAGGGTCACAAAAACAAAGAAAAAGGTATAGCAACAGGGGTCTAGGGGCATGAGGGCATTTCAACTTTTTTCGCTATTTAGTTTTCTCATAACTTTAGTTATTCACTTTTAAATTCCTTCGATTCATTTTAGTTTTTTTATAATTTTTTTTATTCTCTTCCATAATTTTTTTAATTCTTCATTTATTTTTTTTTCTTGCTTATAAATTTTTATTCATTTCATTCGCTTTTCGTTCTTTTATTCAATTTTCAAATTTTTTGATATTTGCCTCCGAAAGCCTACCTCTCCTAATTTTTCATATCTTTTAACTTTTTCATTCGCTTTAATTCCTACTTGCTTTCAGAATTTTCTAAGCACATACCTTTTTTCACTTTTTGTTGGCGGTTTTTTTGAATTTAAAAACACACCTGTTGGCACTAAAGGTATAAAGCCTTGCTTTATACTTTTGGTATCACCTGCCTTTTTTATAAAGTTTTTTCGTTGCCTTTTTATATTTTTGTTAAACATTTTTCGCGCACACGGTTTTTTTTTGGCCGCGTGCATAATCGCACGGACATAAGCAACAGACTAATTAACTCACAAACCAAGATCGGAAGCGAGCGATCTGGCTGAGTAACTGAGGGTAGCTGTATATATGTACATATATGCGTATGTTGAGCATTTTTTTTTTTTTTCTAACTCCTTTCAGCGTAGCTACTCAACTAAATGCAGGCGCCTCCATCAGATTGAGAAAGCGGTGAGTGTAATGATATGGTCAAATTTATAAAAGTCTACAGGCAAGTGTGTATGTACATATATTAGCATTGCTGACAATCCCCACAAGGGATCAGCAAAAAGATCAGGAGTAGAAAAGAGAAACGAACAAAAATATGTGTACAAACATAATTGCCTACTATAGATACACATAATAACATACATATTTACCTAATTAAATCACAAGCTTATCATATCGCTAAGTACTAAGTATACCGCTTCAGCTGTGCATACTGAGCGAAATGGAAGCAGATGTCCTACCTTTAACGTATTGTGACGAATATTAGCCTCACTAAGCTGCTACTAAATAAATGCACAACAACAATAAAGCAGCCACTCTTATGTAGAAGGCGACGAAGACAAAACACACACACAAATACGTAGTCATCAGCCGAAGTAGTTACTCACACATAAACACGCATATGGCTATGGGGGAGGCATGGACTACATATATACATGTATATAGCTGGTAACTAACCAAGCATGAGATACAACTGTTCGCGAAATTACTAGACCATAGGAGAAATGGGTGAACGAGGAAACCGAGAGTATAAAAGCAGCGCAAGCTGAGTAATAACTAATCAGTTTTGATTTAAACACGCTATTGGTTGTGAAGTATAATTGTGAAGTACTATTCCCAAAGTAATCTAAATAAAGACCAGTTTGCATGACTGAATATTGGAGTGATTTATTCAACAGCTTACGAATCGAACGTTAGCAGAAGGTGCAAAATAACCAGGATTTTCCTAAATTCGCTACAATTGGTGTCAAAAGAGGAATTGTTGAATAAATTCTAGAGTTGCGGAGCACAGCAAAAACATGGCAAAACTGAGTAAATTGAAGATCCAGTAACTGAAGAAGGAGTTGGAGAGCCGTGGATTGAATACAACCGGGAAGGGCTATAGCATTGGAAGGAATCGACGTTGATGAACACACTTTTCATCCTGATGTGAAAGAGGCAACAACGAAAATGGAAGAGAAAAACGAAACATAGAAGACAGTTACCAGCACAGACTTGAACATGATATTGGCTGCAATATCTGCACAAACATCGACTGGAAGAACAGAAGACATATATGACATCACAACTGGAATCGCAGGAGACATGCATAATATCGAAAATTGAAGCACAAGAAAGGCATATTTCAGAAATGTCGACACAGATTACATCCAAGATGGAATCCCAGGAGAGACGCATAACGTCCAAGATGGAAGCACAAGAGGAGCGCTTATCATTGCAGGTGGCACAAATGTCTTCGCAGTTAGAAGTACAGGAAGCAAGATGCGAAAATCGATCAATTTCAGGCAGAAGTGGATGATTTAAAAGGTCGTTTGGAGCAGTTAGAACTAAATCGGCCGGCTGTTTCATCGAGTAATACAAGAGTATAAACCCCTTCCTATGACGGCTCTGTTCCTTTCCAGGTGTTTAAGCTTCAATTTGAAAAGACGTCAGCAGTGAACAACTGGAATGCTGAAGATGAAAATTGCTGCACTCGCACATTTTGTGCAAAGCATTTTTCATTATATACCTTCTTTTTGTTGTTTTCTCTGTCCATACCTTCCCTATTTTCGTAGGTCAGGAATTTGAATTGTTAAAATATTGTTGCTAGTACACAAAATAAGTTAAAGTTTAGGATTTAGCTTTCCATTAAATTTGAATTCTTTCTATCTTTTAGATATTAAGGTAACATATACACTAGGGTGATCAGCTTAGGCGTTAGTTTCCCTTTGAATTTGAATATGTATATTTTTGGATATTAGGGTAATATATAGATTAGGGTGATTCGTAAATATTTTTTTTTATAATTTGTTTCCTTTTTCTTTAAAAAATTATTATTGGTCTTTAATCTCTAAAATTTATTAAACTATTTTATGAGCTCGAGGCCTTATCCAAATAAAAAACGTAGTATAAATATTTTATATTTGTATTTTTATTTCATATTCGATATTTCGACTTCAGTCTGAAGTCATCATCATGAACAATTGAGTATGTTTTCTTTTTCTATTTTTTTTTTTTTACTTTTCTTTACAAGCAATGGTATTGGATTGAAGTGAATTGAACTCGTGGGTTATTATTTGGTTTACGGTTTTGAAATTTAATTATAATCGACTTACGTATTGTTTCAATAAACTCGAGTTTGCATTCCATAGGATAAATAATTTGAAGATCTAGATCTAAACCAAATTAAATTGCGAATAAAATTTTATTATGTATGGATGAAAACATAGGTTTTTTAATAATGAAAGGCTAAAGTTTTAGGTTTGGTGTTGGTGCTGCGCTTGTGCGTAGCAAGGTTAGGTAGGTGTGAGTAGTAGGGAAATGACTGAGTGAGGACGGTGGCGAAATGCCCAATAGCTTGAAGATATAGATCTAAGCCAAATTAAATTGCGAATAAAATTGTATTATGTATGGATGAAAACATAGGTTTTTTAATATTGCGTCGCTAAAATTTATGTTTGGTGTTGGTGCTGCGCTTGTGCGTGGCAAGATTAGGTAAGGGTGAGTAGTAGGGAAATGACTGAGTGAGGACGGTGGCGAAACGCCCAATAGCTTGAAGATATAGATCTAAGCCAAATTAAATTGCGAATAAAATTGTATAATGTAGGGATATAAACATAGGTTTTTTAATAATGCAAGGCTAAAGGTTTAGGTTTGGTGTTGGTGCTGCGCTTGTGCGTGGCAAGGTTAGGTAGGTGTGAGTAGTAGGGAAATATCTGAGTGAGGACGGTGGCGAAATGCCCAATAGCTTAAAGATATAAATCTAAGCCAAATTAAATTGCGAATAAAATTGTATTATGTATGGATGAAAACATAGATTTTTTAATAATGCGGGGCTAAAGTTTTAGGTTTGGTTTTGGTGCTGCGCTTGTGCGTGGCAAGGTTAGGTAAGGGTGAGTAGCAGGGAAATCACTAAGTGAGGACGGTGGCGAAATGCCCAATAGCTTGAAGATATAGATCTAAGCCAAATTAAATTGCGAATAAAATTGTATTATGTATGGATGAAAACATAGGTTTTTTAATAATGCGGGGCTAAAGTTTTAGGTTTGGTGTTGGTGCTGCGCTTGTGCGTGGCAAGGTTAGGTAGGTGTGAGTAGTAGGGAAATATCTGAGTGAGGACGGTGGCGAAATGCCCAATAGCTTAAAGATATAAATCTAAGCCAAATTAAATTGCGAATAAAATTGTATTATGTATGGATGAAAACATAGATTTTTTAATAATGCGGGGCTAAAGTTTTAGGTTTGGTTTTGGTGCTGCGCTTGTGCGTGGCAAGGTTAGGTAAGGGTGAGTAGCAGGGAAATCACTAAGTGAGGACGGTGGCGAAATGCCCAATAGCTTGAAGATATAGATCTAAGCCAAATTAAATTGCGAATAAAATTGTATTATGTATGGATGAAAACATAGGTTTTTTAATAATGCGGGGCTAAAGTTTTAGGTTTGGTGTTGGTGCTGCGCTTGTGCGTGGCAAAGTTAGGTAAGGGTGAGTATTAGGGAAATGACTGAATGAGGACGGGCAGACCAATGTCAGGCTTGGGGCGCTGTAAAGAAGTAGGAGTCAACACAGCGCCCATGGTTCAGTGCAAGTTGCGCTGAAGAGGGAGGGTAGACTCCACCTGACAGGACAGGACTCCAGATTTTTCTCCCCCTTATGCTTTCCCCCTTCTAACTTTGCCCGTCATGTCTATTTACATCTTTTTCAGCAATTTCTTTTCCTTTCCACAATGCAGGTATGAACCCTATTTTTGTTCATGTGGCTGTGGGTGAGGACGGTGGCGAAATGCCCCGCCCAAGACGACGAACTAGCCTGGGATGCAAGCATACCTCCTTGCCGCCGCTCCTCGCCATCCAATCAGTCAGCCACGTAACAATGGCGCCCAAAGTTGTTGTGTCTTTCCATATATTTATTTTTAGTCATTTTTACATTTGTAGTTAATTTTTTCAGTATTTTTCTTTTATCTACATTAATCCGCTTCAATTCTTTTTAGTTTCCAAAATTTTCTTTCAGTTCTTAGCTTTTGTATTCTCAACGATAATAGCCTGATCAACTTTTCTTTTCCACGTTAATTAATTATCACTTATTTCAAATTTCCTATTTTTATTTTAATTATTTCTTCCGTATTTGTCATTTTTTAATTTCTTAATCTTTTTCTTACCTTTTCTTCCTCAGATCTTTTTTAAATCCTTCTATTATTCCAATCCCAATCCCTATTTCCGTCTTTTGACAGGACAGGGACCGTCATGATGACAACGTCAATTTGGCTCGCCTGGTCGGCATGTGTCATCATGGCGAAGGTATAGGGCGTAGCTGAGTGGGCTTGCGAGGGTTCCTTCTTCGGGTTCCTGCAATCTGATTAAGTGGTACCTGGTATGACACTTAGCCAGAAGACGGACGTTAGCAGGAGGTCGTGGCGAGCTGTTTAAGCTACCTTACCGGCAGTCCAGCACTGCCGGTAAGTAAGGTTTGCAGCCGTCGCCACGATAGTAAGGAGAGGAGGTGTGGCATCCACTCTTAGGGACTAGCTCTTGAACGTGATGTGCCACACTTCCACGGGCAGTTCGAAATCGGACTAGACGGTAGTTAGATACGGACGAGCTTACTGCCTTCACCGAACCTTCGCCAAGGCAGCACCACACACACCAAGATGATTATTCTGTTTCAGTAGTAATATTTTTTTTTTTGCAAATTGCAAATTTCATATCTTTTTTAAAAATTTTGGCCTTCAGTAACAATTTTTATTGTTAATAATTTGCTTATTAGGATTGTGTCCAAGCATTTTTTTATTGCGTTTTCAAGTTTTAGGGTTTCTTTTAATTCGCAGTCAATAGTTTCTTAGTTTGTTTCATATTTGCTTTTCCTTTCTTTTGATTGCCATCCATACTTAGGATAACACTACCACAAAACTAGGATTGGCATCTAATTTTAGTTGTAAGCACATACAACCGGAATTGAATTTTTGAAGTTTTCAAGTTTTGTTTCACACACACACACATCCGCACAAACTATGTATTTTAATTTTATTTTAGTTTTAAGTATTTTTAATATTGAAATGTTTTTCTTGGTTATATATTGGCGTCTATATATTGGCGTCATACATACAGATAATCAAACGTACAAACACATATCTAGAATTTCAGTTTGTTTGATATACACACACATCCCTGAATTTTCATTCACAAATATATATACATCCACACAAACTTGGTTTTTGAATTTTATTTTAGTTATAAGTATTTTTTTTAATATTTTTAGTTTTTTGGGTTATATATATTAGCATATTTACCTTTTTTATTTTTAATTTAGGTCATGAAAAAAAAATTTTTATCACACTCATACATACACATAATAGTTACCTGCATTTTTACACGTATACACACCTATATACAAACATATAATCTTTTAATTGATTTCTTATATAGTATTAAAGATTTCATTAATTTTTCTATTTGGTTTTGGTAATCTGTTTAATACTTGTATTTTCTGCCATCTTTAAGATATATACCGCACGGTATAATTCTAATTGATCGTGGATTGAATATATTTACTATTTTTGCATCGATATTTATATTTCCCCTTTTTATTTTCGTTGCGTTTGGGTTTTACCTTGGTCGAGTTTTCATCTTTCAGTAATTCATAAGGTGGGCACATTAGGGTGTACCGCAGCAAATAGCTGGACGGGTTATCAGATCAATTTTAGTTTTTGGGGTATTTATTTCTCTTCTCGGACAGTGAATGTCTGATAAGGACAAGCAGGTCAAGAATCGTGAACCGGTTGGATTAGGAATCCGAGATTCCAATGGATGATTAACCAGGAGCCGTACTCGCGCCCTAGAAAGCTAGATCGCTGGTTCTGTTTTTAATCAAATCGATACTGGGATTCCGAGGGCTGTCGACTTTGTGCCCACAAACTATTTTAATAGGTGCGCTTCGCGGATCTTCTGATCTTTTGGCCCTGAACGCCCGATTAGGCTCTCTTTCGCGAACGGGGTGTCGTTCAACGACTGGGAAAATAGTTTAAATTTCTCCCAGAAGATCGATTTGGTGTGCCAAATGCCTGACACTGAGGACGTGGGTAACCAGGGGGGCGGTGTTCCGACGGTGAACGCACCACCAACGGCTTCCGGGGGTGTTAATGTTCCTCGCGCTGATGCCATTTAAAACGCAACCAGCGTTAAACAGCTGCGCCGAATGGTGGCCGCGTGGCAGAGATGGAGGCGTCTGCGCAAGCGTCGGGACATCGGTCCGCCTTGTCATCTACGCCCCAACCTCAGAACCAGAGGGGGGAAGCTACCGGACGCGATGGTATTCTGAACGCCAATCGGACTACCGAGCGAGATGGTAGTAACCCTCAAAGATGGAAAAAACTTGACCTAGAAAAATGGCACATCAAATTCGATGGGACCAACAAAGGAATGAGCGTCGAAAGCTTCACCTTTCTGGTGGAGACGATGCGCGAGCAGCATATCATTTCCTATTTCCAATTAATCAAATGTATTAGTGGATTTTTTATAGGGGGGCCCGTAAATTGTTTAGTCCCGGCCCCGGACAACCACAACAACATCAACATCAACTTTTTGGAATTTTTTTCTAATAACTGCACATATATATGTATATGGAATATTTCATATTTTTTTGTAAAATAAAAAAACAACTTAGCAATATCTGCTAAGCTTAGGGTCACAAAAACAAAGAAAAAGGTATAGCAACAGGGGTGTAGGGACATGAGGGCATTTCAACTTTTTTCGCTATTTAGTTTTCTCATAACTTTAATTATTCACTTTAAATTCCTTCGATTCGTTTTAGGTTTTTAATTTTTTTTTATCCTCTTCCTTAATTTTTTTTAATTCTTCATGTATGTTTTTTTCTTGCTTTTACATTTTTATTCATTTCATTCGCTTTTCGTTCTTTTGTTCAATTTTCTAATTTTTTTACATTTGCCTCCGAAAGCCTACCTCTCCTAATTTTTCATATTTTTAACTTTTTCATTCGCTTTAATTCCAACTTGCTTTCAGAATTTTCTAAGCACATACCTTTTTTCACTTTTTGTTGGCGATTTTTTTGAATTTAAAAACACACCTGTTGGCACTAAAGGTATAAAGCCTTGCTTTATACTTTTGGTATCACCTGCCTTTTTTATAAAGATTTTTCGTTGCCTTTTTTTTATTTTTGCTAAACATTTTTCGCGCACACGATTTTTTTTGGCCGCGTGCATAATCGCACGGACATAAGCAACATCTATATATTAATACGCTCACAAAATTTCCATACAATCAATTGACAGGCTGTTTCGCATACTTACCATACGTAAAATCATATAAAAGTTATATGAATCGATTCGTATTGATCAGCCGCAGTGCATGGGCCTATTTTTGTTAACAAATATTACTCTATTTGTTTATAATTAATAGAAAAAGTTTTTTGTAAATTCGAACAATTCATACAAATATCGTAATTCATTATCGTGCACAAGCGCGCCATCTTTGGGAACAATTATCTAAGTTTGCTAATGCGAATTTCAAAGACCTAAACCTTTATGCACAAGCGCGCCGTCTTTGGGAACAATTATCTAAGTGTTTAATGTGAATTTCAAATTTTATGTATCCCCGCTAAATTCGAAGGCACAAATGTTTCACCTGCATACAAATATGGTTTCCCATTGTTGCCGCTTACCTATAATAGCCTCTACCAAAATCCTAAAAAATTGTTCCAAAATAATTTATAGCGTACCAAAAATCTTAAATAGAATTAATTTTTGACCGGCCCATTTTTTGTGGCAAATTTTACCTACACATAAATACATAAGTCTTTATTTAACAGATTCTTTGTTTTTTTATTTTAGTTGTTTTCAAAAAAAGATGAAATCACAAATAATGGGTTAACTTTTGTTGAAACTAATTTATTTATAACAATTAATGGCAAATTTGCTCGAAAATGTTGTTGCATTTGCAGATTTAATCCTCATTTTAGATAAAGTACGTCTTATACTGAACAAAAAAGGAAAAGTTACAAAAATATAACATTACATTTTTTATATTGCCTTTTATGCTAATTAAGAAACAAAAAAACGTCCCAAAAACTTTTTTGATTTTAGGTCAGAGCGGCAACCGGCATCATAGCGGCCGTCTTGCATAGGCAGTATATTACCCACTATCTATATATTAATACGCTAACAAAATTTCCCTACAATCAATTAACAGGCTGTTTCGCATACTTAGCATACGTAAAATCATATAAAAGTTATATGAATCGATTCGTATTGATCAGCCGCAGTGCATAGGCCTATTTTTGTTAACAAATATTACTCTATTTGTTTATAATTAATAGAAAAAATTTTTTGTAAATTCGAACAATTCATACAAATATCGAAATTAATTTTCGTGCACAAGCGCGCCATCTTTGGGAACAATTATCTAAGTTTTCTAATGCGAATTTCAAAGACCTAAACCTTTATGATTCCCTGCTAAATTCGATAGCACAATTGTTTCACGTACATACAAATATGGTGCCCAATGCTGCCACTTACCTATAATAGCCTCTACCAAAATCCTAAAAACCTGTCCCAAAATAATTTGTAGCGTACCAAAAGACCTTAAATAGAATTAATTTTTGACCGGCCCATTTTTTGTGGCAAATTTTAACTACACGTAAATACATAAGTCTTTATTTAACGGATTATTTGTTTTTTATTTTAATTGTTTTCAAGAAAACATGAAATCACAAATAATGATTTAACTTTTGTTGAAACTAACTAAATTCATTTATAACAATTAATGGCAAATTTTCCCGAAAAAGCTTTTGCATTTGCAGATTTAATCCTCATTTTAAATAAAGTACGTCTTATACTGAACAAAAAACAAAAAATTTACAAAAATATAACATTAAATTTTTTATATTGTCTTTTATGCTAATTTATTTTATTTCTTATTTTACTTTATTATATATTCGTTTATTTCAACTTAGTTTATTATTATTTAAATGCAACTTTTTTTGCGGCAAATTTTACTTACACGTAAATACATAAGTCTTTATTTAACAAATTATTTGTTTTTTATTTTAGTTGTTTTCAAGAAAACATGAAATCACAAATAATGAGTTATCTTTTGTTGAAACTAACTAAATTCATTTATAACAATTAATGGGAAATTTTCCCGAAAATGTTTTTGCATTTGCAGATTTAATCCTCATTTTAAATAAAGTACGTCTTATACTGAACAAAAAACAAAAAATTTACAAAAATATAATATAAAATTTTTTTATATTGTCTTTTATGCTAATTTATTTTATTTATTATTTTACTTTATTATTATTTAAATGCAACTTGACTGAATCGGAAAATTTCACGTTGTATATTAAACGAAAAAAACGTCCCTTGATTTTGGGTGAAAACGGCATCCGGCATCATGGCGGCCGTATTGCATAGGCAGTATTTTACCCACTATCTATATATTAATACGCTAACAAAATTTCCATACAATCAATTGACAGGCTGTTTCGCATACTTAGCATACGTAAAATCATATAAAAGTTATATGAATCAATTCGTATTGATCAGCCGCAGTGCATAGATTTAATTTTTGAACGGCCCATTTTTGTGGCAAATTTTACTTACACGTAAATACATAAGTCTTTATTTAACAGATTATTTGTTTTTTATTTTAGTTGTTTTCAAGAAAACATAAAATTACAAATAATGAGTTAACTTTTGTTGAAACTAACAAAATTCATTTATAAAAATTAATGCCAAATTTTCCCGAAAATGTTTTTGCATTTGCAGATTAAACCTCATTTTAAATAAAGTACGTCTTATACTGAACAAAAAACAAAAAATTTACCAAAATATAACATTAAATTTTTTATATTGTCTTTTATGCTAATTTATTTTATTTCTTATTTTACTTTATTATACATTCGTTTATTTCAACTTAGTTTATTATTATTTAAATGCAACTTGACTGAATCGCAAAATTTCACGTTGTATATTAAACGAAAAAAAAGCGTCCCTTGATTTTAGGTGAAAACGGCAACCGGCATCATGGCGGCCGTATTGCATAGGCAGTATTTTACCCACTATCTATATATTAATACGCTAACAAAATTTCCATACAATCAATTGATGGGCTGTTTCGCATACTTAGCATACGTAAAATAGTTGTCGTCGTCGTGTCCAGACGTGTTTGCTATCACTCCGCAAACTTCTACTGTTGTTTTTGTTTCTAGTGTTGTTTTTGCTTTTCTACTTCTTTGTTTTTATTCTACATTGCATCTGAATTAAGATACCGTCTCTGTGTAACATACTTAATTTCTTATTTAACGCAAGCAAATATAATAAAAAAAAAAAAAAAATGTAAGGCGCGATAATCTCCGAAGAGATCTAAGGCCGAGCTTCTCTTCCAATTTGCGTCGTGCTCCTCTTGATTTTTCCCTACAAATTGGCCGGACGGGACCTACATGTTTTATGCCGACTCCGAACGGCATCTGCAAGGCAGATGAGTTTTCACTGAGAGCTTTTCATGGCAGAAATACAATCGGAGCGCTTGCCAGACACTGCCGAGGGGCGACCGAATCGAACAATCATTAAAATATCATTTCAACAATGCCTTGTTGTTGCGGGCAAAGAGTCAACAGAATAGTTGCTGATACACAAAAAGTTCAGTGTCAGAAATGCAAAGAAATTTTTCATATTAATTGTGTTGGTATTAATCCAACTGATCTTGATTGCTTGCTCTCGAGTGGTAGACCGTATTTTTGCAATGCCTGTATGGTTAAACGTCGTGCATCTCTACACTCTTCCCCCCCCCCCCCCCCCCCCCCCCACCAATGAATGTGGATGATAATAATACTGCGAATACCGGTTTAACTACTAATGCTGAATCACAGCCTACCTCTCTGAAGAGTGCAGACACTAAGAACGTAGCTGAGAACGCCCACACACAACAACTGACTCTGCAATCACTGCTTCAGGAAATGTTCGCTCTAAGAGCAGAGAATACGAAAGCTATTTCTACTATCAAAGCATTTTGCGAAGATAAATCACAACAGTTTAAAAAAATAGATGAACTACACGCTGAGGTGAGTGCACTGCAGTCTACCCTAAGTGAGAAAGCTGCTAACATTATAAAACTCAATGCCGAAATTAAAAATCTTAGCAGCGCTGTTGAAAACTTAAACCGCATCATTAAAAATTATGCTAGCGATAGACATAGACCAGCTACTCCCACCATTTCTGCCAACGCTGGCGCTAATGCCAATAATGCCGACCTATCTACTAGTAGTACATTCGCTGCTGTTGCCGCCGGCGTTCAGAGCCGAGGTATGACAATCAATGTTAATGCCGTAGAAAAGGTTAATGCCGTACAAAATGTTAAGAGTGCTGCCGCTGGTGATGCTAGTCGATGTACGCCGAGTTATGCTAATGTTAATGCCAAAGAAAATGGTAAGAGTACTGCCGTTGACAACCAGTGCCAATGTTAATGCAAATGCTAACATCAATGCTAATGCCACGGGCGCTGTTAGGAAATATCCACGTACGCCTAGCTATGTTAGTGCAAATGGTAACACTGATGTTGATGTTAATGCAAACTCTAGCGATAATGCCAAAAATGCAGATAACGTAAAAAATCTAAATGCCGCCCCCGTGGTTGGTATGAACGATAATTTGGAGCTTGATGTGGTTGCTAAGAAAAGATGGATTCACCTCTCTTATTTTAAAAATACCGTCAAAGGAGAGGATATCATCTCTTACGTTACAAAGCACACTGGGATTACTCGCGACCATCTATCGTGTTTTGCGCTTGTGAAGAAAGATGCAAATATCAATGAATTTATGCGCATAAGCTTCAAGCTCGATGTATCTCCATGTCACTATGATGCCATATTTGATGCAAAGCTATGGGCTGCTAATATTAAAATCCGTCCATTTCAGTATTTTCAAGCGGGAGCGGAGAATGTCGAAACGGGCTAACTAGCTCAACATTACTTGAATCATTTTCAATATACTATCAAAATGCAAGTGGTATACGAACAAAATCAAATGAATTTAGGATTGCTTCATCATTACGTGAATATGATATTGTTGCTATCACCGAAACCTGGCTTTGTGAACAAATTTCCAGCTCCGAGTTTTTTGACAACCATTACACTGTTTATCGCCATGATAGATGCCCTATTGCTAGTGGCTGCGCTCGAGGTGGAGAAGTGTTATTAGCAGCTTAAACAAGCCTAAATAGCAGTTTGTTAGTTTTGCCCTTTGCTGATAAGTTAGTTGAACAAGTCTGCATAGATGTATCAATTTCAAATGACAAACATACTTACATCTTGATATCATATATACCGCCTAACTCTAGTTTTAATGTTTATGAACAACATATTAATAACATAAAATTTGTCAGTGAATATGTTGCACTAAATGGGCAGATAATAGTTATGGGTGATTTTAACTTGCCTGACATCATTTGGTCATTTGACAATGGCTGGCTACTACCTTTTAATATTAAATCTGATATTGAATCTTCTGTCACTAGTTTTTTCTTATCTAACAATTTTCAACAATTAAATTCATTTGCAAACTCTAATGATAAAATTTTGGATTTAGTATTCGCAACAGAAGATCTCAAATTAGCATGTGCATTGAATTTGTCACCTATATCACGTGACACAATTCATCATAAAGCTTTAACTATTAAATTCGAATTTCTAAGTTTTCAGCGACTAAATATGAACCACGAACCTTTATTATCTTTTAGAAAAGCCAACTTCGATGCATTGAATACCTCTCTTTATTGCACGAACTGGGATTTCTTAGATTTATAGAAGATCCAGACTTAATATATACAAACATTTGTGACATTCTTTCTGATGCCGTCACCAAGTTTGTGCCTTTGAAATCCTCTAAGCCCGAAAAAAAACCGCCTTGGTTCAACGCGGAATTAAGCCATCTAAAGAACATTAAAAATAAGCCTCTAAAAAAATACATAAGCTCAAAGTCTCCCGTGGACCTTCATAATTTCAACAATTATAAAAGCGAATTTGACAGACTTCATAAATATCTCTTTAATCAATATATAACCAAAATTGAAGACAGCCTGAAACTCAATCCGTCTTCGTTCTGGAATTACGTGAACTCTAGGCGTAAATCATGCGGCATACCTAATAGAATGGAATACAAAGGCTGTGTATCCAATACTACGCTAGAGACTTGCAATCTGTTTGCCTCATTTTTTCAAGAATTCTATGAAAGCTACCAGTCCGTAGACACTCCTACAATTTCAAGACCAACTGATTTTAATTTCATTGACGCATTTATTATCACTGAGGGTGATGTTGCAGATGCAATCTTAGACCTTAAGCCAAGCTTCAACTGCACTAATGGTCTTCCCCCAATATTTTTCATTCGGTGCGTGGATTCTCTTGTAAAACCAATCATCAAACTCTTTAAGACATGTTTACGCCAAGGAAGATTCTTAGATTGTTGGAAGTCATGCTCAATTGAACCCATCTTCAAATCTGGAAACAAAAGCCTCATCTCCAACTATCGAGCTATAGTAAAGCAGGGGGTCTTTCCAAAAATTTTCGATCACATACTTAACAAAAAACTTCTGGAACATGTTCAGCATGACCTAACTAGCTGCCAACATGGGTTTTTGCCAGGTAAATCAAATGGAACGATATTCGCAACTCGATGTCATATATACCGACTTCTCAAAAGCTTTTGATAAAGTAGACCATAACATTCTTTTACTGAAGCTCAATAAATTTGGTGTTTCCGGCACTTTATTGAGCTTTTTCAGAAGTTTTCTTTTTGGTAGGAAATTATCGGTGATAATTAACTCAATACACTCGACCATTGAAGTCTATGCCACATCGGGTATTCCTCAAGGAACTCACATTGGCCCTATGTTATTCTTACTCTTCATAAACGACTTACCGTCGCATATCATATCGTCAAAATGCTTAATGGTCGCAGATGATGTCAAAATATTCCTCAATATTAACAGCCTTATCGATTGCCAAAAACTTCAGCAAGACTTAAACATTTTCTTAAATTGGTGTACCATCAATAACCTAAGCCTAAACATTAGCAAGTGCTGCGTTGTCTCTTATTGCCGCCGCGCATATGTCTATACTTTCAACTATTCTCTGGATGGCGTTGATTTGTTGCGTAAATACGAAATTAAGGATTTAGGAATTATCTTTGACACAAAATTAACTTTTTCTAAATATATTGATCTAGTCTCGTCTAAAGGGTACTCGATGGTTGGTTTCATAATCAGGAACACCAAAGATTTTAAGGATCCTATGACTCTGAAAACTCTCTATATTGCTTTGGTACGGATTATTTTAGAGTATGGGGCGATCATTTGGAACCCATACTACACAAAGTACTCTGATAAAATAGAGATGATTCAGAGGAAATTTACCAGATTTGCTATGAAAAGAGTGTTTATCGAAAATGACATTCCAAGTTACGCCTCAAGGAGGAAACTCCTTGGCTTACAATCTCTTGCGGACAGAATGTCATATCTGTCGCTGTTATTTGCCTACAATATTTTATCTGGCAATATTGACTGCCCAGATATATTTATTCTGTTTCGAGTACAGGAATCTAATATTAATCTCAGAAATCCCAGAAAGTTTACTGAGGGTTCACATAAGTCGCTCTATTCTTATAATGAACCGATAGCCAGAATCATTCGCCTGTGTAACACATTCGCTCCGCAAATAAACTTCAACGACAGCCTTTATTGTTTTAAGTTAAGCCTATTTGCACTATTTAATTAAATATTTAAACATGATCATAGTCTGTAAGAAATCTTGTTTCGATGACTGAAATAAATAAATAAATAAATAAAAGTTATATGAATCGATTCGTATTGATCAGCCGCAGTGCATAGGCCTATTTTTGTTACAAATATGGTGCCCAATGTTGCCACTTACCTATAATAGTCTCTACCAAAATCCTAAAAAACTGTTCCAAAATAATTTGTAGCGTACCAAAAAACCTTAAATAGAATTAATTTTTGAACGGCCCATTTTTTGTGGCAAATTTTACTTACACGTAAATACATAAGTCTTTATTTAACAGATTATTTGTTTTTTATTTTGGTTGTTTTCAAGAAAACATGAAATCACAAATAATGAGTTAACTTTTGTTGAAACTAACTAAATTCATTTATAACAATTAATGGCAAATTTACCCGAAAATGTTTTTGCATTTGCAGATTTAATCTTCTTTTTAAATAAAGTACGTCTTATACTGAACAAAAAACAAAAAATTTACAAAAATATAACATTACATTTTTTATATTGTCTTTTATGCTAATTTATTTTATTTCTTATTTTACTTTATTATTATTTAAATGCAACTTGACTGAATCGGAAAATTTCACGTTGTATATTAAACGAAAAAAAAGTCCCTTGATTTTAGGTGAAAACGGCATCCGGCATCATGGCGGCCGTATTGCATAGGCAGTATTTTACCCACTATCTATATATTAATACGCTAACAAAATTTCCATACAATCAATTGATAGGCTGTTTCGCATACTTAGCATACGTAGAATCATATAAAATTTATATGAATCGATTCGTATTGATCAGCCGCAGTGCATAGAATTAATTTTTGAACGGCCCATTTTTTGTGGCAAATTTTACTTACACGTAAATACATAAGTCTTTATTTAACAGATTATTTGTTTTTTATTTTAGTTGTTGTCAAGAAAACATGAAATCACAAATAATGAGTTAACTTTTGTTGAAACTAACTAAATTCATTTATAAAAATTAATGGCAAATTTGCCCGAAAATGTTTTGTATTTGCAGATTTAATCCTCATTTTAAATAAAGTACGTCTTATACTGAACAAAAAACAAAAAAATTACAAAAATATAACATTAAATTTTTTATATTGTCTTTTATGCTAATTTATTTTATTTCTTATTTTACTTTATTATATATTCGTTTATTTCAACATAGTTTATTATTATTTAAATGCAACTTGACTGATTCGGAAAATTTCACGTTGTATATTAAACGATAAAAAAACGTCCCTTGATTTTAGGTGAAAACGGCAACCGGCATCATGGCGGCCGTATTGCATAGGCAGTATTTTACCCACTATCTATATATTAATACGCTAACAAAATTTCCATACAATCAATTGATAGGCTGTTTCGCATACTTAGCATACGTAAAATCATATAAAAGTTATATGAATCGATTCGTATTGATCAGCCGCAGTGCATAGGCCTATTTTTGTTAACAAATATTACTCTATTTGTTTATAATTAATAGAAAAAGTTTTTTGTAAATTCGAACAATTCATACAAATATCGAAATTAATTTTCGTGCACAAGCGCGCCATCTTTGGGAACAATTATCTAAGTGTTCTAATGCGAATTTCAAAGACCTAAACCTTTATGATTCCCTGCTAAATTCGAAAGCACAAATGTTTCACGTACATACAAATATGGTGCCCAATGTTGCCACTTACCTGTAATAGCCTCTACCAAAATCCTAAAAAACTGTTCCAAAATAATTTGTAGCGTACCAAAAAACCTTAAATAGAATTAATTTTTGAACGGCCCATTTTTTGTGGCAAATTTTACTTACTCGTAAATACATAAGTCTTTATTTAACAGATTATTTGTTTTTTATTGTAGTTGTTTTCAAGAAAATCACAAATAATGAGTTAACTTTTGTTGAAACTAACTAAATTCATTTATAAAAATTAATGGCAAATTATAATTTTATTTAATTAATTATAAATACATATGTAATAGTAAAGCGCCGATTGCATACCTAACAGGTGGTGTGAAATAGGTTAAATTCCTTTAGCACATTTCTTCGTTTTTAACTAAAAATTCGTGTTTTTTGAATTATGACGCTATTGAAGTAAATGGGCGATATATGAATATGTAGTTTATATTGATGATATAAGCCTACTGGGGAACCGAGCACCCAAAACTAACTTCGCTAACGCGCCAACGGCGTATCTCCCAATTTCAAGTAATTTCACCACAATTCTATGTAAATTTCATTTGATTTTACATATTTGTTATATTTTTTTTAAGGAGCTCTACATCAAAACTTATAATTACATTTGAAAAGAATGTAGAAAATTTAAGAAAATACAATCAAAGATTATAACGTCTTAGGTCAAATTCAAAATTTTAATGAGAACTTTAAGTAAGATAGATCAGTTTGCTATATTTCCAGTCACTGCTCAACTATTAACGCATTATTGCACTACCCCAACACTGGATGCATAGAGTGAGTTGAAAAAAATACAAGTTGGTCGAATTTCGAGCACGGGCGATACTAGTACTAATTAACTCATAAACCAAGATCGGAAGCGAGCGATCTGGCTAAGTAACTAAGGGTAGCTTTATATATGTATATATATGCGTATGTTGAGCATTTTTTTTCTAACACTTTTCAGCATAGCTACTCAACTAAATGCAGGCGTCTCCACCAGATTGAGAAAGCGGTGAGTGTAATGATATAGTCAAATTTATAAAAGTCTACAGGCAAGTGTGTATGTACATATATTAGCATTGCTGACAATCCCCACAAGGGATCAGCAAAAAGATCAGGAGTAGAAAAGAGAAACGAACAAAAATATGTGTACAAACATAATTGCCTACTCTAGATACACATAATAACTACATATTTACCTAATTAAATCACAAGCTTACTTTGTTATTGCACATTTTGTGCAAAGTATTGTTCATTATATACGTTCTTTTTGTGTTTTCTTTGTCCATACCTTCCCTATTGTCGTAGGTCAGGAATTTGAATTGTTAAAATATTGTTGCTAGTACACAAAATAAGTTAAAGTTTAGGATTTAGCTTTCCATTAAATTTGAATTCTTTCTATCTTTTAGATATTAAGGTAACATATACACTAGGGTGATCAGCTTAGGCGTTATTTTCCTTTTGAATTTGAATATGTATATTCTTGGATATTAGGGTAATATATACATTAAGGTGATTCGTAAATATTTTTTTTATAATTTGTTTTCTTTTTCTTTAAAAAATTATTATTGGCCTTTAATCTTTAAAATTTATTAAACTATTTTATGAGCTCGAGGCCTTGTCCAAATAAAAAACTAGTATAAATATTTTATATTTGTATTTTTATTTCATATTCGATATGTCGACTTCAGTCTGAATTCATCATCATGAACAATTGAGTATGTTTTCTTTTTCTATTTTATTTTATTTTTTTGCTTTTCTTTACAAGCAATGGTATTGGATTGAAGTGAATTGAACTCGTGGGTTATACGGTTTACGGTTTTGAAATTTAATTATAATCGATTTACGTATTATTTCAATAAACTCGGGTTTGCATTCCATAGGATAAATAGCTTGAAGATATAGATCTAAGCCAAATTAAATTGCGAATAAAATTGTATAATGTAGGGATACAAACATAGGTTTTTTAATAATGCAAGGCTAAAGGTTTAGGTTTGGTGTTGGTGCTGCGCTTGTGCGTGGCAAGGTTAGGTAGGTGTGAGTAGTAGGGAAATATCTGAGTGAGGACGGTGGCGAAATGCCCAATAGCTTAAAGATATAAATCTAAGCCAAATTAAATTGCGAATAAAATTGTATTATGTATGGATGAAAACATAGATTTTTTAATAATGCGGGGCTAAAGTTTTAGGTTTGGTTTTGGTGCTGCGCTTGTGCGTGGCAAGGTTAGGTAAGGGTGAGTAGCAGGGAAATCACTAAGTGAGGACGGTGGCGAAATGCCCAATAGCTTGAAGATATAGATCTAAGCCAAATTAAATTGCGAATAAAATTGTATTATGTATGGATGAAAACATAGGTTTTTTAATAATGCGGGGCTAAAGTTTTAGGTTTGGTGTTGGTGCTGCGCTTGTGCGTGGCAAGGTTAGGTAAGGGTGAGTAGTAGGGAAATGACTGAATGAGGACGGGCAGACCAATGTCAGGCTTGGGGCGCTGTAAAGAAGTAGGAGTCAACACAGCGCCCATGGTTCAGTGCAAGTTGCGCTGAAGATGGAGGGTAGACTCCACCTGACAGGACAGGACTCCAGATTTTTCTCCCCCTTATGCTTTCCCCTTTCTAACTTTGCCCGTCATGTCTATTTACATCTTTTTCAGCAATTTCTTTTCCTTTCCACAATGCAGGTATGAACCCTATTTTTGTTCATGTGGCTGTGGGTGAGGACGGTGGCGAAATGCCCCGCCCAAGACGACGAACTAGCCTGGGATGCAAGCATACCTCCTTGCCGCCGCTCCTCGCCATCCAATCAGTCAGCCACGTAACAATGGCGCCCAACGATAATCTTTTTAGTTTTTTTTCTTTCCATATATTTATTTTTTAGTCATTTTTATACTCAGTTGAGCAGAGCTCACAGAGTATATTAACTTTGATTGGATAACGGTTGGTTGTACAGGTATAAAGGAATCGAGATAGATATAGACTTCCATATATCAAAATCATCAGGATCGAAAAAAAATATGATTGCGCCATGTCCGTCCGTCCATTAACACGATAATTTGAGTAAATTTTGAGCTATCTTGATCAAATTTGGTATGTAGGCTCCTGAGTACTCATCTCAGATCGCTATTTTATATCGGACTATAACCACGCTCACTTTTTCGATATCGAAAATTTCGAAAAACCGAAAAAGTGCGATAATTCATTACCAAAGACGGATAAAGCGATGAAACTCTGTAGGTTAGTTGAACTTATGACGCAGAATCGAAAATTTTTTAAATTTTGGACAATGGGCGTGGCACCGCCCACTTTTAAAAGAAGGTAATATAAAATTTTGCAAGCTGTAATTTGGCAGTCGTTGAAGATATCATGATGAAATTTGGCAGGAACGTTACTCCTATTACTATATGTATGCTTAATATAAATTTGCAAAATCGGAGAACGACCACGCCCACTTAAAAAACATTTTTTTTAAAGTCAAATTTTAACAAAAAATTTAATATCTTTACAGTATACAAGTAAATTATGTCAACATTCAACTCCAATAATGATATGGTGCAACAAAATGCAAAAATAAAAGAAAATTTCAAAATGGGCGTGGCTCCGCCCTTTTTCATTTAATTTGTCTAGGATACTTTTAATGCCATAAGTCGAACAAAAATTTACCAATCCTTGTGAAATTTGGTAGGAGCTTAGATTCTGGGACGATAACTTATTTCTGTGAAAAAGGGCGAAACCGGTTGAAGCCACGCCCAGTTTTTATACACAGTCGACCGTCTGTCCTTCCGCTCGGCCGTTAACACGATAACCTGAGCAAAAATCGATATATCTTTACTAAACTCAGTTCACGTACTTATCTGAACGCACTTTGTATTGGTATAACAAATGGCCGAAATCTGAATATGACCACGCCCACTTTTTCGATATCGAGAATTACAAAAAATGAAAAAAATGCCATAATTCTATACCAAATACGAAAAAAGGGATGAAACATGGTAATTGGATTGGCTTATTGACGCAAAATATAACTTTAGAAAAAACCTTTGTAAAATGGGTGTGGCACCTAACAATTAAGTAGAATAAAATGAAAAAGTTCTGCAGGGCGAAATAAAAAACCCTTGAAATCTTGCCAGGAATACTGTTGGTGGTATTATATATATAAATAAATTAGCGGTATCCAACAGATGATGTTCTGGATCACCCTGGTCCACATTTTGGTCGATATATGGAAAACGCCTTACATATACAACTACCACCACTCCCTTTTAAAAGCCTCATTAATACTTTTAATTTGATACCCATATCGTACAAACACATTCTAGAGTCACCTCTGGTCCACCTTTATGGCGATATCTCGAAAAGGCGTCCACCTATAGAACTAAGCCCCACGCCCTTTTAAAATACTCATTAACACCTTTCATTTGATACCCATATCGTACAAACATATTCTAGAGCCACCCCTGGTCCACCTTTATAGCGGTATCTCGAAAAGGCGACCACCTATTGAACTAAGACTCACTCCCTTTTAAAAAGACTCATTAACACATTTCATTTGATGCCCATATCGTACAAACAAATTCTAGGGTCACCCCTGGTCCACTTTTATGGCGATATCTCGAAACGGCGTCCACCTATGGAACTTAGGATCACTCCTTTTTAAAATACTAATTAACACATTCTAGAGTCACCCCGGTCCACCTTTATGGCGATATCTCGAAAAGGCGTCCACCTATAGAACTAAGGCCCACTGCATTTTAAAATACTCATTAACACCTTTCATTTGATACCCATATTGTACAAACAAATTCTAGAGTAACCCCTGGTCCACCTTTATGGCGATATCTCGAAAAGGCGATCACCTATACAACTACCACCACTCCCTTTTAAAACCCTAATTAATACCTTTAATTTGATACCCATATCGTACAAACACATTCTAGAGTCACTCCTGGTCCACCTTTATGCCGATATCTCGAAAAGGCGACAACCAATACAACTACCACCACTCCCTTTTAAACCCTCATTAATACCTTTAATTTATGCCCATATCGTACAAACACATTCTAGAGTCACCCCGGTCCACCTTTATGGCGATATCTCGAAAAGGCGTCCAGCTATAGAACTAAGGCCCACTCCGTTTTAAAATACTCATTAACACCTTTCATTTGATACCTATATTGTACAAACGCATTCTAGAGTCACCCCTGTTCCACCTTTATGGCGATATCTCGAAAAGGCGATCACCTATACAACCTTTTAAAACCCTCATTAATACCTTTAATTTGATACCCATATCGTACAAACACATTCTAGAGTCACTCCTTGTCCACCTTTATGGCGATATCTCGAAAAGGCGTCCGCCTATAGAACTAAGCCCCCCACGGCCTTTTAAAATACTCATTAACACCTTTCATTTGATACCCATATCGTACAAACACATTCTAGAGTCACCCCTGGTCCACCTTTATGGCGATATCTCGAAAAGGCGTCTACCTATAGAACTAAGGCCCACTCCCTTTTAAAATGCTCATTAACTCCTTTCATTTGATATCCATATCGTACAAACAAATTCTAGGGTCACCCCTGGTCCACCTTTATGGCGATATCTCGAAAAGGCGTCTACCTATAGAACTAAGGCCCACTCCCTTTTAAAATGCTCATTAACTCCTTTCATTTGATATCCATATTGTACAAACGCATTCTAGAGTCACCCCTGGTCCACCTTTATGCCGATATCTCGAAAAGGCGTCCACCTATAGAACTAAGGCCCACTCCCTTTTAAAATGCTCATTAACTCCTTTCATTTGATATCCAAATCGTACAAACAAATTCTAGGGTCACCCCTGGTCCACCTTTATGGCGATATCTCGAAACGGCTTCCACCTATGGAACTGAGGAATACTCCCTTTTAAAATACTCATTAACACCTTTGATTTGATACCCATATCGTACAAACAAATTCTAGAGTCAACCCTGATCCACCTTTATGGGATATCCCTAAATGGCGTCCACCTATAGAACTATGGCCTACTCCCTCATAAAATACTTTTTAATACCTTTCATTTGATACACATGTCATACAAACACATTCGAAGGTTACCCTCGGTTCATTTTCCTACGTGGTTATTTGTTGCATTTGTAGTTAATTTTTTCAGTATTTTTTTTTTTTTTTTGATCTACATTAATCCGCTTCAATTCTCGCGCGATGCGCGAGCAGCATATCATTTCCTACTTCCAGCTTTTCACGGCCTTTCATTGTCTGGTTTCCGGTTTGTGCCAATCAAGGGCCAAAATATCCGAACCGCGAACGGGGAGTAAACCGCGTTGGTAGGGGTCATAAAGTTACCAGTCGGGTGGGATAATACGACCAGAGAATTGGAATTTTTGATAGTTCCTGATCTGCAATACGAATTATGTTTTGGGATTTGGCAGGCCTTTGGTGTGAGTGTTGTGAGTAAAGGTATGAATGGGAATGTGTGACCAAATGTTGCCAGTGTGGCGGAGCTTGTACCTGCCGAGGGTGACTTGTCTTTCGACGCTGTGCAACACGTTTTAACGACGGAACAGCACGATATGTTGGAGCGTTGGAAGGCCCAATTCCCGTCCTTCGCGGTACTGGGGTTAGGGCGGACAGACAAAGAGGAACACGTCATCGAGGTGGTGGACGAGAAACTGCCAGTCAAGCAACGCCACTACCCAATTTCGCCGGCCATACAAAAACTTATCTACGCAGAACTGGACCGAATGCTGAGCATGGGAGTAATCGAGGAATCAAATAGCAGTTGGAATTCGCCGGTTTCGCTCGTGATAAAGGTCACAAAGGATCGTCTTTTTTTGGACGCACGAAAGGTGAATGAGAGGACAGTTAAAGACGCATACCCGTTACCCCACACCGATGGAATACTCAGCCGACTACAAAACACGAGGTATATCTCTGCAATTGACCCCAAGGACGATTTCTGGCAGATTCCTCTTGAGAGAAAATCACGTGGGAAGACTGCCTTCGCTGTCCCTGGCCGACCCCTATACCATTTCACTGTAATACCTTTCGGGTTGTGCAACGCAGCACAACGTAAGTTTCGTCTTATGGACAAGGCCATTCCGGCCGCTTTACGTGAATGTTTTTTTATTTATCTTGACGATTTGTTAGTGTGTTCCGAAGATTTCGCGTCTCATATGTATTTATTGGAAAAGGTCGCTTCGGTGTCTTCGCGAGGCTAAGTTAACAATTAATGTAGAAAAGAGCAAGTTTTGTTTTAAGGAGGTACGATAATTTGGGTACGTAGTCGGGGATGGATGAATTAGGACAGATGCCAATAAAGTGGTGGCTGTGAAGGACTTTCCAGTTCCGAAACCCCCGAAGCAACTACGACGGTTCCTGGGCATATCGGGCTGGTACCGATGTTTCATACAGGACTACGCGACTATTGCAGCTCCGCTCAGCAAGAAAGACAAAATCACAAAGTTTGCAATGACGGACGAAGCAACGAAATCATTTGAAATTTTACGGAGTTAAAGAAAACGGTGACGGAGAACAAGGACAAATTACCCTACTTATGTCTGTCAAGCGGCTACGCTTATAAACGGACGCAATTCGAGAGGGGGGATATTCTTCTAACTGACCAGACCTGGAAGCTCTGGGTTCCGTCAGAATTGCGGCCGGGGCTGCTAGGTTCGGCTCACAGCTCACCGTCCGCTGGTCATGGTGGCATCCACAAGACACTGTCCCGACTACGTCAAAAGTATTACTGGCCAGGTATGGCTACAGACGTATACACGTAAATAAAACTCTTTTAAACAACCGATGATGGGTAAACAGAAGCTAACAGAACGACCCTTCCAACGTCTGTTCATAGATTTCATGGGTCCATATCGTCATTCTAGTGACGGTAACGTGTATGCCTATCACCTTTCTAAGTTCGTGTTTTTAAAACCAATGAAAAGGGCCACTTCAGCGGAAGTCATTAAGTTTTTAGGAAAGGATGTGTTTCATATGTTTGGTGCACCGGAATATGTCCGTTCGGACAATGGGAAACAATTTGTTTCCGAGATGTTTACTAGTTTCCTAGAGAAATATGGCACCAAACATGTTAAAACCGCCTTCTACTCACCTCAGGGTAACGCTGCGGAGAGGGTAAACAGGTCTGTTTTACAGATCATTAGTTCATTCATTAAAGAGAATCAGAAAAATTGGGACAAATGTGTCAGTGATGCCGCATTTGTGCTCCGCAGCATTACACATGCAGCCATCAATATGTCGCCGTATTACGCCACTTTCGGTATGCCTATGATACAGCATGCTGCATCATATGAGCTATGCCGAAAGCTGGAAGCGGTAAAGGATGTTGCGAGGTAGAGGCTCCAGGTGATAAACTGCAACTAATTCGAAACATTATGAAAGAGCTGAAGTTGGCCCATGAAAGAAGCCAAAAGGTATACGACACTAGAAGTAGGGATGTCAAGTTTCAAATAGGACAAGTGGTATACCGCCGAAACTCCAAACAAAGTTCCCAGTCGGTTTAGTTTAGTTTTTTTTTTTTTTTTTTTTTGTGATACTTCCTTCATTTTTAGATATGTAGGGTAGTATCTGTGATATAGGTTAGTAGTAGCGTTAGCCCAGTGATTTAGTTTGTAGGTAAGCAGCAGAAAGATTTAAAAGCGTGATGAAAACTAGGCCCGGCATTGAGTCACGGGTCGAGGCCACACGTTGGACGTGGGATATAACACCTACCAGGCTGCGTTGAAAACTTTTTACGCACACGCTCCATAGTGCAGGCACCATCGGCGGTTGCGAGCTTGTAACGACAGCCTGTCTTAATACTGGCGTGAATGAGTGGCAGCATGTATATGTGTCTATGTGTTTATGTGTTTTGTGTCCAGGTCCGTGCCTCAGCTGCAATGTTGCCAATAACCTAACAACACCGCGTATTGACAATATTGTAGCTACATTGAACCAAATGTTGCAGCGGAAGTAAGATGTTGCGCATTGGCATCATGTTGGTATCAGCAGTCACCATGTTGCTAACAGCCTAGCAGCATTGACGAATGCCATGCACCTATATGTTTGTTTTGTTCTAGATGGAAAATACGGGAAAGCCGAAAAAACAAAGCAATAAGTACTGTAGTGCCCGAATTTACTCGACTATCACAGAAAAAGAACAAAAAAAGTAGTGCGCGTCGAATCGTCTGCGATCTGTGTTAAGCAGCTGCAAGCAGTTGAAGTGAAGTGAATATATAACTTTTTTATCTTTCCCAAGGCACGCTTGACGGGAGCTAGGTCTTCAACCTGGCCTATCTCCCAAGCAAGCCAAAAGAAACTTGCATCAACCTACACACCTTACATACAAATATATGTATGTAGGTGGGTACTTGACCATGCAGATATGATCTACAGGCAAATAGGTATATCAATATCTAGATACGCTTGCACTTCTTAATTTGTCTTAATATATTTTCTTTTACACTTAATTACAGCACACTCCACACTTGATTTTTTTCCTGGGAAGGATCCACTGGGCACAGTCTAAGTATCGACGCACACCACAACAACAATAAACGCAGTACAGAACTTGGTAACCTAGAATATAGCATTTTTCACCGGCGGCATTGGCCCGCAAAAACAACAGCCATAGCCATCTCATATATTTTTTACATGGGCGACATACCGCTCAACAACAATTAACACGCATCCACAAGCACCACACTACGCTTTTATTTAGTCGACGGCAAACACCCAACAGCAACACCTCAATAAACAATTTTGGCAACATTTTTTATTGACGGGGTTAGAACGCATCAACAACACTTACATTCGTACCGGCAAACCGACACTACAACAACAACCGCAACACAAAAATCTTCCAGCAAGAGATATTTGGTGGCGCACCGCCAACAACAACAACTGCGATGCATGATTTTGGTGATAATCGGTCCCAGCACTAACGACAACTACAGCTTCTGAGTTAGAGGATTTTTTTTCAACAACACTTACAATCACTGATAATATCATATTTATGCTATCAAACGCACAACATTTTTTTGCGACCGCGATAGCAGAAGCGACCAACAACCACAGCAACATCAACATCAACTTTTTGGAATTTTTTTCTAATAACTGTACATATATATGTATATGGCACATTTCATATTTTTTTTTGTAAAAGAAAAAAAAACTTAGCAATATCTGCTCAACTTATGGTCACAAAAACAAAGAAAAAGGTATAGCAAGAGGGGTCTAAGGGCATGAGGGCATTTCAACTATTTTCGCTATTTAGTTTTCTCATAACTTTAATTATTCGCTTTTAAATTCCTTCGATTCGTTCTAGGTTTATAATCTATATATTAATACGCCAACAAAATTTCCTTACAATCAATTGACAGGCTTTTTCGCATAGTTAGCGTACGTAAAATCATATAAATGTTATATCATTAGATTCGCATGGATCAGCCACAGTGCAAAGGCATATTTTTGTTAACAAATATTACTTTATTTGTTTATAATTGAAAGAAAAGTTTTTTGGTAAATTCGAAAATTTTTCCAAATATCGAAATTGCCATCTGTAGGACCCATTATGTTCACAAACCCCACCGAATTCGAAATTCCAAAAGCTGCATTGTCGTGTTGCTCAAATGTTTCATCTACATATGTACATATTCATACGCGCCAAACAGTGAGAGAGCTACTGCCTCTCTCATTTTCAGTTCAAATAAAATATTGTTTCCCATTGTTGCCACTTACCTATATTGGTCTGTACCAAAATCCTTAAAAAATTGTTCTAAAATAATTGTTAGCGCAATTGACAGGCTGTGTCGCATAGTTAGCGTACGTAAAATCATATAAAAGTTATATCAATCGATTCGTATGGATCAGCCGCAGTGCATAGGCCTATTTTTGTTAACAAATATTACTCTATTTATTTATAATTAATAGAAACAGTTTTGTGTAAATTCGAAAATCTGTGCAAATATCGAAATTGCCATCTGTAGGTCACATTATGTTCACAAACCCCACTGAATTCGAAATTCCAAAAGCTGCATTGTCGCGTTGCTTAAATGTTTCATCTACATATGTACATATTCGTACGCGCCAAACGGTGAGAGAACTACTGCCTCATTCATTTTCAGTTCAAATAAAATATTGTTTGCCATTGTTTCCACTTACCTATATTGGTCTGTACCAAAATCCTTAAAAAATTGTTCTAAAATAATTGTTAGCGCACAAAAAAACTTTAAATAGAAATAATAACTAAACCGGCCTAATTTTTTGGACAAATTTTACTTACACGTAAATTGATATGTATTTATTTAACAGATTCTTTGTTTTTATTTTAGGTGCTTTTAAAAAAAAATTAAATCAAAAATAATGAGTCAACTTTTGTTCAAACTCACTAAATTTATTTATTTATAACAATTAATTGCAAATTTGACCTAAAATGTTTTTTGCATTTCCAGATTTTATGCACATTTTAGATATAGCACGTTTTATACTGAACAAAAAATAAATAAATTTGCTACACAGATATTACATTAAAATTTGTATATTGTCTTTTATGCTAATTTATTTTGATATTTCTTATTTTATTATATTATCTTTTATTTCAACTTAGTTCATAATTATTTAAATGCAACTTGATAGCATCGGAAAATTTCACGTTGTATATTAAACGAAAACAAGTAAGGAAGGTTAAGTTCGGGTGTAACCGAACATTACATACTCAGTTGAGAGCTATGGTGACAACATAAGGGAAAATAACCATGTAGGAAAATGAACCGAGGGAAACCCTGAAATGTGTTTGTATGACATGTGTATCAAATGAAAGGCATTAAAGAGTATTTTATGAGGGAGTGGGCCATAGTTCTATAGGTGGACGCCATTTAGGGATATAGCCATAAAAGTGGATCAGGGTTGACTCTAGAATGCATTTGTACGATATGGGTATCAAACGAAAGGAGTTAATGAGTATTTTAAGAGGGAGTGGGCCTTAGTTCTATAGGTGGACGCCTTTTCGATATATCACCATAATGATGGACCAGGTGTGACTATAGAATGCGTTTGTACGATATGGGTATCAAATGAAAGGTGTTAATGAGTATTTTAAAAGGGAGTAATCCTTAGTTCCATAGGTGGACGCCGTTTCGAGATATCGCCATAAAGGTGGGCCAGGGGTGACTCTAGAATTCGTTTGTGCAATATGGGTATCAAACGAAAGGAGTTAATGAGTATTTTAAGAGGGAGTGGGCCTTTCTGGACCAGGGGTGACTCTAGACTTTGTTTGTACGATATGGGTATCAAATGAAAGGTGTTAATGAGTATTTTTAAAAGGGAGTGGGCCTTCGTTCTATAGGTGTTCGCCTTTTCGAAATATCGCCATAAAGGTGGACCAGGGGTGACTCTATAATGAGTTTGTACGATAGGGGTATCAAATTAAAGGTATTAATGAGAGTTTTAAAAGGGAGTGGTGGTAGTTGTATATGTGAAGGCGTTTTCCAGATATCGACCAAAATGTGGACCAGGGTGACCCAGAACACCATCTGTTGGATACCGCTAATTTATTTATATATGTAATACCTGCCAAGATTTTAACGGTTTTTTATTTCGCCCTGCAGAACTTTTTCATTTTCTTCTACTTAATAAGGTAGGTGTCACAACCATTTTATAAAGTTTTTTCTAAAGTTATATTTCGCGTCAATAAAACAATCCAATTACCTCACAATATTTCATCCCTTTTTTCGTATTTGGTATAGAATTATGGCATTTTTTTCATTTTTCGTAATTTTCGATATCGAAAAAGTGAGCGTGGTCATAGTCGGATTTCGTTCATTTTTCATACCAAGATAAAGTTAGTTCAGATAAGTACGTGAACTGAGTTTAGTAAAGATATATCGATTTTTTCTCAAGTTATCGTGTTAACGGCCATGCGGAAGGACAGACGGACGTCTGTGTATAAAAACTGGGCGTGACATCAACCGATTTCGCCCATTTTCACAGACAACAGTTATCGCCATAAAATCTATGCCCCTACCAAATTTCAAAAGGATTGGTTAATTTTTGTTCGACTTATGGCGTTAAAAGTATCCTAGACAAATTAAATGAAAAAGAGCGGAGCCACGCCCATTTTTAAATTTTCTTTTATTTTTGTATTTTGTTGCACCATATCATTACTGGAGTTGAATCTTGACATAATTTACTTATATACTGTAAAGATATTAAATTTTTTGTTAAAATTTTACTTTAAAAAAATTTTTTTTTTAAAAGTGGGCGTGGTCCTTCTCCGATTTTGCTAATTTTTATTAAGCGTACATATAGTAATAAGAGTAACGTTCCTGCTAAATTTCATCATGATATCCTCAACGACCGCCAAATTACAGCTTGCGAAATTTTAAATTACCTTCTTTTAAAAGTGGGCGGTGCCACGCCCATTGTCCAAAATTTTACTAATTTACTATTTTGCGTCATAAGTTCAACTCATCTACCAAGTTTCGTCGCTTTATCGGTCTTTTGTAATGAATTATCGCACTTTTTCGGTTTTTCGAAATTTTCGATATCGAAAAAGTGGGCGTGGTTATAGTCCGATATCGTTCATTTGAAATAGCGATCTAAGATGAGTGCTCAGGAACCTACATACCAAATTTCATCAAGATACTTCAAATTTTACTCAAGTTATCGTGTTAACGGACGGACGGACGGACGGACATGGCTCAATCCAATTTTTTTTCGATCCTGATTATTTTGATATATGGAAGTCTATATCTATCTCAATTCCTTTATATATGTACAACCAACCGTTATCCAATCAAACTTAATATACTCTGTGAGATCTGCTCAACTGAGTATAAAAAACGACCCAAAAACATTTTCGATTTTAGGACGAAATATTGCATAGGCCGTATATTACTCTACTATCTATATATTAATACGCCAACAAAATTTCCATACAGTCAATTGACAGGCTATTACGTATAGTTAGCGTACGTAAAATTATATAAAAGTTATATCAATCGGCCACCGTGGTGTAATGGTAGTGTGCTCCGCCTACCACGCCGTATCCCCGGTTCACACCTCGGGCAAACAACATCAAAAATTTAAAAAATAAGGTTTTTCAATTAGAAGAAAATTTTTCTAAGCGGGGTCGCCCCTCGGCAGTCGGGTCGGTGTATTTCTGCCATGAAAAGCTCTCAGTGAAAACTCATCTGTCTTTCAGATGCCGTTCGGAGTCGGCATAAAACATGTAGGTCCCGTCCGGCCAATTTGTAGGGAAAATCAAGAGGAGCACGACACAAATTGGAAGAGAAGCTCGGCCTTAGACCTCTTTGGAGGTTATCGCGCCTTACAGTTATTTTATTTAACTTGATTGCATCGGAACATTTCACGTTGTATATTAAACGAAAAAAACGACCCAAAAACGTTTTCGATTTTAGGTGGAAATATTTCAGAGGCCGTATATTACCCTACTATCTATATACTAATACGCATATGTACATATTCATACGCTCCAAATGGTGAGAGAACTATTGCCTCACTAATTTTCAGTTCAAATAAAATATTGTTTCGCATTGTTGCTACATACCTATATTGGGCTATACCAAAATCTTTAAAAAATTGTTCTAAAATAATTGCTAGCGCACAAAAAAAATTCAAAGAGAAGTAATAACTTAATCGGCCTATTTTTTTGGACAAATTTTACTTACACGTAAATGCATAGGTCTTTATTTAACAGATTCTTTGTTTTTATTTTAGTTGCTTTCAAAAAAACATGAAATCACAAATAATGAGTCAACTTTTGCTCAAACTCGCTAAATTTATTTATTTATAACAATTAATTGCAAATTTGACCCAAACTGTTTTTTGCTTTTCATATTTTATGCTCATTTTAGATATAGCACGTCTTATACTGAACAAAAAATAAAGAAATTTGCTACAGAGATATTACATTAAAATTTATATATTATCTTTTATGCTAATTTATTTTGATATTTCTTATTTTATTTTATTTTATTATCTTTTATTTCAACTTAGTTTATTATTATTTAAATGCAACTTGATTGCATCGGAAAATTTCACGTTGTATATTAAACGAAAAAAAACGACCCAAAAACGTTTTCGATTTTAGGTCGAAATATTGCATAGGCCGTATATTACTCTACTATCTATATACTAACAAAATTTCCATACAATCAATTGACAGGCTATTTCGCATAGTTAGCGTACGTAAAATCATATAAAAGTTATATCAATCAATCCGTATGGATCAGCCGCAGTGCATAGGCCTATTTTTGTTAACAAATATTACTCTATTTGTTTATAATTAATAGAAAGTTTTTTGTAAATTCGAAAATCTGTGCAAATATCGAAATTGCCATCTGTAGGACCCATTATGTTCACAAACCCCACTGAATTCGAAATTCCAAAAAGCTGAATTGTCGCATTGCTCAAATGTTTCATCTACATATGTACATATTCGTACGCGCCAAACGGTGAGAGAACTACTGCCTCTCTCATTTTCAGTTCAAATAAAATATTGTTTCCCATTGTTGCCACTTATCTATATTGGTCTGTACCAAAATCCTTAAAAAATTGTTCTAAAATAATTGTTAGCACACAAAAAAACTTCAAATAGAAGTAATAACTTAACCGGCTTATTTTTTTGGACAAAGTTTACTTACACGTTAATGCATAGGTCTTTATTTAACAGATTCGTTGTTTTTTATTTTAGTTGCCTTCAAAAAAACGTGAAATCACAAATAATGAGTAACCTTTTGTTCAAACTCACTAAATTTATTAATTTATAACAATTAATTGCAAATTTCGCCCAAAATGTTTTTTGCATTTCCAGATTTTATGCTCATTTTAGATATGGCACGTCTTATACTGAACAAAAAATAAATAAATTTGCTACAAAGATATTACATTAAAATTTGTATATTGTCTTTTATGCTAATTTATTTTGATATTTCTTATTTTATTTTATTATATTATCTTTTATTTCATCTTAGATTATTATTATTTAAATGCGACTTGATTGCATCGGAAAATTTCACGTTGTATATTAAACGAAAAAACCACCCAAAAACGTTTTCGATTTTAGGTCGAAATACTGCATAGGCCATATATTCCTCTACTACATTTATTATTATGTTAATTTTGTTCGATTATAATATGCCTATTAGTTTAATTCGAAAATGTAAAATTTTTGGCTGAAAAACTTCACAAAAGTTGAAACTGTGCACTTGGCCCCGCTTTATAAATTTTCAATATGGAAAAAAACGGCTTGGCTGAATCGGAAAATTTCACGTTGTATATGAAACGAAAAAAAAACGTCCCAAAAACGTTTTCGATTTTAGGTCAAAACGGCAACCGGCAGCATAACGGCTTTTTCCCATTTCAAAACTGTAAATGTTCGCAGGCACCAAACGGCGAGAGAACTACTCCCTCACTCATTTTCAGTTCGAATAAAATATTGTGTCCCCATTGTTGACACTTACCTATATTGGTCTGTACCCAAATCCTAAAAAAATTGTTCTAAAATAATTGTTACCGCACAAAAAGACTTTACAGAGAAGTAATAATTTAACCGACCCATTTTTTTGGACAAATTTTACTTACACGTAAATACATAGGTCTTTATTTAACACATTCTTTGTTTTTTATTTTAGTTGCTTTTGAAAAAACATGAAATCACAAATATTGATTTAACTTTTGTTGAAACTAACTAAATTTATTTATAACAATTAATGGCAAATTTTCCCGAAAATGTTTTTGTATTTGCAGATTTAATCCTCATTTTAGATAAAGTACGTCTTATACTGAACAAAAAATAATAAATTTGCTACAAAAATATAACATTAAATTTTTTATATTGTCTTTTATACTAATATATTCTTTTATTTCAACTTAGTTTATTATTATTTAAATGCAACTTGACTAAATCGAAAATTGAAAAAAATACAAATTGTTCGAATTTCGACCACACGCGATACTAGTTTTTTTTATTCTATTCCATAATTTTTTTTCTTCTTCATGTAATTTTTTTTCTTGCTTATACATTTGTATTCGTTTCATTCGCTTTTGGTTCTTTTATTAAATTTTCTAATTTTTTGACATTTGCCTACGAAAGCCTACTTCTCCTAATTTTCATATCTTTTAACTTTTTCATTCGCTTTAATTCCTACTTGCTTTCAGAATTTTCTAAGCACATACCTTTTTTCACTTTTTGTTGGCGATTTTTTTGAATTTAAAACCACACCTGTTGGCACTAAAGGTATAAAGCCTTGCCCTTTTTTTTATAAAGTTTTTTCGTTACTTTTTTTTATTTTTGTTAAACATTTTTCGTGCACACGGTTTTTTGGCCGCGTGCATAATCGCTCTGACATTAGCAACATACTAATTAACTCATAAACCAAGATCGCAAGCGAGCGATCTGGCTGATGGTGATTTCTTTTCTACACAAAAATGTCGCCACTTTCAGGAGCAAACATTTTTAAAATTATCACTTCGACCTGTGAAATTGTAGCCACTTAAAATGTTCAGTGCCACCCTGAATGACTTGAAAAGAACAAAATTGTAACCATTTTTACAAAAAAATGCAGCTCGTGTGTTTGTTCGCTGTCAACTGTGATCGCAAATTGTTTTTTAGTGAGACATGATCATAGTGTACCTATACAAGTGTGTTCACTAAGCGATAAACGTCAAAACTACAAACAGCCTCGCTCACCTGATGGAGATCTCAGGTCTAGAGTCGCATTTTTGGTCTCAACGACAACATTTTTGTCTACCAATCGTCTCGACTTTTTCCATTTTTTCAATCATTCGGCGCATTCGGTAATGGTATCCATTTTGAATTTGCTGTCATTCCGAATCCAGCGAGTGCCTGTCAGAATGCTTGACAGATAAGTCGACACACTTGTACTTGTACACTATGGACATGATGCGACACATACCTATATATATAGCATTCGCTTCGGCTTCGTGTGATTCATCAGGTAATTGACAGGGCCATGGCGGAACGATACAAGATGGCAGCATGGTGACATACCTACAAATATAAATTAAAGTTCCATGTACTTTGTTTTTGTAAATTCGATGGACAAATGTCAAAATCATGCTGCGCCGGAAGTTTATGTATCAAATCAAATAAAAAAAATTTATAATCAGCTGTTCCATGCTGCCACCTTTTATCGTTCCGCCATGGACAGGGTTGTTTTCTGCACCGTCAATGGCAGCGAGGGCAAGTAATGTTGCATTTTTGGCTATTTTTAGGGGTAGGTTGTTGAGAAAAGTTAATTATGCCCTCTATTGAGGCTAAGCTGATTTTACAACAGAACACAACTTTTTGAAGGGTTGGCGTGAAGGCGACATTTTCGTGTAGAAAAGAAAACACCATGAGGAACTGAGGGTAGCTTTATGTACGTACATATATGTGTATGTTGAGCATTTTTTTTCTAACACTTCAGCATAGCTACTCAACTAAATGCAGGCGCCTCCATTAGATTGAGAAAGCGATGAGTGTAATCATATGGTCAAATTTATAAAAATATACAGGGAAGTGTATATGTTCATATATTAGCATTATATTTACCTAATTAAATCACAAGCTTACTTTGTTATTGCACATTTTGTGCAAAGCATTCTTCATTATATACCTTGTTTTTCTTGTTTTCTTTGCCCATACCTTCCCTATTGTCGTAGGACAGGAATTTGAATTGTTAAAATATTTTTGCTAGTACACAAAATAAGTTTAAGTTTAGGCTTTAGCTTTCCATTAAATTTGAATTCTTTCTATTTTTTAGATATTAAGGTAAAATATACACTAGGGTGATCAGCTTAGGCGTTAGTTTCCTTTTGAATTTGAATACATGATGCAATTACAAGGTGACGGACGTTGGCAGCTTCTCTTTCTAATCCGCTATCTTGAACTCCAACTCTGAAACTCAATTTGCCTCTTTACAAAACTACTTTTTTATTCAGGGGAAAAAGTTTAGTAAAAACCATACAAAGCAGTTTTTCTCCAAAAGTATGCAAAGGCATCACTTTTTTTCCAATTCTATTTTGTGATGACTTTTCTATCATTCAAATTCGTGATAAAATTATTTTTTTTACTAAACAAAATTTTAGAAATTTGAATATTTTCGTTAAAACATGAAGGTAAAATGTTTAAAATAATTATGATAGTTCACTTTCTAAACATTTTTTTACAAGTTGGTCTTCTCATTTCCTTTTCCAGGTAATCTGCCTTTTGCTGTCGCGAGGTGGATGCCAATTTGGGTTGCGCACATCCAAATATCCAAACATGTCTTCCACCCATAGCAATCTTTTTTTATTTTTTTCAGCCGAAAGGCAGGACAGGAGTATAAAACATGTCTCTGTCGCAGTCAAAGTCAATTAGTCTCAATTCATTGCAAGAGGTATTTTTGTAGGGGCTGAACCTTCCGGATTTGCGGCCAAATATACGTTTTGTCTCTGGCGTTGAAGTTGGCAGACACGACTTTTTTAACATGTGCGTTACACGCGCTCCTCTTTCTAATACCACGAATCCGAAACTAAGCCTGCGTTCGTTTGCTTGACCACTTTCATTGGTCATATTTACTTTATCGGTACGTCGCATCTCCTGGATCTTGTTATGTTTTCAATGAAATGTGGTTTTACGTGACAGATGCTCATTATAGCGCCTAACGCAGTTTTACCTGTAAAGTGTATCATCACACCTTTGTACAGCAAGCTGCTAGCCGCCAAAGTAATCAATAAGAAGTTCTCAAAGATATTTTTATTTTATTACATCACCAAGCATACCAAAATAATATCTCTGGTCATTCCCACATGAACGGCCATTATAAGGTTTTATCCGTGAGTGAACTTCTACATACGACCCCAACCTCCTAGGATCTGTGGGTCGGCAGAATATCACCCCTCCACTGGTTCGCTACTTAGTTATTATAGGATGGAGTTATAAGACTAGCGACTTATAATGTATCCGCCGATTTGATGCTGATAAACCGACACGGCAAAAGTATTGTAGGCTTATGAGTAATTATAGCAGCCCTGCAAAATCTCCACTGACGGACAAGTTCGCCCAGGCCAAGAGATCAGCCTAACGTGGACGACGCTGCTGTGATCGGGCATTTCAATTTTCGGCTAACATCGAGCTAATGGCAGAATACTCCACCCCAACCCTGCCCTTCAGTCTGGACCCATCCGTGATCAGGTGCACCAGCATCTCACTCATATTAATTCCCAACTTCATTCATCCCTTAATGAATTATGAGTCGTGAATGTAGACGGATATTGATCCAGCATGCTCCGAAAACTACCTACATTAAGGTAATAAACCGATCCTCTCGAGAACGATTTGATATGACCGCGTTGAACCCTAGGTTTGGTGATTTTAGTCGCTCCGTACGACAGGTATGCCTACTGCGTGAGTATCCTAAGCCCCTAAATCCGTTTGTAACATTTCCTGAAGCTATAGGCTGCACCTTTTTACTTCAATTTTAAGACCTTTCGAATTGAAAAAGAGGTCTCGTGTCTCCTAATAAACATCCGAGATATCGAAAGTGATCTTGTCAAAGTAGCTGCTTCTTTTACGACCAGCTAGCTATACTACGTCGAATAGCAGGCAGTATAAGGAGAGGAGTGTGATCTTCATTAAGTTAATCCATACCGTGCGCTGACTTAATCTTCTTGTAATTCATTTTGCCTTCGGAACACAAACTAAGCAAAATATTTCAAGTTTGTCTATACACTCGAATTCAAAAACACTTGGTCCAAGAAGGCTATGAAGAAAGAATAGTGATCTATCTTTGAGTGGCCGGCCTGCATGTTTTATGCAAACTTTGAACGGAATCTGCTTGGGCTGCTGAATTCTCTAAGAAACTTTTTATAGCAGAACTAGAAGTTTATTCGGAGAGCCTGCCATTAACATATATTAATATAAGAAAATTTTCATGAAACATGTAAAAAATGTACTTATTTCTTTGATACAAAATAGTACTAAATTTAATACGACTTCACAAAAGGGCCTCTTCTTTTCTTCCGCTTTCTCTCATCCTTCGTTTTGTATAGGAGTTTTCAAAATGAGCTGTCACTACATGACCACCTTGTCGTTATTACATCATGTTTGAATATGTATATTTTTGGATATTAGGGTAATATATACATTAGAGTGATTCGTAAATAATTTTTTTATAATTTGTTTTCTTTTTCTATTTTATTTTTTTTTTTGCTTATCTTTACAAGCAATTTTATTGGACTGAAGTGAATGGAACTCGTAGGTTATTATTTTGTTTACGGGTTTGAAATTTATTTATAATAAACTCGGGTTTGCATTCCAAAGAATAAATAGCTTGAAGGTATAGATCTAAGCCAAATTAAATTGCGAATAAAAATTTATTATGTATAGATGAAAACATAGGTTTTTTAATAATGCAAGGCTAAAGTTTTAGGTTTGGTGTTGGTGCTGCGCTTATGCGTGGCAAGGTTAGGTAAGTTTGAGTAGTAGGGAAATGACTGAGTGAGGACGGTGGCGAAAGCCCCGCCCAAGACGACGAGCTGGCCTGGGATGCAAGCATATCTGCTTGCCGCCGCTCCTCGCCATCCAATCAGTCAGCAACGTAACAAAACCTAGACGTCGAAAGGCTGCAATCGCACAGACTGTCAATGATTTCGCAACTCGAATCTCACACCTGCTATCTCAGAGCACAACTCAACCCTACGGAATTCAAGAGCAGTGGGAGCATATCTTCAAAGCAAAAAATTGACTACAGGCGAACACGGTATAAAAGACGCTGCCTACAGGGCCACGTTAACAGCGTGCGCAACAAAGAAGTGTGTAAATGCTATCGCGAGTTGAAAAGGGAAGCGAGACGCCTTTTCAGTCAAAAAAGCCAAGGCAGAAAGGCGTGAGTGCGAGAAGCTTGAGCAGTTAGACACCATAATAACGCCCGAAAATTTTACCCAAAAAATTCGGCGACAGACGGAAGGTTTTAAGTCCGGGACAAACTCTTGTAAGAACGAAAACGGCGCCCTTGTAACCGATTTCCAGAGAGTACCTAGATTATGCAACAATCCTCTGCTCTCCGCAATGGAGACGGCGATTTACCGCATAGGGACGACGAACCCGATCCCACAATCGATGATGATGGAATATATGTCCCCCACCAGATTATGACGAAGTCAGAATAGCAATAACCAGATTAAAAAACAACAAGGCCGCGGGCGCTGATGGATTGCCTACAGAGCTATTCAAATACGGCGGCGAGGAGTTGGTAAGGCGCATGTATCAGCTTCTTTGAAAAATATGGGCGGACGAGTTCATGCCCGACGATTGGAATCTAAGTGTTTTTTGCCCAATCCAAGAAAAAGAGTATACTGCAAACTGCGCCAACCATCGCGGAATCAGCCTTCTTAATATCGCATTAAGGTCCTGTCAAGTGTATTCTGCGAAGGATTGAAGCCCACCATCGACCAGATTTTTACAAAATGCCAAATCTTGGAAAAAAACCGCGAAAAAAGAATCGACACACATCACCTCTTCGTCGATTTTAAAGCCGCCTTCAATAGCACGAAAATGAGCTGCCTATATGCCGCTATGCCTGAATTTGGTTTCCCTGCAAAACTTATACGGCTGTGCAAAATGAAGTTGAGCAACACCATCAGCTAAATCAGAATTGGGAAGGACCTATCCGAGCCGTTCGAAACTAAATGAGGTTTCAGACAGGGTGACCCCCTATCCTGTGATTTCTTTAATTTGATGTTGGAGAAGATTATACTAGTTGCGGAACTTAACCGCTCTATGTTCTAAAAAAGTGTACAATTGCATTTGCTGATGACATTAATACCATCGGCCTGAACACCTGCGTCGTTAGTTCTGCTTACTCCAAACTAGAAAAAGAAGCGGTAAAGATGGGTTTGATGGTGAATAAGGACAAAACAGAGAAACGAGTCAGCGCACATGCGCTTTGGCATCACGCTACTCTTGGCAGCCATTATTTCGAAATAGAAAGACTTCATTTATTTGGGAACCAGCATTAACACTAGCAACAGCATCAGCGAAGGATCACTTGCCAATAAATGCTACTTTGCACTAAGTAGGCAATTGAAAAGAAAAGTCCGCTCTCGACAAACGAAAAATCAGGCTCTACAAGACACTTATCGTACCCATCCTGCTATACTGCAGAAGCATGGACCATGACAACATTAGATGAAGCAGTTCTGGGTGCTCGAGAGAAAAGTTCTTCGAAAGATTTATGGACCTCTATGTGTTGGCGATGGCGAGTACCGAGGATGATTTAATGAGGTTTACGCAGCCATCAACATAGTCTAGCGTATTAAAACGTAGCGGCTACACTGGCTAGGCCATATTATGCGAGCCAAAGATGACGATCCGGCTAAAAAAAATTTTCTATCGGAGCCCGTCTATGGAAGCAGAGGAAGAGGGGGCCCGACTCCGCTGGAATGACCAGGTGGAAAACGATTGATGCTCCCTTAGTGTGAGAAATTGATGCCAATTGACGGAGCGAAGGTGCGACTGGTGCGCCTTGTTGGACGGTCATAGCCGTTTAAACGGTTAAGCGCCAATTAAATAAGTAAGACTAGAAAACTTCTAAATTGGGTTACACACGTTAGACTGGGCTTATCCCCACACAAAAAAAATTGTTAAAGGGCCAATTAATGGTGACTTATAACCATAAAACCATAACCAGATAAAACAGCTGATGGAACCTACCTTATGGAAATCAATGTAATCGATTAATGGTGCCATACAATAACGCTAACGCCATAACCATACCATAGCCAACCAATTGGTTTTTGGTTTCTCGCCATATCCATAACCTAAAAATATTTGAGCTGGTGAATTTAATAACTTTTTTTAGATTTTATTCATTGTTTTGGATACGTTATGACTAAGAGACTTATTTTTTGCGTTTTCATTTTTATGAAATTTTCACGATTTTTAGGTTAAGGCAACATTAATTGATCACATTGGAGATGGTTATGGATATGGGTATGGTTACGACTATGGCGTTAGGGTTAAGGAAGTTTAATTGGCCCTTAAAGTCCGCCCCTAAATTTGAAGCTCATGTTGAGTGCAGACAATTTTTTTTAATTCTTGGAAATGCAGTCGAAACTGGTTTTTTATTGTAACTAAGTGCGCATAATATTAGTACTACTAAATTTCAATACGCATTATACTCAGATGCATGGGCGTCGCCAGGATTATTTTTAGGAGGTGCATCTGCATCTATACACTATTATGATCTAATATATTGTGACGATTTTCCGTTTGGAATATTTTTAGTCTCCTATTTCCAGTCGGTTCTTATCACTAGACTTTGAATAATGATCCACCAGTGTTGAGTTTGTCAAGATGCAATTTATTAACCACTCTATACACTTAAAATTATTCACACAATTAAATTGTCCGCGTACTGCTTAGTCAAGCTCTAATCACAAACTGAACACTTATTGCTAAATCTCTACTTCTATTCTCGGGTTTTGCCATACATCATTTCTCCTAGGGTCTAGAGAATTCGTAAATAATCTTCTGTTTACTGATATGGTTATTTACATAAATTCCTGCTATGTACATTTGCTGTTGTTATTTACATTTTAGTTAATATATGGTTATTTACATAAATTCCTGCTATGTACAGTTGTTGCTGTTATTATGGTTGGCATTATTACTCGGGGAATCCCCGCTGCCACGCAATGGATGTGAGGGTTTCGCTACTTACAATTTCGTCAGTTCATGTTTCATGATATTTTAGTTGTATCTATTAATAATTGCAGTTCTTTGTCGATAAGGAGCAAATCAATTGTTTATAATAAATCTGTATAAACAGTGACTCATCTTCGTTTTTAGGCAATTTATTAGTTAACTTATTACTTTTTATTCAAGTTGTGAGTGACATAAGACGCTTTTTGTGTAAAAAACGTAATCATCATTCCGATGAAGATAATTTATTTCATATTAAGACATCCAAATTGAATACAGACAGACCAGACAGCCCAGGTATGTTGTGATTTTATTTCTACCCAAATTATTTATTGTATTATTTATCATAATATACAGAAGACAATAATACCTAAAAACAACGAAATAATAATGACAAATACTGCTTCACATTTTTGTTATACTACTCTAAAAAAACTGAAACAAAATATTATACCAGTATCGTTAAAATACAGTAAAAAAATAAGTCTCAACTGAATTTGCAATTCGTCATTCATTAATTAAATTCTTTCACTAATTATACTCGTATATTAATTTCTCTAGATCGATTATGTATAAAAGATATAAAAATATTAAGTTTTGTTAATTGATAAAAACTCTAAGACTCGCTACTTGAAGCAGTCTAAGTGGATGTCATTGCGTCATGGGTGAAAATCCGTATAATCCTCGGCGCATCTACATAATTAAAATTTTACAAGGACCCTGGGTAGAATTTTTAAAATGTAGGCCAAAGATTGCAGACGTTTGTGTTCACAACATTGATTTCAATAGTCTTCGTTAAATCAAATTTAGAATGAAAGCCGACGGATTTTAAGTTGAAAGTTGTTAACTACTGTTTTCCGGCCTTACGATATAGGACCTCATTATGGATGACCGCGTAGCTTCAGTTTTCAGACAAGTTCGACTGTCCGCTACGTTAGGGTAATATCACACACGGTCATTAGTTCACTGTCTTGGGATTTTGCTTCACCACTTTGAGTGTTCTTGCGAAGGCCAAAGCTTCACCTGGTAAATATATGTGCCTACGTATTCACAATTGTAAAAGGAGCCGTAACGTGCAGGTGATATTTAAACTTGGTTGATAGGCTATAATCAATGTGATTCACTCCAAGAGACTAGTTTTGGATAGGGCCGCCAACTTTAGGAAATGTCAAACCGGGAGACTTGGGTGTTGAAGGATGAAGTGTGAAAATCAAAATTAACATTTTAGACGCTATTGTATAGTTTCGCAAATAAACAACAGATGTTTGAATGTAAGCCCAAGTGATTTTTCAAACCCTTCTCATAAGTGCATATATCCTCAACTTAAGTATGAGGTAAAAATAATTTCAAAGGAGTGTTTATGCCCCTAGAACCTACTAAAGGATTTTGCATCACTGATTTCGCTTATTCTTGAGGACAGTTTAAAAACATGTTCGCCTTGGGTCATTTTATTTGAATTAATTGTTCATTACTAATTTTTTCAAAAATGCAAAGTGTGCATATAAATTTATTATATAACTTTTCTTTTAGTATTTTGTTTTAATAACTTGGTGAATTGGGTGATGGGAAGTCCGTGTTAAGCTGACATCGAAAGCGCCTGTTATTTTAAATAACTTTTGAATAGTTATAAGAGTTAAATTTCGCAATTAGTTTCTTATAACTGGCGGTGATGTGCATCCGTTGATACCACTTTCGACCATATCCGAACAATTTTCGACATGAACAATAAATGGCCTAAACAGTCTTAAACGAGTAGAAAATATAGTAACGCGCCGGACGCCACGCCGATATTTTTGACATTCTGCGGCGGCGTGCGAAAAACGACCAAAATCGGCGGCGGCGGCGGCGTTTATCGGCGGCGTATATCTCTAATAGGCACGAATAGATGTAAAACAGACTGGGTCGAAAAAAAAGTTGCAAATGTCCGCCCCTAAATTTGAAGATTATGTTGAGAGGGTTACGGAAAAAATTTTTTTTTTATTTTTTTGATCCTTCGAAATACAACCAAAAATGTTTTTTTCGTTTTTTCGTTGTAGCTTGGTTATTTGAAGTCCGATTTTAAAATTGATATGTCATTATTTTGGCCTTGAGAAGCTTCACATTTCCGCTTAATGTCCTTTTAAGCTATCAAGTCGTTTTCACATGATTAGGTCAGCTAACAAAATTTTACCCCCCTAATGTATGTTTTTTCCTTACCAAACGAAAGTACTTGAAAATTCAAGAAAATGTTGCTTTGAAACCATATTACTAAAATAATAAACAAAGAAGTTATAGCACTTTCAATATTTATTGCAACTGTTATTTTACCTGATTCTTATTATACTTAGACCTGAAAGTCATGATATTTTTGGAAGAAAAATTGCAGGGTTTGCATTGAAAAGTTAATAGAGATATGCCAAATATCATGAATAGGGAAAGTCAAAGTAAATAAGTGAGTCAAACCCGTTGTTTCGTATTTATAATAATAACACTATGCGACAAGACAAACCCACTTTTTCGTAGAGATTGAGGCTTAAGTAAACAAAGTACTATCTCCGTTTTTCGAACTTAGGTTCCAAAAAATAGATATCGGCTTACGAAATTTGAAGTTCGAAATTCTACATTTCGAAATTTTATTTTATTTTTTTTGTTAACGCGTTCAGCAAATTGAACAAGTAAAAATGTGGGCGTGGTCCGCCCTTTTCCCTTATTAGAAGGGCTGGATTATTTTTTTGAGAAATTTAGTACAACAGCTGTTATACGAGGCGAAAAGTCAGACTCTGACTCCTGAATACAGTCAGACGCTGACTTCTGACTTTTCACCTCGTATAACAGCTGTTATACTAAATTTCTTAAAAAAAGAATCCAGCCCTTCTAATAAGGGAAAAGGGCGGACCACGCCCACATTTTTACTTGTTCAATTTGCTGAACGCGTTAACAAAAAAATAAAATAAAATTTCGAAATGTAGAATTTCGAACTTCAAATTTCGTAAGCCGATATATATTTTTTGGAGGCTAAGTTCGAAAAACGGAGGTAGTACTTTGTTTACTTAAGCCTCAATCTCTACGAAAAAGTGGGTTTGTCAAATACCCAGAAAAAAAGTTGATTTTGTCGCACAGTGTTATTATTATAAATAGGAAACAACAGGTTTGACTCACTTATTTACTTTGACTTCCCCTATTCATGATATTTCGCATATCTTTATTAACTTTTCGATGCAAACCCTGCAATTTTTCCCCCAAAAATATCATGACTTTCAGGTCTAAGTATAATAAGAATCAGGTAAAATAACAGTTGCAATAAATATTGAAAGTGCTATAACTTCTTTGTTTATTATTTTAGTAATATGGTCAAAGCAACATTTTCTTGAATTTTCAAGTACTTTCGTTTGATAAGGAAAAAAACATACATTAGGGGGGGGGGGGGGGGGGGGGGCGGGGGGCGGTGGGCGGATAAAATTTTGTTAGCTGACCTAATCATGTGAACACGACTTCATAGCTTAAAAGGACATTAAGCGGAAATGTGAAGCTTCTCAAGGCCAAAATAATGGCATATCAATTTTAAAAATCGGACGTCAAATAACCAAGTTACAACGAAAAAACTTGTTTGGCTGTATTTCGAAGGATCAAAAAAAATTAAAAAAAATTTTCCGAAACCCTCTCAACATAATCTTCAAATTTAGGGGCGGACATTAGCAACTTTTTTTTTTGTATGGGGACCAACCCAGTCTAATATAAAACTCAGTAAAAATATGTTTATTATATATTTTTTAATATTGTTTTGTATAATTGTTTAAATTTTTTTAATATCACACACTATAATTGTTTTAACACTATATAAAAATATTTTTTATTATTTTAACAACTACGATAATTATAACTAACTAATTATAATTATATTCATTGTAAGAGTACAGTAATTGGTGATTTTGATGTTCAATAATCAGAGACAGCTGTTCAGTTATTGGTAATTTACGCACTTTTAACTTTTATAACTTTTATAAAAAATTTAATGGTAATCAACTAAGTAATTATAGTAAAATCTATAGTACATTTAAAGAATCTAAAAATATTTTTTAAGAAAATAAAAAATTTTATTTTTTTTGCTTTATAATTATTAGTTCATTAATAATAATTAAAAGCAAAACAACTTCTAGAGTGTTCAGTTCGTCATTTAATTTAGTTTATTCAAAATAATTATTTTTGCTTAAAGGTACTAGCTCCGTGCATACAGATTTTCGAGCAAATGCATCATTTAATATTTCTAGCAGAAGCACAAGTAATTCTTCAGTGGATATTGGCTTGTGTTTGGATTCTGGTTATGAAGTCAATGAAGATCTACGTTTGAAATTACTAAGATATCCTTGGAATCATAGCAAAACTTACAACTTTAAAAATGATGTTACACTTGATGCTAAGCGAGCTTTTCGACATGAATGGCTTATAACATATCCGTGGTTAGCCTATTCAGCTATAGCAAAGGGGCCTCTGTGTAGAATATGTGTATTATTTCGACCTCCAGTGCAGCGTGGTCTACAAGGACAGTTTATAGTTTCTCCTTGTCTTAAATATCAAAAGTTTCATGAAGATGCATAGTCTCATGCGGCAAGTAAGTTGCATTGTGATGCACTGGCATCAGCAAATAAATTTGAAAAAATCATGGATAGAAAAAATTAAGCGTTCATGAATCTTTAAATACGACATATCACAATGAAATTCAAGCAAATCGTTTAAAACTTCGGTCTATTGTATCGACAATTTTATTTTGCTGGCAGCATGACATTCCACTTCGTGGAAAAGTTGACAAGGGTTCTGTTGTTACAGGTCTGCTACATTTTCGAGTTGACTCGGGAGACGAGATTCTGAAAAATCACTTAGAATCAGGAGCGAAAAATTCCTTATACATATCGCACCAAATTCAAAATGAATTAATTGAAATTTGTTCCGACGATCTAAAAAGCAAAATAATTGAGAAGGTAAAACAAGCTTCGGCTTTTTCGGTTTTGGCTGATGAGACTGCTGATATTAGTGGCACCGAGCAATTATCTATTGTTGTTCGTTATCTACCTTATGATAAAGATGATAAAAACCAATAATTTGTGAAGAATTTCTCGGATATGTACCACTACAAGAACTGACTGCAAAGGCAATTTCGGAAACCATTATTCACTTTCTGCAAGATTGCAATTTTGATTTAAATAAACTTGTTCGCCAGGGATACGACGGGTATGCTGCAATGGCAGGTCACATAGGTGGTGTTCAGAAAATTATTAATGATAAATATCCTTCAGATCTATTTTTCCACTGTGCAAGCCATGTACCAAATCTTGTCATTAATGATCAGAATACTGTCAGTGAAGTGAGAAATACTGCTGGGACTACAAAAGACATTATAAATTTTTTTAGAGAGAGTACGTTGCGGCGAAGAAAAATTCCAAATATACCTCTATTTTGTGAACGCGTTGGACAGCAAAATACAAAAGTATCAGAAAATTTTCTGAAAACTTTCTGACTATTGTACAAGTCTTAAAAGAACTTTCGCTGGATGTACCCAACTCTAAGACAAAAACCAAATCGTACCAGCTCTACACAACTGCAACTGCTCCAACATACATTATGACACTTTTAGTAATTGCTGCCAAACTTGAACCCCTGTGCAATCAATTACAAGAAGTAAATATGAATATAAAGGCAGTTTAGGATCACTTAAATAAATTAATTTATGTGCTTCAATCTCACCGCGATAATGCCTCTACAGAGTTTGCGGTGATTTTTGACCGAGCTCAAAAGGTTTGTGAAAAATTGGATGTTGAATTCAAGCGCCCTCGATCAGTGGCAAAACAAACTTACAGATCAAATCAACCATCTGAAAATGTGGAAGAATTTTTCAGAGTATTTCTTCACTAAAGGATCGGTTTTCTTCAACCCACAAGCAAGCATTTTCGCTTATGCAGCTTCACCCAGAAAATATGAAAAAGTTAAATAAATCAGAATTTTCAGCAATAGTAGAAGATATTCAGAATTGTTAAGGAGGTTGTTTACATAATTTTGTTGCTGAAGCTACCACATGGTACGAGATGAATACGCAGATGTAATTGCTCAAGCCACTCCCTTTTACGCAGCAGTTTATGGTTTAACTATTCCACCAACAACATGTAGCATTGATTTAGCACAATACGACGTGTCAAGACGTGGAATCGCTCGAGGATGGGAGACGCGAGTCTAAGTAGCTTGTGCATGCTCAGTGTTCACAGGAAAAGAGTAGAAGAAGACACTGAATTTATTAAGAAAGTGATAAATACATTTGAACAGCAAGCTCGACGACTTCAGTTTTTATTCAAACAATAATTTAATAAAAAAATTAAAAAAATATAATTTTCTGGTACTTTCTTTCATAGCAGGCGGGTGCAAGTGCACCCCCTTGCACCGTGCTGCCGGCGCCCATGCTCAGATGTAATTGAAATATGTTTTACCTCTACTATAATTATATGTATCACCTCTACAAATGGTGTGTGTCCACTATTAATCGCACCAGAGGTTTGTGTCTCCGATTTTAGGTACACCCTGTTCTGTACCCAGTACTGCCGCTAGATGGGTCTCCTAAGCATTATCTAAGCGAGGATAAGCGTTTTTTTACGCGCACACGGCTAATATTTCATTATTTCAGTTTTGGAAACCTGCATATTTGCTTTTAATTTCCTTCCGAGCTATGAAGTCGCACTCCCCTTGATTATCGAAATTTACGCCATTTTTATAAACGTCGGGCTGCTTTACCGACTCATCTCACTGCTGGCATGCATAAAGTAAGTATGTCAAATAATTTCGATACACATTGTACATTTTTATTCAAACTTTCGGGTTAACAAATGTGCTTTAGACCCCTTTTAAGTATAATTTGCACTAACATTCCTCCCGTGATTAAATCCGCAGCAATAAGAACTGCTTTTCTAAAAAAGCAGTGCATTGCCGATGGGTTATAAGAATATCAGATCTTCTTAATTCGATTCGCATTTTCCGCGAAAGGCGTTCGCCGGATTTCGTAATAGGGGTGGTTATCTGCGTATAATAAACTATTAACATATCGCTCGCTTTATTGCAAATTAACATGATCAAAAATTTTACTTTTACGAGATTTTAAGATCACATTCACATACCAAAAATACTCCTAATGGCAAAGAGTGGGTTTTAAATTAAATTTTTGTAATGAAACTGTATAAAAAACAAGTAAGAAAGTCAAAGTTCGGGTGAAACCTAACATTACATACCCAGCTGTGCACTTGAAGTGCTGTTGTTTTATATAAAAGTAAGCGTGGTCTCTAACCGATCTCGTCCATTTTTTCTAGAAATATTTCCTGCTATAGGGAAAATTTGTGTACACAATTCTATTACGATTCGTTAATTTTTCTTCGAGTTATGGCTCCCGAAACATAGAAAATTGCTTAGTTATAAAAGGGGCGTGGTCCTTAACCGATTTCGTTAATTATTCTTCAAAGCATTCCTTAACTTGGGGAGTCGCCTCTTGAGCAAAACATCATACCAGAAAAACTTAAGTGGAGTAAGTTCTCCAAATATGAATTTTCACAACAGCCTGTTGATTCTTCATCTGAATATTATGTCTATGTTCCGCAGAGGGATACCTGCTTGCTTTTATACCCTATTCCGAGGCTCCATTTATCAGAGATACAAACTTAGGTCTTGGCCAGTCTATTGTGTTACAACTTCTTGAAAATATTGACACGTGTAATCGAAACCAACACCGAATTTTCTTTGACAACTTTTTCACATCTTACAAGCTTATGACTCAACCAACTACAATGGGCTACTGTGCAACAGGCCCTGTGCGTGAAAAGCGCGCTGGTGGTGCAGAACCTACAGATATTAAAAAGTTCAAGAAAACTCCTCGCGCATCCAACGAGCATGTATTCGAAAAATAAAATGATTGCTGTACGATGGATTGATATTTCTGTGGTGACTATTCTTTCCAATAATTTGGAGCACAGCGCTATTAGTAAAGTAAATCGGTATGATAGAAAGGCGAAAATATGGCAATATCGATCCCACGTCCCACACAAGCGTATAATAAAAACATAGGTGGTGTGGCTCTCTTTGACAACGCAATGAGTAATTACAGAATTCGCATCCGTGGAAAAAATGGTATTGGCCACTCATAACAAATGCATTAGATTCAACCATGGTGAATGCCTGCCTGTTGAGAAACCAGGAAAACGCTCCTGTTATGGGACAGCTAGAGTTTCGAGTGTTTGTTGCCGAAACTTTGCTCGAAGCTCCTGTAAGGAAGCTTAAACGCAAACAAGCTGACAGCACTGCTCCAAAAACCTCGCTTGGTTCGCCTACCTGTTTTGACAGAAAATCGTTTACGCTGTCGATCTTGCACAAGTCAAACCAAATACCTATATATTTATTTAAATATATTTATTTATTTATTTGAATTAGTTTACGAACATTAAAAACATTCTTACAGACTATGAGTAAATAAAATTTAGCAAATTAATAGATTATATTAAAATTAAAGTATAAAGAAAATATGATTTAGAGACCGAAAAATCAATATCGATAGAATTAGAGATTATATTGAATTCATTAACAGCCCTTGACAAAGGGGCGTTCCGAAGATAGTTTGTTTTAAAGTTTTCGCAATAAAAAATATTTGAAAATCGCAGTGTCCTTTGCGGGACATTAAGATAAATGCGCTCCAGAAGGTAAGTACAGGAAAAATTCCTTGTATAATGCCAAAAACAAAAGTTAACGAGAGGACAGACCTTCTTTTTTCTAAAGATTTAAGATTTATTAACAATGATCGAGACCTGTAGGAGGGAACTGGTTCTGTGAAGCGAAGGCAAAGCAAAGCGTATTTAAGAAACACTTTTTGAACACGTTCTATCCTGTCTATTCTAAATTGATGAAATGGACGCCATATAAAGGCTGTATACTCCAGATGGGGACGTACAAAAGTGGTGTAAAGCAACTTTAATGTATATGGATTGGAGAAATCAGAACTATTTCTTCTAAGAAAACTTAGCATAGCATATGACTTCGATACTATAAAATCAATGTGGCTGTTGAAAGAGAGCTTGGCATCAAAAATAACACCAAGATCCTTTATTTCACTGGATATCTACAGAGTATGAGCTGAAATACTGTAAGATGATGCTAAAAGATTATTAGATTTTGAAAAATAAACATGAAAACATTTGCTGATATTAAGCGAAAGGTGCGACTTCAGGCACCACAAGTATAAATTATTAAGGTCTAATTGAATTTTAGCCACGTCAGTTGATTGGTAACTCTCGAAAATATCTTCAAGTCATCGGGATATAGAAAAAAGTAACTGAACTTAAAACATGAGGAAATATCATTTATAAACAACACAAAGAGCAATGGACCAAGAATGCTACCCTGTGGGACACCCAATGTCGCAACATACGAATAAGAGGAGGCATTATCAACCATAACCACACTTGGTCTATGACGTAAATACGACTTAAGCCAATTCAAAAATCCAGAATGAAAGCTAAGACACTCAAGCTTCGCAATCAGAATCCTGTGAGACATTTTGTCAAAGGCTTTCAAAAATCCGTGTAGACACAGTCTACCTGACATCTACTAGAAAAAGCCGATAGACAATACTCACTAAGCACTGCCAAATTTGAAACAGTAGAGTGCCCCGGAATAAAACCATGCTGGTTTGGAACAATTAAGCTTTTGACTGAAAAATACATTTTGTCCTTAATAATACATTCAAGTAGCTTTGAAACAGTAGATAATTTGGAAATTGGTCTATAATTGCTTATATTGTTATTGCTACCACTTTTAAAAACCGGAGTTATGTATGCAAATTTCCAAGCATCTATAAATACACCCGTGGATAGCGATCTGTTAAAGATAGTTAGTAAAGGGAATACCAAAGCTGGACAATTCCTTAATAACACTGCTGATATTCCATCTACGTCAGTACGTGAGGAAGGCTTCAATTTCAAAATACCACTAGCAACATCTCCATATGTGAGAAGAAGCGACCCAAAACCTGACGATAAATTTGCATCAGAAGAAAAATTGAGATCAAGGTCTACCTCAGAACAATTTCTATCAAAATTAGACTTGAAGAAGTCGGCAAAAAAATTTGCCACATCTACAGGAGTATGAGCTGATTTGTCATTAAGAAAAACGGTTGATGGTATTAAAGAGCAGGACTTTTTCGACTTCAAAAAGTTCCAAAAGGTCTTGGAATTAGAGTTGATGCTATGTTCGATATTAATTTCTATGCAAAAACTTATCGAGACAGTTAAACTCTTTCAGCAAACACTTATAGGCATTATAATGGCATTGGCTGTTAGTTTCCTTATACTTCTTGTAAAGTTTATTGCGAAGATTTTTTAACTTCTTCAAACGGTAGTTATACCAAGGTAACTTATATGGTTTGCTTTTTATTACAGGAATATTGGTAGAACAAATGGCAAACAAAATTTCTTTAAATTTGTGAAAACTGCCAGAAACATCTTAGCCATCCAAAGAGTCACCCCAGTTAACATCTGAACAAATAATATTTACATGATCAAAATCATAACGAGCATAATTAAAAGCCATTTCCTTTTCCGGAGAAATCTGTGCAAAGTGATAAAACTTAATTTTCAGAACCAAAGCAACATGATGCAACCCTGGTACCGATATTGGATCAAGACATTCAGATAGATCATGATGCAAACCATCATCAACAAAAATTAAATCTAAAATTCTATCGAGCTATTTACCATAATTGTTAATTTGACATAAATTTAAGCTAAGTAGATTATCAATAACATAAGTCTCATGAAAAGAAGATAGATTATTAGGAACAAGACCATTACATGAATAGCTGTTTGACCAGCTAACGCAACCAAGATTAAAATCACCAAAAACGCAAATCTGGTTCTCACCCAGTCTATTGTGCACAAACGTTATAATGTTATCAGCATGCGTGATATAGAGGCTGTAAGCACTATTCGGTGGAATATACGATGCAAATATATACAGCGAACTGGAAAAAGAAGATCCACCAATGCATACACAAAGCTGATCAAGTAGTGGGTCAACATTATCCAAATTGATTAAAGACGAACAGTATTTTCGTTGGACTGCAATGAGGACACCACCACCCCTCGACCGACCAGTTCTGTCAGCGTCCCTGTCTTTACGAAATACGGCAAAAAGCTTGTTATCAAAAAATTCCGCATCAAAAAAGGCGGCAGTGAGCCACTTTTCCACAATCGCGAAAACGTCATATTCCAGTTGCGAGCTAAGCGACAAGACAACGTCAGACTTTGTTCTAAGTCCGGAAGTATTTTGAAAGTATATGCTGAGACTGTTATTAGCAATCGTATTGGAATCACCAATTGCATTAATAATGTTATTTGCTTGTTTTATTCCGCTTGCGAAGAAATCGAAAGAGGCAAATATTTACACCAGCTGGCCATCTTAGTAACACCATCTGAGATTGAAAAATGCGTAGTAAGAAGCATAAAGCAAAAAAATGACGCTTCGCTCACCCGCAGTGTTATACGCGTGCATTTCTCCTCAACTGATACCAAGAAGAGAGTTATGGCAGCGAGAAAAACAAAAGCACGTAAGCTGACAGCGTGAATGTTTGGAACTAGCAATAGCAAAATATATATTAATGATGCACTCACGGGTTTTAATCGAGCTTTGTTTACGGCGGCATATAAATTAAAGAAAGAGAAATACTACAAATATTTATGGTTAGGGAAATCGAGCTTCCTATTAAAAAGAGCAGAAAATGAGAGGGTTATCAACATCAGAACTTTTGAAGACATAAAATTTATTGTTGATTAGCTACTCTGTAGCTATACTCTTTGTTCTTTTTTTCTTCATTTATTTTTCTTCGATGTTTGTTGACGTTCTGATTGATGATAACCCAATCATCGCTAGCAAAAATTTTTTTCAAAAAGCGCCCTCAGTAGGTTCTAACGATATAAAAGTTGTGCATCAGAATATACGTAGCCTTAGGCAGAATTTTGATTTATTTTTAAGTCATATCGATGCATTAGGTTGCCTACCAGATATTATATTTTTAACGGAAATTTGGATATATTCTTATGAAGTAAGTGACTACATCATACCTCATTTCAATTTTTATGCCAATGCGAATGATAGATACAGTGCGGGAGGTGTTGGAGCCTTTGTGCGCGATACTTATGAGTGTACCTCAGTAAGTAAAAATCTTTATAGTGCTGATATGCTACAACTTTCTCTTAATATAAAAGGCGAACAATTTGTTTTCCTAGGGGTATACAGGTTACAAGCTGTTCCTATTTCTGTATTTATTCAAGAATACTCCAGTTTCGTGCTGTGTGAAGAAACTACAAACTTTTTCATACTGGGTGATTTTAATTTAGACCTTTTGCATCACTGTAATACAACTGACGATTATTTGGCCTTGATGGCTGGAAATGGTTATACTTCCTATATTAATGAGCCGACGCGCTTAAGTTCGGGTACGTGTATTGATCATATTTTTTGCCGCTTTAATGCCGTACCATATAGATATTGTAATAGTTTTAACATTGACTTGCAAATAACTGATCACACGATGACGGGTTTGCAAATATTTGGAATTGTTTTCGACAAACCAAAAGCAAATCGCGTTCAGAAATCATATACCAAAGTTAATTTTCCTATGCTGAACCATAAGCTATGTTTCGAAAGTTGGTCGAATGTCCTCGCTGAAAATGACATATCAGTAGCTTTTTACATATTTTTAGATACCTTAAACGCGCACATTCTCAACTCTTCGTATACTGTGAATAATCGTAAAAAAAATGTGAGACTTAAGCCTTGGATTACTCGGGATCTCCTACAGAAAATAAAGCTCAAAAAGCAACTAAGAAAAAAGTGTGCTAAGTATCCTAGTAATAGAAGGCTCCGCACTAGATACAACAAAATAAGTAATAGCACCAATAAGGCCATACGACTGACGCAGGAAAACTTCTTTCGAAACAAGTTTAATTCAGCACTTGGTAATATTAGGAAAGAATGGGAAGTTGTCAATAATCTTCTTAATCGAAACGGTGAAAAAGATAAGGAGCGAATAGCATTACAAGCTGGAAGGCAGTCGATTACGGATGCTGTGGAAGTAGCTAATAAACTTAACACGCACTTTACAACGGTTGGGAACACAGTATTAACTAACTGCAATTGTCGGTTTGCGACCCATTTACCATCGGGCCAAGATGCTCGAAATAGCTTCTTTTTTGACCCTATCACAGGTTTCGAAATTATAAGCATTATAAAAACCTTAAAAAACTTTAGTTCATGCGGTGAGGATGGTATTTCCAATTTAATTTTAAAAAAGATATATTTTAATGTGGTTGATATACTGATATACTTATTCAACACCAGCATTACTCAGGGTATTTTTCCTTATGGTTTGAAATGTGCGATTGTAATTCCGATCTTGAAAAAAGATGTAAATAATTACAGACCTATTTCACTACTCTCGGCCATATCTAAAGTTTTTGAAAAGGCTGTTAAAACCAGAATTATTAATTTTCTAAATAAAGCGAGCTTTGTGAGCTCCATGCAGTTTGGCTTTCGTTCTGACCTTTCAACAGAAGACGCTTTGCTAGATTTTTGCACCAACGTCTACAAAGCTCTGGATGAAAAAAGAAGTTGTGCTGGTCTCTTTGTGGACATAACAAAAGCTTTTGATATGGTCGATAGGGGTGTACTATTGGATAAACAATATAGTGCAGGATTCCGCGGTGTTATGCATAAGTGGCTTAAATATATCGGGAAGAACACAAAAAGTTAAAGTAGAATGTAGCTACAGTAGCTTACAGCTTGTTAATCTGAGCGTTCCCCAAGGCTCAGTTCTTGGTCCAATATTGTTCTTGGTCTATATTAATTCAATATTTAAGCTTCCATTGAGAGGCAAAGCCACTGCCTTTGCAGACGATCTTGCAATTGCGTACAGTACACCGAATTACTTTGAATTAATATGTGACATTAACCATGATATACATTTGTTACGAACCTGGTTCGCTTCACACAAACTGATTGTAAGTAGTAAAACTAGACTTATGTATTTCAGTCATGTTCTCAAAGAACAACCAAGTTATGATGTCATATTTCACTCCGCAGTGTGCTCTCGCTTTAAAATGCACCATATAGCGTGCACTCAAAGTGACGCGATGAGATCTTTTGATTGTAATAGAAACTGTAGTGAGGGCTGCTTCAGGGTTGAAGTTGTTGAGAATTTCAAGTACCTAGAAATTATAATAGACAACCGCTTGAGTTGGTCTGAGCACATTAATGCTCTAAAAAAATACTTTCTATATACCACTCGTCACTTTTATCGTATGAAAAAGTTATGTTCAATATCCACTTTAAAAACAGTTTACTACGGAATATTTCAATCTAAACTGCAATATGGTATCACATGCTGGGGCGGCGCTTCGGCTAATAAGCTGTCAGCAGTGGTAACAATTCAAAAGGGGGTTATAAGGCGAATTTGTAGTGCAAACTATAGGTCTCACTCTATGCTATATTTTAGGAAACTAGATATATTTCCGTGTCGACATCTCTATCTTTAAAAAGTTTTAAAAACATTCTTTATACGGTGTAGCTACCTGGAAAGCTTTCCTTCGGAAGTCTACAACTTACGAAGAAATCTACTTCCGATGGTACAAATTCCGCATACTAGGACGTCGCACTTTAGAAGTTTTTACACATACACGTCGTGCAAATTTTTCAACTCCCTTCCTGCCACTGTACAGGTAATAAGAAATGTCAACTTATTTAAAAAAGAAGTTAAGCTGTATCTTTTTGGTTATAATCACTTTGAATTAGAAACGATGCTGAGGATGACCCTATAAACCGTACATACCTTAGGAAGCTGCAAATATTTAGTATTGATTCTCTTTCATATCTTTGATGATTTAATTTAATGTATAACTTAAACTCTTTATGAAATTTTTATTTTTGTACACCCCACACAAATCAATATACCAAAGCTAGGACTGGCATTTAGAACTATGTTAAACTTTAATATAAAAAATGCCATATACTTTTCCTATGCTGCATAGTAATTTGAAATTATTTAATGTAATATTGTAATCTTAGGTTAATAAGTATGCATCTGGAAAATGTTTAATAAAATACAATACAATACAAATACAATACAATCAGCTGAAAGTAGCTTAGAAAAGAGTGCGGCAGAAATTCCAAGTTTGAAGCTCACCCTATTAACGGACTCGACTGGCGTATTATTTTTTATTAAATTATTACACACGAGATCGCATTTACTTACACCCGCATATTTTACGACGTAGGCTATAATATTATCTGCGGTGACTGATGGTTGGAAAGAAGAAAGATGAACGGTAGGCATCGGAGAACCATTCGCGTTGCTCACTGAGAGACTAGTCGAACTCTCTTTTGCTTTAGAACGGGTTAATCTGGTGTTTGTTTTAAATATATCGGGAAGAACACAAAAAGTTAAAGTAGAATGTAGCTACAGTAGCTTACAGCTTGTTAATCTGAGCGTTCCCCAAGGCTCAGTTCTTGGTCCAATATTGTTCTTGGTCTATATTAATTCAATATTTAAGCTTCCATTGAGAGGCAAAGCCACTGCCTTTGCAGACGATCTTGCAATTGCGTACAGTACACCGAATTACTTTGAATTAATATGTGACATTAACCATGATATACATTTGTTACGAACCTGGTTCGCTTCACACAAACTGATTGTAAGTAGTAAAACTAGACTTATGTATTTCAGTCATGTTCTCAAAGAACAACCAAGTTATGATGTCATATTTCACTCCGCAGTGTGCTCTCGCTTTAAAATGCACCATATAGCGTGCACTCAAAGTGACGCGATGAGATCTTTTGATTGTAATAGAAACTGTAGTGAGAGCTGCTTCAGGGTTGAAGTTGTTGAGAATTTCAAGTACCTAGAAATTATAATAGACAACCGCTTGAGTTGGTCTGAGCACATTAATGCTCTAAAAAAATACTTTCTATATACCACTCGTCACTTTTATCGTATGAAAAAGTTATGTTCAATATCCACTTTAAAAACAGTTTACTACGGAATATTTCAATCTAAACTGCAATATGGTATCACATGCTGGGGCGGCGCTTCGGCTAATAAGCTGTCAGCAGTGGTAACAATTCAAAAGGGGGTTATAAGGCGAATTTGTAGTGCAAACTATAGGTCTCACTCTATGCTATATTTTAGGAAACTAGATATATTTCCGTGTCGACATCTCTATCTTTAAAAAGTTTTAAAAACATTCTTTATACGGTGTGGCTACCTGGAAAGCTTTCCTTCGGAAGTCTACAACTTACGAAGAAATCTACTTCCGATGGTACAAATTCCGCATACTAGGACGTCGCACTTTAGAAGTTTTTACACATACACGTCGTGCAAATTTTTCAACTCCCTTCCTGCCACTGTACAGGTAATAAGAAATGTCAACTTATTTAAAAAAGAAGTTAAGCTGTATCTTTTTGGTTATAATCACTTTGAATTAGAAACGATGCTGAGGATGACCCTATAAACCGTACATACCTTAGGAAGCTGCAAATATTTAGTATTGATTCTCTTTCATATCTTTGATGATTTAATTTAATGTATAACTTAAACTCTTTATGAAATTTTTATTTTTGTACACCCCACACAAATCAATATACCAAAGCTAGGACTGGCATTTAGAACTATGTTAAACTTTAATATAAAAAATGCCATATACTTTTCCTATGCTGCATAGTAATTTGAAATTATTTAATGTAATATTGTAATCTTAGGTTAATAAGTATGCATCTGGAAAATGTTTAATAAAATACAATACAATACAAATACAATACAATCAGCTGAAAGTAGCTTAGAAAAGAGTGCGGCAGAAATTCCAAGTTTGAAGCTCACCCTATTAACGGACTCGACTGGCGTATTATTTTTTATTAAATTATTACACACGAGATCGCATTTACTTACACCCGCATATTTTACGACGTAGGCTATAATATTATCTGCGGTGACTGATGGTTGGAAAGAAGAAAGATGAACGGTAGGCATCGGAGAACCATTCGCGTTGCTCACTGAGAGACTAGTCGAACTCTCTTTTGCTTTAGAACGGGTTAATCTGGTGTTTTTCTTGTTTTTGTTTTTATTCGCATTATTATTAATATTATTGTCATTTTCTAGTATTGAATTTAGGAATTCACTTAAATTGTCCAGGCTGGTTAAAAATTCACTTATTTTTTCTTTGTTTAGTGAAAAAACAAAGCACTGAGCAGCACACTTAGAACAAAAAGACATAATAAGCAAATAAGTAAAAAAACTTAGATAAACAAAGACTGAAAGATATAACGATTAAAAAACACGTCCGTTCACAGCAAAGGTTGGTTAGACTTATGTAGATAAATAAACTGCATATGCAATATATATTTTTAAGAAATGTCACAATTAAAACATATTTTATTTCCTTTCAATATTTTATTTACTCCTTTTGAATTTTCACACAAAGGAAATAAATATTTGTAAAAATAAAATGAACTTAAAATTAAAAATTTGTATATCATTAAGACCTAACGTTGCGTGTACGCAACGTGTTTCACCACCCCAATGGGTTAGGACAGCAAATTTTTTTGGTTTTTTATTCTTAATTGGACCAATTTATATGGCCACAGAAAATTTCATTGAAATCGCTCCAGCCCTTCTATGCTCAGGAGTTAATGAGTTAATGTGTTGCAAGGCTGCGTAATAATATATATAGATATGGTTCTATTCTCAACTAATTTTTCTTCGAGTTATGGCTCCCGAAACATAGTAAATTGCTTATTCATAAAAGGGGCGTTGCCAATATGTTATATATATAACAAGTGGGCATGGTTATCATCCGGTTTTGCTCATTTTTAATACGAATCTATTCTGGGTCCAGATAAGGTCGTGTACCAAATTTGGTGAAGATATCTCAATATTTACTCAAGTTATCGTGTTAACGGGCCGACGGACGGATGGAAATGGCTCAATCAAATTTTTTTTCGATACTGATGATTTTGATATATGGAAGTCTATAGCTATCTCGATTCCTTTATACCTGTACAACCAACCGTTATCCAATCAAGGTTATAATACCCCGTGTACAAGTACAGCTGGTTTTATTAAAACGGCCGATATTATGCATTGACATATGTATTCTCGTATAGGTTAGGTTAGGTGCAAGTGGCTGCTGTCCGCGTCGGAGCGGCACACCTAAGCCTCTATAGGCCCATTTTGAAACCGCACGAATTTGTTCCTACTCTCCTAATCAAACCACTTCGTTGAGTTTGTGAAGCTAACTAAGCGTCGTGCAGCTATATCAGTCAGATTATCGTGAAACATATTGCCCATAAAATGTTGCCTTCTTCTACCGAGCGCTGAACATTCGCAGAGTAGATACCTAACAGTTTCAGGCTCTTTTTCGTTGCCGCAGCTTCTACAATAATCATTAAATGGAGCGCCAATACTTTCCCACAGAGACCTACAACTAAGGAAATATCCTTCTTACGGAGGGTGAGGTGAGAAGTTTACGCGATCTCTTCTCATTCCATTCCGGCCATGTGAGTTTTGCCGTGTGGCATCTATCATGGTGCTTCCACCTGGCTCCCGCTTCCATCAGTAGATCCCCCTTTATCTTGAGCTTGCAGGTGGAAAGCGGCATGTCCAACCTCTTCCAGGATGGCGGAAGTGGAAGGGAGATATTCTTCCTTGCAAGCTCATCCGCCACCTCATTACCTGGTATGCCCCTTTTTGAGTTTTCCAATATGTTATATATATAACAAGTGGGCGTGGTTATCATCCGGTTTCGCTCATTTTCAATACGAATCTATTATGGGTCCAGATAAGCTCGTATACCAAATTTGGTGAAGATATCTCAATATTTACTCAAGTTATCGTGTTAACGGGCAGACGGACGGATGGACATGGCTCAATCAAATTTTTTTTCGATACTGATGATTTTGATATATGGAAGTCTATATCTATCTCGATTCCTTTATACCTGTACAACCAACCGTTATCCTATCAAGGTTATAATACTCCGTGTACAAGTACAGCTGGTTTTATTAAAACGGGCGATATTATGCATTGACACATGTATTCTCGTATAGGTTAGGTTAGGTGCAAGTGGCTGCTGTCCGCGTCGGAGCGGCACACCTAAGCCTCTATAGGCCCATTTTGAAACCGCACGAATTTGTTCCTACTCTCCTAATCAAACCACTTCGTTGAGTTTGTGAAGCTAACTAAGCGTCGTGCAGCTATATCAGTCAGATTATCGTGAAACATATTGCCCATAAAATGTTGCCTTCTTCTACCGAGCGCTGAACATTCGCAGAGTAGATACCTAACAGTTTCAGGCTCTTTTTCGTTGCCGCAGCTTCTACAATAATCATTAAATGGAGCGCCAATACTTTCCCACAGAGACCTACAACTAAGGAAAGATCCTTCTTACGGAGGGTGAGGTGAGAAGTTTACGCGATCTCTTCTCATTCCATTCCGGCCATGTGAGTTTTGCCGTGTGGCATCTATCATGGTGCTTCCACCTGGCTCCCGCTTCCATCAGTAGATCCTCCTTTATCTTGAGCTTGCAGGTGGAAAGCGGCATGTCCAACCTCTTCCAGGATGGCGGAAGTGGAAGGGAGATATTCTTCCTTGCAAGCTCATCCGCCATCTCATTACCTGGTATGCCCCTATGCCTCAGAACCCATACAGCTGCAGAGTAAACTGTTCAGCCACCACGTTAAGTGAATTGCGACAGCCTACTACAGTTTCCGAATTATTTGTGACAGAGTCAAGGACTTTCAGCGCTGCTTGACTGTCTAAGTAAATATAAATGTTCTTCTGAGAGACTGCCTTCTGCCTAGGGTAGTCCACAGCGCCTTGTATGGCCACAAGCTCGGCCTGAAATACGCTACGATCTTTGAGTGTCCAATCGTTCCGAATAGACAGCCCCTCCGAACCTGTTATCCAGTTTAGATCCATCTGCGCAGATCTAAATGCTGTCAGTGGGCCAATCTGGGCCATTTACCCACTGTTCCTTATCGGGGATTAATATCTCGTATCCCTTGTCAAAGTTGGTATGTGGTTTGAAGAAATCTGTCCATTCTGGTGTGTAGAATCTGTCGTTAATTTCAGTATGGTTGCAATGAGAGCATGTCGTCAGTTTTCTCAGCCTAATAGCTGCGCATGCTGCATATTTTATGCCTACTATATCTATGGGTAGTAGGTTCAGTATTATATTCGTAGCCTCCGTTGGCATTGGGCGGATGGCTCCGCTTATACATAATAGTGCAGATATTTTCACCGTTTGAAGAGCAAGAACCGTCGAGGATTTATTCAGGGCGGGCCACCTTACCGCCATCCCGTATAGCAATATTGGCCTAACTATGGTTGTGTATATCCAATGCACTATCATAGGGGCATAAGCCATTTCCGTACAATTGCCCCTTCACATGTGTAGAGGGCAACCGTGGCCTTACGGACACGTTCCGTGGTGTTTTGTGTCCAGTTCAATTTCTTATCAAGTGTAAGCCCTAAATAGTTGGCGGACTCACTTATCTTAAGCACTGTGTTTGCCAGCTGTCACGCAGTATTCCTTGAAGGAGAACTATCTCTCTATGCACGATGTAATTTCGTGTAGTGCCGTTTCCGTTGATTTTCTCTTCATTTAGGCGTGTTGTGCTTCAGAGAGTTGGTCATTCACTGCCTCCCTGATATATATTTCCATCACCTTTAGCTGAAACGAAGATAGACTGATGGGTTTGAATTATCTTGGTTTCGCGTGGCACGTTTTGCCTGCCTTGGAAATAAGTACCACTTTAGATCTTCTTCATACGCGTGGGATGTGGTTAAGTGTTACGTCACGTCCTATTATAGCACCTTCTATTATAGCACCTTCTATTATAGCGTATAAACAGTCCGTCCGGCCCTGGAATTATGAATGGTTCAAAAGATTGAATGGCCCATGATATCTTATCTCTTGTAATTAGGTTCTGCAGTATAGGTTGCACTGTTACTTGTGTGGAGTTTTGTGGATCCCCTGGTTCCTTCCTAGTTGCACCTGGAAAATGTGTATTCGCAGTAGGTCCAGGGTTTCCTCCCCAGTTTCGTTCCACGAACCATCAGGCCTTTGCAAGTATCCTGGAGCCGTATTAACCGATCTGGAAAGCACTTTCCAGGGGGGAGACCCCTTCAGCCACGGTTTCCATGCTGCTAAAGAAATCTCGACAGGAGAATATTTTGGCATTCCTTAGCTCAGACTTATAATATGATAGGTATTGTTTGCACATTCTCAATGCTGCTGTGACCCACCCCTTTCATTTTCGTCATTGATAACCCGGATGGAGTGGTGCGCGTTTGCTTCTCCTCACAGTATCAATCCACCTGATGTAGCTTCCACCAGCTTCCTGACGGTCGATGTCGGCACCGTCTTGCCATGGGCTAGATAAATTGAAGATAGCCTGATTTGGCCCATATTCAAGCTCAGACTAATCGTTTGTATACACGATCTAGGCTTTCCCGAGGTGCCACAACTTACCAATGTGTAGGCGGTGGACTTGAGTCAGCAAATATTTTGTCCTACCACCTACGGCTCCTGGATGAGGACAATATCCGCTGCCCCTTTAGATGCCATTCGGAGCAGCAATGCAGAGGAGGCTGCCTTACTGTGATGCAGGTTTATCTCGAGGACCCGCACCATCATCGCACACTATCGCTCCCTCCTTGAGCGTGGCGTTAGCCGCATTTTCCATCACCAGCTCCTCCTCCGTATATTGCAGGTGTAACCCGCTATACCTATGGGTGATGTAGACGAGGTGTAGCCGTCCAATGTTTCCGGCTCTGCCTTCATATCTACGTGCTCGTCGCTCTTTTCTGACCAAATTTCTAGCGGCGTTGAAGTCGTTGCTGTAGACTTTTATGATCCATAGTGGATCTCGCCTCCAGCTTTCTTCAGTACTGTCAGCGCTTCCTCGTTCAGTAAGAGGACAGCCTGACGTGTGGCTCTGGCCCCTTTCTCCACGTTGACAACTGTCCAGTTGGCGGCTGGCAACATTGGGTTGAGAAAAAAATAATAATAAATGTAAGGCGCGATAACCTCCGAAGAGATCTAAGGCCGAGCTTCTCTTCCAATTTACGTCGTGCTCCTCTTGATTTTCCCTACAAATTGGCCGGACCTACATGATTTTATGCCGACTCCGAGCGGCATCTGCAAGGCAGATGAGTTTTCATTGAGAGCTTTTCATGGCAGAAATACACCCGGAGCGCTTGCCAAACACTGCCGAGGGGCGACCCCGCTTAGAAAAATTTTCTTCAAATTGAAAAACCTTATTTCTAAAATTTTTGATGTTGCTTGGCCCGGGGTTTGAACCCAGGGAATCCGGTGTGGCAGGCGGAGCACGCTACCATCACACCACGGTGGCCGCCATTGGGTTGAGAATCCTTATCATATTGAGTATTCTCTCCTGTTGAGATGGTTTTGCCGGTAGCCACACCCTTGCTCGTGGCCGTGACGGTATATCTTTTAAGTCAACCGCCCTTAACTTCGCTCCAGTGTTGACTTCACCCACGGATTCTATCGCCTTTTTGTAGATAGCTGCGGACATCTCGTCTCCGCATTCCACAACCTTGATGCTGCCCTGGAAGCTCCCGGCGTCCTTGCGGTGGCGGTCCAGGATTGCGCATAAGCACGTCCAAGGTAAGGTTTGACAACTCGCTCTTCACCCAATTCCATTTGCCCTTCTTGACTGCGCCGTCTTTCTGATTGTCGTCAAGGACCCCTAGCGGGATTTTGTCCTTGACCACTTCTGCAAAAAAGCGCCCATGCATCTTTGGCCTCTTTTATTTGGTAGACACTACTTCCGCCAACCTCGCCCTTTTTGTTGCCACTCTCTTCTGTTAGACGAAAGACCGGTATCACCTCTTTCAACCATTTAATTTCTGCCAGGATTTCTCCCACGTTGTCACTTTCCGCTCTACTCGCAAGGTCTGGCGTACGTGCGGATCTGGTAAGAATCCTTGGAGCCGCTCTCATGTGCTTGTATCCAACTTCATTGGGGTTTGGCCGCTCATTTCGCTTCGGGAAGGCCGTGGGTGTTGGGGGTAGACCACGCGAGTCCTGCGCACCAGCTTCAACTGAGGCTGCATTCTGCACACCCACTGCGTCCCTTCTTTTGCCAGGAGTATCCCGGAGAACACCCCTTTGCCCTGCCTCACTTGTGCAAGTTTTGTTCGCACTGGTCACCATTGTGGTGGGCAGAGCCCTCCCAGCATTTGAAGAGCGCCAGTGTCTATTTGTTTTTTTGCTTACGATTTTTTTGTTGTTGTTGATTCCTATGCATAATCCCATGTGTGGCGGAGAAAAGGAACTTCCACGAGAAGATTTAAGGCTCACGATGGGTATACTAACTCGACACTGCCTTCTAGCGTCACTTGCTTATAGGTTAGGTCTTCTTAGTAACAGCAAGTGTAGGAAGTGTGAGCTGCAGGAGGAAAAGGTTGAGCACGTTTTGTGTTTATGTCCTGCGCTCGCCAGGTCAAGGCTCCAGCTATTAGGGGCAACAGAGTTGCCAGATCTCGAGGCAGCAATTAAGCTGGGTCCAAGAAAACTGCAAGTATTTGCCAAAAGGCCGGAGTTATTCTATAACATATGTCCTGGCACCTTATTGGGGTTCTTCCGTTTAGGTTGAACTGGCCAGTCCATAAGGATCTCACATAGACTGAATGAGTCCATAGGGTTAAGAGAAGTCTGTTTTAACGACCAAACTGAAAACCCCTATTAAAAACCAGGACTTATGTTATAAAATAACTCCGTCCTCTTGGCAAATTCTAGAATTTTCCTAGGACTTAAGCCACTTGCTGCTTCTAAATCTGGCAGCTGTATCCAGGGCCGAAATAATCCTCAACGGGCCTTGGGCATCCATCAATTTTGGGGGCCCTTTTTCACATCCGTTCCCTTTTTTGCGATTAACAAATACAAACTTATATCTTTCATAAACATTTTATTGCCACAATGTAATAATATCAATAAAATTACTATCTACATTTTAAACATGTCGTTTTCTACATTTGTTTTCGGCAAGTTCATCAATTATATCATCAATATCGATTTTGTTTAATAAATCTGACTCAATGCAAAGTATACCTAACATCTCAAGTCGCTCCTGTCGCGTTATAGCTCTTTCAGTAGCTTTGATCCTTTTTAATTGGGAGAAGGATCGTTCGGCAGAACAATTTGTGATCATTAATGTTAAAAAAATCCGAAGACTATTTCTGTGTTACGAAATACATCGGCTAATTGATCTTCCATTTTTATACAAATGACTATAAGTTTTTTGTGCATCAGTGTATCTGGAGTTCACGTAACTTTCAATGAAAAATTCTTCGAAATCTCTAGAACAAAAGCGAACTAAGTTATTTATATCTTCGTAGAGGTCTCCATCACTTAGAGAAAAGTTGATGAGGAATGCAAATCTCTCTGAAACTTCCATATACACTTTCGCACCTCGTTTGATTTCACTAGATTGAAAATAACCGAAATATTTAAAAATAAAAACAACCAGTGCACATTTTGAAATAATTCTTTTTTATTATTCAATATACACTTCTTTGCACTGCACGCTCATACAATTTGTCAAATGAGTCGGAAATGTACTTTTTAGGAACCTTGTTTAGTTCGTCGGTCGTCGCCTTTTGAATGCGGTCAACTGAGTTTTATTTATTTGCGTAAAATTTATTCTCAGTTCTGATTTAATTTTTCTTTCACTCTCTAGAATTTTATGTTTGTAAGAAAATTTTAGAAGTTTTTTTTTAAAATCGGGGGCCCCAGGCAACTGCCTTCATTTACTTGTTAAGTCGGCCCTGGCTGTATCACTCTTAATAGCTGGATTCTTAGCCTGGCAAGCGCAGGGAATGAGCAAAGAACGTGCTCGATCGTTTCCTCCTCCAGCCCGCACTTCCTACATCTTCTATCACTGACCAAGCCTAATTTAAAGGCATGTGACGCCAGAAGGCAGTGTCCAGTCAGAATAGCCGTCATGAGTCTACAGTCCTCTCTTTTTAATGATAGAAGCAACCTTGTTAGTCTAAGGTTGTAAGACCTACATATAATCTTCGACACTTTACAGCCCCGCGCTTAACCCCACGCCTTTCCCGCTTGGCCGATCATGTGCACCTCTCGCCTTCTCTTAATCTCGCCCAAAACAAGTGGGACGTCTACGGAGCAAGCTTCAAGGGATGCGCCCTTTTTAGCTAGTTCATCTGCTTTTTCATTCCCATATACCCTGGGGCCCAATATAGATGTATGCTTCTCCCTGTCGCACTTTTTTCCAAAGACTGCTTGCATTCTAACACGCATTAAGGTGCTGTGAAATGCGATATTATTGCCTTAATTGCTGCTTGACTTTCAATATAAAAGTTAACACGGTGCAGCTTAAGCTATTCTCTTCCAGTGTTTCTACTGATTTGGTTACGGTTAATATATCCACTTGGAAAACGCTATAGTAATCCGGCGCCCTGTAGGATCTGTTTATTTCCGAATCAGCACAGTATACCACAGAACCTATTCCTTCCACTACTTTGGCACCATCTGTTTACACATGTATCACCTCGTCCGCCATTTGAGCACCGTTGCGCCAACCGTTCGCCTCTATTGTGGCCCTAAGATCTCCCTCGTCTTGTGATTTATGACGCTATACTAATGGTTGGTGCTCAAGGTGCCCCGAGGCACCGAGCCTGGTTGCAGTTGTTATCGCTCTGTTCTTTGCTACCAGGTATACAGGTGGAATGTGCAGAATGGCATCAATGCAGCCTTCGGGGTTGTTTCAGGGCTCCCGTAATGCTAAGCATTGATAGTCTACATACTAACTCTAATTTTTTGATTTAGGTTGTTTTTTGTGTGCCTTTCCACCAAACAAGAACTCCATAGTATAGAATAGGGCTTACAAACGCTGTAAAAACCCAATGAGAAAGAGAGGGCGATAAGCCCCATGTACACCACAGCGTTCATTTACAAAAAGTGCCGTTGAGGCCTTCTTCACCCCCTCCTCCACGTTGAGCTTCCATGACAGCTTACTGTCTAGGACGATTCCTAGATATTTTGTGCAAGGTTTCTCCTGTAGGGTCACTGGTCCAATTTGGGACCTTGTACCTCTTTTTAAACAAGACCATATCCGTCTTCTCCGCGTTGACTTTCAACCCGACATTAGATGCCCAGGTAGGAATATTCCGAAGCGCCCGATCCATCGAAGAGCTAATCGTTGGAAGGCACATTCCACTTATAAAAATTGCAGCGTCATCTGCGTAAGCTGATCCCTCATCGAATCGCCTGAGCAGTTGGTTGATGACCAGCTTCCTCATTTTGATGAAATCTTCCTGCAATTTAACATGCAGCCGATCCATCTGGTTAATGCCGGAGAGATTTTTAGGTAAGAAACTTTAACTTTAGCCCTGTACAAAATTAGGAAACTAAATTATTTTAATTTCTTTATAAATTTGTAACTATGCCCTGAAGACGACCACAATAAACGGTTGAGAAGTCGGTAATTAAATAATAAAGGCGTTTTTCCAATTATTTTGACTGAAACCACGAATATATATAAATAATAACAAAACAGTCGGTAGTATCAACATATCGGGGAATACGATTCTACGTAGTTAGACAAATTCCCCAAGCTGAACCCAAGTTAAAAATCTCTCGTCGGGTCCTCTGCTAATATGCGCAACTGGATTTGTCGACCAAAGAATTACGTTTTAGCCACAGAAAGTCCTCACATTTTATAAATAATGACAATAGGTATTTAGTTCTTGGAATTCGTAGGATTTGACGGGAACTTTTGGATTGACCGTAAATAACTATTCCCCTATGTTAATTAACAAGCTATCTGATTAGTTGGATTGTCCCTGATTTCAGGGTCATCAGGGTCTTGCTGTCTCACAAGATTAGTTCCGTCCTCAAAATTAAGAATAAAGCAATGCGCAGTCAAATCAGTAAACCAGCAAAAGCATTTCTCCCTAGATGGATATCATTCAGGATAGAAATGGCAGCAAAAGAACGCTCAGTATATGTTTCATAGGCGTCCCAATTTGCTTTCTTTATGTACTACGATCGTATGTGAGGAGCTCAGATAATCAGGAATATGTGTAGGTGATGGAATGCTAGGGTTAGTTGTTATGGTATCGCATACTTTAGTGGAACAGCAAGGAAGGCAGTCGGCATGATCTTGTGGTGCTCTGTGTGTGGTCATGTCGGCTGGGCGGGGTTCTTGCCAACCTTGCCGTCCTGCGCCATAAAAAGAAAAAAAAAATCATATCATGCCTTTAAAAAAACTGAAAAAAGCGCAGTCCCGACTCAAAACGCTTATAATTCAAAATAAAAACGACATCCGGCAGAATCGGATGCCACGGAGAGACCGTTAAACATTCAAAAATCAAAAAAAATTTAAACGCGCAAAAAAAAAATTTACCGAAACGGTTACCATTCCTGAAAATCGAAATAAAAAAAAGCTGAAAATTACAAAAAAAAGAAACAGGCCGGATATACATAGGGGCGGCGCGGGTATTGTTGCGTCGCCCGGTGCTTAACCCCACCCTCAAAATCCATGGCCACCGACGCACCTAATTTTTCGGTGGCCTCTTACCCGGATTACCTATGTGCCTTCTAAATGAGAAAGAACGCCAGAATTCCCATTTTAATTACAAATTTTATTGAAAATTCATTATGTAAACTTAGTTGCAATTACTGATGATATTATACTAAGGCTTATCTGAAGTATTCTAAGGAGAACCCTAAGCAATAAAAAAATCTCATATTATATGTATTATGAAATGTAGTAGTAGTAAAGTATTTTTATTATTTCTAATTTTATCCTATCCCACCTTTGTTCATTTTATTTTATTTTACTCTATTGTAGCTTATGGTTGAACATTTAATTTTATTTTAATGTAGTTTATGTTATTTCATTTTATTTTGTCTTATTTGTATTATCACTATCCATGATCTTTATTATCTTATTAAATTTTTTTATTATAATTCAATCTATATATAATTTTTTTTTTTTTTTTTTGTATATTTATTTTACTTTATTGTATTTTATTTTTGTTTTATTCTATTTTTATTTAATGTTATTAGTTTAATAGTAATTTTGATTTCATATATAATAATTTGGGAAAAATTTAAACAACGTGACATCAGGACGGACAAGGCGACAGCTGTTTCGATTATAACTTGTAAATCTCTTCAAAGCCCTTTCTCCCGGGAGTGGGATTTTAACCCGCACTCCTACGATGGTTGAAGTGTTACAAACGCATTCAGCCACGTCATGCTTTAGTTGTAGTAAACCTTATCCCAATTGCCTTCTTTGCTTATTTTCTTTATTCATAGTCCATACTATGTATGGCATTATATGGTAAAGTTATGCGTTGGTAAGGCGGTTTTCAAAGAAACTTGGTGTTGTTTTTGTTCTATTTATAGAACTACAATGAATTAACCAATATTGTCTATTTGTATGAGTTTTTTAAGCGGGGATTACCCTTATTGCTTTAAGTGTATGAAAACATTTATTTGAATCAATTTTTAATTTATAATTTATTTAATAATTTGGAAAAATTTAAACAACGTGACATCAGGACGGACAAGGCGACAGCTGTTTCGATTATACCTCGTAAATCTCTTCAAAGCCTTTTCTCCCGAGAGTGGGATTTGAGCCCGCACTCCTACGATGGTTGAAGTGTTACAAACACATTCAGCCACGTCATGCCTTAGTTGTTGTAAACCTTATCCCAAATGCCTTCTTTGCATATTTTCTTTAATCATATTCCATACTTCGTATGGCATCATATGGTAAAGTTATGCGTTGGTAAGGCAGTTTTCAAAGAAATTTGGTGTTGTTTTTGTTGTATTTATAGAACTACAACGAATTAACCAATGTCTTGGTCGGGCCGCAGCTCAGGGATGGTGCCGGTCAAGAAGTAGGACAGAAAAACAAGAAGGGTTTGAATTAATATTTTAATTTGGATATAAATATCTTTATTCGAAATAAAGATTAAGTACAGTAATTAATATATATATTTGTAGGTTACCTTTTTGATGATTCTGGAATCGCCGGTGGGATACGTCCGTACACGTTGATGTTAAAAATCCAAGGAGCACAATAAGAGAGTTTGTTAAGCCCGTTTGCCAGTCGAACTGTTTATTTATTCCTGCGATGTTTATTTGCATGGTTAACATAAACGGTTCGACTGGCTCTGTTAAAAAATATAAAGCAAAAGCGATGGCGACCCAATATGTTTTAGAGGCTGTTGACCTAAACATGCCGCCCCCTTGCGAAACGCAAAATCTATTCGGACATATCCCGCCGCTGGTTCGCAGAGTTTGCTTAATTTAAGCTTAAACTAGTGCCAGCTTAGGTTCCGCTTGAGCCACCTAGAGAAGAAAATTGCAAAATAATAAATGAAGGTACACATGGTTCTAATTCAGTGGCACATTTATTTTCAAATTTCATGTATGTATGTAGGTATAAAACGTAGTTAAATTTACTGTTTCGTAAAAAATATTTGTACACAAAGGAAGTTCATATATGAATAACTTTACAATGATTTCAATGAAGGTTTCAAAAACCAAGTATGAAAAATATTTAAAATCCATTTTATGTATAAGTATGTAAGTATATATATTTTATGTATGTAAATATATATATATGAAAAAGTATGTAAAATTACTCTTCGGTAAAAATATGAAAATAACAAATTTAAACTGACTTATATAAAGCCATTTTAACAGGCGCCAGACAACACCCAGCCAAAGATGGTATTCTGTGCCAACAGGGCCCCAACGTTCCGGCTTGTATGGCGCCCAGCAGAACCTTTGGGACCACGTCGTCACCGAGCACCAATTGGACTGGGGCGGCGACGTAGAACCGCGGGTCTGCGAGCCTGATATTGGAATATGGTGTGGCTACCGTTGCGTCCAGGCTTGATAGTGGGGTTTGCCTCCGGAAATGAGGCAACGCCACGGCATAAGTTGTGACGGTTGCCGTCTGCCCATGCTTACCCCGCAGCTTGATGAAGCACCCACGTCGATCCCCCAGAATTGTCACCTCAAGGCAGAGTCGGCCGATGAGCTCATATGCGATGATGGACGTTGCAGCGCATGGATCGAGTAGAGCTCGAACCAGGTGCAAGCGCCCATCCGACTCAACCTTAACAATGGCCGTGGGTGCAACCGACGTGAGGCAATGGATCAGCTGTGGCGGCGCACGTGGGCTGACAACCGTCCCAGCCCGGAAGGCACTCGTTGGATGGAGGTGGAATGCAGGTCATTCCACTCTTCCTGCGGCGCGACTATGATGCGCTTGCTGCTTGCATCGATTACTCTTGCTTTTACCTTGGTAGCTATTCTTCTGCGGTTGGAAAGTTTGCATTTCCAATCCGCTCGCGATCACCTCATGTCGAAGCGTAGGTCGAAAACGGCGCGGTTGGAAAGTATTCATTTCCAATCTGCTCGTAGAAGGTGGGTAGAATGCCGATGATTCCAATCCACTTGAGACCACCAGGCGGAAAGCGGACGTTTCCGCTCTATAGGACTATGTTTCGACCTCGGATGCAATGATGGAGAGGGTATCGCTTTCCTCGGTGGTTCTCTGTGGCCTGCTGCGTCTCCAGGGATTGCGTTGCCGCCGCGTCGTCTCCTGCACGTCCTCAATATGCAGCATGGTTTGGTGGTCGTCTTCGCACTTCTTGCACCTCCCCTCATGTTTGCAGTGTGCTGCACTATGCAACGAGGTTAAACAGTTGGTGCAATAGCGTTTCTTAATAACAAAATACCACCTCCTTTCCGGTGTACTATCGCTGAAGATAGGGCACACCCTAAGAGGATGTTTCTTCTCGCATAAGCGGCAGGCCATAGAGAACCCCTTAACCTTAGATGTTTTGCGAATTGCAGTGAATCGCGTCGTTTTTGTGAAAAGGAAATTAATTTGTTCTCATTTTATCGACGTAGCGAGCGTATTTCGGTTGGCGAGCAATTCGTATAAGGCAGATGTGAACTTCACCTTATAAGGGGTTATTGGTGGAAGCATGGTAATATATGCAATATATAAATACACGATAGATGTATTGTATTGTAGTATAATTGATATTCATTTGTTTTGCAAATGATACTTTCGGACCCCCAAGACAGAAACAACGCCAAACCAAACATTAACAGGACAGATTTTCTAAAACAACGTCTAATATATATATTTCCAAGCATTTAGCATTTATTTTTGATTACTAACTAGTTTATCAAAATAAAAGTATACATATGTCATGCTTTTCCACATGTGAAGCATGTAGCCTTACGGATGATTGATTTGTCAACACCCTTATGCTACCGTACTAGTGTATCGATTATTTACAATATCGATATATTGCATGTTTCACTAAAGCGCCAAATACACGACACGAACATTTCCGCGAACATTCCCGTTATGTCATGTTTCTGCGACCTTTTCTGTCGTGTATGGTGGTGTTTGCCAGTTCGCGCAAATGTTCGCCAAAAATCAAAATATTTTAATTTTTGGCGAACATTTGCGCGAACTGTTCGTGCGTGTATGGCGAAATAGCTCATAATCGTAGTAATTTCTGAACGGAACAGACGTGCGCGGAAAAGTAAAATGGACAATAAAAAATTTCTGAGTGAATTTATTGAAATATATAAATCTTTGCCATCATTGTGGCAAGTAAAAAGCAAAGATTATTGTAATAGAATTAAAAAGAATAATAATTATGCGACTTCAATCGAAAAATTAAAAGAAGTAGATCCTGATGCCACAAAGGATACAGTTATAAAAAAAATAAGTAGTTTGCGGGCGTAATACCGGCGTGAATCAAAAAAAAAAGAGAGATAGTTTGAAGTCTGGTGCTGGTGCTGAGGATGAATATGTACCTACTCTTTGGTGCTATGATTTGCTATGCTTTTTGAAAGATCAAGAAGAATCTTTGGCAGGCGTTACCACAATGCAGGATGAAAATACAAACACATTTGAGGTAAGAAATAAAGTCAAAATTTTATTGTTTCTTTTTTTTGTGAACACAAACATTCATTTTGTTTTTATTCCGTAAATGATTCACTTTTTTATATTTAATATATTGTTCTGCCATGGAACTGCTCCCACTGTATTAAAATAATTACAATATTTTTCTCGAGTAGTTTGATAAATTGGATGCATTCTTTGCACTTGAAGCTTGAAGAGCTGTAAGTCCATGGTCATTATGCCAATCGGCGTATTCTATCGCTCCGGGATGTTTCTTCAACATCGAATCCACCTTCAAAATACGTCTCCTCATTTTGCCTCCGTAAAAAGTTATGCAAGTAGCAACAGGTTAACACAATTTTCGTGACTTATTCTGGTGATAAATTAATAGTTTGTAGGAGAATTCTAAATCTTGATGCTAAAATGCCAAAACAGTTTTCAACAATTCTTCTCGCCCGAGAAAGCCTGTAGTTAAAAATTATTTCTTTTTCCTTGAGTGTGTTGTGGTTAAATGGCTTCATGATATTTTCTAACAGGGGAAAAGCATCGTCAGCTATGAATACAAATGATAGTTTTTCTTCGCAGTTTGGAAGCGGCTGATGGTCAGGAATTTTCAATGTTTTATTTTTTAGAGATGAAAAAAATTTTGTTTCGCTAAAAAGACCGGCATCAGACGCTCTTCCACCATCAAAAATTCGTAATTAGCATTAACCACTGCCATTAAAATGATGGAAATTTTTTGTTATAATTATAATAAAAAGATCCAGATCCAGGTGGCTTTGTTATATTGACGTGTTTTCCATCAATTGCGCCTATACAATTTGGGAAGTTCCAGCGTGCATCAAAATTTTTCGCTTCTACCTTCCAATCTTTTTCTGTTTGTGGAAGCTGAAAAGTAATGAAAAACTTATAAATCTTTCTTTTTAGGAACTCACTGTTCGACCAAGCAAAAGAAAAGTTTCTGAAGAAGATACACTTATTAAAATTGCATGCGAGAAACTTGCCAACAGCCGCGAACCCACAGAAGGTGACTCCTTGGCTCAATCGTGGGCTTCGCAATATAGTGAAATTGAGGCCTCCCAGAAAACGATTGCGCGAAAAATCATATCAGATGTTTTATTTCAAGGTTGCTTGGGAGCATTGGAATTTAGACACGCGATTCAAATCCAAAATGTTTTTAACCCAAGTCAAATATTAACACCAAATGTCATTCCGCAATACCCAATGCGCACGTCTACGCAACTTAACTACGCGGTGCCCCAACACATGCAGAATTATACAATAAGAGTTCCGAATCCTTTAAGTAGCGGCTCGTCCATAAACAGTAGTAGAATGTCACCTCAAGTCACACAAAACGTACGAATCGTTGAAGATACATCATCCATTAATTCGAGCTCGGTAGAAAACTTACAAAATTTCTTTGGATCGTTTGAAACGGACGAATAATTTATTTTTATTTCTACTTCAAAAAACCAATAATTTTCAGACGCACATATGTACACATGAAACTTTTCTTGTTTAGTCGAAAACAAATAATTTAATCAATAAATAATTACCTTAATAAAATCTTTCAATTGACTTATTATGGCATCACAAGTCTCTGTAACTATTTTCCCAATCGTTTGGGGCGCAATTGCTGTCAAAAATTTTAAGTCTTCAAAGCTATTGCCACTAGCTAGAAAGCGCAAAGTTAAAGCAAGGCGGTGATGAGGGGGAATCGCTTCTCTCATTATTGTATCCCGTTTCGTTATGAGTGGCAAAATTTTTTGTAAAAGTTGGTCAAATGTTGCCTTGCTAATACAAACGTAATTTTTAAAATCATTTTGTGACGTGAATTCCAGTTCGTTAATAAGCTCACTTTGTCTTGCTCGTTTTTTAAACCATTCTTTGCACCAAATTCTTTTTTTGCGATCTTCTCTCTCTTTTTACGCTTAATTGCCACAGCGAGCAATATTGCTGCAGCACAATTGTTGTCCGTATTCATCGCTGTCTGAAAGAGAACTAATGTTCGGCCAAAAGTTCGTATGGTGTATGGCCTTAGCTGCGAACAAGATTGCGGAATGTTCGCGGAAATGTTCGTGTCGTGTATTTGGCGCTTAACTTCCGTAAGTAAATAATGAAAAACGAAATAAAGGAAACGTGTTCGATTGCAATATATTTGTAATTGCAATAAAAATAGTACGCGTCCGGGCGAAAAATGTAAATCGCGACTCTTTAGCGTTTATTTCGTGTTTGCGAAGTGTTTTAGTGAAACAAAATATACATATGTATATACATTTTGCAAATAATAAAGAGAGGAAAGAAAAAAAATGTGATAATGGGATGAAATGTCATGCAAAAATCCTCCACCAAAGCAAAGCAAGAAGTTATGTGAAAAGTGTGTAATTGTGTTTTGTTTTCGATTCGCAATAAAATCGATCGTACATTATAGTAGGGTGTGCAGTGATTTTTTTTTTATTGTGAAAAGAAAATTTTTGAGTGGTTTTTTTTGTTTTGAGGTTTTTGCTTCGAAAAGCAAAAAGCTAAATTGCATTGATTGCAATATGTTAAATTAGGGTGTCGGAAATTTCTCCTCAATTTTTTTCTTTGTTAGACAATTTTTATTCTTTGTTTTTTTGTTTAGTATTTAAAAACCTTTTACTTCGAAAAGTAAAAAAAAGGAATAGTGTTATGTGCCGTACATTATATTAGGGTGTTCCTAATTGAAAATTTTTCATTTCCGTTTTTTACTTATTTTATTTTTGTTCTTATGTTTATTTTGATAAACAGGGTGTACGCAATGGAATTGGCAGCGATTTTGTTTAATTTAAGTAACGTTGCCTTTGCCATTGTAGCATCCTTTTTTCTTTTCTTCGTAACAAAAATAAAAAATTATGTTTATGTGAGCACCCTTAGATGTAATGAATTAGGCAAAAAAAACAAAGAAAATATTTATTTGAGGGAAATTTCATTATTTAGTATGTGGTTTGCGAAACCACGAACTTTTTTTTGATTGCCTAAGGAGACGCGAAAAAATTTCTTTTATGATTCCATGCAGTCCAATGCACATAGTCATTGTGTATATGTTTGTACATGTGTTTTCGGTGGCGACTACCTGATAACCTCAATTGGTAGTGAGTGTGTAAAAATCGCATTAAAAAATTGAAGATTTAATAATAAAAAGTGTTCATCAATTGTAGCAAAATATTGTTGCTTTTGTAAATGAAAATCATACCACCCATGTGCGCAAGCATGTACATGTACATATGTAACATTAGGCTGGATAAAAAAAAAGGAATTTTTGTTTCCACTATGAGTTTGTTGAAGTTGCTTCGTTTTCGTTAGGAGCAGTTTTTTATATTGTGTGGAGATTTTGTAACTCCAATTGTAGCGTTACTGCTGAAAATTAGGGTTTGTCGTGTTTTCGGTTTCCGCGGTATATGGTGGTAATAGTATTAGTTTGAGAAGTGCGCTTGTTACTTGCCCCCTTTCAGTCCTTGTATCCACAACGCGCCCGCTTGTCTGAACTTAATCACATGCCCCAATCTCCCTTCATTGGGAGGAAGATTGTCTTCCCGTATAACTACCATATCTCCGACTGGCATATTTGATTTAGGATGCTTCCATTTTATCCGTTTCTGTAGTCCGAAAGATATTCTGATTTCCATCTTCTGCAGAAGTTTTGATATAATTCCTTTAGTTTCTGCCAGCGATTGACTATTGAGGCAGTATTTTCATCGACGCTGATTTCCGCTGGTGTTAATAGATGTCCTCCAATCAGAAAGTGTCCTGGTGTTAGAGGCTCAAGGTCCGATGGTTCATTTGAAGCGGGGCTAAGAGGGCGAGAATTGAGACACGACTCAATTCTACATAACAATGTGTTAAATTCCTCAAAAGTGAATTTGTTGTTTAAGGCCACTTCTTTGAAGTGGCTTTTAAAGCTTTTCACTCCCGCTTTCCATAGTCCCCCCTGTGTGGAGCTCCTGCTGGTATGAAATGCCAATTTAATGCTTGAAGGGAATATTTTGACAGCGTTTGATTTCTTGCAGCGGCAAGAAATTCCATAAATTCCGCTTTTAATACGCTTGATGCACCGACAAAGTTTGTTCCATTGTCCGAATAAATGTTTCTTGGACATCCTCGGCTAGCTACGAATCTTGAAAGCGGCGCTAGAAATAAGGAGGTGCTCAAATCAATAGTGGCTTCTAAATGTGTAGCCTTAGTAGAAAAGCAAACGAATAGACAAACGTAACCCTTTGAGGTACGACACCCGCGCCCACTGTAACTTAATGCCGAAAGGCCTTGCGAAATCTACCCCTGTATTGGTAAATGCAAGCGAAAATGTGGTGCATTCTTGAGGTAGAATTCCCATGAGCTGACGTTGAGATCATTTTTTGAAGATCGTGCAGATCTTACAATTATGAATTACGGATCGTATCATGGTTTTAACTTTGGTATCCAGCACCTGGAACGTCCGCTCCCTGAATGGGATTGGTGCAGATGCCCGGCTGGTTGATGTCCTCGTCAAAGCAAAATCTGACATCACCGCCATCCAAGAAATGCGTTGGACGAAGCAAGGAAGAAAGAAGATCAAAAATTGTGACATCTATTGGAGTGGCCATACGAATAAGCGAAGTTTCGGCGTTGGATTGGTGGTGGGAGAGAGACTTTGTCGCCAAGTACTGGCGTTTACGACGAGCGTCTCGCCGCTATCCGAATAAAAGCAAACTTTTTTAATATATCATTCATCTGCGCCCATGCGCCGACAGAGGAGAAAGACGATGAGGTGAAAGACACTTTTTATGAACAATTAGAACGCACATACGAGCGCTGCCCCCGTCATGATATAAAAGTCGTGCTTGGCGACTTTAACGCCAGGGTGGGCAAAGAAGGTGCTTTTGGCTCTACAGTCGGAAAATTCAGCCTACACAATGAAACATCTCCTAACGGACTGAGGCTGATTGACTTTGCCGGTGCTCGAAACATGGTCATATCCAGCAGGAGGTTCATGCATAAAAAGATACATCAAGCTACATGGCTGTCTCCTGGTCGAAATACTCGCAATCAGATCGATCACGTTGTGATAGACGGACGGCATGCCTCCAGTGTTTTAGATGTGCGCACGATCCGAGGACCTAACATCGACTCGGACCATTATCTCGTTGCAGCCAAAGTACGCACCCGCCTCAACGCGGCTAAAACCAAGGAACAAAAAACACAAGGAAAGCTAGACGTCGAAAAGCTTCAATAACAACTGCTCTCTGAGAGCACAACTCATCCTGAAGGAATACAGGAGCAGTGGGAGCATATCTCCGAAGCACTTCGTACTGCCGCCGAGGAAAAAATTGGTTACCGGCGGTCACGAAAAAACAACTGGTACGATGAAGAATGCCGCGTTGCAACCGAAAGAAAAGACGCTGCCTACAGGGCTACGTTAAAAGCGAGCGCGACGAGGAGTGTGTGAACGCTATCGTGAGTTTAAAAGGGAAGCGAGACGCCTTTTCAGGAAGAAAAAAGCAGAAGCAGAAAGGCGTGAGTGCGAGGAGCTTGAGCTGCTAGCCACCAGGAATAACGCCCGAAAATTCTACCAAAAAATACGGCGACAGACGGAAGGTTTTAAGACTGGTGCAAACTCCTGTAGGAATGAAAACGGCGACCTTGTAAGTGATGTCCAGAGAGTGCTTAAGGTATGGAGGAAATACTTCTCTGCTCTCCTAAATGGAGGCAGCAATTCACCGCGCAGATATGAAGAACCCGATCCCGCAATCGATGATGGTGGAATATATGTCCCCCCGTCCGACTATGACGAAGTTAGAATAGCAATAACCAGATTGAAAAACAACAAGGCCGTGGGCGCTGATGGATTGCCTACGGAGCTATTCAAGTACGGTGGCGAGGAGTTGGTAAGGCGCATGCAGCAGCTTCTTAGCAAAATATGGGCGGACGAGTGCATGCCCCACGGTTGGAATCTAAGTGTTCTTTGCCCAGTCCACAAGAAGGGTGATACTGCAAAATGCACCAACTATCGTGGAATCAGCCTTCTTAATATCGCATATAAGGTCCTTTGAAGTGTATTGTGCGAAAGAGTGAAGCCCACCGTGAACCGGCTGACTGGACCTTATCAGTGCGGCTTCAGACCTGGTAAATCTACCATCGACCAGATTTTCACAATGCGCCAAATCTTGGAAAAAACCCGTGAAAAGAGAATCGACACACATCACCTCTTCGGCGACTTTAAAGCCGCCATCGACAGCACGAAAAGGAGCTGCCTATATGCCGCTATGTCTGAATTTGGTTTCCTCGCAAAACTTATACGGCTGTGCAAAATAACGTTGAGCAACACCATCAGTTCAGTCAGAATTGGAAAGGATCTCTCCGAGCCGTTCAAAACTAAACGGTTTCAGACAGGGTGACCCCCTATCGTGCGATTTCTTTAATTTGATGCTAGAGAAAATTATACTAGCTGCAGAACTTAACCGCACTGGAACAATATACTATAAAAGCGTGCAATTACTGGCATATGCTGATGACATTGATATTATCGGCCTAAACACCCGCGCTGTTAGTTCTGCTTACTCCAAACTGGAAAAAGAAGCGGTAAAGATGGGTTTGATGGTGAATGAGGACAAAATGAAGTACCTGCTGTCATCCAGCAAAGAGTTAGCGTATACGCGCCTTGGCAACCACGCTACTGTTGGCAGCCATAATATCAAAATAGTAAAAGACTTTGTTTATTTGGGAACCAGCATCAACACTAGCAACAACATCAGCACTGAAATCCAGCGAAGAATCAATCTTGGCAATAAATGCTACTTTGGACTAGATAGGCAATTGAAAAGTAAAGTCCTCTCTCGGCGAACGAAAATCATACTCTACAAGTCACTTATCGTACCCGTCCTGCTATATGGGCAGAAGCATGGACCATGACAGAAGCAGATGAAGCGGCTTTGGGAGTGTTCGAGAGAAAAGTTCTTCGAAAGATTTATGGACCTCTACGCGTTGGCGATGGCGAGTACCGAAGAAGATTTAATTTTTTTTAATTTAATTTAATTTATTTATTATTACGGCTGTTTAGGCCTAAAACTTAAACTAATAAGTACAATTCATTATTATATCATTTATTTCTATTGAATATGCTGTTGGAATGCCATGTGATTCCGATCAGCATATTTACTGGCGTAACAAACGGACGAGTCTGGGAGCCAGTCATTTAAGGAAGGTTGGAAAGGACGCGTTTCCAATCCTCCAGGGCTCCCAGCTTAAGGCAACAAAATTTGGAACTTATATTTTTCAATTATATTTGTATTTTAAGCTGTCGGAATGTATTGGTCTCAGATCAACACAGCTAAACATGTCTTTGGATGTTGGAAATTAAAGTGTACCCAATCACCCCTCAACTTTGTTTAGTAAAGACGCTGTCGGAACGCATGAAGATTCCGATCAGCACATCTCAAAATATATTGGGAGGTTGAAAAGGACGCGTTTCCAATCCCCCTGCTCCAACTTTTGTTTGACCTTATTTTGGTTACACATCATATAATTTTATTGTAATATTAATGCTGTCGGAATGCGAGTGATCCCGATCAGCAACAGTAAATATAGGCTGAAAATACCGAATTCCAGCGAAATTTGTTGTTGGAACTGTCTGGAGTTACAGGTGGCGACTGATTTTCTTTTCCTTAGGGCCGGGTGCATTGTATTTTGCTGCTACCAGTATTACCATTCCCTTTTCGCGCTCCAGTATCGGTATGTCATGTAAAAAATAAAAGAAAAAAAAAACTTTATCTTATTGGAAGGGTTTTACAATGCTCCAATAAAATTTTTTTAAAGGTATTGAAGTTATTACTACTTTTTATGTGATTAGGAATTTCATTGAAATATTTCAGGCCCTTATAAAATATATTTTGCTTGTCCACTTCTGTTTTGAAAAGAGGTAATCTAAAATTATTGTTTTCTCTGATTACGTATGAACGTGCATCATTTACATATCTAAGCTTTTCGCTGAGGTATGTTGGTAATTTACCGTGCTTAATATTAAATACAAATTTCATACTGTGGTAGAATATGAGCTGTTTTATACTCAACCAGTTTAGTGCTTCTATCATGTTATTAATGGGAGTATCATACCTCATGTTTAATATAAATCTCATAGCTTTATTTTGCATAACTTGTAGCTTATCTACCTGAGTTACATTGGCCATAAAGAATATTGTGGGACAATATATGAAATGCGGCTCTATGATGGATTTATACACTTTCAGTTTGTATTTTCTACTGATAAATTTGCATGACCTTTTCCAAAAACCAATTTTCTTGCCTATTTTGGCAACTATATAATCAATATGATCATTAAATTTTAATTTATTATCAATCTGAACCCCTAAGTACTTGAAAGTTTTAACTTCGTTAATGTTTGAGTTCATTATTTTTAGCTCGATATTACAAGATTCCTTATTCATCGCTCTAGATATGACCATAAAATGGGTTTTATTAACATTAAGTTTAAGCTTATTGTTACAAAGCCACCTGTATAGGGTGTTCAAGTCTTCCTGCATTTTGCTCCTAGCTAACATGATATCAAGTTCACTTACTTCGAGCAGTGCGTCATCCACAAACAGCCTTATTTTACTATGTTTTAGCGCCGAAGATATATCTTTTATATATATGTTAAATAGGACCGGTACCAAAACCGATCCTTGTGGCAATCCAATTCCTGTCAATACCTCTTCCGAGACAACCGACTCAATGGCTGTTTTTTGTCTTCGGTTACCTAAAAAGCTCTGAAACCACTGCAGCTCGTTGCCCCTAATTCCAATTTTTTCTAATTTTTTAATCATTATATTTCTGTCTATAGTTTCAAATGCTCTCTTCAAGTCGATAAAAACCGCAAGTATACTTTTCTTTTGATTTAGTTCTTCTTTCCAACTCGATATTACATAATTTAAAGCCGTTTCACAAGAGTGGCCTTCTCTGAAACCGGATTGTTCTTTAATTAGTATTTTATTTATTTCCAAGTAACTTATGAGCTGATCTTTTACTACTGTTTCTAGAATTTTTTCGATATTCGGCAACGTGTTGATCGGTCTCAGATCTTCTGCCTTTTGTGAATTTTTTACCTTCTTTATTGGCACTATTGTTGATATTTTCCATGCGTCAGGCACTATTCCTTCTACTAATGATTTATTTATGATATCCGCATAGAAATGTCCCATGTATGACACCGAATCCTTAATTACTCCTTCTGATAGTAAATTTGTTCCTCCGATTTTATTTTTTAACCTTTTAGCTAACAATATGACATCATCAACCGTAACTTCTTGGAATTTCAGACATGTGCTAACCGTGTATTGCACACTGTCGCCACTATCCAAAGTTTCGATTTCTCGATTTATGTCACCAATACTATCAACAAAGAAGGAATTCAATGCTTGAGCTATATCCTCGGGTGTTTCATATCTTATACCATTTACAATCACTGTCAGGATATTGTCACGCACCTCAGTTAAGTTTACTGCTTGCTTGAGGTGTTTCCACATTAATTTCCTATCAGAAGAATTTAAGGCAATATTTTTCTCCATATACTTATTTTTTTTAATTTTGATTAGTTTCTTATAATACTTCGCAACCGTATTATATTCCGAAAATTCACCAGATCTTCTGGCTTGTGAGTGCAATTGGATTTTTAATTTGTTAATTTCGGTCAGTTCATGATCGTACCACTTATTTCTCAACCTCACTATCCTGTCTTGTTCTGATGTTAATAAACCCATGCAGTGTGATAAGCAGGTATTTATATATTCAACCGAGTCATTGAGATGCATATTTTTTAATACGCTGAAATCATAGTTTCTTAATAAGTAAATGAGGTTATCAGCAGAATAATTCTTCCAACACATTGTGGGTATCATTCTCCGCAGAGGATTTGAATTACACACTTTGAAAGCAAATGAAATGGTTTCGTGATCAGAAATTCTGTGATTTTCAAGATTAGTACAGGACAGTACATCAGCATTTGCATATAATAGATCTATTCTCGTTTCAATCCTTGTATTGAAATTCACCATTTGCCTCATCGCGCTACGTGAAAATATCTCGTTGAGCTTAGAACTCGTTGCGGTATTAACATTCATGTTAATGTTAAAATCCCCAATTAACAAGGAGTTTGTACCACTCTCCAGTTCCTCAGAAACTATAGCTTCCAAGTGATTTAAAAATTCGATATCACTAGAGCTTGGAGAATGGTACAACACACCTATTTGCCATTTAATGTCGAACTTTTTTAATTTAATTATAGCACACCAAACATTTAAATCAATAGATCTATTATACCTGACTTTGTACTCGATACCTTTTTTTAATAGTAAGACTACACCTCCTGTGTGTCTACTATGAGAATCGCAACGAACCATTGTATAAAAAGGAATGTTTATTTCCGCATCACTAACATCTGGTGTTATACATGCTTCTCAACATAGAACGATGTCCGGATCTAACTCTTCTATAACTCTTTCGAGTTCAGGTTTGTTGGCTAGAAAACTACAAATATTTAGGTAAATGCACTGTAAGTTAAAAGCTTTTATCCCCCGATCAGCTAGTTTTGGTGGCTAAAAGCCCACGCGTTGTCTTTCCAGCTTAAGTTTCCTTAAATAAACTGGGCATTCATGACTCATGATGTTGTGTTCTGTATTAATATTTAAACCTAACCGATTGTTACTATCTATACAATTACCAAATTTATTTAGGGGTGCACTCTCTGTGCATTCTTCGACTTTATGTTCCCCGCTGCATTTACTACACCTCTGTTTAAGTGTACAAGTAGCCGCTATATAGTTAAACCCTAAGCATTTATAACATCTTTTTACAGTTTAAGCATCGTAAATTGGACAGCGGTCCCAACCAATATTCATTTTCTTGCATTTCAACACGTCTTCATAGTATATGTGCTCAATCTCAATGACTGCATTGATATATGAGGCTCTGTTTTCCTTCCTTGATTTGATAACTCTTACACATTTCATTTTAGCATCTCGCAAAAACTCATTTTGGTTGGTGATCTTACCAACTATTTCCTCTTCAGGATGCTCAGTACTAATGTTAGTCACCATGATTTTAGGAAAATATATTTTCGGTTCAGCTATGTTGTACTTACTTTTATCTAGCCTTTCTGTTAGAGTGTCCTTAATTTTATCCTTATCAGTAGCTGACTTCGCACTAATAATTATTGTACCATTGTTTCTATTTTGTACCCTACCTATATTCAAATTGGATGGATCTATTTTATTCAAGTCCGTTTTTGTTTTCTCTAATGCTTGTTTAACCTTGGGTTTAATTACTATTGGAGGAATTCCCTTAGTAATATTGGCATATGAATTGACTTCCTTAGCAGTAACAGCTTTATTTTGGTTTGCAACCTTTTTAACCTCTCTTATAATTTCCACCTTTTGCTTATTAAACGCTTCATTTGGGGTATTGATCTTATTAAGCATTTCTTTGTTTGCTTTGCAAAGACTCTCTACATGTTTAATCAACTCTAATTTTTCCGTGTTCACCCTGTTTATATTATCCACAATTCTTTTCATCTCTCTTTCGCTGTGCGGTATGGATGCGCTTATCTCCCTTTTGTCTTCATTCAACATTTTTTCAAGTTCACCCTTTTGCGCAGTTTCGAATCCATTCTTCAATTGATTTTCTACAGTTTACCCAGTAAAATCGCTGTTTAATTTTCTCCAGGGTTTTAGTCACACCCAAATGACCTCCACTAGACCCGTTGTGGAATTCCTCTAATACGGTTTTAACTCTGGATTTTGGAACTATGATGAGATTACGAGCATGTTTTCCGTCTTCACTTTCCCATACGCGATGAAGAACTCCATCAATTATTTTAAGGCTATTCCACTGGGCCCAGTATGCCTTAGCCGCAGAACTTTGTGGTGCAATTGCAGTTTTAGATGGTCTATCTCCAGCTTCTTTGGCTTCCATCATTTTTCCTATGTCCACATCACTCAGTTGACTATTTCTTATTGCGCTGAAAGTCCATTCATCATCGGGTTGTATTTTGCATTAGCCTTATGTCTATTTTGCCTTCGGACCAAGGAAGAAACTTTGAGAGCGCAGTATTCAGATAAATTCGCAGCTGGATACTCGCATTTCGCAAATGTTTTCCCAGCTAGAAGCACAGAAGTTGCATGTAACATCACAACTGCAAACGCGAGATGCGCAAATTGTACAATTACAAGAGAAAGCAGGAAGTATTGAAGCTGAAGTAGATGCAATGAAAACTCGTATCGGTGAGGTACAATCAACTCATCCCAATTTTTTATTCAGTGGATTCAAGGTAAAGCCTCCAAATTTCGACGGTAGTGTGCCTTTCACAATCTTTAAGCTTCAGTTCGAGACAACAGCAACAGCAAATCGTTGGAGTACCGCAGACAAGGTCGCTGCATTGGTTGTTTCACTTACAGGTTCTGCTGCTGAAGTACTGCAGTCTGTTCCGGAAGTCGAGCTGGGTAATTACGACGCTTTAATGGCGGCAGTAGAAAGGCGCTATGGTAGTGACCATAGGCAACAAGTATTCCAAATGGAACTAACTAACTGCTTCCAAAAAGTAGGTGAAACTCTGCAGGAGTACGCAACAAAGATCGAGCGGCTAGCGCACTTAGCGTACACTAAGGAATCTGCAGATTTCATAGAGAAGATGAAGTGTCAAGCATTCGTGAGAGGTATACTAGATTCCGACACGAAACGAGCAGCGTACTCAACACCGAAAGGAACGTTTGCTGAAACAGTATCTTTTGCACTGACGCAAGAGACAGCAGCTCTTCTGAGCAAGCCAGCACACAAAGTTCATCAGATTGAAATTGAAAAGTCCAACTCCTTGGAGGCAACCATAAAAGATGTAATACAAGAGACCTTATCTAAGTTTAACCGGCGCAGCAGTGCGGATATCAAGTGCTATAACTGCGGGATGACTGGCCATATTGCCCGAAATTGTAGTACAACACGAGGCCAATCCAAGATGTGCTTGGGGGAAAGAAGACAAAGCGGTGGAACTAATAATGGGGATATACCAAAACAGCAGCCGTTAAACTGAAACGAACCACCTCAAAGGAGCTTGAGTTGGTTCCCACAACAGAATGCTCCATAGTTCCCGTTTCGAATATTGGACGGGAAAGCAATAACTTGTCGGTGAGGGGAACTGTCAATGGTCGATGCATGGTACTTACTTTGGACACAGGTGCAACGAATTCAATCATCCGGTCAAATATGGTAAAGGGTATTGTAGAACCATTAGTTGGGTTCAAGCTCCGAACTGCTACAGGTGAGGAAGCTGCAATTTCCGGTAGGGTAGTTTGCAATATTATTATTGGAGCTTTGTCAGTTTATCACACATTTTTAGTAGCTGAAATTGTGGATGAACTTATAATTGGCGTAGATTTTATGCTGCATCATGGTTTTACATTGGATTTGAAAAGGAAACTGCTATTGTGTCAAAATATTGAGATACCTCTTATAACCGGGTGTGCGCACAGTGTTCAGGCACGGAAGGTCAGCTTAAGTCATCGTCAACGGATTCCCCCAAAGTCCGAAGCAGTTGTATGGACTAATGTGGAAGGAAGCTGCGGAGTGGGTGAAGTTTGCGTTATTGAAGCTGCTGAAGGAAACACAAGTGTAGCTATTGCAAGAACGCTGGTGCGTACTGGAAACGGTACTCGGGTTCCGGTAAGAGTACTAAATAATTTTAATTCAACAGTTATATTGAATAAGGGGATTGTAATTGGGAAATGCCAGCCTGTGGAGGCCATAGTGAATTGCGGGAGCCCTCAAACAGGATGCGACGGATTCCAGGAAGCAAGCGGAGAGGCTTCTAGCTTTTTAAAGACTTGGCTGCTTGGTTTGAAAGAAAATTATAGGGTAAAAGCTAAGGGATTGTTGGAAAAATACAGCAGCATATTTGCTGTGGGCAGTGGGAAACCTGGTAGAACTGCCATTGTGAAGCATCGAATAGATACAGGAGATTCAAAACCAATTCGCCAAGCTCCACGTAGAGTTCCACTAGCAAAACGTGAAGAAGCAAAACAAATTATACAGGACATGCAGGAAAATAGAGTAATTGAGCCATCAGTAAGTCCCTGGAGTTCACCTGTTGTGTTGGTTAAAAAGAAAGATGGTAGCACTCGGTTTTGTGTTGATTACCGGAAACTTAACGAGGTCACGAAAAAGGACAGCTACCCTTTACCACGGATAGATGATACTCTCGACACATTATCCGGCGCAAAATGGTTTTCAACACTGGATCTAAAAAGCGGTTACTGGCAGGTGGAGATTGAGGATTGCGACCGTGAGAAGACAGCATTCAGCATTGGTGAAGGGTTGTGGCAGTTTTCCGTGATGCCATTTGGTTTATGCAATGCCCCAGCAACCTTTGAGCGCCTGATGGAGAACGTGCTGAAAGGACTCCATTGGAAAACGTGCTTAGTCTATTTGGATGATATCATCGTTATGGGTAAAAATTTCAATGACCATTTGGAAAAGTTAGAAGAAGTTTAAGAAGCTGGAGATAGACCATCTAAAACTGCAATTGCACCACAAAGTTCTGCGGCTAAGGCATACTGGGCCCAGTGGAATAGCCTTAAAATAATTGATGGAGTTCTTCATCGCGTATGGGAAAGTGAAGACGGAAAACATGCTCGTAATCTCATCATAGTTCCAAAATCCAGAGTTAAAACCGTATTAGAGGAATTCCACAACGGGTCTAGTGGAGGTCATTTGGGTGTGACTAAAACCCTGGAGAAAATTAAACAGCGATTTTACTGGGTAAACTGTAGAAAATCAATTGAAGAATGGATTCGAAACTGCGCACGGTGTATGGTAGCGAAGGGTCCACACACCAGAAGTCGAGGTAAATTACAACAATACAATGCGGGGGCACCGTTTGAGCGAGTGGCAATGGATGTTGCAGGTCCGTTTCCAGTTAGTGACTCTGGCAACAAATATGTATTAGTCGTTATGGATTACTTCAGTAAATGGCCGGAAGTTTACGTGTTACCAAACCAGGAGGCAAAATCCATTGCAGAGGTTTTCGTGCAAAACTGGGTAGCCAGGTTTGGAGTGCCAATTGAGATGCATTCAGACCAAGGAAGAAACTTTGAGAGCGCAGTATTCAGTGAGATGTGTTGTTTGTTGGGAATTAAGAAAACGCGCACAACACCTCTGCACCCACAGTCAGATGGAATGGTTGAAAGATTTAACCGTACTTTTGAAGAACACTTACGAAAGGTAGTTGGGACGTGTCAACAAAATTGGGACAAACACATCCAAATATTCCTATTGGCTTATCGCTCCGCTGTGCACGAGACTACCGGACAATCGCCTGCAAGAACACTTTTTGGTAGCGATTTGAGGCTTCCGTGTGATTTAGTATTTGGGAAAGGTGTTGCCCCTGCAATGGGAGATAACAGTTATTGGGAAATGGTGCAGAGTGAAATGGATGAGTTGCATCGTAATGTGAGGGAACATATGCGGATAAAGAGTGACAGGATGAAAGATCGATTTTTGCGCATAGCATCCGCAGGACTACGATTAAATCCGAGGAAATGCTCATTTTTCCAGTCAGAGGTCACGTATCTTGGACATAAGGTGACAACTGAAGGCGTTCAGACAGATCAGGATAAGATACAGTCAGTAAAAGATTGGCCCCGACCGGAAAACGTGCACGAAGTTCGAAGTTTTCTAGGACTGTGTACGTACTACCGACGTTTTGTAGCTGGATTCGCCAATGTTGCTCGAAGTCTTCACAATCTCACTAAGAAAAATTGCACCTTTGTTTGGCACAAGGAACAAGAGGAAGCATTCCAGCGACTGAAAGAACTACTTTGTACCGCGCCTATGCTAGCTTATCCGGTGCAGGGAGAAATGTTCGTTTTGGATACAGACGCTAGCGCATATGGGATAGGAGGAGTATTATCCCAGATAATAAATGGTCAAGAAAAAGTGATCGCGTATTATAGCAGGGTCCTTGGAAAGGCAGAAATGAATTATTGTGTGACTAGACGGGAACTGCTAGCTGTGGTGGACTGTGTAAAACATTTCCACAAATACCTTTATGGACAAAGATTTCATCTTAGAACGGATCACGCAGCATTGAGATGGCTACTCCAGTTTAAGCAACCAGAGGGACAAGTTGCACGTTGGATTGAAAGGCTGCAAAATTATGAATTTGATATTGAGCATCGTAATGGGGAACAACATGGAAATGCTGATGCGCTATCGCGACGACCGTGTGCCATAGAGTGTAGGCATTGTTCCAAAGTTGAAAGGTCCGAAGGCAAAATAGACATAAGGCTAATGCAAAATACCTCCGATGATATTTGAGAAGTCAACTGAGACATCTTTGACGAAATTTGTGATATTGCATTCATAATCATATTCACGTCCATACCTGTTGAAGAACTCATACCTTCTGCTTTTTCCTCAGTTCCAGTGGGGATCGCCTCCGTTTCCAGCTTGAACACATACTCGTCCACACTAATGTTCTCCGACTCCATAGCTTCACGCAATCGTGCTTGTAATTCTATTTTATTTCCAGAAGTAGATAAACCACGTTCTTCCAATTCCTTCTTAATTTCAGACTTGCTTCGCAATTGCAAAAGGGTGATATACATATATATATTGGAGATATATGTCACAAAACCATCGCACATAAATCTTAAGAATTGGCAGCCTTGCAAGCAGTTCATGCTTTATTCGTCCATAGATGCACATGCAATTGTTTTGTGATATACTTTACCACACACACCCTCACATCGTACACCTGTCTCCCCTTTATTTTTTTGTGGCATTTTTCGCACACCTCCATTCTCTTTTATTTTTCTGTTTCCACTGTTACATACATATATATATATATATGTCAAACTGAACAAGCAAAATATATTTTAGCACAATACCAATTGAAAATTTCACTTAAATGTTTATTTGTATACAAAAACACTTTATTTTTTGAATGTTGGTACATCACCTGCTGTAACTTTATTGTTTACACCACTTTTGTGAACTTATTAACGCGCAGAACTTAAGAATTTTCGCTTTCTTTAAAGACTCTAAAAATACACGTCCGTCCGCCGCTTGTATGTATGTATGATGAGCTGTACGAGCTATACATAGACATCAACATAGTCCAGCGAATCAAAACGCAGCGGCTGCGCCGGCTAGGCCATGTAATGCGAATGAAAGATGATGCTCCGGCCAAGAAAGTATTTCTATCGGAACCCGCCTATGGAAGCAGAGGTAGAGGGCGGCCCCCACTCCGTTGGAAGGACCAGGTGGAAAACGATTTAAACTCCCTTGGTGTGACCAATTGCCGCCGGTTGGCGGAGCGAAGGAGCGTCCGGCGCGCCTTGTTGGACGGCCATAACCGTTTAGACGGTTAAGCGCCAATTAAGTAAGTAAGTAGGTAAGTATTATGAGATGGCGTTCAGATTCGGTAGTATCTTTGGATGCACCAAGGCGTCCACCCATTTTCACTACTTCGTCTTCATCAAGATATGGAGTTAGCGAAAGTATTTCGCTTTTAGATCCAATTGGTGTTTTGGATTGCAAGTTGAAAGTTCTGATCCGTAATATTGCTGCTGAGCAAGTTTTACTAAACGGGTTGTTGTAGCTTTAATTTCATCTGAGGAAATTAAATAAGATTCAGATTGACTACAATTTTTAGTTTTAGAATGCGTTCTATGAAAAAACCTGAGTATATATGATATAACTCTTAAAGCCCTAGGAAGATTTGAAAACCTATCGAGAATATCATTAATATTGCTTGAAATTGCAGTTGCATGTACTTGCACGCGTTTTTCTTCAATATTCGTGTTAAAATCCAAATCTTGGGTTGGCCACTTTTCCTTCTCTTCTTGGAGGCAAGTAGGACCCTGCCACTACTGGCTAAATCTGCTGGGTTTGTACCTGAATCCACGTGATACCATGATGAACTTCCAAATTTGTCGATGATTTTTGTAATTCTATGCGCAACAAAAATTGACCATGAGCACGGAGGTTTACGTATCCAAGCTAGCACGATTGTCGAATCTGTCCAAAGATGAGTTTTTTGTTGGCCTAAATCAAGGTTAGCGCTGATAGATTCAGTTATATCCGCAAAGTTCCAGTCGAGGAAGTGAGATGGTTTTGACTGGAGCTACTCTTTTTTTGCCAAAAGTAGGTTCACAAGTATGCCGTCGTTGGTATCTACTCCCAAAAACACGGCTGCACCATACGCTTTCTCGGAGGCGTCGCAGAATCCGTGGATTTCGACCTTTTCTGTTGGAGAAAAGGCTACACATCGCGGTATTCATATTTTGTCGATCTCCTTGTACGTATTTATAAAATTTTTCCACCTGTCTAATGTTGAAGACGAAACGGTTTAATCCCAGCCAGTACCCTCTAACCAGATATTTTGCATAATCATTTTCGCCACGCTAATTTTTGGAGCTAGCCACCCTAATGAATCAAAGAGTTTTGCGATAGTAGATAGTATCGCTCTTTTTGTAGGCTCGGTATTCTCTTCTATAGATTTTACTATGAAGTAAAACTGATCGGAATGAGCATTCCACCTACTACCGAGCGCTTTTACACTACTTGAATCTTCGAATTCTAAGAAATCTTCGCTCAGGAGATGAGCTTTGGAAATACCCTGTAATATTTCACTGGAATTTGAAGTCCATTTTCGTAATGGAAAACGAGCTGAACTTAAAACCTCTGAAATTGCATCTCTTGCTCTAATCGCAGATGCAATAGTATGCCCTCCCGAAAGAACGTCGTCGACATACATATTTTTTCGTAGAATATTTGAGCCGATTGGATGAGATTTTTCGGAATCATCAGCCAGTTTAAGTAATGTCCTTAATGCTAGATAAGGAGCACAATTAATACCAAATGTCACCGTTTTGAGCTCATACAGACTGATTTGATCATCTGGACTTGAGCGGAAATCTATTCTTTGGTATCTTGTATGATTATCATCTACTAGGATTTGCATATACATGTTCTCAATATCGCTATTGAAGACGCATCTGAAAAGTCGCCAGCGAAGAATTAATGTTGCTAGATCAGACTGAAGCACAGGACCAGGAAGAAAAACATCAGGCTGACACCATTCGAAGAGCGTGAAGAAGAATTAAAAACAACTCTAACTTTGGTAGAGATGCTTTCTTCTTTTAATACTGCATGATGTGGTAAATAGTAATTATCGACTGCATTGGCCGATGGAATCGAATCTAATCTTGACATATGCCCCATAGTCTCGTATTCTAGTATGACTCTATTGTATTATTTCTGTAAATCGAGATTTTTTCTAAGTCGGGTTTCATTTTTACAGAATTGAGAGCACGCTATTCTTAATGATGGACCTAGATTTATCTCTCCTGTGAATTCTGACCTGAATGGAAGCGACACAATGTATCTTCCGTCAGAATTCCGCTGCGTTGTACATTGATAAAATTCCTCACAAAATGTATCTTCTAATGTGGAGCCTTTAGCTTTCGGCGTGTCTTGGAGCTCCCAAAATGACCTTAGGTGCTTGTCTAAAGCCACCTCATTGTAAAAGGATACCCGATTATGATTGGTTGGACTGGCTGCATCAGCACGACCAGTCAGTATCCAACCAAACACAGTTTCTTGAGCTAAAAGAGGACTAATAATATTTTTTTGATATCGTCTAATATGATTTGCGGATAAATATCCCCGTCCAGAACAAGATCAACTGGCTCATTCACGAAGAAACGTTTATCCGCAAGCACGAGATCAGGGAATGCTTGTTGTGTTAATGCACTAGAATATTGTGGGACAATATATGAAATGCGGCTCTATGATGGATTTATACACTTTCAGTTTGTATTTTCTACTGATAAATTTGCATGACCTTTTCCAAAAACCAATTTTCTTGCCTATTTTGGCAACTATATAATCAATATGATCATTAAATTTTAATTTATTATCAATCTGAACCCCTAAGTACTTGAAAGTTTTAACTTCGTTAATGTTTGGGTTCATTATTTTTAGCTCGATATTACAAGATTCCTTATTCATCGCTCTAGATATGACCATAAAATGGGTTTTATTAACATTAAGTTTAAGCTTATTGTTACAAAGCCACCTGTATAGGGTGTTCAAGTCTTCCTGCATTTTGCTCCTAGCTAACATGATATCAAGTTCACTTACTTCGAGCAGTGCGTCATCCACAAACAGCCTTATTTTACTATGTTTTAGCGCCGAAGATATATCTTTTATATATATGTTAAATAGGACCGGTACCAAAACCGATCCTTGTGGCAATCCAATTCCTGTCAATACCTCTTCCGAGACAACCGACTCAATGGCTGTTTTTTGTCTTCGGTTACCTAAAAAGCTCTGAAACCACTGCAGCTCGTTGCCCCTAATTCCAATTTTTTCTAATTTTTTAATCATTATATTTCTGTCTATAGTTTCAAATGCTCTCTTCAGGTCGATAAAAACCGCAAGTATACTTTTCTTTTGATTTAGTTCTTCTTTCCAACTCGATATTACATAATTTAAAGCCGTTTCACAAGAGTGGCCTTCTCTGAAACCGGATTGTTCTTTAATTAGTATTTTATTTATTTCCAAGTAACTTATGAGCTGATCTTTTACTACTGTTTCTAGAATTTTTTCGATATTCGGCAACGTGTTGATCGGTCTCAGATCTTCTGCCTTTTGTGAATTTTTTACCTTCTTTATTGGCACTATTGTTGATATTTTCCATGCGTTAGGCACTATTCCCTCTACTAATGATTTATTTATGATATCCGCATAGAAATGTCCCATGTATGACACCGAATCCTTAATTACTCCTTCTGATAGTAAATTTGTTCCTCCGATTTTATTTTTTAACCTTTTAGCTAACAATATGACATCATCAACCGTAACTTCTTGGAATTTTAGACATGTGCTAACCGTGTATTGCACACTGTCGCAACTATCCAAAGTTTCGATTTCTCGATTTATGTCACCAATACTATCAACAAAGAAGGAATTCAATGCTTGAGCTATATCCTCGGGTGTTTCATATCTTATACCATTTACAATCACTGTCAGGATATTGTCACGCACCTCAGTTAAGTTTACTGCTTGCTTGAGGTGTTTCCACATTAATTTCCTATCAGAAGAATTTAAGGCAATATTTTTCTCCATATACTTAATTTTTTTAATTTTGATTAGTTTCTTATAATACTTCGCAACCGTATTATATTCCGAAAATTCACCAGATCTTCTGGCTTGTGAGTGCAATTGGATTTTTAATTTGTTAATTTCGGTCAGTTCATGATCGTACCACTTATTTCTCAACCTCACTATCCTGTCTTGTTCTGATGTTAATAAACCCATGCAGTGTGATAAGCAGGTATTTATATATTCAACCGAGTCATTGAGATGCATATTTTTTAATACGCTGAAATCATAGTTTCTTAATAAGTAAATGAGGTTATCAGCAGAATAATTCTTCCAACACATTGTGGGTATCATTCTCCGCAGAGGATTTGAATTACACACTTTGAAAGCAAATGAAATGGTTTCGTGATCAGAAATTCTGTGATTTTCAAGATTAGTACAGGACAGTACATCAGCATTTGCATATAATAGATTTATTCTCGTTTGGGACCTCTCAGCAATCCTTGTATTGAAATTCACCATTTGCCTCATCGCGCTACGTGAAAATATCTCGTTGAGCTTAGAACTCGTTGCGGTATTAACATTCATGTTAATGTTAAAATCCCCAATTAACAAGGAGTTTGTACCACTCTCCAGTTCCTCAGAAAGTATAGCTTCCAAGTGATTTAAAAATTCGATATCACTAGGGCTTGGAGAATGGTACAACACACCTATTTGCCATTTAATGTCGAACTTTTTTAATTTAATTATAGCACACCAAACATTTAAATCAATAGATCTATTATACCTGACTTTGTACTCGATACCTTTTTTTAATAGTAAGACTACACCTCCTGTGTGTCTACTATGAGAATCGCAACGAACCATTGTATAAAAAGGAATGTTTATTTCCGCATCACTAACATCTGGTGTTATACATGCTTCTGAACATAGAACAATGTCCGGATCTAACTCTTCTATAACTCTTTCGAGTTCAGGTTTGTTGGCTAGAAAACTACAAATATTTAGGTAAATGCACTGTAAGTTAAAAGCTTTTATCCCCCGATCAGCTAGTTTTGGTGGCTAAAAGCCCACGCGTTGTCTTTCCAGCTTAAGTTTCCTTAAATAAACTGGGCATTCATGACTCATGATGTTGTGTTCTGTATTAATATTTAAACCTAACCGATTGTTACTATCTATACAATTACCAAATTTATTTAGGGGTGCACTCTCTGTGCATTCTTCGACTTTATGTTCCCCGCTGCATTTACTACACCTCTGTTTAAGTGTAGAAGTAGCCGCTATATGGTTAAACCCTAAGCATTTATAACACCTTTTTACAGTTTAAGCATCGTAAACTGGACAGCGGTCCCAACCAATATTGATTTTCTTGCATTTCAACACGTCTTCATAGTATATGTGCTCAATCTCAATGACTGCATTGATATATGAGGCTCTGTTTTCCTTCCTTGATTTGATAACTCTTACACATTTCATTTTAGCATCTCGCAAAAACTCATTTTGGTTGGTGATCTTACCAACTATTTCCTCTTCAGGATGCTCAGTACTAATGTTAGTCACCATGATTTTAGGAAAATATATTTTCGGTTCAGCTATGTTGTACTTACTTTTATCTAGCCTTTCTGTTAGAGTGTCCTTAATTTTATCCTTATCAGTAGCTGACTTCGCACTAATAATTATTGTACCATTGTTTCTATTTTGTACCCTACCTATATTCAAATTGGATGGATCTATTTTATTCAAGTCCGTTTTTGTTTTCTCTAATGCTTGTTTAACCTTGGGTTTAATTACTATTGGAGGAATTCCCTTAGTAATATTGGCATATGAATTGACTTCCTTAGCAGTAACAGCTTTATTTTGGTTTGCAACCTTTTTAACCTCTCTTATAATTTCCACCTTTTGCTTATTAAACGCTTCATTTGGGGTATTGATCTTATTAAGCATTTCTTTGTTTGCTTTGCAAAGACTCTCTACATGTTTAATCAACTCTAATTTTTCCGTGTTCACCCTGTTTATATTATCCACAATTCTTTTCATCTCTCTTTCGCTGTGCGGTATGGATGCGCTTATCTCCCTTTTGTCTTCATTCAACATTTTTTCAAGTTCACCCTTTTGCTCCCTTAAATTTACTTTGTTAATTTCTGAAATAGAAAGTATTTCTCTGAGGGCATCATCTACATTGGAGATATATGTCACAAAACCATCGCACATAAATCTTAAAAATTGGCAGCCTTGCAAGCAGTTCATGCTTTATTCGTCCATAGATGCACATGCAATTGTTTTGTGATACACTTTACCACACACACCCTCACATCGTACACCTGTCTCCCCTTTATTTTTTTGTGGCATTTTTCGCACACCTCCATTCTCTTTTATTTTTCTGTTTTCACTGTTACATACATATATATATATATATGTCAAACTGAACAAGCAAAATATATTTTAGCACAATACCAATTGAAAATTTCACTTAAATGTTTATTTGTATACAAAAACACTTTATTTTTTGAATGTTGGTACATCACCTGCTGTAACTTTATTGTTTACACCACTTTTGTGAGCTTATTAACGCGCAGAACTTAAGAATTTTCGCTTTCTTTAAAGACTCTAAAAATACTCGTCCGTCCGCCGCTTGTATGTATGTATGATGAGCTGTACGAGCTATACATAGACATCAACATAGTCCAGCGAATCAAAACGCAGCGGCTGCGCCGGCTAGGCCATGTTATGCGAATGAAAGATGATGCTCCGGCCAAGAAAGTGTTTCTATCGGAACCCGCCTATGGAAGCAGAGGTAGAGGGCGGCCCCCACTCCGTTGGAAGGACCAGGTGGAAAACGATTTAAACTCCCTTGGTGTGACCAATTGCCGCCGGTTGGCGGAACGAAGGAGCGTCCGGCGCGCCTTGTTGGACGGCCATAACCGTTTAGACGGTTAAGCGCCAATTAGGTAAGTAAGTAGGTAAGTATTATGAGATGGCGTTCAAATTCGGTAGTATCTTTGGATGCACCAAGGCGTCCACCCATTTTCACTACTTCGTCTTCATCAAGATATGGAGTTAGCGAAAGTATTTCGCTTTTAGATCCAATTGGTGTTTTGGATTGCAAGTTGAAAGTTCTGATCCGTAATATTGCTGCTGAGCAAGTTTTACTAAACGGGTTGTTGTAGCTTTAATTTCATCTGAGGAAATTAAATAAGATTCAGATTGACTACAATTTTTAGTTTTAGAATGCGTTCTATGAAAAAACCTGAGTATATATGATATAACTCTTAAAGCCCTAGGAAGATTTGAAAACCTATCGAGAATATCATTAATATTGCTTGAAATTGCAGTTGCATGTACTTGCACGCGTTTTTCTTCAATATTCGTGTTAAAATCCAAATCTTGGGTTGGCCACTTTTCCTTCTCTTCTTGGAGGCAAGTAGGACCCTGCCACTACTGGCTAAATCTGCTGGGTTTGTACCTGAATCCACGTGATACCATGATGAACTTCCAAATTTGTCGATGATTTTTGTAATTCTATGCGCAACAAAAATTGACCATGAGCACGGAGGTTTACGTATCCAAGCTAGCACGATTGTCGAATCTGTCCAAAGATGAGTTTTTTGTTGGCCTAAATCAAGGTTAGCGCAGATAGATTCAGTTATATCCGCAAAGTTCCAGTCGAGGAAGTGAGATGGTTTTGACTGGAGCTACTCTTTTTTTGCCAAAAACAGGTTCACAAGTATGCCGTCGTTGGTATCTACTCCCAAAAACACGGCTGCACCATACGCTTTCTCGGAGGCGTCGCAGAATCCGTGGATTTCGACCTTTTCTGTTGGAGAAAAGGCTACACATCGCGGTATTCATATTTTGTCGATCTCCTTGTAAGTATTTGTAAAATTTTTCCACCTGTCTAATGTTGAAGACGAAACGGTTTCATCCCAGCCAGTACCCTCTAACCAGATATTTTGCATAATCATTTTCGCCACGATAATTTTTGGAGCTAGCCACCCTAATGAATCAAAGAGTTTTGCGATAGTAGATAGTATCGCTCTTTTTGTAGGCTCGGTATTCTCTTCTATAGATTTTACTATGAAGTAAAACTGATCGGAATGAGCATTCCACCTAATACCGAGCGCTTTTACACTACTTGAATCTTCGAATTCTAAGAAATCTTCGCTCAGAAGATGAGCTTTGGAAATACCCTGTAATATTTCACTGGAATTTGAAGTCCATTTTCGTAATGGAAAACGAGCTGAACTTAAAACCTCTGAAATTTCATCTCTTGCTCTAATCGCAGATGCAATAGTATGCACTGCCGAAAGAACGTCGTCGACATACATATTTTTTCGTAGAATATTTGAGCCGATTGGATGAGATTTTTCGGAATCATCAGCCAGTTTAAGTAATGTCCTTAATGCTAGATAAGGAGCACAATTAATACCAAATGTCACCGTTTTGAGCTCATACAGACTGATTTGATCATCTGGACTTGAGCGGAAATCTATTCTTTGGTATCTTGTATGATTATCATCTACTAGGATTTGCATATACATCTTCTCAATATCGCTATTGAAGACGCATCTGAAAAGTCGCCAGCGAAGAATTAATGTTGCTAGATCAGACTGAAGCACAGGACCAGGAAGAAAAACATCAGGCTGACACCATTCGAAGAGCGTGAAGAAGAATTAAAAACAACTCTAACTTTGGTAGAGATGCTTTCTTCTTTTAATACTGCATGATGTGGTAAATAGTAATTATCGACTGCATTGGCCGATGGAATCGAATCTAATCTTGACATATGCCCCATAGTCTCGTATTCTAGTATGACTCAATTGTATTATTTCTGTAAATCGAGATTTTTTCTAAGTCGGGTTTCATTTTTACAGAATTGAGAGCACGCTATTCTTAATGTTGGACCTAGATTTATCTCTCCTGTGAATTCTGACCTGAATGGAAGCGACACAATGTATCTTCCGTCAGAATTCCGCTGCGTTGTACATTGATAAAATTCCTCACAAAATGTATCTTCTAATGTGGAGCCTTTAGCTTTCGGCGTGTCTTCGAGCTCCCAAAATGACCTTAGGTGCTTGTCTAAAGCCACCTCATTGTAAAAGGATACCCGATTATGATTGGTTGGACTGGCTGCATCAGCACGACCAGTCAGTATCCAACCAAAGACAGTTTCTTGAGCTAAAAGAGGGCTAATAATATTTTTTTGATACCGTCTAATATGATTTGCGGATAAATATCCCCGTCCAGAACAAGATCAACTGGCTCATTCACGAAGAAACGTTTATCCGCAAGCACGAGATCAGGGAATGCTTGTTGTGTTAATGCACTAACATCGCATGTTGGCAAATTACCTGTCAAATGTGGTAGAACTAGAACTAAAGCGTCAATAGAAATTAGTGGGTCAACTGGGGACCGCAACTGAATGGCGCATGCCTCTTTTACCTGCGCAGAAACTGAATTATTGATGCCCGAAACTTGAGCATGCATCTTTCGAGTTGGCAGGTTGATTCTTCGTCTGAGTCTTTCAGTGATAAAAGAGTATTCAGATCCCGAATATATGAGAGCTCTGGCCGAAAAATCTGTACCATTATAATGAATGGTGACGCGAGCTGTGCCTAGTAAAACACCTTTCCTGGTATTCATAAAATTAGATTTTACTGTAGTTTTATCTTTTGGTGCTCGAAACATGGTCATATCCAGCACGAGGTTCATGCATAAAAAGATACATCAAGCTACATGGCTGTCTCCTGATCGAAATACTCCCAATCAGATCGATCACGTTGTGATAGACGGACGGCATGCCTCCAGTCTTTTAGATGTGCGCACGATCCGAGGACCTAACATAGACTCGGACCATTATCTCGTTGCAGCCAAAGTACGCACCCGCCTCAACGCGGCTAAAACCAAGGAACAAAAAACACAAGGAAAGCTAGACGTCGAAAAGCTTCAATAACAACTGCTCTCTGAGAGCACAACTCATCCTGAAGGAATACAGGAGCAGTGGGAGCATATCTCCGAAGCACTTCGTACTGCCGCCGAGGAAAAAATTGGTTACCGGCGGCCACGAAAAAACAACTGGTACGATGAAGAATGCCGCGTTGCAACCGAAAGAAAAGACGCTGCCTAAAGGGCTACGTTAAAAGCGAGCGCGACAAGAGGAGTGTGTGAACGCTACGTGAGTTTAAAAGGGAAGCGAGACGCCTTTTCAGGAAGAAAAAAACAGAAGCAGAAAGGCGTGAGTGCGAGGAGCTTGAGCTGCTAGCCACCAGGAATAACGCCCGAAAATTCTACCACAAAATACGGCGACAGACGGAAGGTTTTAAGACTGGGGCAAACTCCTGTAGGAATGAAAACGGCGACTTTGTAACTGATGTCCAGATAGTGCTTAAATTATGGAGGGAATACTTCTCTGCTCTCCTAAATGGAGGCTGCAATTCACCGCGCAGATATGAAGAACCCGATCCCGCAATCGATGGTGGAATATATGTCCCCCGCCCGATTATGACGAAGTTAGAATAGCAATAACCAGATTGAAAAACAACAAGGCCGTGGGCGCTGATGGATTGCCTACGGAGCTATTCAAGTACGGTGGCGAGGAGTTGGTAAGGCGCATGCAGCAGCTTCTTAGCAAAATATGGGCGGACGAGTGCATGCCCCACGGTTGGAATCTAAGTGTTCTTTGCCCAGTCCACAAGAAGGGGGATACTGCAAAATACACCAACTATCGTGGAATCAGCCTTCTTAGTATCGCACATAAGGTCCTTTCAAGTGTATTGTGCGAAAGAGTGAAGCCCATCGTGAACCGGCTGACTGGACCTTAACAGTGCGGCTTCAGACCTGGTAAATCTACCATCGACCAGATTTTCACAATGCGCTAAATCTTGGAAAAAACCCGTGAAAAGAGAATCGACACACATCACCTCTTCGCCGACTTTAAAGCCGCCTTCGACAGCACGAAAAGGAGCTGCCTATATGCCGCTATGTCTGAATTTGGTTTCCCCGCAAAACTTATACGGCTGTGCAAAATGACGTTGAGCAACACCATCAGCTCAGTCAGAATTGGGAAGGACCTCTCCGAGCCGTTCGAAACTAAACGGGGTTTCAGACAGGGTGACCCCCTATCGTGCGATTTCTTTAATTTGATGCTGGAGAAAATGATACTAGCTGCAGAACTTAACCGTACTGGAACAATATACTATAAAAGCGTGCAATTACTGGCATATGCTGATGACATTGATATCATCGGCCTAAACACCCGCGCTGTTAGTTCTGCTTACTCCAAACTGAAAAAAGAAGCGGTAAAGATGGGTTTGATGGTGAATGAGGACAAAATGAAGTACCCGCTGTCATCCAGCAAAGAGTTAGCGCATACGCGCCTTGGCAACCACGCTACTGTTGGCAGCCATAATTTCAAAATAGTAAAAGACTTCGTTTATTTGGGAACCAGCATCAACACTAGCAACAACATCAGCACTGAAATCCAGCGAAGAATCAATCTTGCCAATAAATGCTACTTTGGACTAGATAGGCAATTGAAAAGTAAAGTCCTCTCTCGGCGAACGAAAATCATACTCTACAAGTCACTTATCGTACCCGTCCTGCTATATGGGGCAGAAGCATGGACCATGACAACAGCAGATGAAGCGGCTTTGGGAGTGTTCGAGAGAAAAGTTCTTCGAAAGATTTATAGACCTCTACGCGTTGGCGATGGCGAGTACCGAAGAAGATTTAATGATGAGCTGTACGAGCTATACGCAGACATCAACATAGTCCAGCGAATTAAAACGCAGCGGCTGCGCTGGCTAGGCCATGTTATGCGAATGAAAGATGATGCTCCGGCCAAGAAAGTGTTTCTATCGGAACCCGCCTATGGAAGCAGAGGTAGAGGGCGGCCCCCACTCCGTTGGAAGGACCAGGTGGAAAACGATTTAAACTCCCTTGGTGTGACCAATTGCCGCCGGTTGGCGGAGCGAAGGAGCGTCCGGCGCGCCTTGTTGGACGGCCATAACCGTTTAGACGGTTAAGCGCCAATTAAGTAAGTAAGTAGGTAAGTATTATGAGATGGCGTTCAGATTCGGTAGTATCTTTGGATGCACCAAGGCGTCCACCCATTTTCACTACTTCGTCTTCATCAAGATATGGAGTTAGCGAAAGTATTTCGCTTTTAGATCCAATTGGTGTTTTGGATTGCAAGTTGAAAGTTCTGATCCGTAATATTGCTGCTGAGCAAGTTTTACTAAACGAGTTGTTGTAGCTTTAATTTCATCTGAGGAAATTAAATAAGATTCAGATTGACTACAATTTTTAGTTTTAGAATGCGTTCTATGAAAAAACCTGAGTATATATGATATAACTCTTAAAGTCCTAGGAAGATTTGAAAACCTATCGAGAATATCATTAATATTGCTTGAAATTGCAGTTGCATGTACTTGCATGCGTTTTTCTTCAATATTCGTGTTAAAATCCAAATCTTGGGTTGGCCACTTTTCCTTCTCTTCTTGGAGGCAAGTAGGACCCTGCCACCACAGAGAATTGTTGACTAAATCCTCGGCAAGTATTGCTCTACTGGCTAAATCTGCTGGGTTTTTTACCTGAATCCACGTGATACCATGATGAACTTCCAACTTTGTCGATGATTTTTGTAATTCTATGCGCAACAAAAATTGACCATGAGCACGGAGGTTTACGTATCCAAGCTAGCACGATTGTCGAATCTGTCCAAAGATGAGTTTTTTGTTGGCCTAAATCAAGGTTAGCGCAGATAGATTCAGTTATATCCGCAAAGTTCTAGTCGAGGAAGTGAGGTGATTTTGACTGGAGCTACTCTTTTTTTGCCAAAAGCAGGTTCACAAGTATGCCGTCGTTGGTATCCACTCTCAAAAACACGGCGGCACCATACGCTTTCTCGGAGGCGTCGCAGAATCCGTGGATTTCGACCTTTTCTGTTGGTGAAAAGGCTAAACATCGCGGTATTTGTATTTTGTCGATCTCCTTGTACGTATTTGTAAAATGTTTCCACCTGTCTAATGTTGAAGACGAAACGGTTTCATCCCAGCCAGTACCCTCTAACCAGATATTTTGCATAATCATTTTCGCCACGATAATTTTTGGAGCTAGCCACCCTAATGGATCAAAGAGTTTTGCGATAGTAGAAAGTATCGCTCTTTTTGTAGGCTCGGTATTCTCTTCTATAGATTTTACTATGAAGTAAAACTGATCGGAATGAGCATTCCACGTAATACCGAGCGCTTTTACACTACTTGAATCTTAGAATTCTAAGAAATCTTCGCTCAGAAGATGAGCTTTGGAAATACCCTGTAATATTTCACTGGAATTTGAAGTCCATTTTCGTAATGGAAAGCGAGCTGAACTTAAAACCTCTGAAATTTCATCTCTTGCTCTAATCGCAGATGCAATAGTATGCCCTCCCGAAAGAACGTCGTCGACATACATATTTTTTCGTAGAATATTTGAGCCGATTGGATGAGGTTTTTCGGAATCATCAGCCAGTTTAAGTAATGTCCTTAATGCTAGATAAGGAGCACAATTAATACCAAATGTCACCGTTTTGAGCTCATACAGACTGATTTGATCATCTGGACTTGAGCGGAAATCTATTCTTTGGTATCTTGTATGATTATCATCTACTAGGATTTGCCCATACATCTTCTCAATATCGCTATTGAAGACGCATCTGAAAAGTCGCCAGCGAAGAATTAATGTTGGTAGATCAGACTGAAGCACAGGACCAGGAATAAAAACATCGTTCAGGCTGACACCATTCGAAGAGCGTGAAGAAGAATTAAAAACAAATCTCACTTTGGTAGAGATGCTTTCTTCTTTTAATACTGCATGATGTGGTAAATAGTAATTATCGACTGCATTGGCCGATGGAATCGAATCTAATCTTGACATATGCCCCATAGTCTCGTATTCTAGTATGACTCTATTGTATTATTTCTGTAAATCGAGATTTTTTCTAAGTCGGGTTTCATTTTTACAGAATTGAGAGCACGCTATTCTTAATGATGGACCTAGATTTATCTCTCCTGTGAATTCTGACCTGAATGGAAGCGACACAATGTATCTTCCGTCAGAATTCCGCTGCGTGTACATTGATAAAATTCCTCACAAAATGTATCTTCTAATGTGGAGCCTTTAGCTTTCGGCGTGTCTTCGAGCTCCCAAAATGGCCTTAGGTGCTTGTCTAAAGCCACCTCATTGTAAAAGGATACCCGATTATGATTGGTTGGACTGGCTGCATCAGCACGACCAGTCAGTATCCAACCAAACACAGTTTCTTGAGCTAAAAGAGGGCTAATAATATTTTTTTGATACCGTCTATTATGATTTGCGGATAAATATCCCCGCCCAGAACAAGATCAACTGGCTCATTCACGAAGAAACGTTTATCCGCAAGCACGAGATCAGGGAATGCTTGTTGTGTTAATGCACTAACATCGCATGTTGGCAAATTACCTGTCAAATGTGGTAGAACTAGAACTAAAGCGTCAATAAAAATTAGTGGGTCAACTGGGGACCGCAACTGAATGGCGCATGACTCTTTTACCTGCGCAGAAACTGAATTATTGATGCCCGAAACTTGAGCATGTATCTTTCCAGTTGGCAGGTTGATTCTTCGTCTGAGTCTTTCAGTGATAAAAGAGCATTCAGATCCCGAATCTATGAGAGCTCTGGCCGAAAAATCTGTACCATTATAATGAATGGTGACGCGAGCTGTGCCTTTCCTGGTATTAATAAAATTAGATTTTACTGTAGTTTTATCTTTCTGCTTTTTTTGTTTTGCAGATTCATTTTGAGATTGAGCTTGCTTTGAAGTGCACGGTTGCTCATCCGATAAATCTGCAGAATTATTTACCTGTGTAGGTTTTGCCTTACTTCTCTGTAAATGCAGAAGGGTATTATGTCTTAAATGGCAGTTGCTGTAATTGTGCGCACTTGTGCATTCTGACACTGAATGCCCTAATGACAACAGTTTAGGCAGAAGTGATTTCTTTTTATGAAATCAAGTCTTTCATTGGTGTTCAAATTTTTGAACTTTAAACACGCATATTTTTTGTAATCATTGCTTTGACACATTTTACAAGTGCCTTTAGCTAAACTTGCTTGGAAAGCGCCATGTTTCTTTGGGGGATGGTCGGAGGCCTGCTTTGAGTTTTGTACCTTTTGAGAAAGTATTTCTCTGAGGGCATCATCTACATTGGAGATATATGTCATACAACCATCGCACATAAATCTTAAAAATTGGCAGCCTTGCAAGCAGTTCATGCTTTATTCGTCCATAGATGCACATGCAATTGTTTTGTGATACACTTTACCGCACACACCCTCACATCGTACACCTGTCTCCCCTTTTATTTTTTTGTGGCATTTTTCGCACACCTCCATTCTCTTTTATTTTTCTGTTTTCACTGTTACATACATAAATATATATATATGTCAAACTGAACAAGCAAAATATATTTTAGCACAATACCAATTGAAAATTTCACTTTAATGTTTATTTGTATACAAAAACACTTTATTTTTTGAATGTTGGTACATCACCTGCTGTAACTTTATTGTTTACACCACTTTTGTGAGCTTATTAACGCGCAGAACTTAAGAATTTTCGCTTTCTTTAAAGACTCTAAAAATACACATCCGTCCGCCGCTTGTATGTATGTATGATGAGCTGTACGAGCTATACATAGACATCAACATAGTCCAGCGAATCAAAACGCAGCGGCTGCGCCGGCTAGGCCATGTTAGGCGAATGAAAGATGATGCTCCGGCCAAGAAAGTGTTTCTATCGGAACCCGCCTATGGAAGCAGAGGTAGAGGGCGGCCCCCACTCCGTTGGAAGGACCAGGTGGAAAACGATTTAAACTCCCTTGGTGTGACCAATTGCCGCCGGTTGGCGGAGCGAAGGAGCGTCCGGCGCGCCTTGTTGGACGGCCATAACCGTTTAGACGGTTAAGCGCCAATTAAGTAAGTAAGTAGGTAAGTATTATGAGATGGCGTTCAGATTCGGTAGTATCTTTGGATGCACCAAGGCGTCCACCCATTTTCACTACTTCGTCTTCATCAAGATATGGAGTTAGCGAAAGTATTTCGCTTTTAGATCCAATTGGTGTTTTGGATTGCAAGTTGAAAGTTTTGATCCGTAAATTTGCTGCTGAGCAAGTTTTACTAAACGAGTTGTTGTAGCTTTAATTTCATCTGAGGAAATTAAATAAGATTCAGATTGACTACAATTTTTAGTTTTAGAATGCGTTCTATGAAAAAACCTGAGTATATATGATATAACTCTTAAAGCCCTAGGAAGATTTGAAAACCTATCGAGAATATCATTAATATTGCTTGAAATTGCAGTTGCATGTACTTGCACGCGTTTTTCTTCAATATTCGTGTTAAAATCCAAATCTTGGGTTGGCCACTTTTCCTTCTCTTCTTGGAGGCAAGTAGGACCCTGCCACCACAGAGAATTGTTGACTAAATCCTCGGCAAGTATTGCTCTACTGGCTAAATCTGCTGGGTTTTTTACCTGAATCCACGTGATACCATGATGAATTTCCAACTTTGTCGATGATTTTTGTAATTCTATGCGCAACAAAAATTGACCATGAGCACGGAGGTTTACGTATCCAAGCTAGCACGATTGTCGAATCTGTCCAAAGATGAGTTTTTTTTGGCCTAAATCAAGGTTAGCGCAGAGAGATTCAGTTATATCCGCAAAGTTCCAGTCGAGGAAGTGAGGTGATTTTGACTGGAGCTACTCTTTTTTTGCCAAAAGCAGGTTCACAAGTATGCCGTCGTTGGTATCCACTCTCAAAAACACGGCTGGACCATACGCTTTCTCGGAGGCGTCGCAGAATCCGTGGATTTCGACCTTTTCTGTTGGAGAGTATTTGTATTTTGCCGATCTCCTTGTACGTATTTGTAAAATTTTTCCACCTGTCTAATGTTGAAGACGAAACGGTTTCATCCCAGCCAGTACCCTCTAACCAGATATTTTGCATAATCATTTTCGCCACGATAATTTTTGGAGCTAGCCATCCTAATGGATCAAAGAGTTTTGCGATAGTAGAAAGTATCGCTCTTTTGTAGGCTCGGTATTCTCTTCTATAGATTTTACTATGAAGTAAAACTGATCGGAATGAGCATTCCACGTAATACCGAGCGCTTTTACACTACTTGAATCTTCGAATTCTAAGAAATCTTCGCTCAGAAGATGAGCTTTGGAAATACCCTGTAATATTTCACTGGAATTTGAAGTCCATTTTCGTAATGGAAAGCGAGCTGAACTTAAAACCTCTGAAATTTCATCTCTTGCTCTAATCGCAGATGCAATAGTATGCCCTCCCGAAAGAACGTCGTCGACATACATATTTTTTCGTAGAATATTTGAGCCGATTGGATGAGATTTTTCGGAATCATCAGCCAGTTTAAGTAATGTCCTTAATGCTAGATAAGGAGCACAATTAATACCAAATGTCACCGTTTTGAGCTCATACAGACTGATTTGATCATCTGGACTTGAGCGGAAATCTATTCTTTGGTATCTTGTATGATTATCATCTACTAGGATTTGCCTATACAGCTTCTCAATATCGCTATTGAAGACGCATCTGAAAAGTCGCCAGCGAAGAATTAATGTTGGTAGATCAGACTGAAGCACAGGACCAGGAAGAAAAACATCGTTCAGGCTGACACCATTCGAAGAGCGTGAAGAAGAATTAAAAACAAGTCTAACTTTGGTAGAGATGCTTTCTTCTTTTAATACTGCATGATGTGGTAAATAGTAATTATCGACTGCATTGGCCGATGGAATCGAATCTAATCTTGACATATGCCCCATAGTCTCGTATTCTAGTATGACTCTATTGTATTATTTCTGTAAATCGAGATTTTTTCTAAGTCGGGTTTCATTTTTACAGAATTGAGAGCACGCTATTCTTAATGATGGACCTAGATTTATCTCTCCTGTGAATTCTGACCTGAATGGAAGCGACACAATGTATCTTCCGTCAGAATTCCGCTGCGTTGTACATTGATAAAATTCCTCACAAAATGTATCTTCTAATGTGGAGCCTTTAGCTTTCGGCGTGTCTTCGAGCTCCCAAAATGGCCTTAGGTACTTGTCTAAAGCCACCTCATTGTAAAAGGATACCCGATTATGATTGGTTGGACTGGCTGCATCAGCACGACCAGTCAGTATCCAACCAAACACAGTTTCTTGAGCTAAAAGAGGGCTAATAATATTTTTTTGATACCGTCTATTATGATTTGCGGATAAATATCCCCGCCCAGAACAAGATCAACTGGCTCATTCACGAAGAAACGTTTATCCGCAAGCACGTGATCAGGGAATGCTTGTTGTGTTAATGCACTAACATCGCATGTTGGCAAATTACCTGTCAAATGTGGTAGAACTAGAACTAAAGCGTCAATAAAAATTAGTGGGTCAACTGGGGACCGCAACTGAATGGCGCATGCCTCTTTTACCTGCGCAGAAACTGAATTATTGATGCCCGAAACTTGAGCATGCATCTTTCGAGTTGGCAGGTTGATTCTTCGTCTGAGTCTTTCAGTGATAAAAGAGCATTCAGATCCCGAATCTATGAGAGCTCTGGCCGAAAAATCTGTACCATTATAATGAATGGTGACGCGAGCTGTGCCTTTCCTGGTATTAATAAAATTAGATTTTACTGTAGTTTTATCTTTCTGCTTTTTTTGTTTTGCAGATTCATTTTGAGATTGAGCTTGCTTTGAAGTGCACGGTTGCTCATCCGATAAATCTGCAGAATTATTTACCTGTGTAGGTTTTGCCTTACTTCTCTGTGAATGCAGAAGGGTATTATGTCTTAAATGGCAGTTGCTGCAATTGTGCGCACTTGTTCATTTTGACACTGAATGCCCTAATGACAACAGTTTAGGCAGAAGTGATTTCTTTTTATGAAATCAAGTCTTTCATTGGTGTTCAAATTTTTGAACTTTGAACACGCATAAATTTTGTAATCATTGCTTTGACACATTTTACAAGTGCCTTTAGCTAAACTTGCTTGGAAAGCGCCAAGTTTCTTTGGGGGATGGTCGGAGGCCTGCTTTGAGTTTTGTACCTTTTGAGGTTTTGTACTCTTTGTACCTCTTAAACCTGACACTGATTCTAACGTTTGAAAACGATTTGTCAGAAATCGATCAGGAAGCTTAGTTGAACATAAGTATGTAATAATTGGATCCTAGTTCGATATGTCAATATGATGACTCGTTAACGAGGATATGCAATTATTTATGTCCCTTTGTAATATTTTTTATGGAATTACCGCATCCAGTTTCAACTGATTGAAAGTTGAAAAGAATCTTTAATTGGATGTTGACTAATATTCCTTTATTTTCATACCTGTCGCACAAATTTTTCCAAGCTATATCAAAACCATCATTCGTCAATTCGCATTTCTTAACGATTTCTCTGGCTTCACCTTGGGTTTTTCGTATGAGATAGTATAAATTTTGTACTGGCGACAGGCTTTTATTTAGAATATAAATGGCCGTAAACATGTCACGAAAAGTTGGCCATGACAAATAATCACCTTTGAATATATCAGTATCACAAGGTGCTAAAAGCAAATTGCGTGGCGTGAAGGCAGCATCGTTTTCCTTCTCTGCCTTCTCAAGTTTTTCTGCCAGGTCATTTATTTTTGTCATACACCGCACAAAAATAGTATAGCACGTATTATTTTTTTTTTAATTGCCGTAACATTCTTCTCAGATATATTTTCTGATTGTAGTAACGCATCAAACGCTTTTTAGCTTTTTCCCACATCGATTTCAACTCCTGCTGCTGAATTTTCAGTTAATTTTTGGAGTGTTCGCTAGTGGATATGCTTAAAAATTCGATGTCGAACTCAATAATTGTGTGAACTAAGCTGTTTTATGCTTCCATATTGAAAATTAAAAAAATCGAAACAATTGATTTTTCAAAAAAAACAAAATTACGTACGTTATTACGTGTCAGAGACAGAATCTGTGGAATTACCCAATTTGCTAATATAAAAATTACAAGACGCTTTCCACCAACAAAAAGAACCCAACAAATTGAATAAAATTCTAATAAATTTACAATAAAATTTCGTATGTAAAATATTTATTTTGAAACAAATAGAACTCAAATTTAATAATTTTCAGAGTAAAAAACCAGTGGACTCTATGAAACATATATATATATATATATACGTATAAATATACGTAAAACCAAAAGTAATTGCTCGCCAACCAACTATGTGCTTGTGTGTGTGTATCTAATCTAATATATATTATAAATGGCAAAGTTTGGATGTGAAGATGTTTGGATGTTTGTCCAGACGTTTGTCTTTGTGACTCAATCACGCAAGAACGGCAGTACCGATTTGGATGAAATTTTGCACACATATAGCCAATAGTCTAGAAGGATCTACTAGCTATATATTTTTGAAAAGGGGCGTGGTCCCCGCCCCCTAGGAACAGTTATAATTTAATTATTATATTTTTTTGTCTTTGCGACTGAATCACGCCAGAATGGCTACACGGATTTTGATGAAATTTGGGACACAGACAGTAGTCTACTAGCGAAATTTTTTTCGAACATGGAAAGAGGGGTGGGGGTCCCACGACCTCTTCGAGCAATTACTTTTTAATAATTTTTACACATTATAACTTTACGTATACTGGCCTTCACCAATATCACAGACTCAAGGGGTCAAATAAGTCGAGGGCTTACAAATTAAGCAGTGACACCCTCCGCCCCCCTCCCCCCTTTATCACCCACTCTGGTGTAAAATCTATAAATTGTTATAACTCAATATAAATTTTCACCTAAATCAATAGTTTTTGGTATCTGGCACATACAGATCGAGATCTAGACAATTTTGGAGGAACGATCAGTGGTCCTCTCCTTTTACTCCCGCCATCCGCCCTCCTTCAATTGTTTTTATTAGCACGCTTTTATTAGCTTTACCTGTATGTTTCTATGTAACTTTTCATTCGCTCCTACGCCTGCTGCCTTATTAACATGGTTTTATAATTAGCTTCACCTCATATGGAGACCCTTGCGGGGTCATTTCTGGACGGTTTTCGGGATTCGTCCGGGATCCCGCCGGGGTAATTTCGGGACTATTTCGGGATCATTTTGGGACCCATCCGGGATCATTTCTGTACAGTTTTCGGGATCCGTCCGGGATCCCGTCGGGGTTATTTTGGGACATTTTCGGGACTATTCCGGAATCATTTCGGGATTATTTCGCGATCATTTGGGGACCCTTCCGGCATCATTTCTGGATGGTTTTCGGGATCAGTCCGGGAACCCGTCGGGGTACTTTCGGGATCATTTGCGTGCCTTCGAGAGATAAATTCTTGATGGTTGCCGGGATCATTACGGGACTTTTTCGGGGTTATTTTGGGTCCCTTTAGGCATCATTTCTGGATGGTCTCCGAGATTCGTCCGGCATCCCGTCGGGGTCATTTCGGGACTTTTTCGCGACTAATACGGGATCATCTGGGGACCCTTTCGGCATCATTTCTGGATGGTTTTCGGGATCCGTCCGGGATCTCGTCGGAGTAATTTGGGGACTTTTTCGGGATCATTTGTGGGCTCTTCCGGCATCATATCTGGATGGTTTTCGGGATCCGTCCGAGATCTCGTCGGGGTCATTTGGGGACTTTTTCGGGATCATTTGGGGGCTCGGATGGTTTTCGGTATCCGTTCAGGATCCCGTCGGAATAATTGCGGGACTTTTTCGGGATCATTTGGGGTCCGGGGGTTTCCGGCATCATTTCTGTATGGTTTTTGGGATTCGTCCGGCATCCCGTCGGGGTCATTTCGGGACTTTTACTCAACTAATAAGGGATAATTTGCGGGCCCTTTCTGTATCATTTCTGGATAGTTGTCCCGAACGGATCCTGTCAGAGTCTTTTCGGAACTATTAGGAGATCATTTGAGGACCTTTCCGGCATAATTTCTGGATAGTTTTCGGGATCCTTTCGGGGTCCCATCAGGGTCATTTCGGGACTTTTTCGGCAACATTTAAGATTGGTTTTCCGGATTCGTCCGGGATCCCGTCAGGGTAATTTCTGGACTTTTCCGAGTCTATTTCGGGATCATTTTGGGACCCTCCCAAGATCATTTCTGGATGGATTTTGGGATCTGTCCGGGATGCCGTCAGGATCATGTTGGGACTATTAGGTGATCATTTGAGGACCTTTCCGGCATCACTTCTACATGGTTTTCGGTATCCGTTCAGGATCCCGTCGGAATAATTGCGGGACTTTTTCGGGATCATTTGGGGTCCCTTCCGGCATCATTTCTGGATGGTTTTTGGGATTCATCCGGCATCCCGTCAGGGTCATTTCGGGACTTTTTCTCGACTAATACAGGATCATTTTCGGGCCCTTTCGGTATCATTTCTAGATAGTTATCGGGATCCGTTCGGGATTCCGTCAGTGTCTTTTCGGAACTATTAGGAGATCATTTGAGGACCTTTCCGACATCATTTCTGGATAGTTTTTGGGGTGCCTTTCGGGGTCCCGTCAGGGTCATTTCGGGACTTTTTCGGGATCATTTAAGGATGGCTTTCAGGATTCGTCCGGGAACCCGTCAGGGTAATTTCTGGACTTTTCCGAGACTATTTCGGGATAATTTTGGGACCTTCCCAAGATCATTTCTGAGTGGATTTCGGGATCAGTCCGGGATGCCGTCAGGGTCATTTTGGGACTATTAGGTGATCATTTGAGGACCTTTCCGGCATCACTTCTGGATGGTTTTCGGTATCCGTTCAGGATCCCGTCGGATTCATTGCGGGACTTTTTCGGGATCATTTGGGGCCCCTTCCAAGATCATTTCTGGATGGATTTCGGGATATGTTGGGGATCCCGTCAGGGTCATTTAGGGATGCGTTCGAGATTCCGTCAGGGTCATTTCGGGATTTCTTCGGGACTATGTCGGGACTATCAGGTGATCATTTGAGGACCTTTCCGGCATCACTTCTGGATGATTTTCAGTATCCGTTCGGGATCCCGTCGGAATCAATGCGGGACTTTGTCGGAATAATTTGGGATCCCTTCCGGCATTATTTCTGGATGGTTTTCTGGATTTGCTCTTGATCCCGTCGGGGTTATTACGGGACCTTTTCGGGGCTAATACGGGATCATTTGGGGATCCTCTAGGGGTCGTTTCGTGACTTTTTCTGTATTATTTCGGGATCATTTGGGGACCCTTCCGGCATAATTTCTTGATGGTTTGCCGGATCCATCATGGTCGTTTCAGGACCATTTTGGGATCATTTGGGGACCCTTCCGAGATCATTTCTGGATCCGTCCGCGATGCCGTAGGAGCCATTTCGGGATTTTTTGTTACTTTTCCGGGATAGTTTTTGGACCCTTCCGGGATCATTTCTGGATCTGTGCGGGATCCCATTTGGGTCATTTCCGGACTATTTCAGGATCAATTTGGGACCCTTCCGGGTTCATTTCTGTATGGTTTTCGCGATCCGTCGTGGATCCCCTCGGAGCCATTTCGGAACTTTTTCTGGAGTATATCGGGATAATTTAGGGACCCTTCCTGGATATTTTCTGGATGGTTTTTGAGATCCGCCCGGGAGCCCGTCATGGTCATTTCGGAACCTTTTCGGGATCATTTTGGAACACCTTCAGGGATCATTTCTGTGTGGTTCTCTGGATACGTCTAGAATCGTGTGGTTGTCATTTCTGGTTTTTTTGGGACTATTCCGGGAATTTTTGGAGACCCTTCCGGGGCATTTCTGGATGGTTTTCGGGATCCGTCCGCGATAGCGTGGGGGTCATTTCGTAGCTTTTTCTGGATAATTTCGGGATCATTTGGGATGCTATCAGGTTATCAACTCATTTAGTTCTGTTTTTTACTCAATTACAAAAATAAAATGCATTAGACAAAAAAAAAAATTTTTTAAACAGATAACTTGATAAGTAGGCTAACGCGAATAGCCCATATATTTAAATTTCTCCTTGCGGACGGGGCCGCGGGTAAAGGCTAGTATATGTATATAGCACACCCAGTTAGAACCCTACTTGTTATATAATGCATTAAACAATCCGTAGTGCTACAAAAACTATGCGTGAGAAATTCAAAAAGTTTACATCAGTTTGTTAAGGAAGAGTGACAAATTCTCACATATATTTTTCTATACATGTGAGCAGACTTCTCTTTTATGTTCACTAAATTCTGCATTAAGCTTTCATATATTTTTCTCTCTTCAATATGCTTTCATATGCCATATATAACATGATTTATACAGCAACGAATGTTATAAAACTATGCGTTAGCGTTATGGCATAAATAACATATTATCTAGCTGTTGTACTTATCTGATATTCCTATTGCATTTATAACGAAAAAATAACACTTACATTTTTTATAAAATTTTTATTAAAATGAATTATAAAATTAACAAAATGTAATATTATGGTAAAATTAATTAAGTTTAATATTTAAAAGTTAATAAGTAAATTATTAAAGTATATAAATATTCTATTAATTATGAAGAAATTAATTATTTAGTTAGTAAACAGTTATCACTAATAAAATGGGTTATAAATTAATTCATTCAATAAACAAATGTATTATTAAAGCTATTAAAAGTATAACAATAAACAATAAAGTTAAACAAGTAATAAATTAATAATAAATAGTCTAAGGTAAAGGCTTGAAAAATCTCTCATCCAACTTGGGTGCAGTAAGGAGAGTAAACTTGGACCTGATGCATTAGCAACCCCACTGTTATCTGCCGATACATTATCTACCAATTCGAAAGTCCAAATTTGAATTGTAGTATCACTACTACCCGTCACACAACCTTTCAAATCGGGCAGTACTGCAATTGACCATTTTGTTGTTGTTGTTGTTGTAGCAGTGCAATTGACCATAATTCGCTTTCGTGGCTGGTATTTCTTCGATAATGTGAGTAGGCAAAGACATATGTATGTAAATTTCCCTTCCTCACAGGTCCCCGCAGCTTGAAGGCGCCTACAATGCTGATGTGCTGAGATCAGGTGAGTGAGAAAATTGACAATACTATTTGTGTTCCATTTCTTTACATATATGTCAATGACCGATATATCTAATGCCTTAGCCTAGGTCAGGGAAATTTTTTAGGCTGTGGTCAAGGGACTTCTAAATCGATTTAGAAATTTAGTAGTCAACGACTTTCAGCAGAGCCTTGGTTGGAACTTTCCCTTGGTTTTTGCGGAATTTTTTTTGGAATTTAAAATTAATTTCTCGCAGTAACTAACATTTTTATAAATTTTTGTGAAAGTTCAATTTCAAATTTCACTTCAAGTTTTTCATTCGTATTTCAGAATTTATCGTAATTTCAAAAATTGTTAGGTTCTCGTATTACTTTGATTTCCAAATTAATGTAGAGAACGTTACGTTTAATTTAAAATTAAGGCTATCAATTTGTTTTTGAAATCCAAAGTTCAATTTCGTGAATTGTTTTAGTATTTTTTTTATTTGAATTCAACCATAGTTTTAATTTTGCTGTCTTCAAGTATTAATTAAATTTTGAAGATTTAATTTTCATTTTTCGTTCTATATAGCTAACTTTTTTCTATTTGGAATTTAAGGTTAATCCCAATATATTTTGTTTCGTCGAAGCTGCGGCCTTCGATACCTAATAATTGAATTCTAACCCTGAATTGATGTTTAAGTTCTAATTTTAGCCTTTCTTTTTTTTCTTCCTTTGAATTTTTTTTTTGTCTAAAAATTTTGAGGTTACCTTTACCCTTGAATTTTAGTTTAAGTCTTAGTTTGTAATTCTAAGCATTAATCTAACTTTAAAAATTATTTTGGTTACTCCTAATCCTTTTTCCAATTATTCGGTTGAAAGTTCCTACTTTGAATTTTAAGTTAAGTCATCACAATCGTGTTGTTTTTTATATATTGGTGGAGGTTTTTCTTTAACTTAGAGTTAAGGTTCTATTTTTTATCCTTTTTTTGGTTTGTTTGAAGTTTAAGTTAATTCCAAAAATTTATTATCCTTCTCTATACATCTAGGTTAAAAATTTTATTTTTGAATTTTTTTGTTATTTTGAAAGATTTTTTACACCCTCCCCAAATATTTGGTTCCATTTGCCTTTGAATTTTAATTTAATTTTTAATATATATTCCTGAATTTTTAATTTAATCCTTTTTTTGTTATTTTTTGTTTTTTTTATTTAAATTAAAGTTTTGTATTTCATTTAGAATTCTACATTATCTTTATTTTTTTTTGTTATCTTTTTTTATAATTGAGTGGAATCTGTCTACTTTGAATTAAAATTGTGTCTTAATTTTTAACCCTTTTTGTTTTTGCCTTTTTTGAATTTTAATTTGAATTCAAAAACTTTTTCTATTCATTTTTATCATTTGTAATCCTTTTTTTGTTTTAATAATTGGGTCGAATCGGGTTACTTTGAATTCAAATCTTAGTTTTAATTGGTAATCTTTTTTATGTTTTCTTTTGCTTTTTTTTGAATTTTTAATTTAGATTCAAAAATCTTTTTCTATTCATCTTATCGTTTCTAATTTTTTTTTTATTATTTGGTTGGATTTTTTTTTTTTCATTTAATCTAAATCCAAGTTTTAATCTTTGTTTTGAATTTTAATTTAATTTCGAAAGTTTCGTTTGCTTTTGTTTGCGGTTCCAATTATTGGGTTGAATTTTTTTATTTTAAATTGAGTTCGGAATTCCCCAGTTTTGTTTGACTGACTGTGTGTGTGTGACATAGAGTGAGTTTGTTGCGTGAGTCTGAGTTCATGACTGACGAGGAAAACAGGGAGGAAAGAGTACTAGGTGGTTTGGGACTGTTTGCTAGAGACAGGCCGTTTACACGTGCTTCTACGCGTGCCCTTGAAAATCAGGTGGTTGGCTCACTGTTCAACCAAATAGACACAGGGATTGAACACAGGGTAGATTTCCTTCCCACGGACTATTTCAACCGGTGTACAACCAGGATCTTTAGCTCGCTAGAACAGGAGGCCGGGCGCGAAGTTAGTGTGACCAGGGTTAGCCGGGTAATAGCGGATCAAGCCGAAGCCAGTCTGAGTTTCTCTCACAAGCTCGACGAAATCCTCGCCGAGATGTCCGCCAACGAACAGCGTGGATCACAGGGGGGCGTTGATCCTTTGGAGCAGCAGGCACCGGGAGCCATGGCAGCTGAGGTTGCGACGGCAGCAGGGGGCACAAAGACCACTGGGACTGACACCGAGCAACTGACACGTCTTATGGCAATGATAGAACAGCAAGGGGAGTTAATGGCCCAGTGGAATAACGAGCTAAGAACTATAAAAACTTGTGTAGTCAACCTCAGCGGCCGTGTCACCGACATGGAAACCTCTGCAGCTCAAGGGTTGGATCATCGCTCCAATCAAGCGTCCACTCCGAACAATAGGGGGCCAGGTAGAGATGGAGCAGCGATGCAGGCCAACGGAGGAGATCCACGCAACGACGGAGGATCCCAAAGCGTACAACAGCCACTACGTTGGAAGAAAATGGACTTAGAGAAATGGCATATAAATTTTGACGGCACGGACAAGGGGATTTCGGCCGAGAGCTTCCTCTTTAGGATAGAGAAGATGAGGGAACAACATCAAATCTCTCATCATCAACTGTTTACCGATTTCCATTGCCTCGTGTCAGGAGCGGCTTTGAAATGGTACTGGCAGGTGTTGGAGGATCATGCCGAAGATCCGACCTTCGGGTATCTTGATCTGAAGGCAGAACTGCTAGCCCATTTCAAAACCGCAGAGACCGACTACGAGGTGATTCGGCAAATCATGGAGCGTAAACAGTTGGCGAATGAGGGATTTGATTAATTTTATGGGGACGTGCACAATTTGACGTTTAGGCTGAGGAAACGAATACCCGAGAAGGAACTGGTTGGGATAATTAAGGGAAACCTCAAACCATACCTGGCTAACCTGACCTTCTCGTCAAAAATGGACACACTAGCGGAGCTGAAAGCTGAATGCAGGCGAGCTGAAAAGGTCATTAAAGAAAATAAGAGTAGGTCCAAAGGGGGTGTAAGTGAGTTGGTTTACTCCGTCGTTACGTTCCCAGAGGAAGGGGGTAGTGCCAAGCCACTGGAAGCAATAGGGGCACAGTTTAAAAATAGGTCGAACAGTGGCCAACTTCCTGGCAACAGAACACAAAATGTGTCATCACGTAATGCACCTCTCACAGCGCCTGCAGCCGGCTCCAAGCCAACCATCAACTCTTTCTGTCCCTCACCCTTCCATTTGATGTTGTGCTTCTCATGTGGAATGCCGGTTGACCATTTTGCAAAGAATCCAGCGGAAGTTAGTAAGGACACGCGATGCAAGTCCAGCTTTCATAATATGGTCTGCTTTTCGTGTGGGGGGACAGCTCTTTTTGCATTTATAAGCCACCTAAGGGAAACGGCAACTTGGCGGAGATGACCGGGGCACTCAGTCAGGAGAAGGATCGCCCGGACAACAACCAGTAAAAATTTTAAATAGGGAAGGAAGTATAAAAGCTGAGAGTAGTGTAGATCAGAGAAAGCAACGGGATTTGAAGAGCCTACACATCAGGAAGATGGAGTATGAGGAAGCACGTAGGAGGATATTTTGCGAAGAAATAATAAAGAAAAGAAAGACGAAAAACTTTAACAAAATACAGAAAATGAGGGAGAAGCGGAAAATGTTTAGGAGAATACAGCATAAAATAATATCGACGATCGTTACAGTCAAAGGTGACAATAGATTTTTTGCGCAAGTTAAGATAGGGGATAAAGAGGCGCTAGCTTTACTTGATTCAGGGGCGGGAGCTTGTTGTCTGGGTAAGGATAGCACACTATTTTTAGAGGGTAATGAGGAGAGGATTCTTCCCATCACCAACCAATCGATTAAAACAGCTAACGGAGGAGAGACTCCAGTGGAAGGAGTTATCACGTTACCAGTGACTTGGAATGAGATGTGTAGGGACCTAGAGTTCTTGATAGTGCCAGGACTTCAACAAGAGGTTTACCTCGGAATCGATTTTTGGAGGGTGTTTCAGTTAAATTTAGTAGGCAGAGGCCCTGTAGCTCGACCAACCCACACGACCGTAGCAGAACTCGTACCCGCCGAGGGGGATTTTTCTTTTGATGCAGTACAACATGTGTTGACCCCCGACCAAACAGTAGCCCTAGAGAGGGTAAAGGCACAATTCCCGTCGTTCGCTGTCTTAGGATTAGGTCGAACCGGATTAGAAGAGCATGTAATAGAAGTACGCGATGAGAACCTTCCTGTCAAACAACGCCATTACCCCATCTCACCAGCGATACAAAAACTAGTTTACGCAGAACTAGACCGAATGCTTAGCATAGGTGTAATAGAAGAATCAAATAGTAGCTGGAATTCTCCAGTATCCCTCGTTATAAAAGGAACCAAAAAATCGTCTTTGTCTTGATGCGCGTAAGGTTAATGAGCGTACAATCAAGGACGCCTATCCACTCCCTCATATCGACGGAATTCTTAGCCGGCTGCAAAATACGAGGTATATATCAGCCATAGACCTGAAGGACGCCTTCTGGCAGATTCCGTTGGAAAAAAGGTCCAGGGAGAAGACAGCGTTCACTGTGCCAGGGAGACCCCTCTATCAGTTTACAGTAATGCCCTTTGGACTGTGCAACGCGGCACAAAGAATGTGTCGATTAATGGACAAGGTGATACCCGCTGTGTTACGTGAATGTGTATTTGTATATCTTGATGACTTGTTAGTTTGTTCTGAAGATTTTTCGTCCCATATATGTTTGTTAGAAAAGGTCGCTCGGTGTCTGCGCGAGGCAAACTTAACGATAAATGTCGAAAAAAGTAAATTCTGCTATAAAGAGGTCCGATACCTCGGATATGTTGTAGGGGATGGCTGTATCCGTACGGATGCCAACAAGGTAGTAGCTGTGAGGGACTTTCCTGAACCAAAAACCCCGAGGCAGTTGCGACGGTTCTTGGGCATGTCAGGATGGTACCGACGCTTCATACAAGATTACGCGACTATTGCAGCTCCGCTGCACGACTGCCTCACTAAGGAAAAGATTAAGAAATTTACAATGACTGAAGACGCCAAAATTTCATTTGACAAACTCAAACAAAGTTTGATATCGGCGCCAGTGCTTACTCATCCAGACTTTAACAGACGGTTTTATATTCAATGTGATGCATCGACCAACTAGACGAAGACAATAACGAGAGACCAATCGCCTACATGTCAGCAAAACTAAACAAGGCTTAGAGAAATTATAGCGTCACCGAGCTGGAGTGTTACGCAGCGGTTCTAAGCGTAAAAAGATTTCGACCTTACGTGGAGAGCTTGCCCTTCACCATAATAACAGACCATGCAAGTTTAAAATGGCTTATGAATCAAAAGGATCTTGCAGGACGACTCGCTAGATGGAGTTTAAAACTCCAAAGCTTCGACTTTGATATAGAGCATCGAAAAGGATCGCAGAACGTTGTACCGGATACCCTTTCCCGAATGGATATGGAAGAAATAATACCCAGTGATAGAGTAATGGACGTATGTCTAGACTCGCCATATTTTGACTCCGACGAATACTGCGAATTGCGAAAAACAGTGGCAGATAACAAGGACAAGTTGCCAGACTTATGCGTATCTGACGGATACGTATATAAACGGACTTAGTTTGACCGGGGAGACGCTCTTCAAGCGGACCATGCCTGGAAGCTTTGGGTTCCGTCGGAACTACGACAGGGGTTGGTAGAGTCAGCTCACAGCTCTCCTTCAGCAGGACATGGGGGCATACATAAAACTTTGTCGCGGTTACGGGAAAGATATTACTGGCCAGGAATGGTCACAGAAGTATGTAGTCATGTAAAGGAATGTGAAGTTTGCGCGGAAAGTAAAACGCAAAATGCTTTTCACAGACCGCTAATGGGAAAGCAACATGTAACCGAACGGCCTTTTCAACGCTTGTTTGTAGATTTTATGGGTCCTTATCCTCGTACGTCTGATGGTAATGTCTTCGTGTTTGTATGTTTAGATCATTTTACAAAATTTGTGTTTTTGAAACCCTTGCGGAAAGCTACTTCAGCCGAGGTGGTGAAATTTCTGGAACGAGAAGTCTTCCATATATTCGGGGTACCCGAATACATCCATTCGGACAATGGAAGCCAGGAACTTTCGCCACACTCCTAGAAAAATATGGTACCACACATATCAAGACAGCGTTTTATTCACCGCAGGGAAACGCCGCAGAAAGAGTGAATCGGTCAGTACTGCAGATTGTAAGATCATTTATCGATGAAAACCAAAAGAACTGGGACCGACACATTAGCGATGCGGCATTTGCCCTGCGAAGTGCCGTCCACTCCGCAATCAACATGTCACCCTATCAGGCCACTTTCGGTATGCCAATGATGCTGCATGCAGCATCATATGAGCTATGCCGGAAGTTGGGCTCACTGAATGATGTTGACTGCGAAGTGGAGATAAACGGCGATAGGTTGCAATTGATTAGAGAAAAAATTAAGAAAGAGCTGAAGTTAGCACACGAGCGTAGTAGAAAGGTATATGATACAAGAGGTAGAGATGTTAGGTTTCAAATTGGACAAGTGGTATACCGCCGAAATTTTAAGCAGAGTTCTCAGATTGATCATTATAATGCCAAGCTTGCCCCCAAGCAAGTCAAATGTATAGTACTAAGGGCAATTGGAAATTCGATGTATGAGCTGGGTGATTCAAGTGGGAAAAAGATCGGGGTATACCATGCTAAAGACATTTTTGCGAAGTAGAGTAGTAGGGATATTATCTTGTTTGGTTGATTTTCCGACAGGGTGGATAAATGATGTATATTGGAACGATTTTCCGTCATCCCTTGTCAAATTTGGTTTTGAGACAAACCGGTTTCGGCGTTGTGCCATCGTCAGTGTCGATTTTCGTTCTGATCTGTTGTTGTCGTTTGTCCTGTATTTATAGTTCGTAGGTATATGAGCAGGTATTGTCAAATTGATGCTTGTGTATATTTAGTTATTTGTATGTGCTGTGTGTTCATTTAGAACCGAGGGTGGTTTACTAATCGATTTGTGTGGCTGACTGGGGTAGGTAGAAATCTGTGATTTTAGTCGTTTGACCTTCTTTGTCGATTTTTTGTTTTGGTGTGTCAATTGTTTTGTGTTTATTTGTTGTTGTGTGTTTGTCTGCTGTACCTGTGTGATTAAGTTGTTTCCTGTAAACAAGTTTTAAAGGCTCAAATATTGTGTCAGAAATTGTGTTTATCTGTTCGTTTATTATTCTACCGTCGAATGTTTTCTGTTTGTAGATTTCCATGTTTTCGAGTACGTTGAGACGTCGGCCCTTTTCCTGTATGTGAAGAACCCTAACTGTTTTATTGATGTTTGCTGGGGAACATTCATTCTCGACCATGTGATTCGCGAAGTTAGACTCGGGTATAATGTTTGGATTCCGTATTTTTTTGTTGTAATCTCTAATATGTTCTCTGAACCTTGTTCTTATTTGCCGTCCTGTTTGTCCTATGTAACTATGCTGGCATCCGCAGGTGAGCTTGTATACGCCGTGGCTGCTAAACCGATCCTCTGAGTTAATGTTAGTTCTTAGTTTTCGCCCTAGATTGTTCGATGTTTTGAATGCTGTGTTAATGTTGTATTTTTTGAAGAAGTTTGCCAATTTATATGTTGCTTTTCCAGTATATGTCATAGTCGTCCAGCTATTATTTTCCTTTTCACTATTTCTTTTTGGTTCTCCATTTGTCCTTCTGAGCTTATCTACTAGTGCTTTTTTATATCCGTTGTTCGCAGCGATATTATATATGACCTCAAGTTCTCTCTTATATGCCTCTTGTGTAAGCGGTGTTCTTTCAAGTCTATGTACCAAGTGCCTTAATGCTGCATTTTTATGCTGTTGAGGGTGATTTGAGGTATTGTGTATTATTGTATCGGTGGCCGTTGACTTTCTATATATGTCATAGTTAAACCTTTTGGCTTCTTTATCAATATTTATCGTGAGGCCCATCTATACCACTATCGGAGACTTTGGACATAGTTAGCTCAACAATAGTTCATAACACAAAAAACAAAGTGAAAAGTATGCAAATCACAAATACGCTAAGAACCACTTTACGTCAAAACTATTTTCAATTCAACAATAAAATATATAGACAAACAAACGGTCTTGGAATGGGAAGCCCCACATCAGCAATTCTTATGGAAGTTTTCATGCAAAATCTGGAAGGAAAGTACATACAGGAGCTGAAGTCCAAATTAGGCGTGTCATTTTATGCTAGATACGTGGATGACATAATATGCGTTTTAACTACTAATAACGAAGAGCCTGTACTGGAGTACCTCAACAAGCAGCACGGAAATATAAAATTTACAATGGAAACCGAAAAAGACGGAGGAATCAACTATCTAGACCTCACGATAAATATTGATAAAGAAGCCAAAAGGTTTAACTATGACATATATAGAAAGTCAACGGCCACCGATACAATAATACACAATACCTCAAATCACCCTCAACAGCATAAAAATGCAGCATTAAGGCACTTGGTACATAGACTTGAAAGAACACCGCTTACACAAGAGGCATATAAGAGAGAACTTGAGGTCATATATAATATCGCTGCGAACAACGGATATAAAAAAGCACTAGTAGATAAGCTCAGAAGGACAAATGGAGAACCAAAAAGAAATAGTGAAAAGGAAAATAATAGCTGGACGACTATGACATATACTGGAAAAGCAACATATAAATTGGCAAACTTCTTCAAAAAATACAACATTAACACAGCATTCAAAACATCGAACAATCTAGGGCGAAAACTAAGAACTAACATTAACTCAGAGGATCGGTTTAGCAGCCACGGCGTATACAAGCTCACCTGCGGATGCCAGCATAGTTACATAGGACAAACAGGACGGCAAATAAGAACAAGGTTCAGAGAACATATTAGAGATTACAACAAAAAAATACGGAATCCAAACATTATACCCGAGTCTAACTTCGCGAATCACATGGTCGAGAATGAATGTTCCCCAGCAAACATCAATAAAACAGTTAGGGTTCTTCACATACAGGAAAAGGGCCGACGTCTCAACGTACTCGAAAACATGGAAATCTACAAACAGAAAACATTCGACGGTAGAATAATAAACGAACAGATAAACACAATTTCTGACACAATATTTGAGCCTTTAAAACTTGTTTACAGGAAACAACTTAATCACACAGGTACAGCAGACAAACACACAACAACAAATAAACACAAAACAATTGACACACCAAAACAAAAAATCGACAAAGAAGGTCAAACGACTAAAATCACAGATTTCTACCTACCCCAGTCAGCCACACAAATCGATTAGTAAACCACCCTCGGTTCTAAATGAACACACAGCACATACAAATAACTAAATATACACAAGCATCAATTTGACAATACCTGCTCATATACCTACGAACTATAAATACAGGACAAACGACAACAACAGATCAGAACGAAAATCGACACTGACGATGGCACAACGCCGAAACCGGTTTGTCTCAAAACCAAATTTGACAAGGGATGACGGAAAATCGTTCCAATATACATCATAGTAGGGATATGTTAAATGTTATATGTTAAGTGTCGTTGTGTCTGAATAACTTTTGACTAACATTTGTTTATTTATACCTATTTACTAGCATGCCTGACGATGCAATTATTTATTGACGTACCTGACAAAAATGTTCCTTATTAATTTAGTATTTATATTTTTTTTAGAGCCCAGTGATTTTATTTTATATGGATACACCTACCTGACCATGTAGTGATTATTATACCCGCTTTGAATTATTGTTGCAATTATTTACTCCCTATTATCTAGTTTTAGTTTTTGGATTATTTACGTATTTATACGTAGCCAACTGTGATATTTTTATTTCTTTCTCTGACCTTAACCCTATCTGTGATATTTACCCTAACAAATCTTGACCACTTATTTTTTTTTAACACTGTGATATTTTATTAATTAGATGCTTAGGACCAAAAGTGGATCTGTGATAGAGTAGAAGGTAGACCCTTACATTACTTACATTATTTAAACGTTTTTACTTGCCCGGCATTGAGGCGTGTGTCGAGGCCACACATTGAGCTGTTAGAGAAGACAAAACGGAAAGGTGGCGTATGATACTTTTTTACGCACACGCTCCATGGAGCAGGCCCCATCGGCGGATGCGAGCCTGTTACGCCAGCCTTAAGGGCAAAACATCACCAGCAACCAAACCATATGCATTCTGTGCAAAAGTATCTTCATCCCGGTAGCCAGACGTGTTGCGCAGCATTAGTGGAAGGATGCTGCTATGCGCATGCGGTGGCGTGTTCCAGTTATGCAACGAAAGCGCATGCGTGGGTGTGTGCGTGTGGAAAAACGAAAGCAAAGTACGTAGGTGTGTGTGGTGTGTTTGAGTGAAATTTAAGGAATTCCGTTTAGATACGGGTATGTGAAGAGTTAACCGAAACTCAGAAATTCATTAGAATAGTTGTCTCAATAGTGCGTGGTCGTGCTGGGGAAAAATCGCGTGTGAAAGTAGTCAAGTCAAGTAAAAAAAAAAAACAAAATTTTAATATATATATTTTTTGTGTGAAAAAAAAATACCGATACGGTCGTACCGTTTTAGCGGTTTTTTTAAACACGTTATTAAAGAAACCGCAAACCCAGGGAACAAAAAAAAAAACCCCTTCAACATCCTGCCACAGGTAAGTGTGATACCGTTTTAAAAATTCCTTTTATTTAAAAGTGTTAAATTAATTTTTGCTTGCTTCCTTTAAAAAAAAACCCCTTCCTTGCATAAATTTCAATCAAGTATAAAAATAAATCGTATTTGGTGTCTTGATTTTTAAATAGTTTGACAATAAATTAAATTTGCACGTAAATTAAACTTACCTTTATATAAACCTTTTTCTTCATCTGTAAATTCCCTTTTTTTAATAAAGCGGATTTTTGTGCATAAAGTAATGCATGGGGGTGAACCAAAAGGTGTTGTAGATGGTGAATCAAAATTAATAAAAAAAAAAAGTTGTGATCAAATGGAAATTTAATGAATTTTAATTGCAAATAAAATAAATTTTTGATGAAAAATTACGATTTAATTAAAATAATATATAAAAGCAAATAAAACCTACGTAAGATAAAAATAAAATTAAACGATAAATAAAATAGAAGTGTTTAAAATAAAAATAAAATAAATAAAAATAAATAAATGTTGTGAATATCAATTGGCACGAACCAGAATAGAAGTAGGATTAATGAAGACAAACAAAAAACCGCTGTGATGGCTGAATGGTTATAGCAGCGGCGCCTAAACGTTGCCGATGAAGGAATTTAGCAGTTCCCGAAATGGATCTATACAACGAGCTTTGGCAGTTGTCTAAAATTTTTTCTTTCTTCTATTCTAATTTAAAAATTTTTTCAATTAAGAAAAAATTTATCATAACAATAATAATGATAAAAAATTATTGTTAGGCCTTGAGCTCGATTCGAACCCGCGATCTTAAAATCAGTAGGCCGATATAACAACAAAAATTGTTAATACATCGCAGAGCACGGGGAAAAAGTGTCAATAAAATATGACACTATGGCAGCATTGCCAACAAACAAGTCCAATTTTCACAGCCATTCTGCAACAGATGTCGCAGTGTTGTGAATATCAATTGGCACGAACCAGAATAGAAGTAGGATTAATGAAGACAAACAAAAAACCGCTGTGATGGCTGAATGGTTATAGCAGCGGCGCCTAAACGTTGCCGATGAAGGAATTTAGCAGTTCCCGAAATGGATCTATACAACGAGCTTTGGCAGTTGTCTAAAATTTTTTCTTTCTTCTATTCTAATTTAAAAATTTTTTCAATTAAGAAAAAATTTATCATAACAATAATAATGATAAAAAATTATTGTTAGGCCTTGAGCTCGATTCGAACCCGCGATCATAAATAAAAATAGAAAAAAAAAACTAAAAATAGCATTAAAAATAAGAAAAGAAAAAACTCAAAATTAAACCAAAAATAAAATTTATTTGGAAAAAAAATGCAAATTAAACTAAAAATAAAATTAATATAAAAAGAAAAACAAAATTTATATGAAGTTAAATTTAGTTAAAGTAAAATCAAAATTAAATTAAATTAAAGTTATTTAAAATTAACGCAAAAAGAAATTAAATTAAATTTGCCTAAAATAAAATCTAAATTTAAATAAACCTAATGTGTTGAAAATTAAATCAAAAAGTAGCTTAAATTAAATTAGTTGGAAATAAAAGCAGTGGTAACCTAAAGTCCGTTATGTGAAATAAAATTCCAAAATTAAATTAAAATAAATTTATTGAAAATAAAAGAAAAATTAAACCGAATAAAAAGTATCTAAATTAAAAACGAAAAGTAAATGGAAATAAAGTTTCTTAAAATAAGATCCAAAATTAATTAGATTAAATTTATTTAAAGTAAAATCAAAAATTAAATTGATTTAAAATAAAATCAATATTAATTTAAAGTAAACTTGCTAAAAGTGAAATCAAAAGTAAATTACACAACACCGATTATAAAATTCGAAATTGAAATGAATAAAAGCTTTTTTTTTTATGAAATTGGAATTAAACTAAATTAAATTAATTTAAAATAAAACTAAAAATTAAGCCTAAATAAACTTATATTTCTAAATTACACATTAAAGAATATTCAGTTAAAATTAAAAGAAAGAAGGTTTAGCCAATATGAAAGTTAACATTTTTTTTTTTGCATTTGATATACATGTGTACATATCGACACATAGACATATAAGCCAAAGTTCGGTATCGAAGATACTCAACCGAACTTGGGAAAATATTGCTATGTGAGGTATATACATATGTACAAAGACACCAGCTGTAAATTTTGATTTTTGTCATTTTGGTTTTTTTTTTCGTTTGCAGAATTCTCTGGCGGGATGAAGGAAACGGCCCAGAATACTTACCCGCATACATTACCCAGAGCGACCGCAGGAACGTCGGAATATTGGGACCGCCGATCAGTAGAGCTCGGAGAAGGGAGAGAGAGAGCGCAAGAGAGAGCGTCAAGAAGCGACAACAGCAGCAGCAACACAGCGACGTCATCATCGCCGACGGCATCAACATCGAACGCCCAAGGAGGGCATAAAAGGGCATTTGACACATGTTTCTGTTTATTGGAATTTCCTTTTTTTTAATGGATTTTTGCACTATTTTGCCACACCTTACGTTTTTTGGATTGTTATTAGTAATATTAACTTTGGAATTTTCTTGTAATTTTTTTATTAATTTTGTCAATAGTTTTTTTTTTATATCACATATTCATTTATTTTGTTCACTTCGGCATTTCTTTTTACATTTAGTTGGTAGTAATTTTTCTTAAGTTTTCCTAATTAGGGTTATATTCAAAAATACATTAGCACTAGCATTTAATTGCCGATTTGGAGCTTCTCTCCTCGATTTTTTTTTTTGTAATTCTCTCTTTCTCGTTTTAAACTTTCTATATTTTTTCGGTTTTTTTTTTTTTATTTCTTTGTCACTTATAGTTTTCGCATGTTCCTCTTGTTCTTTTTTTTATTTTGTTAAAATTGCGTAATTCACCCACTCGCCGCCCGCTATCGTGGGTGAGTGATCGCGGTGACATTTAAAAACTCCATTGAACCTTTGCTCAGGCAGTATTTTTTTCATGAGTAGGCAAAGACATATATATGTATGTAAATTTCCCTTCCTCACAGGTCCCCGCAGCTTGAAGGCGCCTACAATGCTGATGTGCTGAGATCAGGTGAGTGAGAAAATTGACAATACTATTTGTGTTCCATTTCTTTACATATATGTCAATGACCGATATATCTAATGCCTTAGCCTAGGTCAGGGATTTACTTTTAATTTTTGCTTAACGTTTGAATTTTTGCCACATATATATGAATTCGTTTTTTTTTTTGTAATTTTAAAGATATCAAAAGACATAGTTAGATACGACAACCATTAGGGTGTGCCTGTTCACGTACACCAGATTATTTTTCTCGTTAACTTCTTTTTGATCAAATATATTTTTCTTGCCTTTTGGTATCAAATACTAAGTTAAGATAACATACGGGTATTTGCTTGTATATCGGTTGTTAAAGCGATAGCTAACGTTGGATTTTTGATTAGCGTATTGTTGTTTCGACTAATTTTCAAATTTTTTAATTTTTATTTTTTCTTTGAATAATTCATATTTTTGGAATTCTTATATTAAGGAATTGTTAGAGTTTAAGCTTTTATAGATGTCCTTTTTGTTTTGTGAAAATATCTGAAGAATCACTCTTAGTAGGGGATAGGTTTAACGTTAAAATTTATAAATAAAGATATGCTTATAACGATTTGGAATTTTACGAGTTGAGCTTTTTGTTGATCACTGCAATGGAGGGCTGATTTTAGGATCTTTGGTGTGGGCGTTGCTCTGGGCTTAAGAGGGGACGTAGGGGTGATGGCCTAGAAGACTTGTAAACAGACAGACTTGAGTCAGGTTTGGGGGCGCCGTAAAATTAGAGGAGTCAGCACGGCGCCCATGGCTTCGTGTAAGATACGCGAAGAGGGTGGGTATACTCCACCTGACTAGACAGGCCTCCACCTTTTTCCCCCTTTTTTTGATTTCCCCCTCCTTTATCTCTCTGCTCCGCTTACGTCTATTGTATCTCTTTCAGCTTTCCCCTTTTCTTTTTAGAACTTGGCATGAACTCTACTTTTTTGTTAGTGTAGTTGTTGGTAAGGCTGGTGCGCAAAACCCCACCCCGTCCAACGAGCTAGCAGGGCTTGCCACCATGCCACACGCCACCTCGGTCTTACCACTGAAAGCCAGCTACATAACACATGGGGACATAGCTACAAACATAAATAAAAGTTCCACGTACTTTGTTTTTGTAAATCGATGGACTAATGTCAAAATCGTAATGCGCCGGAAGTTGATGTAGCAAATCATATTAAAAAAATACAAACCAGCGGTCACCGTGCTACCACCTGGTATAGTTCCGCCATAGCCAGAACAAACTTTTTTTTTGTTCTAGAGGAGATGACAGCTGAAGATTTTGCATTTGTATACGTGAATGCGTTAGGCAGTTTTTGCTGGGACAGTATTATTTGAATTGTCGGAAAAAGTGAAAAATTTCGCAAGAGTCGGAGGAAAAACGTTCCGTCCACTAAGTATTGCAATCAAATTAAATTCTTCTGGTGCCAAGTGATATTTGTGATATACATTTTTTTTCTTTAATTCAACTGTGATGAACCAAACCCAAAAGTGAGTTTAATTACACAGTGTAGTGTTGTTATTGGGGGCTGTTAATATCAGAGAAGTGTAAGTCATATAAATGTAAATTGAATTAATTTATTTTTGAAAAAACTACTTGCACTTTTCTATTAAAAAATCCCAAACACTCGTACAAATATTTGTGTGGGATAATCCACACTGAATACCCCTAAGCCGCGTCAAATATTATTTACCGTCGGTGGCAAGTAATATTTGATGGCAAATGGGCTATTTGTACAAAAAAACTTTGTATTTTATTTTTCCACAAAATCCCTCGCGCACTTCACTTTAACTAGTATTTTAATTAACAATTGTGCACTGAATAACCACGTACCTTTTTATTTTTAGATGTGAAGTTATGTTGTTGTTTCTGCTGGTCGCAAATCCAATAATATATAAACTTTGGCAGTTCCAAATTTCTGTGTTGTTGCCGCAAATAGCTTCTAACCAAATAACCCCTCAAATACCAAGTACTATCGTAATAACTGATGTCTCTCAATATGGTCGCACGGATAATATATAAACTTTGGTTTGATAATATTTAAACACTGTTGGTTGGCCCAATGGTCGCTGGATTAAAATAAAACTGATTGAAGACCAATGTCTTGGCCGGGCCACAGCTCAGGGATGGTACCGGTCAAAAAATAGGACGGAAAAACACGAAAGGTTTGAATTAATATTTTAATTTGGATATAAATATCTTTATTCGAAATAAAGATTAATTACAGTAATTAATAGATATATTTGTAGGTTACCTTTTTGATGATTCTGGAATCGCCGGTGGGATACGTCCGTACACGTTGATGTTAAAAATCCAAGAAGCACAATAACAGAGTTTGTTAAGCCCGCTTGCCAGTCGAACTGTTTATTCCTGCGATGTTTGTTTGCATGGTTAACATAAACGGTTCGACTGGCTCTGTTAAAAAATATAAAGCAAATGCGAGGCCGACCCAATATGTGTTAGAGTTTGGGCTGTTGGCCTACACAACCACTGTTGTCTATTTGTATGAGTTTTTTAAGCGGGGATTACCCTTATTGCTTTAAATGTATGAAAACATTTATTTGGAGCAATTTTTAATTTATAATTTATTTAATAATTTGGGAAAAATTTAAACAACGTGACATCAGGACGGACAAGGCGACAGCTGTTTCTATTGTACCTTGTAAATCTCTCCAAAGCGTTTTCTCCCGGGAGTGGGATTTGAACCCGCACTCATACGATGGTTGAAGTGTTACAAACGCATTCAGCCACGTTATGCCTTAGTTGTTGTAAACCTTATCCCAAATGCTTCTTTTCATATTTTCTTTATTCATAGTCCATACTTCGTTTGACATCATATGGTAAAGTTATACGTTGGTGAGGCTGTTTTCAAAGAAACTTGGTGTTGTTTTTGTTGTATTTATAGAACTGCAACGAATTAACCAATGTTGTCTACTTGTATGAGTTTTTTAAGCGGGGATTACCCTTATTGCTTTAAATATATGAAAACATTTATTTGAAGCAATTTTTAATTTATAATTTATTTAATAACGAATTAACCAATGTTTTCTATTTGTATGAAAAATTTAAACAACGTGACATCAGGACGGACAAGGCGACAGCTGTTTTGATTATAAACACAGTTTCTTGAGCTAAAAGAGGGCTAATAATATTTTTTTGATACCGTCTAATATGATTTGCGGATAAATATCCCCGCCCAGAACAAGATCCACTGGCTCATTCACGAAGAAACGTTTATCCGCAAGCACGAGATCAGGGAATGCTTGTTGTGTTAATGCACTAACATCGCATGTTGGCAAATTACCTGTCAAATGTGGTAGAACTAGAACTAAAGCGTCAATAGAAATTAGTGGGTCAACTGGGGACCGCAACTGAATGGCGCATGCCTCTTTTACCTGCGCAGAAACTGAATTATTGATGCCCGAAACTTGAGCATGCATCTTTCGAGTTGGCAGGTTGATTCCTCGTCTGAGTCTTTCAGAGATAAAAGAGCATTCGGATCCCGAATCTATGAGAGCTCTGGCCGAAAAATCTGTACCATTATAATGAATGGTGACGCGAGCTGTGCCTAGTCAAACACCTTTCCTGGTATTAATAAAATTAGACTTTACTGTAGTTTTATCTTTCTGCTTTTTTTGTTTTGCAGATTCATTTTGAGATTGAGCTTGCTTTGAAGTGCACGGTTGCTCATCCGATAAATCTGCAGAATTATTTACCTGTGTAGGTTTTGCCTTACTTCTCTGTAAATGCAGAAAGGTATTATGTCTTAAATGGCAGTTGCTGCAATTGTGCGCACTTGTGCATTTTGACACTGAATGCCCTGATGACAACAGTTTAGGCAGAAGTGATTTCTTTTTATGAAATCAAGTCTTTCATTGGTGTTCAAATTTTTGAACTTTGAACACGCATAAATTTTGTAATCATTGCTTTGACACATTTTACAAGTGCTTTTAGCTAAACTTGCTTGGAAAGCGCCAAGTTTCTTTGGGGGATGGTCGGAGGCCTGCTTTGAGTTTTGTACCTTTTGAGGTTTTGTACTCTTTGTACCTCTTAAACCTGACACTGATTCTAACGTTTGAAAACGATTTGTCAGAAATCGATCAGGAAGCTTAGTTGAACATAAGTATGTAATAATTGGATCCCAGTTCGATATGTCAATATGATGACTCGTTAACGAGGATATGCAATTATTTATGTCCCTTTGTAATATTTTTATGGAATTACCGCATCCAGTTTCAACTGATTGAAAGTTGAAAAGAATCTTTAATTGGGTGTTGACTAATATTCCTTTATTTTCATACCTGTCGCACAAATTTTTCCAAGCTATATCAAAACCATCATTCGTCAATTCGCATTTCTTAACGATTTCTCTGGCTTCACATTGGGTTTTTCGTATGAGATAGTATAAATTTTGTACTGGCGAAAGGCTTTTATTTAAAATATAAATGGCCGTGAACATGTCACGAAAAGTTGGCCATGACAAATAATCACCTTTGAATATATCAGTATCACAAGGTGCTAAATGCAAATTGCGTGGCGTGAAGGCAGCATCGTTTTCCTTCTCTGCCTTCTCAAGTTTTTCTGCCAGGCCATTTATTTTTGTCATACATCGCACAAAAATAGTATAGCACGTCTTATTTTTTTTTTTAATTGCCGTAACATTCTTCTCAGATATATTTTCTGATTGTAGTAATGCATCATACGCTTCTTTAGCTTTTTCCCACATCGATTTCAACTCCTGCTGCTGAATTTTCAGTTAATTTTTGGAGTGTTCGCTAGTGGCTATGCTTAAAAATTCGATGTCGAACTCAATAATTGTGTCAACTAAGCGGTTTTATGCTTCCATATTGAAAATTAAAAAAATCGAAACAATTGATTTTTCAAAAAAACAAAATTACGTACGTTATTACGTGTCAGAGACAGAATCTGTGGAATTACCCAATTTGCTAATATAAAAATTACAAGACGCTTTCCACCAACAAAAAGAACCCAACAAATTGAATAAAATTCTAATAAATTTACAATAAAATTTCGTATGTAAAATATTTATTTTGAAACAAATAGAACTCAAATTTAATAATTTTCAGAGTAAAAAACCAGTGGACTCTATGAAATATATATATATATATATACGTATAAATATACGTAAAACCAAAAGTAATTACTCGCCAACTAACTATGTGCTTGTGTGTGTGTATATATGTATACAGCACACTCAGTTAGAACCCTACTTGTTATATAATGCATTAAACAATCCGTAGTGCTACAAAAACTATGCGTGAGAAATTCAAAAAGTTTACATCAGTTTGTCAAGGCAGAGTGACAAATTCTCACATATATTTTTCTATACATGTGAGCAGACTTCTCTTTTATGTTCACTAAATTCTGCATTAAGCTTTCATATATTTTTCTCTCTTCAATATGCTATTCATATGCCATATATAACATGATTTATACAGCAACGAATGTCATAAAACTATGCGTTAGCGTTATGGCATAAATAACATATTATCTAGCTGTTGTACTTATCTGATATTCCTATTGCATTTATAACGAAAAAATAACACTTACATTTTTTATAAAATTTTTATTAAAATGAATTATAAAATTAACAAAATGTAATATTATGGTAAAATTAATTAAGTTTAATATTTAAAAGTTAATAAATAAATTATTAAAGTATATAAATAATCTATTAATTATGAAGAAATTAATTATTTAGTTAGTAAACAGTTATCACTAATAAAATGGGTTATAAATTAATTCATTCAATAAACAAATGTATTATTAAAGCTATTAAAAGTATAACAATAAACAATAAAGTTAAACAAGTAATAAATTAATAATAAATAGTCTAAGGTAAAGGCTTGAAAAATCTCTCATCCAACTTGGGTGCAGTAAGGAGAGTAAACTTGGACCTGATGTATTAGCAACCCCACTGTTATCTGCCGATACATTATCTACCAATTCGAAAGTCCAAATTTGAATTGTAGTATCACTACTACCCGTCACACAACCTTTCAAATCGGGCAGTACTGCAATTGACCATTTTGTTTTTGTTGTTGTTGTAGCAGTGCAATTGACCATAATTCGCTTTCATTGCTGGTATTTCTTCGATAATGTGCGCAGCGCCGACATCAACTATTACCAGTTGACCGCTTTTTATGCCCAATAGCGCATAGCGATCGCCTGGTACAAATGTGGTACTTAATATATAATCCGCTTGTATGGTACGCAGACATTGAATGGAATCACGATTCCAAGACCTGAACGAATCGCCAGCACCAGAATCAATAGCTAGTGAATTGTTACTAAAGCATACCGAACGTACTTCTGATTGGTGGCTAAGACGAGTAACAGCTAACAATAATGTCTTGTTCTGCAGCAAAATGTTGTAAGAAATGTGTGTCCGTTATGGGCGCATTATGACCGATGAGACGGTGACGCTCCCTAATCGTATGCCCATATCATCGAAATGTAGTACGGACGCCGCACTCTTATGCAATGCCAATGTGCATACAGATTGTTAGGGAGCACGCAATATCGCCTACGGCAATGTGTATGCGATCGGGCGAGGCACGTAGTGCGGTAACTTCCTGCTTATCACGACGCAGCGTTAATACACGTTCACGCAATCTAAAGTAAACGCAAAATCAGTTTCAGTTTAATTAAATAATTTGCAGTTCACCTCTTACCACAAACAATATTTTCAGCAGCTGCGGCCAGTGCATATCGGCCTTCAATTTTATTATATACAACCGATAACCAATAAGCCAGGTATTGTTTTCTAATGTCCATGCAATATATTTAAACGAGCACTAAACTATTATTTAAACTGAATACTTTAAATATTTGTAATAATATTTCCAATAATTTTTCTAAATTATAATTTATCGCTCTTGATGTACAATGACACCTGCAATCTGTCAAGAAAGCAAAACAAATGAGTGGGAATGCATACAATAGACAATAATGCAAAAATGATATTTCCCCTTCCCTCTCTGACATTCAGCCAGAACCATGGCGGAACCATACAAGGTGGTAGCATGGTGACATAGCTACAAACATAAATAAAAGTTCCACGTACTTTGTTTTTGTAAATCGATGGACTAATGTCAAAATCGTAATGCGCCGGAAGTTGATGTAGCAAATCATATTAAAAAAATACAAATCAGCGGTTACCGTGCTACCACCTGGTATAGTTCCGCCATAGCCAGAACAAACTTTTTTTTGTTCTAGAGGAGATGACAGCTGAAGATTTTGCATTTGTATACGTGAATGCGTTAGGCAGTTTTTGCTGGGACAGTATCATTTGAATTGTCGGAAAAAGTGAAAAATTTCGCAAGAGTCGGAGGAAAAACGTTCCGTCCACTAAGTATTGCAATCAAATTAAATTCTTCTGGTGCCAAGTGATATTTGTGATATACATTTTTTTTCTTTAATTCAACTGTGATGAACCAAACCCAAAAGTGAGGTTAATTACACAGTGCAGTGTTGTTATTGGGGCTGTTAATATCAGAGAAGTGTAAGTCATATAAATGTAAATTGAATTAATTTATTTTTGAAAAAACTACTTGCACTTTTCTATTAAAAAATCCCAAACACTTGTACAAATATTTGTGTGCGATAATCCACACTGAATACCCCTAAGCCGCGTCAAATATTATTTACCGTCGGTGGCAAGTAATATTTGATGGACAAATGGGCTATTTGTACAAAAAAACTTTGTATTTTATTTTTCCACAAAATCCCTCGCGCACTTCACTTTAACTAGTATTTTAATTAACAATTGTGCACACTGAATAACCACGTACCTTTTTATTTTTAGATGTGAAGTTATGTTGTTGTTTCTGCTGGTCGCAAATCCAATAATATATAAACTTTCGCAGTTCAAAATTTCTGTGTTGTTGCCGCAAATAGCTTCTCACCAAATAACCCCTCAAATACCAAGTACTATCGCAATAACTGATGTCTCTCAATATGGTCGAACGGATAATATATAAACTTTGGTTTGATAATATTTAAACACTGTTGGTTGGCCCAATGGTCGCTGGATTAAAATAAAACTGATTGAAGACCAATGTCTTGGCCGGGCCACAGCTCAGGGATGGTACCGGTCAAAAAATAGAACGGAAAAACACGAAACGTTTGAATTAATATTTTAATTTGGATATGAATATCTTTATTCGAAATAAAGATTAAGTACAGTAATTAATAGATATATTTGTAGGTTACCTTTTTGATGATTCTGGAATCGCCGGTGGGATACGTCCGTACACGTTGATGTTAAAAATCCAAGAAGCACAATAACAGAGTTTGTTAAGCCCGCTTGCCAGTCGAACTGTTTATTTATTCCTGCGATGTTTGTTTGCATGGTTAACATAAACGGTTCGACTGGCTCTGTTAAAAAATATAAAGCAAATGCGAGGGCGACCCAATATGTGTTAGAGTTTGGACTGTTGGCCTAAACAACCACTGTTGTCTATTTGTATGAGTTTTTTAAGCGGGGATTACCCTTATTGCTTTAAATGTATGAAAACATTTATTTGAAGCAATTTTTAATTTATAATTTATTTAATAATTTGGGAAAAATTTAAACAACGTGACATCAGGACGGACAAGGCGACAGCTGTTTCGATTGTACCTTGTAAATCTCTCCAAAGCGTTTTCTCCCGGGAGTGGGATTTGAACCCGCACTCCTACGATGGTTGAAGTGTTACAAACGCATTCAGCCACGTTATGCCTTAGTTGTTGTAAACCTTATCCCAATTGCTTATTTTCATATTTTCTTTATTCATATTCCATACTTCGTTTGACATCATATGGTAAAGTTATACGTTGGTGAGGCTGTTTTCAAAGAAACCTGGTGTTGTTTTTGTTGTATTTATAGAACTACAACGAATTAACCAATGTTGTCTACTTGTATGAGTTTTTTAAGCGGGGATTACCCTTATTGCTTTAAATATATGAAAACATTTATTTGAAGCAATTTTTAATTTATAATTTATTTAATAACGAGTTAACCAATGTTTTCTATTTGTATGAAAAATTTAAACAACGTGACATCAGGACGGACAAGGCGACAGCTCTTTTGATTATAACTTGTAAATCTCTGCGAAGCCTGTTCTCCCGTGACTTGGATTTGAACCCTCACTCCTACGATGGTGGAAGTGTTACATACGCGTTCAGTCACGTCATGCCTTTGTTGTTGTAAACCTTAACCCATCTGCCTTTGCATATTTTCTTTATTTCTAATCCATACTTCGTATGGCATCATATGGTAAAGTTATGCGTTGGTAAGGCGGTTCTCAAAGAAACTTGGTGTTGTTTTTGTTCTATTTATAGAACTACAACGAATTAACCAATGTTGTCTATTAGTATAAGTTTTTTAAGCGGGGATTACCCTTATTGCTTTAAATGTATGAAAACATTTATTTGAAGCAATTTTTAATTTATAATTTATTTAATAATTTGGGAAAAATTTAAACAACGTGACATCAGGACGGACAAGGCGACAGCTGTTTCGATTATACCTTGTAAATCTCTTCAAAGCCATTTCTCCCGGGAGTGTGATTTGAACCCGCACTCCTACAATGGTTGAAGTATTGCAAACGCATTCAGCCACGTCATGCCTTAGTTGTTGTAAACCTTATCCCATAATTAATAATTTCATATATTTTTCCTCCCCTTCTTTTCCTACCTTCAATCAATTCTAGCAAATGTTTATTTCTATTTTTCTTTTCTGTTATATAATTAAAATAAATTTCATTCATGTTTTGGAAATATTTCATTATGAGAACGAGCAATTATAATAAATATATAATATTTCGTTTGTTTTATTTAGTGCTACAATATTTTTAAATTGAATATGGGTTCCCTTTTTTTGTGTATTTAGCTACATTGCGCCTATATGTATCTGTGGTACATACCCATGTATATATAATAATCATATAGAATTACTGTTTTAGCCTATTTATACTATTTATATTATTATTACAAAGGCCTATCTAAATATTTATTCGATACATTTGATAATATTTTGTAGGCTTAAGCGAAGTTGTTAAGATTTGCCATAGTTTTAGTTATTATTAATTAAGTAGAAATTTGAGTTTCATATTTGAGTGGCTGGCAATAAAAAAAAAATACAACAGGTTTATGTTAAGAGTGAATAAAACTGAAATATATTACTAAGTCCGTAAAAGGGAATACGAATCAAAAAACAAACACTTTTATAACCGCCTTTACGGATTTGCTCATAATTCATCTATGTACTATAAAGCCCGAATTTTCAGTGCGACTTTAAGTTAAGTAGGGATTAAACTTATGCTCTTTTTTTTTGTAGTGACAAATCAAAAAATCATTTCTTTATATATATTTTTTTCTTTTTTTGATTAGGAATATACAAAACCAAATTCAACTGGTCTAAAAAAAAACTGGCAGGTAGATGAATAGACATAGTCTTTTATAATTAACATAACATTTTTTTTCGAAAATTTTTCATAAAGTCAGCTTGACATGGAATGACCCACCAGCAAAATGTGTGAATAAATTATTATATAATTGGTTGGCACAAATCCCCAACTGAACCCTCCAAGAGGGTGCCGACTGGAAATGGACTCTACAGTATTGAGCCTGTGCGATGTCAGGACGGTTTCCAGCTAAGATCAGGAATCAGGGATGTCTGCCTGACCCATTAATGGCCTGGTTATACAGAAATGATTCTTGTCAATAGTTTCTGGGGTATCTTTCTCTCTTTGCACTACTTTTTCTTTCTCTTTTCTTTCTTTCCTGTTTCCCTTCTTTCTCGGGGGCTGGATCAAGGCGTTATGCGTTCCCGTGCCGAGGATCAGCCAGACTGGGGCCCCTAAATAGCCCAGTCGGGAACAGAGCCCTCCTGACACCAGGTTGTACGAAGACCTTACCCGGGTATTGCGGATCTCTGCCCGCGTGGACGTTCCTGTTCTCCGCCGCTTCTGGGAACATGAACAAAAACAAAAAGAATACAACAAAACAAAAAGAGACCTGCGCTCTTCATCGGCCGGGAGGGCTTCTGCCCACCACAGCGGTGACCAGTGCGATGCAGGGTCATTCTAACAGCCAGATGATGGCTAAAAAAGGGGATGGTTCAGGACCAGTGGCGGTACCAGGTCAGAACGCTCTCCCCACCAAAACTAGGGGCAGTGAAGCAGGGCAAAGGGGTGTACTCCGGGATACTCCTGGCACGATCAGAGACACAGTAGGTGTGCAGAATGCATCCTCAGTTGAAGCTAGTGCGCAGGCCCCGCGTGGTCCGCTTCCAAACCCACCGCATTCACAAAGCCAAATAAGCGGTCACACTCCAGTAAAGTTGGATACAAACACAGGAGAGCGGCTGCAAGGATTCTAACCAGATCCGCACGAATGCCAGACCCCGTGAGTAGAGCTGAAAGCGTAACGTGTGAGAAATCCTAGCAGAAATCAAGTGGACGAAAGAGGTGATACCCGACTTTCGTCCGGCAGAAGAAAGGGGGCCACAAGTGGCAACCAAAAGGAAAAGGTCGGCGGAAGTAGTGCCTGCCAAATCAAAGAAGCCGAAGGTGCATGGGCTCTCTTTTGCGTAAATGGTCAAGGACAAAATCCTGCTAGGGTCCTTAACGACAATCAGGAAGACGGCGCAGTCAAGAAAGACAAATGGAAATGGGTGAAGAGCGAGCTTTCAAACATTACCCCGGACGTGCTTATGCGCAATCCTGGAACCGAGGGCGTATGCAAGGAGCCGGGTGGTTCCAGGGGAGCATCAAAGTTGTGGCATGCGGAGACTGGAGGGCCGCATCTATCTACAAAAAGGCGATAGAATCCGTGGGTGGTTCCAGGGGAGCATCAAAGTTGTGGCATGCGGAGACTGGAGGGCCGCATCTATCTACAAAAAGACGATAGAATCCGTGGGTGAAGTCTACCCTGGAGCGAAGCCCAGAGCGGTTGATTTCAAGGATATACCGTCACGGCCACGAGCAAGCGTGTGGCTACCGGCAAAACCAGCTGAACCAGAGAGGATACTGAATATGATAAGGATTCTCAACACAACGCTGCCAGCCGCCAACTGGAGGGCTGTCAACGTGGAGGTAGGGGACAGAGCCACACGTCAGGCTGTCCTCCTACTGAATGAGGAATCGCTATCGGTATTGAAGAAAACCGGAGGCGAGATTAACTATGGCCTAGACACCGTCACTATAAATGTCTATAGTAATGACGTCAATGCCGCTAGAAATTTGGCAGCCTAGTTGGAGCCAGAAGAAGAGAGCGACGAGGACGTAGGTATGAAGGCAGATGGGGGTGAGCCGGATACGTTGGACGGCTACACCTCATCTACCCCACCCATAGGTATAGACGGGTTACACCTGAATACACGTAGGAGGAGCTGATGCTGGAAGATGCAGCTAACTCCACGCTCAAGGAGGGAGTGATAGTGTGCGATGTTGGTGCGGGTTCTCCAGATAAACCTGCACCACAGTAAAGCAGCCTCCGCTTGTTGACATTTTCCTCATCTAGTATCCGTGGGTGGTAGGACAAAATATTTGCGGACTCAAGTCCGCCAGCTACACATTGGGAAGTTTTGGCACCTCGGGAAAGCCTAGATCGTGTATACTTGTTAGTACCAAACTTAATGTTTTGTTTCTCCCTCAATTTAGTGATGAAGACACAACAACGATCAGCCTGAGCTTAAGTATGGGTGAAATCAGGTTATCATAAAGTTATCTAGCCCATGACAAGACGGTGCCGACATCGACCGTCAGAAAGCTGGTGGAGGCTACATCAGGCGCACTGATACTGAGAGGAGATGTAAACGCGCACCACTCCACCTGGGGGAGTAATGACGAAAACGGTGAGCTACTATTTGATTTCATCCTAAACTGTATATTAACCATAAGCAATAGGGGAACTGAACCAACCTTTATTACAAAAACAAGAAGGGAAGTTATCGATGTCACCTTAGGGAGGGTCCTTAAGAACCACTCATTCTCTGACCATCGTTACATCCAATTCGGCTTAGACTTGGTGAAAAAGCAGAGCCCTCCCACCAGAAAAAGAGGAACGCATACTCCCCAGGGAAGCGCGTGTCACTCTTGCTCAACTTCGTTCTAGATACTGTAACAGGTTAAACTCTTAACCTATCCAGAATCAACCCCGACATACAAAACGTATTCCCCACTTAAAATGTGTCCCCACATGACACCAACCATCTCTTTAATTGTAATGTGGAACAAATGCCCTGTTGAAACAGCAAGTTTCCTTGGACTCCCGTTAGAGGATATTGATGACAATTTGTGATCGGTCGCGGCTGTTAGGTGGGGCGAAGCACTGCTACAACAACAACAACAACCAGAAATATTAAAAATACAAACTGGCAAGAATACAATAGGGAACTAGTTAAGATATTGCCACTTGGGAGCGTACCTGAAACGCCAGGTAGCATACCAGAACTGGAAAGACTGGTAAATAACTTCACGGGGGCATGCCGCAAGGCACTAGTCTGTCTCAAGAGAATTCAAAGGGGTAAAATGAAGCCACCATGGTGGAATTCACAAATCGAAAGCCTTCACAGGTTAAGTAGAACCGCTTCCAATGCAGCTAAAGCCTCTGGCGATGAGCAGCATTGGGAAGTATACAAAGAGCATCTTAGAAATTATAAGTTTGAGCTAAGGAAAGCCAAAAGATCGTCCTGGCGAGATTTCTGTAGCAGCATGGAAACAGTGTCTGAAGGGGGAAGACTCAGGAAAGTACTTTCCAGATCGGTTAATACGGCCCCTGGATGCTTGCAAAGGCCTGATGGTTCGTGGACCGTAACTGAGGAGGAAACCCTGGATCTACTACTGAATACACACTTTCCATGTGCAACTAGGAACGAACCAGGGGATACACAAAGCTTGACACAAGCAACAGTGCACCTACACTGTATAACCTAATTACAAGGGATAAGATATCTTGGGCCATCCAATCTTTTGAACCATTCAAAAATGCAGGGAGTTGCACCTATACAACTGCAACAATCACTGGAATGCAGCACTAACTGGCTATACGCTATAATAGAAGGTGTCGTGGCACTAAACCACGTCCCACGTATATGGAAAATATCTAAAGTGGTATTTATTCCCAAGGCAGGCAAACCGTGCCACGCGAAGCCTAAGGACTTCAGACCCATCAGTCTATCTTCGTTTCAACTAAAGGTGATGGAGAGGCTGATGGAAACATATATCAGGGAGGCAGTGAATGACCAACTCTCTGAAGCACAACACGCCTATATGAAGGGTAAATCAACGGAAACAGCATTGCACGAAATTATATCGTGCATCCCGCCTCAATCATTAAGGTACTGACTGATCTGGGCATCGAATCTCAGCTGGTGGGTCTTGTGCACCAATTGCTGCTATGCAGGGTAGTACAGGCAGAACTTGCATGGGTATCGGTGAGCAGGTTCGTCAGTAGGGGAACTCCCCAAGGTGGAGTCCTATCCCCTCTGCTGTGGGTCTTGGCGGTTAATCAGCTGCTAAGGGACATGGAGGAGGAGAGGGGCTGTAAATTTATAGCATATGCTGATGACCTTGCTTTGGTGATAAGTGGGAAGTTTCCATAAACTCTCTGCGATATGATGCAGGTGGAATTAAGAAGTGTCGAAGTAAGGGCCGTTGATAATGGTCTGGGCGTGAACTCAAATAAAACGGAGCTGCTGCTCTTTACGAGGAGGTATTAGATACCACCTCTCTCAACTCCAGTGTTGGCAAACACTTAAGTTAAGTGAGTCCGCCAACTACCTAGGGCTCACACTTGATAAGAAATTGTACCGGACACAGAACACCACGGAGTGCGTCCGTAAGGCCACGGCTGCCCTCTACACATGTAAAGGGGCAATTGGACGGATATGGGGTATGTCCCCTATGGTAGGACATTGGATGTACACGATCATAGTTTTGTAAATATTGCTATACGAGGTGGCGGTATGGTGGCCCGCCCTGAATAAATCTTCGACGGTTCGTGCTCTTCAAAAGGGGCAAAGTTGTGCACTACTATACATAAGCGGAGCCATCCGCACAACGCCAACGGAGGCTATGAATGTAATACTGAACCTCCTACCCATAGATATAGTAGGCACTAAATATGCAGCATGTGCAGGTATTAGGCTGAGGAAACTGACCACATGGTCTCACTGCAACCATACTGAAATTCTCGACAGATTCTGCATACCAGAATGGACAGATTTCTGCAAACCACATACCAACTACAACAAGGGATAAAAGATGTTAATCCCTGAGAGGGAAAAGTGGGTGAATGACCCTGATTGGCCCACTAACAGTATTCAGATCTATACAGGTGGATCTAAACTAAATAACAGGGCCGGAGGGGTGTCTATTCGGAACGATTGGAGATACAAAGATCGTTTCGCCTTCCGGATCACTGTAGCGTATTTCAGGCCGAGCTTGCGGCCATGCAAGACGCTGTGGACTGCCTTAGGTAGACAGGTAGTCAAGCAGCACTGAAAGCCCTTGACTGAGTCACAACTAATTCTGAAACTGTAGTAGGCTGTCGCAGATCATTTAACGTGATGGCTGAATGGTTTGCTCTGCATCTGGTATGGGTTCCGGGACATAAGGGCATACCAGGTAATGAGATGGCGGCTGAGCTTGTAAGAAAGGGTACCTCCCTTCCACTTTCGCCATCTTGGAAGAGGTTGGGCCGCTCTCCACCTGCAAGCTCAAGATAAAGGAGGCTCTACTGATGGAAGCGGGAGCCAGGTGGAAGCATCATGATAGATGCCACACGGCAAAACTCACATGGCCGAAATGGAATGAGAAGAGATCGCGAGAGCTTCTCACCCTCCGTAAGAGGGATCTTTCCTTAAGTGTAGGTCTTCTCACTGGTCATGTTTGTAGTGGACCGCATGCGAAAAGGATTGGCGCTCCATTTATTATTATTTATTTTTTATATTATTTAGAAGCTGCGGCAATGAAGAGAAGCCTGAAACTTTTAGGCATCTGCTCTGTGAATGGCCAGCGCTCGGTAGAAGAAAGCAACGTTTTATGGGCAAGATGTTTCTAGTAGATCTGACTGATATAGCTGAGGTCAATACACGACGCTTAGTTAGTTTCACAAACTCAACGAAGTGGTTTGATTAGGAGAGTAGGAACAAATCCGCGTGGTTTCGCAATGGGCCTATAAAGGCCTTGAACCTAACCTAACCAATTATATAATTATTAGGTACTTAACGAAAACTTATTAAATTCAAAATAACATACACTTCTTAATATGCAGTAAAAAATTATAAGGGCCCACTTTAAGTTGTATTATGGTGACCAATTGTTTATACAGTAACGTATAACTAATCAATAAATATGTTATACCTCTACGATATCTATTTCATTGGGAATACATTTTAACAAAACAAAATTTTTTTTTTCATAATTAAATGCTAGTAAATACGGCAGCCATTATCCAGCTTAAGTATTGCTTAACTTTTATAATAATAGTCTATAAAGGTCATTACTTCAAAGGTTTGCTGGATGCAATTGTTAAGTACCCCATTAAAAAAAAATGTATTAGTATCGCTTGAGTGTGCGTATCAAATAGTATAATAGTTACAACTGCATATTAATAAAATTTGTGTATTTTTGTTGAGTTGGAACGGGACTCACCAGGTCGTTATTAAATTTGGTGTTTGTTGTTGTTGCCGATATGTTTGCTGCAGCGGCCTATGTTCGGTGGCCCTGCTGTTGTTGTCGTTGCCGGTGTGGTTGTTGTTGCCGGTATGGTTGTTCTTGCCAGTGTTTGTTGCGCTCGAGGATGGTAGCGCGCGCGGTTGCGCGCTGGTGGTTGTTGCGCTCGAAAATGGCGCAGTCGAGGATGGTAGTTGCGCAGTTGCTGGTTTAAGTGCATGGGTGGCGCTGTTGAGAATGGTAACACGCGGTGTTGGCGCGCGATATTGGCGCTATCGAAGGTATTGGCGCGCGGCGTTGAGCTGCTGATGGTGTTAACGCGCGGTTGTTGCGCGGTTGATGGTGTTGGCGCGTGATCCTTATTTTGCTAACTTATAACAATCGCCAGTGCGTTTAAAATTTTCTGCATACGCTCAGCTACTCAAGTGTTATCCCTTTTCGCAGTTTTTTCACGGGGAGAGCTGGTAAATGTAATATGCGCTGAATATACGAGACCGAAGAAGCGCTTTGCTTTCTGGGCACGGGCAAATTTTGTGTAGACGCTGAAAATGTTTCACTTTCCGCTACAGTATTGGAATTTTTGGCGATGCCACCCGCGCGAAATTAAAGAAAATTTGTCTTAACCACCCCAGGCAGACATGAGTGAGGGTGAATCCTAACTGTTTCCCTACTGACTAACGAACTACCACCAGTCAGCAGAGCATCTCACAAGTGAACCATAACATAGCATAAGCTGCCATTCTAACGAGCTAGATAATACCTTTTGGAGCGTCCCTGTTCACCGTGGAGAACGCCGTTCCAGACTTCACAGGAATACATCTGCAATTTGAAACAATTTAATAGGCAGTTCCTTATTTATTGCCAACTTATTTTAAATATATGTGGGGCATATGCATCTGGCCACCATATATCTACGTCAAAATCTGGTAACCTTGATGCGTACGCCCCGATTCTAGTGTGGTAACAAAATTCTTCACCACGGTAACTTTTACATCCTTTTGGTATTCTACCCGCGAAAATAGCCCGATAATTTTTTACCCACAAATGTAGGTGGTTGCATCGAAATAACCACACAACAGCTGTTGTTCAGAAAAAGGCAAAAACTGAAAAATAAAGAATTGTAAGCCCAAATAAGTAAAGATAATAGTAAATAAGTGTTGCCTCTTGCTATACCTATTTGTTTACATTATGTACTTTCACAGAATAAATTACAATATACCTATGTGGAAGCTTATCATGCATAATATGCATATACACATCGTCCCGTATATTCGTTAACCTCGTATCTACAAGTGAGACATTTTCGGTAAAGCGAACACGGTTGCCACACCATGTTTTCATTTGGGACCAAAATTAATCGAAAAAAGGACCAAATGTTTGTTTTTTTATTAGCATAAAATACAGAATTTTAGGATGTTTCCATATAAAATTTTACTAAACATAGTGAAGACTTCTTTAATTCAAGCTGAACAAAACAAATATATGTGCATGCAAACAAAAATGGTACTATATTTTGACATAGTAACGTTGTGAACCTAGTTTTGGTCACAAAGCATTATGCTGTTGATTGCAATGAAATAAAATGTATAGTTCAGTTAGGTTTTAGTAAGAAACGGCTCAAAATTTGCGTTCTGGTGTTGCCGAACTATGTATGTGGAAAATTCAGTAAACCATAAATGAAACTAGGCAATTTTGTTAGTGCTATTTTTATAGATGCTTACTTTTTTCCTTAACGTTTAAACTTCATATCAGAGCCTAGATTCGGTAAGTGTGAGTTTTGATCCCAGGCCTCAGGGGTTCTGCTAGCACCTACGGGAAATAATTTTATACAAAAAATTTCTTCCGAAATCAAATCTCTTTTATATTTGCTTCCTTCTGTCTTCGAGTTAAAATATTTCTTGTGCCAAAATACTTACGGCTGAATTCTGTAATTCAGTCTCATCTCAAGTCTCTGAATTTGAGATTCTCCTTTAGAGAAAATTTTTGTGACTTGAGATGATTTCGGTATTCAGTAAACGAAAGCCACAAAAACAATTCACCATATCAACGAAATTCACCAAAAAGACAATTTACCCATACATTGAACAAATAATATAGCATTGCATTTTGTCAGCATAACGTTGGATGTTATTGTGGCTGAGCAAGCGAAGACGCCGTTCACAATTTTGTATAGAAAATCCCAAAGTGTGTAGGTTCGAATCTCAGCGGCGCACAGTGTTTCGTGTAGAACAAGCTAGCTGGACAAAATTATTTTATGAGATTTTCCGTTTCATATGCAGTCATTTATTACAACTACGTCATTTTTTTTTACCCATATGTCCTTTTTTTATTTTTTTCCAAAATTTTACTTAATATGCATACATTGGCTTATTTCATATACAGTAACTCATGCGAATAAGTGAGATAGATCCAAAAAAATTTAAAGGACTTAAGAATATTACTTTATTGTACTTAAATTGAATGGACTACAAATCTCAATACTCTAAAAAATTCTAAAAATTCGGAAAAAAAAAATAAAAATTTTTTATGAAAATTCGTCGAATTTTTCAAACATTTTTTAAATATAATTTAGTTTTTGTTATAGATCGTGAAAAATTTTCTTATGGGAAATTAGTTAAAATAAATTTGCGAAAGCGAAAATTGTAAGAATTGTCCAAAAAGGGGTGTCTATTTATCTATGTGAGTGAATGTACATATGTACATACATATTTTGTATTTATTTGAGTATTTATCCTAGCACTACAATTTTTACAAAATTATTTTATAGTAGCAGTCAGGAATGTAAAAGTGAATTACAATAATAATAATAGCAATATAATAATTAAATTAATTATGTGAAAATTACTTATTACAAAAACTTAAAAGTAAAGTATCATACAAAGTAGAAAAGACAATAGATTTACATTAAATAAAACCTGATCCAAAAAAAAGTTATAAGGTAGGTTATCTTTTATAATTATGTTATTATTCGCTATCATCACTTTCATTCGATGAGTCACTTGTGGAATAGTCATGAGCATCAGCAACACTACTGTGAAAGCTTGAAACAACTGGGGTATTTATTGACTCCTCAACATTATCGGGGGACAGTAAATTTAAGACTTCTGAAGTCAGACTTTTAAATTTTTTCTTAGGTATCTCCCTAAAACTGTTAACTAAAGGATCCGATGTTATAAGCAACATATTCATAAGATCTCTATTCGTGGCTTCACGCGAATGCTTTTGTGTGTTATCATCCCTGAATCATCTCAAATCTTTGCTACGGGCTTCCTGTGCTTCCTCAGAAAGTTGACCATTAGGTAAAATTGCTGATTTTATAATATCAGCACTATGCACTAAGATTTTATGAACTGTAACAGGCATATTAAATCACGGATAGAGATCTATGTATAGTTTTTTAGTCTCGACCGCAAATTTTTCAAATCTTTGGATATTTTTTATTCATATCTTTTGGAGTGGCACCACAAATATAACACTTTTGTGCGGAAGAAGTTTTAGTCAAAGCATTGCAAACTTTTCCGTCAATCATTGTTAGAAGCATATTGTGATTTACGGAAACTTCGTATTTTTCGAGCATGCACTTTGTTGGCAACAACGCATTTACTTCCTCTAAAACTTTGTTCGTTTCAAAAGCAATAAAATCTTTTATTTCTTTAGAAAAAATAAATTTAATTGGACGACAATACATGGTAGAAGAAGATCGAGGGTTCTGCCAAACAATGTTACCTTTTTCATCCTGTAATTGAAGAGCAACGAAAGAAAATATAAACAAAAACTCATCAGTGTCAGAACTGCATGTAAAATTTTGCTTATATGTGCTATGGCCAGAGCTTCCATCGCAACCCCACTTGCTGATTAAAGTATACGTCAAGTTTGTAGGTAATAAACTAACAAAAACTTCTTGATTTGCTAAAACTAAACGCTCAACAATTTTATCTAATACGGACTGGACTTTAATTTCCGCACGTGTTTCACCCACATCAATTTCATTTGGATAGCATTCTGCCTTAACTTTTCTTAGACTATAAAATGATGAATAAACCTTATGGCCTGCCTTGATGCGTCACTTCCGAGTCGTTTTGTACCCATGAGTCGTCGACTTGCTATCTACGTAGTATGCTAAAGCTTCTACATTGCTAAAGCGACTTGCATCTGCCTCACATGTCATATTTTTGCCGTATATTCGAGTGGTTTCCTGTGATTTTTTTATAATGTTAGCAGCATTTCTGTGGCCGGACATACGCGTTGATACTTCTGCCACATAAAGTAACTCACGAGGTATTCTAGATTGCAAGAGGTCATCCACTCGACGCCGTTTGGTTTTTCCACTGCAGCCAACAAGGTCCTTCTTTCGTCTTCCGGGGCCGGGGTTACCTGAATAAGTGGTTGGTTGGTCTGATGGCAACTTTGAATCCACTCCGAGTTTTTATTCAAAAATCGCCCCTTATGTCTTCCAGAAGTGTTCCACTTTTGATCCAGCTTCGACGAATATGCCGATATTTGTAACCTTAAACTTTTTATCGAATACTCGGCTGCTTGGCTTAAATCGTACTTAAGTACAACAAAACTCACTAATTCTTTATATCTGGTTTCCTTCGAATGTTGAACCCAAATGTCAAAAAACTCCGTTCTTGGTACGGTTATAACTAAACTGCTTTGTGTTGTTGATTTTCCGGTGAATAGTTGATGATTGTTGTGCTGCCATCTTAAGTGTCGTTGATCGTTCTGATTTGTTATCAGTTGTGCAGTATTTATATTACATTCAGGTATTGGCGTAGATGCTACGCGTTCCTGTGTGGTTATACCTGCATTAGGATTGCTTTGTATGTACCTGTTTTTATGCCTTGGTGACTGGTGCGGTAGGTTGAAGTCAGTGATCTTCGCCTTTTTGCTTTTGGTGTGCTCTTGTTGACCTTGGGCGTTTATTTTTGTGTGTTTTACGGCTACGTGTTTGTTCCCTGTACCTGGGAATTGGATTTGCCGTTTGTAGATCAGATTTAGAGGTTCAAATATCTCGTCGGAGCTGGTACGTACATACATCCTATTTTATATGTAGAGATAACTAAATCTACAAAAAAAAAATTTAAAATAGATGTGCAAAGAATTCGCAATGGTTTTTTCTTTTGACTATTAGAGAATACTTGCGACTATAACATATGTAAAATTTAGGCCGGACGTCCGCGGATGTATGTAACTTTTTTGTCCCTAAAATTAAAAATATAGAGAAAAAATACCTTTTCTTCTTAATAACGGAATGCTAAATATATTAAAAATACTCTAATTGCGAAGGAATTACTATTAAAAAATTTTACTTACCTTCAAGCTTAGAATCCATCAAAAAAAATTATATAAAAGTGTTCACTTAAAAGAAATATGAAGCTTCATATTCAACAAGAATTTTGCAAATTAATCAATGCATTTTACGGCCACTCCTACTTTCTTACTTCTATTACGCAATATATATGAGCAAAAATATCAAAAAATAGCAAAAATCCCGTTATTTTGTTTGTTTTCTTTCATTTCTCATTACACTTTTCTTGGAATAAGAACTTTGTTTTTGTCCAGCTAGCTTGTTCTACACGAAACACTGTGCGGCGCCACATAGAGTTCGATGTTTTTTTTTAAGTATTTTCTGGTTTTTAATTTTTTCTATGTATATTTTATTTTGGGGAATATAACAACATATTTAAAGCGTTTTTGGCAAATAATTTTCATACTTTTTCTGAAATTTTCATGTTTGTGATCTGCCCCGGCCCAGCTCACAAATTATTGATTGCTTTTGTGAGGCTGGAGACCCGAGACAGCTTACAGAATGGCAAATTGTCTCAAAAGTGATTTTCACCCCTAATAGTGACTAGAGACGGCTTACTGAATTCAGCTGTTAGTTTTCAATTACCTTGCGTGGCTTAACACCACAATCGTCCTGGAAATCCTTGAACTCATTGAGCTGGGTGAGAAAGATTTAAATATCAACGTGCCAAAGGAGAAGTAATGTATAGAATTTCTTTGTATAAGTTTTGAAAGTGTTAGGCTCACGGCAGAATGCTCGCTATGAGCTATGCTAGGAGAGAAGCAATTTTTATTTTCATATATTTTACATAGTGTTGTATAACCGATCGAGCCGATCTAGCCGTTATTAATATTCACCCTTACTGTCAATGTCGTCGTCGACATCGTCGTCGTTTTTCAGTCGACGTTACATCGTATCGACGTCGTCGTCACTTCGTCACCAAATCGGTATTGGCTAAGCTTGTTGAGACGACGACGACAATTTATCGATAAAACGAAAAGGAAAATATACCATCTCTGCCATTTCTGGATCAGCTGTTCGATTTTTTTACTATTTTTGTAACTTTTTTCACGATTTGAGATTTGTTTAAATATTTCACTTCAAGATTTGAAAAAAATGTTTTATTATGACTGTAGTGCGAGCTCTAGTGACGAAAATAATAAAGAGGAACTTAGACTTAATAGAAAAAAAAAAATTTGAAATAACTCCGATTTTTTTTAGCCCAGCTACAAGAACCTCGAATTGTTGCGCACTCGTTATTTTCATTTTGAATATCTAAAAAACAATGCATATTACATGTTTGTATATTTAATTAATTAAAAAAGAAATATTTTACTTACAAATTTTCCATCTGTCGTCAGTAAAAATAGCGTCGACAAAAATGGCATCATGTGAGGGCGACGACGACAGCAAATTTGCTTAGCCAATACCAAACATGTGTCGATAGTCGTCAATAGTTATCGAAAACGACGATGGCAATACCCAATTTAACACGTCGTCGTGAGTCGTCGCCGTTCAGTGACGACGACGACAATGACAATAAGGGTGATTATTATAAAACAAGAGTTTTTTTTTTGATTAGTCGGTTATTTCATCAACAATTAACGACAATGTGTTTGCCAACACTTTTCTTTTTAATGCGTAGCATAAATTATATCCTAGGTGAAATGTTATTGTTCTGTTACATTTTATGGACTGAGCAATTTTTTATGGTGGAGTTCCATTGAAGTAAATTCTAAATTATATGGGGGCTAACGAAAGTTTGGCGAATTTTTTGGCAATATTGTGAATTTTTACCTGAGTGAAAAAGAAAGAAAAGTACCAATCGTGGCTACTGCCTAAAAAGGACCAAAATTGAAGAAAAGCGACCAGCGGACCAAATTGCGTTGGAAGGGACCATTTTTGGTCCAAATGGACCAAAGTGGCAACCGTGAAAGCGAAGAAAACTAGCTTTCAAATTTCTCCACAGCCACTGGTGAGTTTTTCTGTGATGACAGCGTTACCACTTGGGCCAGAATCGCGGATAAAATAACTGGTAACGATATTCGTTACATAATGTTCTGGGTACTATTTTACCGGTAGCGGTCAGAATCGGGCCGTTACTGTAACAAAATGTCAGAACAAGAAAGAAGAAGCCGAATGGAGAATTGAGTCGTGTACGATCCGGTGATCAAAGCGCTTCAAATTTAAGCAATTCATATAAAATTTCAAAATACTTGTTAATATACAATACCTTTTCTATTTATTTGTAACATCCAATATCCTTTTAGTAAATAAAATTCAATTTGTGTGAATTCAAAAGCTAAACATTAAACATAACCCACATTTTGGGAACTCGTCCAGAAAAAGACGAAGTGAGACGCAAACAAAATTGTTTGTTATATAACGAGTTGAACTTCAAGTAAAATATCTTTGGCTTCAATACAGAAAGTTCGCGAAAGTTTGCGACGCAGCAGCAAACAAAGTTTAGTTGCATTGCCCAAACTAGTGTTTGAATCCGAAGGTGATAGAAATAGTCGCAAACGCTTAGACGGCCCATACATGACACAAAAGCCATGCGCAAATATAAAACGACGGAATTTGTGCAAATGAAAATTTTGACATACACGGCTCAAAAACACTGCGCAATATTCATATTTAATGTAGCGCAACAAATGAAACATGTGTTTTAATTGTATAAAAAAGGCACTAATTGTATAAAAAAACACTATTTATTTTCCACAGTGCTGGTAGTTCACAGTATAAGTCGAAAAACTCGCACCAGAAGCGTTTATTTTCCATTGTATTTATAATCTTATATTTTAGTTGCAAGACTAGTTCAACTCATTGCAGCACTGCGCAATATTCATTTTTCAACTACCGCAACAAATGAAACATGTGTTCTAATTGATAAACAATTATTATATATTATTGAATTTGTGTGAATTCCTGTTACAAGCTAGAGATGGTCCTTACGCCTTCAATATTAACATTTTTAAGCAATAATTACTGATGTTATATTATCAGAAACCACAGGTAAACTGTGTAAGATTCACCACACACGAAGAAAAAAGCATGTGCAATATTTGCAGACATGCGTAAATATCAAAATCGTTTTGATTTTAGCGCAGTTCTCTGCACAAATAGCGCAACCAGTGCACACACCAGGCAAATCCTTGTGCAAATTGGTAATTGGCACAAGGATACTTGAGCCGTGTAATTGGCGTATTACGTGAATTCACCAGTTTTGATTTTGAGATAAACTCCGATTCCTACAACAATAAGATGAAATATATTGATGACAATTTGGACGCAAGCGATATTGCATCCATTTGCAGCATTTTGGGGTTGACATATAAAGCTGATAACTTAGAAGCCCATATCATAGACAATTTGCAAAAAGGGCGATTACTTTGCGCTAGCGAGAAAAACGACGAAGACGATGCTGACGACGCTGGCGAAGATGAAGGCGCCAACGGCAGCAGTAACAAAAACAACGACGGCAACTGCAGTTTAGAAGATGGTGCACGCGCTTTTAGCAACAATGAAATGGTAGCAGCTACAAGTAGAAACAAGATCAAAGAAAAAAAGCAAAGCGGAACGATGATTGATTTTTGTCTTTTGTAAACAATGGCGATGGCGAAAGTGTAGTAAATAACTTTTCAAATTTAACGAATCACGAAAATCGAAGACCAGTGTGCGAAAATTCAACAAGACGAACGTACAATGAAGAAGATAGTGTAGGAGAAAATACGAGCAACAACATACAATGCCAGCGAGAAATAGTATTATGCATAGATTTGCAAATTAATTTTCGCGATATCGAGGTTTCGGTTAGATCCCTTGATAGCACAGATAAACTACCTGTTGAAATTTGGGTTAACGAGTTCGAAGAAACCCCCGCGTTAATGTACTGGGATGAATTCCAAAAATTTGTATTCGCAAAAAAGTAATTAAAAGGCCTTGCAAAGCTATTTATTTCCACTGAGAGGGGAGTAACTTCTTGGGACAAATTAAAACAAAGTTTGTTAAGTGAATTCAAAGAAATGCAAACAGTGCGCTGTTACATAAGCAACTATCAGAGCGTAAAATGAGTAAAGAAGAAAGTGTACAAGAGTATTTTTTTAAATGAAAGACATTGCATCGCGAGGAAATGTGGAAGAAAGAGTATGTTATCGGCGGTATTAAAGATAAAAAACGTGAAGAAAAAGACGTGAATAAAACTATTTTGTATGGTGCAGAAAATCTTAAAGAATTCAAACAAAAATTAAAAAGCAATGAATTCAGAAAAACATCGACTACAAAATGGTAAAGTGTTCAGTACGATTGACTTAAAAATGGATTTTTTCATGTACCCGTCGTAAATACACATCGTTCGTCACCCATAATGGGCAATATCAGTTTTGTAAAGTACCTTTCGGTTTATGGAATTCGCCGGGAGTTTTTCAGAGATATGTGAATACGATTTGGGGGGATGGTATCAAAAAGTTTCATAAATTTTGTTTTATTTTTATAAAGGGGGTATTCATGTATAAATTGCCATGCATCGTGAAATGCCAAAATTTTGTGCCTACTGCTATTTTCATGTTCAATAAAAATGGACAATTTTTCTTGAATGTTTGCTTTTAATCTGCGTACCAAAATGTAAGCTTTCGACTTCAAAGTATTTTCGAAAGTATGTATCGTCGCCCGCTAGCCAGAAGCATGAGTGTGCAATTTCTTCGATTTTGTGTTAGAGGCCTCTTTGGATTACCCTTTAGATTCTCTAGGTTCTACTTAAAGCTAGAGCTTCTTAAATACATGGAAACCCCAATAATTTGCAATGCCATTTTCACGAATGTATAATTCAATCACACAAACTTCAGCAAGAAAAATGAATGTGGCACATTGTATGACACATTCGTTGATATGGCTAAACACTTTTTAAAATTTTTGAAAAAAATAAGAGCAGCACATATTCGTATGTTCGATCGTTCGGGTATATGTACGTGCCTGGTATTCTTCAAAAAAAATTGTGCCGATGAAGAATTTTTAAAAGCTTAATATCCGGAAAAAAATAGTTCTTTAATTGAAGGCAAACCGGTTTATTCGAAGCCGTTGCATATTCCCGAATCAAAACTAAAATACTTGGAAAAATTGTGTGAAGAACTGGTTATACCAAAATAATATCATTCTTTTTATAAAAATCTTGAGGACAGCGCTTTTCCCGAACCCAACATTTCAGAAGATTCTGATTCTGATGAGAATAAGAACTAGTTCTATGTTTGCAATAATATCTTAAATAAAAAAACATTATTGTATATGAAATTAAATTGAATGTGTAACTTTTTTCATTTACATACATACTTTCAATAAGTCAAAGCCGCGGATGTTTTCCCAATTCGAATACCAATCCACCAACGGAATTGGCCTGGCGGGTCTTGGCTTGGCTCTATCGTTATTTAAAATCAATCTGTAGTGATTTTTTTACGTATTTTGAGGTTAAGGCTATGCCATGACCAGTTGGGCCAATTCTTATAGCTTATTCGGATTCAGCGCATCAAAATGCATAGAAAGCATGAGCAGATTAACCTGATCCGACTACTGTTAATTTTTTTTGTATAGATGTGTTAACAAAAAATATATCAGCTTTTTAAATTTTTGTTGTGTCAGAAAAATGAATATGCTAAATCTCGGAGAATAGAAGGGATGCGAGCAGAACAATTATCTCAGTTAAAAGAGCAAAGTGTGAGTATAATATATAAGTACACTATTACACTAGAAACTAATTCTTCTAGTTTTGAGAGAGCAATAAACTTTGAAACTCAATATCCCAACATTTTCATTTTGGCACATTCATGCTTCTGGCAAGCGGGCGACGGTATGTATTCCGTTTTTAAATTCTTGTATTTTTTATTTGGTACTTTTATCATCACTGGGTGTGCACATTTCATACTTATATAATTTTAATAAAACAATGTACTTGATAATAGGTTAGGTTAGGTTAGGGTGCCTGCCCGAGGGCACACTTAGGCCAGTAGTATTAGGCCCATTGTGATACCACGAAAAACTCCGTTACCTTTCCTCTTCGAACCATTTTGAGGACCTGGTGAAAGCTACGAGGTCCTTGACGTCATGCTCCACAACCTGGCTGAGATTATCAAGAAATGGAGCTCCCAGAAAGCGCTGGAAATGCTGCTGCCCATAGCAAGGCACTTATCCGACTCCGTCCAGGCATCCCTGCTGGCTATGTTTATCTTAAAGTTGGTTTCCGCAACTGTTGTCGCACAGCGATCCGTGCTAAGAGGAAGAGAACTATATGTGTTTAGATACTTGAGTGTCCTGTGGTCTTGTTGTTCCAACACGATAACTCCCTTAGACGCAGGGCTGACGTTGCCGCTGCTCGATGACCAGCTAGATCCAATGGGAGGATGTCAATAATGACCTGAAGAGCTTCGCCAGGCGTTGTTCTTAGAGCCCCGCTTATGGTTATCATGCTGAATCTGTGGACTTTACCCAACAAATTTAGGTTTGACGCCTTGCTCAAGGCTGGCCACCATACGACTATCCCATACAGCAGTATGGGTCGGATAATCGCGGTATAAATCCATCTGCATATGTTGGGGGTGAGTCTGCATTTTTTGCCAATGGCTCTTTTACACGTATGTAATGCAATGTACGCTTTCTTTTGTCGCTGAATAACGTTGTCCTTCCAGTTCAGCTTTTTGTCTAACACTACGCTTAGAAATGTGGCTTTATCTGCCAGGCTTAGGCGCACTCCATTTAGATCTGGGAGGTTTAACGATGATATTTTGTACCGTTTAGTATATAAAACAAGCTCAACTTTATCGGAATTGACGCTGAGTCCACATCGGGAAGCCCACAGGGAAACCTGTCGCAATGCTACCTGCATCAAGTCGCATAAAGTTTGAGGGAACTTGCCTCTGTAGACAATCGCTAGGTCATCAGCATATGCCACAACCTTCCCGCTCCCCCAACTAGTATCTCTTAATAGAGAGTTTACCGTTAGGTTCCATAGTAGAGGGGAAAGGACACCACCCTGGGGCGTGCCGTTGCGACAAATCGTGTTATATCAACCTTCCCCAGTGAGGAAAGCACTTTCCTTCCCCTGAGCAGTTGATCAATCAGTCCCACTAGGGATCTATTTACGTCCAGACCAGTTAAAGCATTGCTAACGGCGTCTGGAGTTATATTGTTGAATGCTCCTTCAATGTCTAGGAAGGCCACAAGACAATAATCCTTTTCGAACAAGGATGTTTCTATAGTAGAGACTAGGCTGTGTAGCGCAGTCTCCGCAGATGTACCTTTGGTGTACGCGTGTTGATAGCCCGAAATGAGGTTCCTATCAATGTTTGTGGTGAGATCGCAAACTATTCTCTCTAGGGTCTTGAGTACGAAGGATGTAAGACTGATAGGTCTGTAGTCCTTCGGCTCGTAGTGAGAGGCTTTGCCTGCCTTAGGAATGAATATGACCGTGGCGCTCCTTCATGCACACGGAATATAGTTCAGAGCCAAATAAGCGGTATATATGTGCCGCATCCAATTGGCTGATTACTCCAAAGAGTAGATATGTTGAGCGAAGACTAGCCCGTCTGGTCCAGCAGCCTTAAAAGGTTTAAAACTTTTAACTGCCCACCTCACCCTCTCCTCAATGATGGGTATATTCACAGCTTGGTTTGCTGCAGGTACTTCCGGTGCGTTGGCCATATTTTCAGGGAAATATATGTCCAGGAGCAACTCTAGGGTTTCCCCTTCCGTGCTGGTCCAGGTTCCATTTGTTCTCCGCAGAAAGCTAATAGCTGTTTGCGTCTTAGAAAGCACGCACCGTAGCCTTGATGTGTCAACGATACTTTCGACTCCAGTGCAGAAATTTGCACAATTGTAGGTCCTTAGTTTGTCCTTGTATTCTAGCCATTGTGACCCATTATCAAGGAATTTGGCTTTGTTAAACTGTTATCTACAGGATTTACGAAGTAGGTCCAAATCATGGGACGACCAGTGAGGTTTACGCTTACCGCGTGGTTTTGGCATTGGACAAGCCTGTTCTAAGGCATTTGAAAATGCCGATGTGAAGGTTTCTACCAGACCCTCTAGCTCCTTCGTTGATGAGGGGCTTTGTGGGGGCAGTGCTGGTAGTTCTCTTGCTAATAGCTCATTATGTAGTTCCCAGTTTGTATTACGTGGGTTACGTCTCGCAATGGGCTGATCGACGAAGATCTCTAACATTACTTCAATATACCGGTGGTCTGAGAAGGAATGTTCCCCAAGAACACTCCATTTTTTAACCCACCTAAAAACGCTTTCGCTGCAAATAGTGAGGTCAATAACCTCTTAACGGTTTTTAGTAATAAAAGTTGGTTCATTACCTACATTGCAAACTACCAGGTTAGTTGTTAAAAGGTAATCAAAAAGTGACTCACCACGAGTGTTTATGTCGGAACTACCCCACTGCACGTGGTGGGCGTTTGCGTCTGTCGCGATTAGCAGATGGTCTTTGCTTGAGTCGGCCACCAGATCCTTTACCGTCTTTTGCGGAGGAGGTTCCTCTGCGTCGTACGGCATATAAACGGAGGCTAGCTTTAATTGGGTGCCTCCGCTTGCCAAGCTGGCCGCTGTAACGTCACCATTCCTTTAATAGGGTAAGAGAAAGATATTTAGCTCAGACTTTACTAAAATGCAGGTTCTAACTTTACCTTCATCTGCAGCTCGGATGAGCTTAAACCCAATGGCCCCCAATCCGCGAATCCTTGAGTTGTTCACCCAGTGTTCTTGGATAAGGACCACGTCGACGTCGCCTTTAGAAAGGCGACTGATGAGGGCAGCCGAGGCTGCCTTACTTTTGTACAGGTTTATCTGGAGCAAACTCAGCATGAGCTTGATCAGACTCCCCTACCTCCATTACCGTGATTTTGTGACCCTCTCCGTCGCTATCCAGCAGAGCATCCTCCATCGACAAATTGCCCAGGGCGCCTGCGCAATGTGACGTGGCGGAAACCAGGCTTTCCGCGTCGGAGATTTCCGCTTCCACTTTGGGTGACTCAATGTCCGTGTCCAAACAGGCACTCGAAAGGGATGCGAGCTGTGCGTCCCCACGGTGTAGGTGAATTACGTCCTCGCCGAGGCCGTAAAACACTCTTCCTTTGCTCTGTCTAAGGGGCTCGAGAGCTTCCTTATTCAGGGCTAACACGACCTGTGTCTTAGGTCCTACAGCGTCCTCGACTTGGATGACACTCCAGTCCTGCGTTGGGAGAGCTGGGTTCATTAGTTGCAGTATCCTGAAAATTCTGTCAGGTTCTGCTGGAACTGCTGGAACCCATGCCCTGGCCCTTGGCCGAGCCGGAATGTCCTTCCAGTCGACGACCTCAATAATCGTCCCGGGATAGACTTGTCCCAGCTTTGCGGCTGCTGCCTTGTACAGCGCAACAGACCTTGCGTCCTCGCAAGCGAGTACCTTGATTTAGCCCTGGTACCATCCTGCATCAGAACCTCGCGGCGGACTACCCGGACTCTCCATCAGCACATCGAGAACGGCGTTACCGATTTCATTCCGGACGTACGGCCACTGGTCTTTAGGGATTGCACCATGATTATTCCCTAGGTTCAGGATTCCTATAAGGATCCGGCCATTGGCTACCTCGGCAAAGCTGGGTTTGGCTACCGCGGGGTGATTCTGGTGCCTTTTCGGCGGTGGTTTATATCCTCGTCGGACCTTTGACGCTTGTATGGGGTTGCGCTTTCTACATTTGTTGGTAGAGAACCCCGTAAATTCGGCAGTAGAGCTCGCACCCTTTCCGCCGAATTACTGGCGTTCTCTGACTGCGTTTCCAGCGGAGCGCCCTCATACCTTGACAGGACTTTTGCAGCCCTTCTCTGTTTCCTGTGGAACGATCCCTTGTGGGACTCTTCTTGAGAAGGGGTCCGACCCGTAGTTGCCCTCGCGGTCGTACCCCCGGATGATGTCTTGTTTATGGCTTCTTTCCTCTTTGGCTCAGTGTGACCTGATCGTGGGACCTCTGTCACAGCCGTGGGGAGAACAGTCACCGTACCGGCGTCAGACGGGCGCCCAGCATCAGCAGGCGCATCAGTGTTCGCCGTTTCCAGCGCAACTACCTTCGCCGCTATACTGGTGCTTGCCCCCGTCAGATCACCTAACACCGTATTGACTGAGGTTGCCCTCTTGTCGTCCATGGCGAGCCGACCCGTCGTTTCCAACGCAGTCGCTCCCCCGGTTGAAGTAGCTGTTGCGGCCCTGTTTTCCTTGGCTCGGAGTGGCCAGGTACAGAGACTCCTGCCACAGCCGTGCGAAAAATGGTTGCCGTTCCGGCGCTTGGTCGGTGTCCCGCAACAGCAGGCGCGTCAGGATTCGCCGTTGCCAGCTCAACACCCTTCGCCGCCATACTAGTGCTGACCCCCACCAAGTCGCTCTTCCCTGTAACATTGGTAGCCCTCCCTAGTTCTCCCTGTGGAGGAGGATGAAGTTTCTTTTTTACTTTGGTTTTTATAAGCTTTTATTTAGTTTCACTTTTGTTGTCTGTAATGGAAACTTGCAAGTTAACTTTGATACACTTCCCGGTGTCCGATTGAGCTGAAATTTTCCACACATGTATAACTCCGATGACAATGCAATATTACTTTGTTAGAATTCGATAAATTAATCGATAACACAGTTATCGGTAAAGATTTGTATTTACTTTGGAATAACAGCTTAAGTCCCATACAAACCCGCCGGTACCTATCCGTGGATTGTGATATTTGGACGTGGTGAATCACGCGTGTCACGCGTGGTGAATCTCAACGCTTGCGAAAAGCGGAGACACAACCCTCTGTTGTATTTCTGTGTATAACCAACATAGCTGAATTTTTAAGGCTGTTTAACTCTGTAATCTTTTCTGTAATTTATTTTGCTTTTGGAAAAATTACCTATTTGAAAAAAGCAGGCTGAAAAATATTGGCATAACATCTTAAGTTAAATCAAGAATGGAAAAATTTGGAAAATTTGAGGAGATGTGGCAATTTCGCGTGTCCGTTGAACGAAATATGGACAATATCTTGATCATCGCTAGGAAATTAGCGACATTCCATCAACTTAGCAGCACTTTAGCAATACTACTGTTATTATTTGGCCGCTCAAACACACCCATATTAATTGTGCATTAAATTTAAATAAAAAAAAAATAAAAATATACAACTCAAATAAAATTAAAGAAAAAAAAAACTTTTTTAAAAATAAGCTTTTATTATTGGTTAATAAAATTAACTAAAAAGTAAGCAATAAATTGACTCTAAAGAAATATAACACTTTATAAGTTCATTGTAAGCTTTAACGATAATTAGGCTTTTTCGTCTGCGACAAAAGAATTCTATATTGTACATAATTATATATTTTTAACATTAAAACTTTACACCTAAATTATTAAACCTTACAGTTTATATCACAGTTCTAATTGTTCTAATAAAAAACGTGTTGAATTTTGATGGTATAATTAAGAACATTTAGGATCTCCTTTTCTTGCTATCGCAATGTAACACGCTTTTATTAGAACAATTAGAACTGTGATATAAACTGTAAGGTTTAATAATTTAGGTGTAAAGTTTTAATGTTAAAAATATATAATTATGTACAATATAGAATTCTTTTGTCGCAGACGAAAAAGCCTAATTATCGTTAAAGCTTACAATGAACTTATAAAGTGTTATATTTCTTTAGAGTCAATTTATTGTTTACTTTTTAGTTAATTTTATTAACCAATAATAAAAGCTTATTTTTAAAAAAGTTTTTTTTTCTTTAATTTTTTTATTCATCTTGTTCGTACGACGCCTTGCTAGACGAGGCCAGCTTAGGGTCAACTTACTGAAACTTAATAATAACAATGAAAATAATTGTTATGTTTACAGACACAGAGTGAAAATTTCTGAAAGTGATTTTTGAGCAACAAAGATATTATTTGATAGCTACCGATAATACTGTGACGATTATTAGCAACACTAAAGGATACTATCATCTCTAAGCCGATAGTGAGCAGTGACTCGTATGCACATAACCAAATTACCATTAGGAGGAAGAGAACTATATGTGTTTAGATACTTGAGTGTCCTGTGGTCTTGTTGTTCCAACACGATAACTCCCTTAGACGCAGGGCTGACGTTGCCGCTGCTCGATGACCAGCTAGATCCAATGGGAGGATGTCAATAATGACCTGAAGAGCTTCGCCAGGCGTTGTTCTTAGAGCCCCGCTTATGGTTATCATGCTGGATCTGTGGACTTTACCCAACAAGTTTAGGTTTGACGCCTTGCTCAAGGCTGGGCACCATACGACTATCCCATACAGCAGTATGGGTCGGATAATCGCGGTATAAATCCATCTGCATATGTTGGGGGTGAGTCTGCATTTTTTGCCAATGGCTCTTTTACACGTATGTAATGCAATGTACGCTTTCTTTTGTCGCTGAATAACGTTGTCCTTCCAGTTCAGCTTTTTTTCTAAAACTACGCTTAGAAATGTGGCTTTATCTGCCAGGCTTAGGCGCACCCCATTTAGATCTGGGAGGTCTAACGATGGTATTTTGTACCGTATAGTATATAAAACAAGCTCAACTTTATCGGAATTGACGCTGAGTCCACATCGGGAAGCCCACAGGGAAACCTGTCGCAATGCTACCTGCATCAAGTCGCATAAAGTTTGAGGGAACTTGCCCCTGTAGACAATCGCTAGGTCATCAGCATATGCCACAACCTTCCCGCTCCCCCAACTAGTATCTCTTAATAGAGAGTTTACCGTTAGGTTCCATAGTAGAGGGGAAAGGACACCACCCTGGGGCGTGCCGTTGCGACAAATCGTGTTATATCAACCTTCCCCAGTGAGGAAAGCACTTTCCTTCCCCTGAGCAGTTGATCAATCAGTCCCACTAGGGATCTATTTACGTCCAGACCAGTTAAAGCATTGCTAACGGCGTCTGGAGTTATATTGTTGAATGCTCCTTCAATGTCTAGGAAGGCCACAAGACAATAATCCTTTTCGAACAAGGATGTTTCTATAGTAGAGACTAGGCTGTGTAGCGCAGTCTCCGCAGATGTACCTTTGGTGTACGCGTGTTGATAGCCCGAAATGAGGTTCCTATCAATGTTTGTGGTGAGATCGCAAACTATTCTCTCTAGGGTCTTGAGTACGAAGGATGAAAGACTGATAGGTCTGTAGTCCTTCGGCTCGTAGTGAGAGGCTTTGCCTGCCTTAGGAATGAATATGACCGTGGCGCTCCTTCATGCACACGGAATATAGTTCAGAGCCAAATAAGCGGTATATATGTGCCGCATCCAATTGGCTGATTACTCCAAAGAGTAGATATGTTGAGCGAAGACAATCCCGTTTGGTCCAGCAGCCTTAAAAGGTTTAAAACTTTTAACTGCCCACCTCACCCTCTCCTCAATGATGGGTATATTCACAGCTTGGTTTGCTGCAGGTACTTCCGGTGCGTTGGCCATATTTTCAGGGAAATATGTGTCCAGGAGCAACTCTAGGGTTTCCCCTTCCGTGCTGGTCCAGGTTCCATTTGTTCTCCGCAGAAAGCTAATAGCTGTTTGCATCTTAGAAAGCACGTACCGTAGCCTTGATGTGTCAACGATACTTTCGACTCCAGTGCAGAAATTTCCACATGAAGTTCTCTTCCCTTGTCTCAGGACTTTTTTGTAGGTCCTTAGTTTGTCCTTGTATTCTAGCCATTGTGACCCATTATCAAGGAATTTGACTTTGTTAAACTGTTCTCTACAGGATTTACGAAGTAGGTCCAGATCATGGGACGACCAGTGAGGTTTACGCTTACCGCGTGGTTTTGGCATTGGACAAGCCTGTTCTAAGGCATTTGAAAATGCCGATGTGAAGGTTTCTACCAGACCCTCTAGCTCCTTCGTTGATGAGGGGATTTGTGGGGGCAGTGCTGGTAGTTCTCTTGCTAATAGCTCATTATGTAGTTCCCAGTTTGTATTACGTGGGTTACGTCTCGCAATGGGCTGATCGACGAAGATCTCTAACATTACTTCAATATACCGGTGGTCTGAGAAGGAATGTTCCCCAAGAACACTCCATTTTTTAACCCACCTAAAAACGCTTTCGCTGCAAATAGTGAGGTCAATAACCTCTTAACGGGTTTTAGTAATAAAAGTTGGTTCATTACCTACATTGCAAACTACCAGGTTAGTTGTTAAAAGGTAATCAAAAAGTGACTCACCACGAGTGTTTATGTCGGAACTACCCCACTGCACGTGGTGGGCGTTTGCATCTGTCGCTATTAGCAGATGGTCTTTGCTTGAGTCGGCCACCAGATCCTTTACCGTCTTTTGCGGTGGAGGTTCCTCTGCGTCGTACGGCATATAAACGGAGGCTAGCTTTAATTGGGTGCCTCCGCTTGCCAAGCTGGCCGCTGTAACCTCACCATTCCTTTAATAAGGTAAGACAAAGATATTTAGCTCAGACTTTACTAAAATGCAGGTTCTAACTTTACCTTCATCTGCAGCTCGGATGAGCTTAAACCCAATGGCCCCCAATCCGCGAATCCTTGAGTTGTTCGCCCAGTGTTCTTGGATAAGGACCACGTCGACGTCGCCTTTAGAAAGGCGACTGATGAGGGCAGCCGAGGCTGCCTTACTTTTGTACAGGTTTATCTGGAGCAACCTCAGCATGAGCTTGATCAGACTCCCCTGCCTCCATTACCGTGATTTTGTGACCCTCTCCGTCGCTATCCAGCAGAGCATCCTCCATCGACAAATTGCCCAGGGCGCCTGCGCAATGTGACGTGGCGGAAACCAGGCTTTCCGCATCGGAGATTTCCGCTTCCACTTTGGGTGACTCAATGTCCGTGTCCAAACAGGCACTCGAAAGGGATGCGAGCTGTGCGTCCCCACGGTATAGGTGAATTACGACCTCGCCGAGGCCGTAAAACACTCTTCCTTTGCTCTGTCTAAGGGGCTCGAGAGCTTCCTTATTCAGGGCTAACACGACCTGTCTCCTAGGTCCTACAGCGTCCTCGACTTGGATGACACTCCAGTCCTGCGTTGGGAGAGCTGGGTTCATTAGTTGCAGTATCCTGAGAATTCTGTCAGGTTCTGCTGGAGCTGCTGGAACCCATGCCCTGGCCCTTGGCCGAGCCGGAATGTCCTTCCAGTCGACGACCTCAATAATCGCCCCGGGATAGACTTGTCCCAGCTTTGCGGCTGCTGCCTTGTACAGCGCAACAGGCCTTGCATCCTCGCAAGCGAGTACCTTGATTTGGCCCTGGTACCATCCTGCATCAGAACCTCGCGGCGGACTACCCGGACTCTCCATCAGCACATCGAGAACGGCGTTACCGATTTCATTCCGGACGTACGGCCACTGGTCTTTAGGGATTGCACCATGATCATTCCCTAGGTCCAGGATTCCTATAAGGATCCGGCCCTTGGCTACCTCGGCAAAGCTGGGTTTGGCTACCGCGGGGTGATTCTGGTGCCTTTTCGGCGGTGGTTTATATCCTCGTCGGACCTTTGACGCTTGTATGGGGTTGCGCTTTCTACATTTGTTGGCAGAGAACCCCGTAAATTCGGCAGTAGAGCTCGCACCCTTTCCGCCGAATTACTGGCGTTCTCTGACTGCGTTTCCAGCGGAACGCCCTCATACCTTGACAGGACTTTTCCAGCCCTTCTCTGTTTCCTGTGGAACGATCCCTTGTGGGACTCTTCTTGAGAAGGGGTCCGACCCGTAGTTGCCCTCGCGGTCGTACCCCCGGATGATGTCTTGTTTATGGCTTCTTTCCCCTTTGGCTCAGTGTGACCTGATCGTGGGACCTCTGTCACAGCCGTGGGGAGAACAGTCACCGTACCGGCGTCAGACGGGCGCCCAGCATCAGCAGGCGCATCAGTGTTCGCCGTTTCCAGCGCAACTACCTTCGCCGCCATACTGGTGCTTGCCCCCGTCAGATCACCTAACACCGTATTGACTGAGGTTGCCCTCTTGTCGTCCATGGCGAGCCGACCCGTCGTTTCCAACGCAGTCGCTCCCCCGGTTGAAGTAGCTGTTGCGGCCCTGTTTTCCTTGGCTCGGAGTGGCCAGGTCCAGGGACTCCTGGCACAGCCGTGCGAAAAATGGTTGCCGTTCCGGCGCTTGGTCGGTGTCCCGCAACAGCAGGCGCGTCAGGATTCGCCGTTGCCAGTTCAACACCCTTCGCCGCCATACTAGTGCTGACCCCCACCAAGTCACTCTTCCCTGTAACATTGGTAGCCCTCCCTAGTTCACTAGGGCGTATGGATACCTTTGGTGTTGTCCTTCTCCCTGTGGAGGAGGACGAAGTTTCTTTTTTACTTTGGTTTTTTTTATTCATCTTGTTCGTACGACCCCTTGCTAGTCGAGGCCAGCTTAGGGTCAACTTACTGAAACTTAATAATAACAATGAAAATAATTGTTATGTTTAAAGACACAGAGTGAAAATTTCTGAAAGTGATTTTTGAGCAACAAAGATATTATTTGATAGCTACCGATAATACTGTGACGATTATTAGCAACACTAAGGGATACTATCATCTCTAAGCCGATAGTGAGCAGTGACTCGTATGCACATAACCAGCTTTTTTTCTAAAACTACGCTTAGAAATGTGGCTTTATCTGCCAGGCTTAGGCGCACCCCATTTAGATCTGGGAGGTTTAACGATGGTATTTTGTACCGTTTAGTATATAAAGCAAGCTCAACTTTATCGGAATTGACGCTGAGTCCACATCGGGAAGCCCACAGGGAAACCTGTCGCAATGCTACCTGCATCAAGTCGCATAAAGTTTGAGGGAACTTGCCTCTGTAGACAATCGCTAGGTCATCAGCATATGACACAACCTTCCCGCTCCCCCAACTAGTATCTCTTAATAGAGAGTTTACCGTTAGGTTCCATAGTAGAGGGGAAAGGACACCACACTGGGGCGTGCCGTTGCGACAAATCGTGTTATATCAACCTTCCCCAGTGAGGAAAGCACTTTCCTTCCCCTGAGCAGTTGATCAATCAGTCCCACTAGGGATCTATTTACGTCCAGACCAGTTAAAGCATTGCTAACGGCGTCTGGAGTTATATTGTTGAATGCTCCTTCAATGTCTAGGAAGGCCACAAGACAATAATCCTTTTCGAACAAGGATGTTTCTATAGTAGAGACTAGGCTGTGTAGCGCAGTCTCCGCAGATGTACCTTTGGTGTACGCGTGTTGATAGCCCGTAATGAGGTTCCTATCAATGTTTGTGGTGAGATCGCAAACTATTCTCTCTAGGGTCTTGAGTACGAAGGATGAAAGACTGATAGGTCTGTAGTCCTTCGGCTCGTAGTGAGAGGCTTTGCCTGCCTTAGGAATGAATATGACCGTGGCGCTCCTTCATGCACACGGAATATAGTTCAGAGCCAAATAAGCGGTATATATGTGCCGCATCCAATTGGCTGATTACTCCAAAGAGTAGATATGTTGAGCGAAGACAATCCCGTCTGGTCCAGCAGCCTTAAAAGGGTTAAAACTTTTAACTGCCCACCTCACCCTCTCCTCAATGATGGGTATATTCACAGCTTGGTTTGCTGCAGGTACTTCCGGTGCGTTGGCCATATTTTCAGGGAAATATGTGTCCAGGAGCAACTCTAGGGTTTCCCCTTCCGTGCTGGTCCAGGTTCCATTTGTTCTCCGCAGAAAGCTAATAGCTGTTTGCGTCTTAGAAAGCACGCACCGTAGCCTTGATGTGTCAACGATACTTTCGACTCCAATGCAGAAATTTCCACATGAAGTTCTCTTCCCTTGTCTCAGGACTTTTTTGTAGGTCCTTAGTTTGGCCTTGTATTCTAGCCATTGTGACCCATTATCTAGGAATTTGGCTTTGTTAAACTGTTCTCTACAGGATTTACGAAGTAGGTCCAGATCATGGGACGACCAGTGAGGTTTACGCTTACCGCGCGGTTTTGTCATTGGACAAGCCTGTTCTAAGGCATTTGAAAATGCCGATGTGAAGGTTTCTACCAGACCCTCTAGCTCCTTCGTTGATGAGGGGCTTTGTGGGGGCAGTGCTGGTAGTTCTCTTGCTAACAGCTCATTATGTAGTTCCCAGTTTGTATTACGTGGGTTACGTCTCGCAATGGGCTGATCGACGAAGATCTCTAACATTACTTCAACATACCGGTGGTCTGAGAAGGAATGTTCCCCAAGAACACTCCATTTTTTAACCCACCTAAAAACGCTTTCGCTGCAAATAGTGAGGTCAATAACCTCTTAACGGTTTTTAGTAATAAAAGTTGGTTCATTACCTACATTGTAAACTACCAGGTTAGTTGTTAAAAGGTAATCAAAAAGTGACTCACCACGAGTGTTTATGTCGGAACTACCCCACTGCACGTGGTGGGCGTTTGCGTCTGTCGCGATTAGCAGATGGTCTTTGCTTGAGTCGGCCACCAGATCCTTTACCGTCTTTTGCGGAGGAGGTACTATAGTGTTAAACTATATATTTAAATAATTTTATTCTATGTATTATTTAGTATTTTCACTTTTTAAAAATTTTAAAAATAACTAACTAGAAAATTTTCATTTTGAAATAAGATTAAAAGTATTATAACATAAAAAATAATTTACAAAATTAAAGTATATTTTACAAAGTAGATAACCCTACATATACTCCCCCTCCAGTGAAACGAAAAATTTATGTTTTAAATGTTAATTTATAGTGTATATTGATTACTGTAAGAATTTTGTGTTGTAGTTTGAAAATCAAAAAAAATTTTAATTAAGTGTTAATTGCGTTAAAAGTTTATGTTAGTATTGATGTAAGTACCCAATCTTTTGATGATTCGATGTACTTGATAGCATACTTTTAGGTGTCGTTATTGTTGTTGTTGAGGTTAAAAATAACTTAATAGTTGTTTGGTAAATATTGTCAATTATAATTATGTATTTGAAGAACCTAGAATGAGGTTGAATGATAGTAGATGGCAACTTTGTGTGCACAATTACTCAAAAATTAAAAACTTGTATTATGCAGAATATATGTTCAATATATAATTGTACTCTGCATAATGTATGTCCAAGTTGTTGATAAGTAATGAAAAGTTAATTCCTTAATTCGTTTGATGGTGATATGAAATTGTCAATGATTCGTGTAATTTTAATGAGTTTAGTATTGAGTTTTTATATGATTTTAATTTCAATATGAAAGAATTGATATTTAGAAAATATGTCGATACAGATTATTTTAAGAATTTTTTAGAGATTTTTTAAAATTGTAAAAATTTGTTTGATTTTATTTTAAAAATCAAAGTTATTGCTCTGTTTTGTGTTATTTTCGAATTTAAAATGAAGATATTATTTAAATATGAATCTATTTGTATTGTGGAGTTTGTATGTCGTTGTTGTAAAATGATAATGATTGTGTATAAATATTTTTGAAAATAAACTGGAGAAGGAGTGCACATAATTAAAAATCTCTTAATGAAAATATTATTTAGGAAAACTAATTACATTTTTGAACATATTTAAAAATTTTATAAATAATTTGTATTAAAATATAAATTGAATACTTTGTTTGTAAATTTTGATAATTGATGTTTCATTTGAGTAGTTTGTTCATAATATTTAAATTCAAAATAGAAGGATCCTATGAAAAAAGTTTTAAGTATATCGTGATATCCTTAGTATCCACGTTTAATTTAAAAATAATTGTTTTTATATATATTTAATTTTAAAATACATTGTCCACCACAAATATTTTTAATTTTTTTAATATATGGACGTGTAAATATTATAACTGATCAAAGTTTTCTTTCGAACTATTTAAATTTGTTCATAAAATTTTTAAGTAATTTTTCTTTAAAAGTAATATAATGATCATTATTAGCTCAGAGCCGATATGTAAACGCTTAGATATTATAGAATTTAAATGACCATCTGAACGCCTTGTGGATCTCACTTCAGCATAATGGAGTGTCGCATACTCTGAACTTTCTAAACGCTTTGCCGAGCAAGTTAGTAGCAAGTCATCAACCATATAGAATTCTCCATTTTGATATACTATTAGATAAAATTCACTAAATCGATCACTTATATTTGTTGGTAACGATGTAATGGACTTTTGTGAAAGAGCAACAAGTAGCGATTTGTATCTTCATCGGGAAATTGAAAGATCGAGTATTGATCATTGGTTTCTAAAAGTTCACCATTGTAGGTATCTTTTACGTCTTCGGGATAAAATGCGCTGCCAACATGTTTTAATTTTAAATATTGGACAGTAAGACAATTTGTTGGTAAAAGTTTTTTATCTCCGTTTTGGTTATCATCATCATGATGATGATCTTCAAAATGTCTTATCACTAGGGGTGAGTTGAATATATAATTAGAATCTTCCAGATTCTTCCGGATCGCCATAAATATATAGTGTTAAACTATATATTTAAATAATTTTATTCTATGTATTATTTAGTATTTTCACTTTTTAAAAATTTTAAAAATAACTAACTAGAAAATTTTCATTTTGAAATAAGATTAAAAGTATTATAACATAAAAAATAATTTACAAAATTAAAGTATATTTTACAAAGTAGATAACCCTACAGTACCTCTGCGTCGTACGGCATATAAACGGAGGCTAGCTTTAATTGGGTGCCTCCGCTTGCCAAGCTGGCCGCTGTAACGTCACCATTCCTTTAATAAGGTAAGAGAAAGATATTTAGCTCAGACTTTACTAAAATGCAGGTTCTAATTTTACCTTCATCTGCAGCTCGGATGTGCTTAAACCCAATGGCCCCCAATCCGCGAATCCTTGAGTTGTTCACCCAGTGTTTTTGGATAAGGACCACGTCGACGTCGCCTTTAGAAAGGCGACTGATGAGGGCAGCCGAGGCTGCCTTACTTTTGTACAGGTTTATCTGGAGCAACCTCAGCATGAGCTTGATCAGACTCCCCTGCCTCCATTACCGTGATTTTGTGACCCTCTCCGTCGCTATCCAGCAGAGCATCCTCCATCGACAAATTGCCCAGGGCGCCTGCGCAATGTGACGTGGCGGAAACCAGGCTTTCCGCGTCGGAGATTTCCGCTTCCACTTTGGGTGACTCAATGTCCGTGTCCAAACAGGCACTCGAAAGGAATGCGAGCTGTGCGTCCCCACGGTATAGGTGAATTACGACCTCGCCGAGGCCGTAAAACACTCTTCCTTTGCTCTGTCTAAGGGGCTCAAGAGCTTCCTTATTCAGGGCTAACACGACCTGTCTCCTAGGTCCTACAGCGTCCTCGACTTGGATGACACTCCAGTCCTGCGTTGGGAGAGCTGGGTTCATTAGTTGCAGTATCCTGAGAATTCTGTCAGGTTCTGCTGGAACTGCTGGAACCCATGCCCTGGCCCTTGGCCGAGCCGGAATGTCCTTCCAGTCGACGACCTCAATAATCGCCCCGGGATAGACTTGTCCCAGCTTTGCGGCTGCTGCCTTGTACAGCGCAACAGACCTTGCATCCTCGCAAGCAAGTACCTTGATTTGGCCCTGGTACCATCCTGCATCAGAACCTCGCGGCGGACTACCCGGACTCTCCATCAGCACATCGAGAACGGCGTTACCGATTTCATTCCGGACGTACGGCCACTGGTCTTTAGGGATTGCACCATGATCATTCCCTAGGTCCAGGATTCCTATAAGGATCCGGCCCTTGGCTACCTCGGCAAAGCTGGGTTTGGCTACCGCGGGGTGATTCTGGTGCCTTTTCGGCGCTGGTTTATATCCTCGTCGGACCTTTGACGCTTGTATGGGGTTGCGCTTTCTACATTTGTTGGAAGAGAACCCCGTAAATTCGGCAGTAGAGCTCGCACCTTTTCCGCCGAATTACTGGCGTTCTCTGACTGCGTTTCCAGCGGAATGCCCTCATACCTTGACAGGACTTTTGCAGCCCTTCTCTGTTTCCTGTGGAACGATCCCTTGTGGGACTCTTCTTGAGAAGGGGTCCGACCCGTAGTTGCCCTCGCGGTCGTACCCCCGGATGATGTCTTGTTTATGGCTTCTTTCCCCTTTGGCTCAGTGTGACCTGATCGTGGGACCTCTGTCACAGCCGTGGGGAGAACAGTCACCGTACCGGCGTCAGACGGGCGCCCAGCATCAGCAGGCGCATCAGTGTTCGCCGTTTCCAGCGCAACTACCTTCGCCGCCATACTGGTGCTTGCCCCCGTCAGATCACCTAACACCGTATTGACTGAGGTTGCCCTCTTGTCGTCCATGGCGAGCCGACCCGTCGTTTCCAACGCAGTCGCTCCCCCGGTTGAAGTAGCTGTTGCGGCCCTGTTTTCCTTGGCTCGGAGTGGCCAGGTCCAGAGACTCCTGCCACAGCCGTGCGAAAAATGGTTGCCGTTCCGGCGCTTGGTTGGTGTCCCGCAACAGCAGGCGCGTCAGGATTCGCCGTTGCCAGCTCAACACCCTTCGCCGCCATACTAGTGCTCTTCCCTGTAACATTGGTAGCCCTCCCTAGTTCACTAGGGCGTATGGATACCTTTGGTGTTGTCCTTCTCCCTGTGGAGGAGGACGAAGTTTCTTTTTTACTTTGGTTTTTTTTATTCATCTTGTTCGTACGACCCCTTGCTAGACGAGGCCAGCTTATGGTCAACTTACTGAAACTTAATAATAACAATGAAAATAATTGTTATGTTTAAAGACACAGAGTGAAAATTTCTGAAATTGATTTTTGAGCAACAAAGATATTATTTGATAGCTACCGATAATACTGTGACGATTATTAGCAACACTAAGGGATACTATTATCCCTAAGCCAATAGTGAGCAGTGACTCGTATGCACATAACCAAATTAATCATTATGTCCATAGAAACAGCTTAGAGCAACGCACAACCACTTGCATATATCTGAGATACTCCCGAAAGTATGCAATCATTTGTGCAAGTATCACTCACATATACACGCGCATATGAGAAGCTATTAATAATTTTATAACTGATAACTAACTAGTAAATTCTAGAAAGAGAAGCGCCTAGAAATATGTCAATGCGGGAACCCAACAGTATAAAAGGCAGCAACAGTTGCGACGCGACAATCAGTTCGATTTAAGCAAGCTATCAGTTCCGAAATATAAGTGTACTTTCAAGTAATCTAATAAAGGCCATTTTGCATTATTGAATAGTGAGGTTATTTATTCAACAGTTTAGTGATTCGAATGTTAGTAGAAGGTTGCAAATAAGAGGAATGGCAGTAAATTCGTTACAATACAAACAAATGCTTGTCTTCGATTTTTCCAAAAAATACTCTATCCTTAATGATCGCCATTTGAATTTTCTTTGTCCTTTTTCTTTTAAAGTTGAATAGCAGCCGATAGGCTCCACCGATTTTGACAATTCGGCAAAAGTCTAGTTGAGGGGTCGATTGCTAATACGCTACCAGCAATATCGAGAGAGGTGTCAAACGACGCGTTTTGACCTCAGTACTAATAATCTGAAGGCGGAAAAGAAAAATTTTAGCTCGTTCAAAAGATATTAAAAAAAACGAAAAATGACCCGCGGGTCCTCTGAAACGGGGGGTGGTATCCATAGTATTTTAGCGCAGAACACCTTTCTGCATTGGCGGCCTTCGGCCGCTCTTATAAAAAATTAAGCTGGATGGGTCCAACTCCGGTTTGGAGACCAAAACTATATCCGCGCAAAACACTTATGTTTAGAATTTTTTTTGTGGGTAATGAAAATAGCCAACTCCAACTGCAAATACCTCCCGGCAGAGATACAATTTTTTTCCGCCTGCAGATTATTGTTGTCGAGGTCAATACGCGTCTTTTGACACATCTCTCGAAAATTTTGGTAGCGTATTAGCAGTCGACCCCTCAACTTGACTTTTACCGGCAATTCAAACACCAATTTGCTTGTAATTAAAAACTCTTTAAGAGCACATTTTTTGTTTCTGTGAAATAAATTTCTATTTTTAAAATTGTTGCAAAAACCGTGCAAACCCATCCAGGTCTTGCAGTAACGTGCCGTGGTTGATCGTAACCAAAGCTTTTGACAGAGCTAGGACAACGAGCACTGTTCTATGGTGGGGTTTTGATTTAATCTGCAATTTATTTGCGTGTTAATGGCGTTTAGCGCGGTGATTGTGCTATTAAATTTTCGGAAGCCATGCTGATGATTGGCTAGTTGCAAATTTGCATTAAAGCACGGAAGCAGAATAGCTTTAAGTGTCTTGGCCACTGGCGATAGGAGTGATATCGGACGATAAGAATTTCCTATGTTAGCTGGTTTCCTAGGCTTTAGTAGCGGGCCACCTTGGCCATTTTCCACTTTTCGGTCGTGCTGTCTTATAAGGTCATGTTCTCTCGTTAAAGTTGCGGACTCCGCTGGAAAGTGACCGGAATTCTTCCAAAGGGAATGAAACGAGCTGACGCGGAAAGCGCGCTCCCTTTGACTGGCATCAGTTGGGATTGGTAGAGCAGCAAAGCGATTGTCGGTGTACTTTTTATAGTCTTTCCATTTTCCGTTTTTTAAATTTATGAAAGTGCGTTTTTCTGAGATAATGAATTCGGCTGATCGCGTGAGCGGGAGGAGTATGGGTATGTGGTCGGATTCCGATGTTACCATCGGCTGCCACTTGACGCAGTTAACGAGTCCTGCAACAAGATGGAGATTTCGGCCGAGCAATGACAGCTTCCTACCATACGCACGGAGGGTCCCCCCTTTATCGAGTAGAATACTTTCTCCTTCCTGTCCGCGTGTAGATCAGAATGCCCTAGATCGTGGTGGACATTACCTAGAATTATGGAATTTTCTCCGGTGAGTAATGCGCTGATTTCAGGGTGGTATACACTGGGGAAGCAGGTGATAGAAGGGATGCAGATGTTGATAATTTTAAAAGTATTATAATTTATATAATTATAACAGTACTTCGCCCTAACCAATAAGCTCTATCACTCGAAGAAATATCAAGGAAACTCACAGTTGTATTTTTTTAAATTGCAAACGTGGAGCCGGAACTATTCTTTTTAGAAAGTTGGATTGGCATGCCCAGAAGGTTGTAAGACGGCAGTTAAGAGACAGGAGCAATCCTCCTTCTTTATCTGAAAATACGTAAGTTCGTTTATTCTGCAATCTTTTGCTATCATTTCATGGTAAATTCAACATTTGGGAACTGTTGCCGAATCGTTTATATAACTGCCTAATTTTTATGTTCATCAAAAGGTTTCGTCTTGATAAAACAGCATTTAATTATGTCCTGAGGAATACAAAAATATCCGTTTTACACCGGAGAGTCTAACTGGCTGTATGGAATGGTTCTATGAGAAGTGTAAGATACTACGAGGTGAGAAAATGAAATAAATTTTCTTGGATGCGCCTACACTTTTCCCTCCTACAGTAATTGGATGTATTGACGGTACCCATATTGGCCTGCAGACCCAGCGAAAACGAACATATATTTTTTAATCGTAAGGGATTTCATAGTCTAATACCGTTTTCACACAGAAATTTAATCGAATCACAATTCTATTTAATGACATAATTAAAGTTCCTTTTTATACAGGACCTTTTGCTTCATTAAGCGAACATCTGTCAGCAGCCCAAAAAATATTTTGTTTTTACAAAAAATTGTTAAAATCGAAAGCATCCGTTTCCTTCTTAACTATATATACATCAAAATAAAATGATGCGGTACTATCTATAGATGTTGCACCTAACCAAATATGTGACTATTTTCGAAAAAGCCATATTATCTTTTGCAGCAAATGCAACGAAAATTAAAGTTTGATTTGTTTCGTGTTATTCTATTTTTCGTAAATTATTGAAAATAATTTATTTTTGATTGTCATTTGTTACATTTTCAATAAAATTCGAAGCACCAAGCACAGACGACTGGATTTTTCACTCGATTAGGCATTCAATAAAGTAATAATGAGATAATTAAGAATTTGTAATGATTGTAATTAGAATATAAACTTTGTAGACTCACAATTTTGACATATTTCGATCGAAGCAATTATTTGATCCGTATAAACATGTATATTGTGTAGCATATGTACTTGTGCATTTGAACTGTATAACATATTTTGTTTTCATGTTTGATATAGAAAGCTTTGTTTCAAATGGTTATCAACATATTTTCATTTACATTTCCCCTATATGTTTGTATGTATTTGTTTTATTTGTCAATTTGAATATTGTGTATGATGTCTTGTTCAAGTTTATATAAAACTAGCTGACGCCGGCAAACTTCGTTTTGCCCAAAATATATTGCTTTAATGAATTAATTTCGAGACTTCTAGTTTTGGTTAGAAATTTGTGATTGCTAATAACTTAGGTTATAAATTTATTAAAATTATGATTTGAATTAAATTCACAACGCTAAGTATATTTGTTTCAGAAAATTAAATTAAATTAAATATTGTATCATTGAATTCTATTCATCTTATTGCACCCTATAAAAAGGGCAGAGTAATTAGTGTGCTCAATTCAAAGCTGCACGATACACAAAATTTTTAGTTTTCTGATCTGGAGCGTATATAAAAAGTTTGTTACAATGGTTACAATGGTTACAATCAATGTTGTTCCATTACACAGTTTTGGTGCATGCATATTACGAAGCATAATAACTACAGATCCAACTTTGAGACGCAAATGATGAGGGGGCATTCCAGGCAAATCTAAAGAATTTAAAAATTATGTAGGATAATTTACTATATCCTCCTCATTATCAATTCGATCGATTGATTTGTAGGATTATAATTCTCCCGGAATTTGGTTTTGGATCGTCCAATATAACTCATTAACATCACTGTTTTTGGCTGCTAAAATTGCGCGTTCACTCAACCAAGTTAGGTTAAGATAGTTTTCATCAAAGAGAGTAGATTAATAAGGGGGAGCATTGTAGAGTCGTTCATTCGCCACAAAGTGGGACGGCAGCGGCTCTGGATTAAAAAAGTCATAAGCCTGGCCATTCGCGCAATTTTAGTGATGTAAATTGCATGTCGCCAGCGCCAATGCATGTGACAGCTCAATGGTAATTCAATGACGCTACTCAGTAGTGAGTGCGTAGTACATTTTACTTGCGCTATTTAGTGAAACGATTTTTGTTTGTCACGCAAGAGTTTGGTGTTATTGGCGCTACTGGCAATGATGATACTGAGCTGATGACGGTAGCGCTGGTAGTTCAGCTTTTTAATCAAAGAAAGAATTTATGACCCATGTAAATTATTATGACTTTGGCTATTATTGGCTGTGACTTTGAACCAAATAAATCCTGCGTACATAACAACCGGAGTCATTTTTGAGTTTTATATTTTAGATTTAATGCGCCATTAATATGGAAGTGTTTGAGCAGACAAATAATAACAGTAGTATTGCTAAAGTGCTGCTTAGTTGATGGAATGTCGCTAATTTCCTAGCGATGATCAATAGATTGTCAACATTTCGTTCAACGAACGCGCTAAAATTTTGCTGAAGAACGTTATGCGCTGTTATAAAACGTAACACTGCTGCAGCTCGAACACACCCTATATAAAGCAAACAAGTAGACAAATTAGCTTTTTTTTACAAATCGCTTGGCTGAGATTTTTAATTGTTGATCTAACTTAAGCTGTTATGCCAATATTTTTCAGCCAGCTTATTTTCAAATAGGTAATTTTTCCAAAGGCAAAATAAATTACAGTTATACAGCCTTAAAAAATCAGGCGGACAGCATAGCAAAAGGTATGGTAAATTCCTCTTACAGCCGTCCTACAATTTCCACAAAGTTTTAGAACTCTACAATGCACCATCTTATGTTTAAAGAGTATTTGCTGCTAGTCATATAATGCCACCTACGAATATTATAGCATGAGCGGGCGACATCTGTAATCGAGAGTTGCGCCTATTCAGCACTGTGCGTAATACGCGAGCATGGGATTCACCACGTGGGAAGACATTTTTCTCATATAAAATAGCATGGTTAATCCCATACCCGCGAAGTAATGGCTTGAAATATTGCTTGATAGCATGTTTTGAACCTTCTTGTTACATCTAGTCACCCAGCAGTATAAAAAATACTCTTTACGAATGCCCTTATCAACATAAAAAAAAAATAAATGTAAGGCGCGATAACCTCCGAAGAGATCTAAGGCCGAGCTTCTCTTCCAATTTGCGTCGTGCTCCTCTTGATTTTCCCTACAAATTGGCCGGACGGGGCCTACATGTTTTATGCCGACTCCGAACGGCATCTGCAAAGCAGATGAGTTTTCACTGAGAGCTTTTCATGGCAGAAATACACCCGGAGTGCTTGCCAAACACTGCCGAGGGGCGACCCCGCTTAGAAAAATTTTCTTCTAATTGAAAAATCTTATTTCTAAAATTTTGATGTTGCTTTGCCCGGGAGTTGAACCCAGGGCATACGGTGTGATAGGCGGAGCACGCTACCATCACACCACGGTGGCCGCTTTCATTTGATATCCATATTGTATAAACACATTCTAGTGGTAGCCGGACCACGTTTTGGGCTATATCTTGAGACCCTAGTCATCCAGATGTTTGAAAATTGTCCTGTAGTAAAGTAATCATCAATAGCTTTCATTTAATATCCATATTGTATAAGCACATTCTAGTGATACCCGGGTCCACGTTTTGGTCTCAGGACCCTAGCCACCCAGAGGTATGAAATATAGCCTATAGCCTATTCGGGTACCTAGATAATATACCTACAAAATTTTATAAAAGTCGGTCTAGTAATTTTCAAGTTTTAAGCATCCGAACATACACTCACCACGATTCATTTTTATACATATAGATGTGGAAATGTGTATGTAATGTACTTTCATTTTGAGATTTGTTTATATGTTTGTATTTTTATTATTATCTTTAATATACATAAGTGTTTCTGTGAATATATTGTTCGATTTGTTGTAAATGTATTTGTAAGGGGAACAAGTGTACGTGACTCGTTGAAAAAATATTGTAACGAGTTCCGGTTTTGAATTAAAAAAATGTATTTTGAGAAACGGAATTAAATAGATTGTTGAATTGAACGGACAAACTTATTATTATAATTTACGGCGTCCTTAAACTTGTTACAGATATGCGATCACCAATACAAAATTAATGCAATACATGCTAGATATGGAGGGGCTGCACATGATTCCTTCATATGGAAGTAATCAGAACAAAGAGCAATTTGAAATAAATCCTAACAATAATTCGCGGTTACTTGGTATGAAATTTTTTAATCAACTAGTATGAACTATGGGCATTTATTCTCTACTTTCATTTAATTAGGTGATTCCGGCTATCCATTTTAACCTTGGTGTATAACCCCATACAGAAATCCTCAAGTGAGAATGTATTGTTACGAATATTACCAACACTAAGGGGTACTGCCATCTCTAAGCCGATGCTAAGCAGCGCCTTGTATGCACATCCATAAATCAATCATTATGTATCTACATAAACGAATCAATTATTATCTCTACACATATGTACGTACACGCAGCTGAGAAGCAACGCACAACCACATACATATATCTAAGATACTCCCGAAAGTATGCAATGAGAGAAGCTATAAAATCGTGCAATTGTAGTTACAGCTGAGAAATTTGATAGCTGATGGCCAACTAGTAGATTCTGGAAATGGAAGCGCCTAGAAGATGCGAACGGGGAAATCAAAGAGTATAAAAAGCAGCGATAGATAGAGGCGCTAGAATCAATTTCAATTAAGTACGCTATCTGTCGGGCAATAGTAGAGTTATTTATTGTGAAGTACTTTAAAAAAGGCCATTTTGCATTATTAAATATTGGAGTTATTTATTCAACAGTTTAGTGATTCGAACTTAGCGGAAGGTTGCAAAAAAGAGGATTTGCAAGTAAATTCATTACAATTGGTGTAAGAAGAGGAATTGTTGAATAAATTCCAGAGGACAACAAGGACATGGCAAAGTTCAGTGAATTGAAGATCCAGCAACTGAAGAAGGTGTTGGAGAGCCGTGGATTGAATACAACCGGCATTAAACTCGAACTTCAGGCACGACTACGAGAGGCAATGGAAGCGGAAGGAATTAACGTGGAAGAGTATGTCTTTCATATTGATGTCGACGAGACCACAACAAACAGACACGATATTGGCTGCACTATCTGCACAAACATCGAAAGTAACATCAATGTCGTCGCAAATGTCATCTCAACTGGAAGAACAGAAAACATATATGGCATCTCAATTAGAATCCCAGGAGAACCGTATAACATCGAAGATGGAAGCACAGGAGACACGTCTCTCAGAAATGTCGTCAGAAATAACATCTAAAATTGAAGCACAAGAGGCACGTATATCAGAAATGTCGACACAAATTTCAGCACAGGTATCATTGCAGATCTCTGCACAACTGGAAGCACGTATGGAAGAGAAACTAACGCAGTTTCAGGAAGGGTTCAGTAGTCGACCAGATAAAATGGATGCCGAGATAGATGCTTTGAGAGGTCTTATACAGGAATTGCAATTAAATCACCTAGCTGTTTCAGCAAGCAATCCAAAGGTAAAAACACTATCCTTTGACGGTTCTGTTCCTTTCCAGGCCTTTAAGCTGCAGTTTAAGAAGACCGCAAAAGTGAACAACTGGAATGCTGAAGATAAAGTTGCTGCACTGTTCATGGCATTGAAAGGGCTTGCAACTGAGATTTTACAAACGATTACAGAGGGCGAACGGAACTGTTATGAAGCATTGATGGGCGCTTTAGAGAGACGATACGGAACTGAGCATAGGAGACAGATATACCAAATGTAGTTACTGAACCGCTTCCAGAGGCCTGGTGAAACATTGCAAGTGTTTGCGTCGGATGTTGAAAGGCTGGCACATTTAGCGAATGCGGACGCACCCGTGGAATACACTGAAAGGGTAAAGATTCAGAGCTTTATAAATGGCATGCGGGACGTCGAAACAAAGCGAGCTACATACGCAAACCCAAAGCCAACATTCGCAGGAACGGTGTAACAAGCTCTGATTCAGGAAACAGCGTCGCTTCTGTGTAAGCCAGTTTTCAGAGGACGCCGTGTGGTAGTAGAAAGGCCAGAGTGGGTAGACGCAATATTGGAGATGCTGAAAGGATCGCAAAAGCGGATTGGAAGTGTTATCAAATGCGGGAAGCCCGGTCACATTGCACGCCACTGCGATTTTGGTCCTAATAGTTCTAACAATGTGGGTGGCCGTAAACGCAAAGCTGGAGGAGATGTGCAAGAGCGTGTCAGATGTAAAGAACGAAAATTCGCCCCAGCTATTGAATATCCTGTGATATCTGTGTCGCAAATTGGAAGAAAACCGTGCAGTCTTGCCGTCGAAGGAAAGCTGGATGGCAAGGAGCGTGTACGGACTGTAGATACGGGCGCATCTCATTCCTTAATCGGATCTGACTTGGTCAACAGGAGAGTAAAACCGTTACCTGGAGCAAGGTTGCGTACGGTATATATATATGCGAGTATAACCAAGTCCAAGGAGAAGTGGTATGTGAGGTATTAATTGGAAAGGTCATGGTTCTACACAAATGCATTGTGGCGGAGATTGTTGATGAAGTCATATTGGGAGGGGCTTCTTAGTTGACCCTGACATCAGGATCGATATGCGGAGAAAGACTATGCGCTATAAGAACCAGAATATACCACTTAACTTTATTTTGGAGAAAGGCTTCAGCAGTAATCTGGTACTGGTGGAGAAGACTCGACAAAGACCACGAAAGTCAAAGGTAAAGGTTGATGGATGGAATGGACCAAATAAAACGAAATCAAAAATACCTGCGAGAGAAACATTGGTCTTGAAAAACCTTAATGGACGCACAAAAACGAAGGAACGAATTTCCCAGAAATAATGCTAGGGTAGTTTCAAGCCGGGCGCACTAATCTTGTGAAACTTGGGAACGATACTGATTATGCGAAGCCAATCCGTCAAGCGCAAGCTTTACGAAGTAGTTCATTGGCCAAACAACAGAGTGCGAGGGAATGATCCAGGATAATGAGTAGTAGGATGAAACACAGGTACCACAAGGAAAATAATTCGGAAGGTTTCCGGGAGGGAGAATTGGTACTGCTATACAACCCTCACCGGCGGCAAGGTGTTCCATCCAAATATCGGTGCAGTGGGGAAGGCTCGTACAGAGTTGTGAAGAGGATCAGTGATGTCATCTACCGCATACAAATAATTGGGAAACCACGAAGTAGAAGGGTGGTTCATTTGGAGAGGCTAGCAGCGGTTAGATCGAGGGATTTGTCTGATCGGGACGATCGGACTTAGGGGGAGGGCAGTGTTACGAATATTAGCAACACTAAGGGGTACTGCCATCTCTAAGCCGATGCTAAGCAACGCCTTGTATGCACACCCATAAATCAATCATTATGTATCTACATAAACGAATCAATCATTATGTCTACACATATATACGTACACGCAGCTGAGAAGCAACGCACAACCACATGCATATATCTGAGATACTCCCGAAAGTATGCAATGAGAGAAGCTATAAAATCGTGCAATTGTAGTTACAGCTGAGAAATTTGATAGCTGATGGCCAACTAGTAGATTCTGGAAATGGAAGCGCCTAGAAGATGCGAACAAGGAAATCAAATAGTATAAAAGGCAGCGACAGATAGAGGCGCTAGAATCAGTTTCAATTAAGCACGCTATCTGTCGGGCAATAGTAGAGTTATTTATTGTGAAGTACTTTAATAAAGGTAATTTTGAATTATTAAATATTGGAGTTATTTATTCAACAGTTTATTGATTCGAACCTAGCAGAAGGTTGCAACAGTATTTAATGCGGCTCACTCAAAAGCTAGATGTATGGGGGAAAGAACAATTGGTATCTACAAAGAGCGGTGGAAAATACTATGCAACGATAAGCGCGTAAGATATGCCCACAAAATGTGGCAATGTTTTCCAACGTTTGCGCAGCTCTACACAGCATATATGGACTTTAAAGTCCCTTTTAACCAACCAAGTGTAACTGCAAATGATATTGCTGTGAATGATATATAGGCGAAAAATTATATACAAATTTGAAGAATTGGTCAAAACATTCGAAACCAAATAAAGCAAAAAATTAATATAAAGGCGTCTTGCCTGTAGTTCTTAGCAAGTTTGGTTTAAGATGAAATATTTTCAATTAATTAGATTAGTTGAGCTGAAAGGCCGCGGTTATTGAATAAAACTTCCTTTTGGTTTGTTTTATATTCATAAATTTTAATTTTGGTCGATATTTCGACTTCAATCTGAAGTCATCATCAGGGCTGAAGACAAAACAATAACCATAGTTAATTACACAGAACATACATATGAACACATGAATAACAAAATATGACTTACACATATGGACATGTATGATCGACTGATTGTATAAACGATGATGAGAGTTTAGTGTCTTTTGACGTGGCTTCCTTGTTCCCCAGCATACCCGTGGATATTGCAATCCAAATCATTTCCTCGAAGTGGAATGATATCAAAGAATACACGTTGCTATCTAAAGAGCTATTTCTGAATATTCTTAAATTTTGCGTAAAAGAAAATAGATATTTTAAATATAACGACAAAATCTATGAACAACGGTCAGGAATGCTAATGGGCTCACCAGCCTGCCCAGTTATAGCGGACATAGTTCTGGAAGAACTCTTAACGGAATTCCAGGAAGAGTCAACAACCAAGCCACGCCTGTTGACCAAATATGTAGATGACCTATTTGCCATCGTCAAAACAGATGAAATAGAAACCATGCTTGCACGACTCAATAGGTATTACAAAAACATACAGTTTACTATGGAGGTGGAAAAAGACAACCAACTCCCCTATCTGGACACACTCATCATTAGGAAAAATAATAAAATATATATTGATTGGTACAAAAAACCTACCGCTTCAGGGAGACTAATCAATTATAATTCAAAGCATGAACGTAAAACCATTATAAATACTGCGAAAAACTTTATTAGAAGGGTACTCACGATAAGTGATAAAATGTTTCATAACAAAAATATTGCGATAATCAAGAAAACTTTAGAAGAAAATGATTTTCCCATAAACTTAATTAACAAGCTGGTCCGGAATTATCATGCCAATAATAAAAAAGAACGTTTGAAAAAGGAGAAAGATTGTAAAATATACAAGTCAATCACCTATGTTCCCGGAACCTCAGGGAGGATCAAGATGTCGAATATATATGACAAAGAAAAATATGAAATAGCCTTTACATACAATAACACACTGCAACAAGTTTTCAGCAAAACTAAGGACAAAATTTCAAAACTGGAGAAATCTAACGTTATTTACAGAATTCCTTGCAACGGCGACGGGTCCCACGTATGCGAGAAAGTATATGTGGGGACAACAAAATTAAAACTCAAGACAAGGATTTCCGCTCATAGATCTAACATTAAATTAAGGAATAATGCTTCGGACAACAAGACGGCTTTAACATCCCACTGCAAGGACACAGGGCACTTCCCCGACTTCGATAATGTAACTATACTGGACAATGAAAAACATTACAGCAAACGATACACTTTAGAAATGCTACATATTTTGAACACCCCTAATGAAAAAGAATGAATTCAAAATGGACACAGACAATTGTGCGCAGTCTTACAGTAATTTAATTTTGAAGCAACAACACCACAAGGCGGTCATTTGAAATATTGTCAAATAGTTAAATGGGATGAAATATGTACATACATACGTACATATGTGTTAAGCTAAGTCTAGTTGTCATATCAATGTTGTTATTGTATACATGATTTTTGTTTACCCTTACTGTTCATGAAAATTGTTTATTTTTACGGGACTTTTCCAAATTGTTTATATTTTGATTTCTTCTTTTGTTTTTCTCGACCTCTTTGTAATTTTTTGGTCATATTCCCAATGAGTCGATCATACATGTCCATATGTGTAAGTCATATTTTGTTATTCATGTGTTCATATGTATGTTCTGTGTAATTAACTATGGTTATTGTTTTGTCTTCAGCCCTGATGATGACTTCAGATTGAAGTCGAAATATCGACCAAAATTAAAATTTATGAATACAAAACAAACCAAAAGGAAGTTTTGTTCATTAACCGCGGCCTTTCAGCTCAACTAACCTAATTAATTGCAACATTCAAGGCTACTAAATTTTATCAAAATGATGAAATATTTTCGCAATTTTTTCAAAAAAGTGTGTCAATATATAATATAGGCAATGTAAGTTGCGAACTTTCCGATGGAGTGGCTCTGGCACAAGCACTAAACCAATCATCTCCAGACGTTTTTACAGGGAGTGTGGGAAATTCAGGAGAAATAACTAAATAAACTATAATAATCCTTTTACGTTCACAAGTTTTTGGTTGTCCAAAATAAACACAGGAATAAATTTGCGCTTGAGAATGAGCAATTTAAAGAAAGTTATTGAAGATGTATATGATTATACTGGATCACAAATTCCAATTTTTTTCTGCACCAGAGATGCCATTATGAAATTCCTATGTAAAATTACCCCCTGATTGATTCCGAAAATCAAGTTCATTTTTAATTCTATGGTAACGTTTTTGAGATATTTACGAATTACCTTTTTTAAAAAAAAAAATAAATAAAATTGGATCCACTTAATCATATATATCTCAAGAACGAATTGAAAATTCCAAAACGGTTTGAAGCTTTTAAAAGGTAACTAAATTTGCTATAAACTGTGCATACAACACTTTTTGCTCTCTGCAGATTCAAATATAACGAACAATCATTACGAATTTTTTCAATTTTTTTGTAAAAATATAAAAAAATGTGTACTTTGCGAGGAAGGATCTCGAAAACTCTGTTTTATTGCAAAAAAATAAGCTTTCATTCAACAACATTGATGGGCTAATACAAAAGTTATAAGCATTCAAGTAAATATATCCATTTAATACTTAAGTACCCTACTGGTACATATGCATACGTATAGCAGTTAGTTAGCAGGTAGATTTAAAAAAACTGTTAGTGTCGTTTTCTCAAACCCAGGTACATTCCAAGCAAGAGCATATTTTTAAGGCAGGTAGTGTTTTCTTTGTAGAACTAGGGAACCTTTTTGTCTAGGTAGGCTTGAATTTTTACTTGATCTAAGTATAAATAATAGTGCATGCGCCTTTTTCCTTCATAATATCTGCAAGGCTCGCCGGATACTGTTCAGTTTATAATTGAAGTTTATAACCCGTCATTTACTTAAAATATAAATAATAAATATATATGAATAAAAGGGCGCGAGAGTTTGAGTGTACAAATGATCCAGATATGTTCTGTTTCATCTGCGGTCAATTTATCGTTAAAATTATGCGACGTGTGTTTTCAAATCCTTTGAAAATTACATACTATAAGCATTTTGGAATTGAGCTTAAAAACCATGGACACCGAATACTGTGTGCACCACATGTCGAGTTCTGCGCTCACGATTAAAATAAACATAAATTCAGCACGTCACCAATTACCATGGGGATGCCATGCCGATGCTTAAAAGCCTAGGGAAAGAGGGTTTCAAATATTTAGCGCATTTCTTCAACCTGTCTCTTCCCACCTTTGTCATTCCCGAAAATTGGAAAATGACCAAGGTGGTGCCGCTAGTAAAGCCTGGGAAACCAGCTAACATAGGAGAGTCATATCGTCCGATATCTCTCCTATCGCCAGTAGCCAAGACGCTTGAAGCCATTTTGCTCCCCTACTTCAAAGCAAATGTGCAACTAGCCTGTCATCAGCATGGCTTCAGAAAACTCCATAGCACCACCACCGCGCTAAATGCCATTAGCACACAAATAAATTGCGGTTTAAATCAAAACCCCCACCATAGAAAAGTACTCGTTGCGCTAGATCTATCAAAAGCTTTTGATACGGTCAACCATGGCACGTTACTGTAAGACCTGGAAGGCTCTACCCTTCCCCCATGTCTGAAAAGGTGGACCGCAAATTATCTGGGTGGTCGGCAGGCATCGGTGCAATTTAGAAACGAAACATCAAACCAAGAAGAATTAAACAAGGGGTGCCACAGGGTGGTGTCCTATCCTCACTTTTGTTTAATTTCTACATATTGTAGTATGGCGTGGAATTCACCTCACTTCAAACACGCTTAACATTACAAACATTCGTTCATTGACCCAGATAACTACTATGAGTTCATTCGCGTTTGCCAAGTCGCCTAATGCATTAATTCGTCATACCCAAATTGCTCAAGTAAGAATCATATATAATTCGCTGACAAAGCATTTCTCACTATTGAGTCATGTACCTCTAGTATGTAAATATTAATGTAAGAATGTATATATGTATAGGTTAAGAACTTTTGTATAAATAGGAAAGAATTTATTCAATAAAAAAGGAAGATAATTCTGACGCTAAACTTCAGCGTTTAAATTTTATTATTATTCGGAAATATCACATGGCGATCCTGCCAGGAGGAAGATCCTGCCAGTTGGACCCTTAAAACATAAAATTTGCCTAACAAGCGAAAATTGTTTGAAGGATATTACTGGGAGAGATCCCGCCAAGTTCTTTTTATTTAAAATTATTTTAAAAAGTATGAAGAGTAATGGCAACAAACTGGTTCGAAGCTAGAGGATATTCTGGTATGAACAAATCCAACAAAAATATTGGAAACCAGAAGAAACTTGATGAACTTTTAACAACCAGAAAAGATTTGATGGACTTTTAACAACCAGAAAAGATTTGATGGACTCTCAACAACCAGAAGAAATATGATAGACTTTCAACAACCAGAAGAGATTTAATGGGCTTGCAACAAAATAACAGCAACAGCAGTTAGCAGCATAGGGAAGGGGAATACAAAACTGGCCAATAGACTAGCAGCAAAAAGGAAAGCAGTTAGCAGCATAGAGAAATGGAAAATTGACCATTAGCCTGACAGCAAAAGAAAGAAGATTCAAGAACTACTGGCGGCTGTTAGCTTTAAATAATTTAAAAGTTATTACATTACAGGTATATTTAAGATTAGAATCAATTGAGCGTCCTTATGGACGCTAAACCGTGAGCAAAAACGAAAGTTTTTGCTTAGGATTTTTTTTAAATATGGTAGGATGAACAATTTTTTTTTCTCCAAAAATTTGATATCAGCTTTGAAAATGACACAAGCTAAACCTAAAAATAGGGAAAAGGATTGAAGCCCAATGTGGCGTAGAAAAATAATAATAACATGAAATTTAATTCTAAGCAATACTTTGAAAAAAAAAAAATAAATTTCAATTTTAAGAAAACTAGAAATTTTAAAAATATTAACTTAAGAAAATGTTTTAAGAAAATCAAAAATTTTAGAAACAAATTTTAAACAGTAGTGTCTATAATATTAATTAAATAAGGAAAAATAAAATTAACAAAATCCTTCTTAGATCTTTATAATGTCAAATAAATAAAGGAAAAATAAAAAAAAGCAAAATAGCATAAACAATTTTTAAAATATTTTGTAAATTGAAGAAATAAAAAGTCTAAAAATTTTAAACAAATTTCGCAATTAAGAACAATTTTTTTTTTATATTTTAATAAGATTAACTAAATAAACAAGTAAAATGGAATGCATAGGATAAAAGAATAAAAATTTCATTAAAAATTAAATTTAGTTAATTACTCACAGAAGCAGGAAGATAATTATAAATCAAAATGTCGTGGTGGACAAAGATAGCTCACGGCATACTGATAGCATTAGCCGGTTATGAATTAGGGAAGCAAAATTAAGAAAACAGGATAGTTAAATATGAGTCACCAGACCAATTAGACACAAAAATTACCCCAAAAATTCCAGATGTTTGGCTAGGCGCAATGATTTGGGTAGTGATTAGTCATCGCAATAGCCACTATAATCAAAAACTATATGAAATTCAAATAAAGCCAATTGAAAAACATGCAACAGCGCGTCTAAAAACTTTCTTTTTCTCTTTCTCAAATTTCCAAACCCAAAGCTGAGGAAGAGCAACAAATAATTAAAAATAAACCTTTACACAGCACCCTCAAAATGTCACAATCGACAGTAAAGGCATTCCTGCCTAAAGCGAACAGCAAATCAAAAATTTGCATAATTCCTTTGATTACTCCTGACAAAAATGGTCATGAAGCAATTGGAAATTCTAGGACAGTGGAAATAGGCAAAACCTAAGAACGAAAAAAAATACAAAAATTTTACAACCAGCCAATAAGACCAAAAAAAGATTTATGAAGAAAAAGTCACAAAGAGAACCTTAAAAATATATGTAAAGCGCTATATAAATTTGCAATAAAAGACTAGTCGCGGTCATTTTCATTTTAGGATAGAAAAATGTTAGCGTAGAAAAAGTATCAAGCAACCAGATTGTTGAGGAAGTTATTGACTTAGGACAATATTCGACCAGGCATACAAGAAATGCGGCAATCCAGGACTTGAAATCTATAAGGAAAAAATAATTGAATATTTACTGCAGTACACTCAGAAAAAAAACAAGAATTTTCGTACTTGAATCAAGTACAAATCAAGAAGCTTGGTCACAAAAGTAGGGTAATCCCGATAATTCTCATCCGAAGCACTAAATTCTTATTTCAAGAATTTTTTTTAAGACCGAAAATTCTTCTTTTAAACCCGTTTTTGTCCATATTTAAGAATGTTTCGCGGTGTTCAAGAACAAATACTTCTTAAAACAAAACTAAAAATTCACAAATCAAACTCGTTGGAATCTCAATTTGAATCTTATTTGTTCTTAAATTAAATCTTTCAATTCCAGAATTAAGAAGACTATGTTCTTAAAACAGGAATATTTCGTTCTTATATTGAACACGAAACGGTCTTGAATCGAAATTTATCGAACTTGAAGCAAAAAAATTTGTTCTTATTTTAAGAAGAATTTTGAATTAAAAGAAGAATATTTATTCTTAAATTAAGTCCTTGAGTTCCTGAAAAGAGAATGTTATATTCTTTAAACAGGAATAATTCGTTCTTGAGTTGAATGCCAAATGGTCTTGAAACAAGGTTGAGTGAAGTTGATCCGAGAAAACTTGTTCTTATTTTAGTAATAATTCGGAATCAAAAGCAGAATATTCATTCCTGAATTCCTAAAAGAAGATTTTTATATTCTTAAAATAAGAATATTTAATTCTTCAACTGAAGACAAAATACCTTGTAGGAAAAATGAAAACGATGTTTAGTTTTTTAAATTTTTTTATTCACAACAAAGTTAGAATTTACATTAATCTTGTGCACGTATACATAAAATACAATATATGTATATACGATTATGCACAAAAATAGGAGCCAAAATTATTATCATATTTATTTTATTCTTATATATTTTCGTTAATACTAAAAGAAGCTTCTATGAAAATTATAATAGTGTTTGCAGCTATTTTTTTAAACACAGATTTGTATCTATTTACACATATACTTTTATATATATTTCATTCTAACATATGACTTTTCATTATTTGTAGGGTATATATGTAAAGGTGGAGTTGTGAACTCTTCAATTGGTTTTAAATACATTTTATCAATTAAACAACCTATTTCATAGGACCTTAAATGGCTTTCAAATGTTTTCACTTCTAATTTTTGACATAGTATAAAAGCATTTTCTTCATGTATAACTAAACATTTAATCTTGTACAATTCAAAGCTTATGCCATTTATAGATAAATAGTAGTTCGATTTATATCGTGTTCCCTTAAAAACTAGGTCGTTACAAACATTATATTTTTTAAATCAATATTCACTAATTCGTTTATTTCATAAGAAAAGTCATCTTTGATTAAATTTGACAATATCATGGTAGAATAAGTTAAAATTGGTTCAATGAATTGATCATGGTCAATTAAAAATGCGGAAAACTTTAACCCTGCCTTAATTGCTAAAGTATAAGGCGTATTAATTCTTGAGTTTGTGTTATGGCAGTAAATTTTGGCTTCATTGTGTTTGGCTTCAAACCTCATTGTCCATAAGTACTTAAATGGGCCACATTTTTTGATTACTGTTGAATAATGAACAAGGAAGTGATGTTTGGGCTTTAGAGAACCAAAAAGTCTTAGATACATGGTATGATGCTTTTCAACTAATATTTGTAAATTCGTCAAGTCAGCACTTACATAACTCGGTTTTAAAATTAAATCAATAATATCTAATAAAATTAAAAGTACTTGCCAATATTCATTGTTTAGAGGTATTAAATCTCCAATTATCAACGGCAAAAAATGTGCAAAACAGATTACTTCACTGGCTGTCATTTTTAGGTTGAATGCTTTTAATCTAGAAAAATCCAAAGGTATGGAACAACTTCCAACCTCTGTTTCTCCAAATTGAAAAAGATTCTTTCTGCCATTAATATCATTCAAGGAAAGAATACTTGAATTAATTAAAGCAAGCAGTACGTTACAAAAATCGTAAACACATACTCCTTCGTACAAATAATGCATGATATCGAAGCAAAAATTATCCATTACATTGAAATTGTCCAATTTATTAACTACACAATCATTTTTCAATCCCGTTTCTTGAAAATTATTTTCCAATAAATCATTTTCATAACTATTTTCATTTCGTAAAAACTCAGTAACTTCACCAACATCATTTTCATTTGTTCTCTAGATCTTGAACAGGCACGACAATATCTTTTTGAATTGAAAGATTGTACGAACCCCATTATACTGTTTACAGCCAAGTTGTCACCTACCACTAATCCCAAAACAAAATGAACTTTTGTTATTTCGTTTCCTATGCTAATGTCTATTCCATCTTCTAAGCGCTTTAGCTCTTCCACCAATTGATGAAAGGAGCGTTCATTCCCATACAATTTTAAATGTGAACTTGAAATAAATGCAGCTGGAAAAATGTATTGAAGCTGGGATAAGAGATATTGCGGCATTGAAGGGAAATTTATATAGCAGTCACAAATTGACAGTGTGTCACTTCCAAGTGGGTTATTGACTTGAAAATCGTCGAGGTATATGACAAATGGAATAACTATGGCATTATGAAATTTTTGAATTTTATGTTTAAAAATACTTGCATTTATATAATTGCATATACTGCTTTGTAGTAAATTCTCTTGGGTATTTTTTATTGTTTTATCTAAAATTTTTGGAATTTGAAAAATTTATTTAAAAATGAAATCTAACGGGAGAATACATATATCATAGGATTTGGCACCTAAAGTGGGGTTACCTTATGAGATTATTGTAGATATTTTTTATCAATTGAAAACAACTTAGGATGTTCAAAAAGATTAAATTGTTTTAATATATTGAAAGGCCTATACTCACTTCGTATTTCTTCAAAAGGATCCTTACAAAATTGTAAAAGTAATTTAAGCTCAGTAGAGATTTCATTTACATTTAATTGTGCTTCTAAACCTAATGCGATAGAGCTGAAAAGTGAGGATATTTTACTTTGTATATTAATTACTTGCTTCCGTGGCATAAAATTTTGATCGTACAAACTTAAAGAAAATTGCAAAGCCTTTTTTCAAATCAGTTACATTTTGAAATACTGACGATTTTTCATTCAATTTCGCATTTAAAATAGTTCCTGCCTGTTCAACAATTTGCGGTTGATCTACCAAAATATTTGAATGGTTTAGATTTACTGATGGCGAAGATATATTTACTTTGTTTGCCTTACAATGTAATTTATGTTTGTTTTCTAAATGTTTGCAAAAATAAGAAAAATTTGTAAAAGTTTGATTACAGCTGTTCTGAATACATTTTACTTTTAACAATTTTCTTGTTAACAAGTGGCATTTTTTAAAATGGTTAATCAAAATTGCAGATTCCGCAAAAGTTTTAAAACATAGAAAGCAAATATACATTTTTTGTTTTTGTTTTAATCACATACAAGCAAATAAACACCCTTTTGTTATTTTTTAATCATTCTTAAAAAAGTTTAACAGTTTTGCAATCATTTCTTAAAAAATTTTAATAGTGCTAAAACATTTAAAGCAAACATACATTTTTTCTTTGTTATTTTTTTAATCATTCTTCAAAAAGTTTAATAGCGATGTAATATTTGGAGATTTGAAATCATACTTTGTGTGAATTTCGATAAAATATTTTTGTAAAAAGAGCCAGGGCTCCTGACAAGCTTGTGGATATTTTAGGTTCATTACATGAAAAATTTTAAAACAAGAGTCAAGGCTCTCAATGAACGAATTAAACTGAAGCAAGTTATTATCAAAATACACAAAAAAACCGCTTATATTGGTATCTGACAGCCCTTCCACGATCAAAAAGGGTTGTATAGTTAAACCTGCAGAATAATATTTCTTTATTACTGCATTGACTTGTCGTTGGTAATCGTTTAAAGTTGTGAGACGCAAAACTAAACTTTCTTGGGAATCGACAATAGCTACTTTTTTCGTAATTTTACCGCTTTCACTTTTGAATCTGGAGCTGGAAGGTAATACTGAATTAAGAAGAATCGTAAACAAATAGTCCTGGATATCTATAAAAAGGAAATGTAAGGCGCGATAACCTCCGAAGAGATCTAAGGCCGAGCTTCTCTTCCAATTTGCGTCGTGCTCCTCTTGATTTTCCCTACAAATTGGCCGGACGGGACCTACATGTTTTATGCCGACTCCGAACGGCATCTGCAAAGCAGATGAGTTTTCACTGAGAGCTTTTCATGGCAGAAATACACCCGGAGTGCTTGCCAAACACTGCCGAGGGGCGACCCCGCTTAGAAAAATTTTCTTCTAATTGAAAAATCTTATTTCTAAAATTTTTGATGTTGCTTTGCCCGGGAGTTGAACCCAGGGCGTACGGTGTGATAGGCGGAGCACGCTACCATCACACCACGGAGGCCGCTCGTAGTAACTAAAAATTTTTGTTTTAAATGTCTCCGATTTGAAAGCAATAAATGTGTTTTTTCTGGATATATAAACTGAAAATCGATTTCAATCTATAAATTTTTAAATGGAAAATCAGTTAAGTATGTAAATGGTTTGCAGACTTATATTTAAACAAACATTTATAAAAAAAGAATCATCCTACCAAATCAGCAGCTTTTGCATGTGCAAATTTAGGCCAAGCCTGAAAGAAAGCAAATGGACTCATATTATGTAAATCCCGCTGCCTTATCTGAAATGTTTTCTTCCATTTTTCGCATACTTGGACCCAATCCGCACCGTCTCTGTTTAAAGAAGTTTTGTAAGCTTCGGAGACTGATTCATCAACTTCTGGAGTTTGGGCAATCGGTTGGGAACAACAATTTTCATCAGGGCTCACAGACAACTCTGATGAACTTTCAATTTTACGTCGTTTCGATTTTAGTTTTTTGTATTTTTAATACAATTTACCAAATGGATTGTTTTTTCCTTGCCTTGGAATGAAATAATAATCCTGTAAGACATAATATTAATTAGAAGAAAACACTACTTAAGCTCAGTTATGAAATCACATATCTGACTTTAATTTTTATTCACTTTAAGAGATAAAATATGCTAAAAAGAAATAATGACGGTATACACCTGGTTTATTAATTCGTTAGTTTATTTACTATTCGATTTTTTTATAAAACCAAAGTACCCATAAAAATACTAGCGACTACCGAATTAATGAGCCAGTTGTGAAGTCCGGTAATGTTTAACGAAATAACTTCATAACTTGAACAAATCGCATATTTTTATAAAACACAGTTTGTGTACATTAGAGCGATTAAATTGTTTCATCTTTTCAGGAGATTCTTTTTATCGGTCATTCAATAAATAACTCAGCGCCTAAAAAAAAATGGGGCATAGTCATAGTCAAGATAAAGTAGGTGCTAAAGTTAATTGCAGGTTTTTGCCATAATTTCCTATAAGCTATCTGTCAAAAAGGCTACAACTAACTTTTTATCTTGAAAAAAAAAACGATACAAATAAAAGATATGGCAAATCGAATTTTTGACTTTAATTCCCATAACCTACAACGTATCCAAAAATTAAAAAAATCTAAGAAAAAAATGTTTGTGTGTTGAGTTCATAATGGAATGATCGATAGGTTTTCAGGGCGCAATTTGGCATACCACGAAATTTTTGAGAAAATTTTGAAACACCCTAATGTATATTGGATATTTTACCTGCACATTAACTTCATTGGGAAAGATGGAAGATATTTCTTCTACTATAAAGGGAAAGTCCTTCACTCTGAGACTTGTATCATTTCGAATAACCTCTTCCAATAATATGTGAATAAGATCGTCTCTTTGGGCATTTGTGAGGATTTTATTTTTACATTCGGACTGAAGAATATTTTGACCTCTATCTGAATTTTTTAACAAGCTAGTCAAATACAGCGGAATACAGCTTGTTTTAAAATTATGTAAACGTTTTTCATATTAAAAATTCCTTCGTAAATTTTGGCAAAATCACACTTTTTATAAGTTATGTTTAATCTTCGAGTCGAGGGGTATTTATTGAATGAAGATCTCGAGTTTTAGAAGGTTATGGCCATAACCTTGCAGTGGTTCACAAAAGTTTCTTTTTAATATGTTCGTATACAATTTTCACAAAAAAAGAAATATCCAAAGGTTTTAAATTTTAAGTAACAAATTCTTGGGGGGTTTACATTTACCTTTTTGAGGATGTGTTTTGCCCTGCCGTTTCGAGCCAAGGACCCACATTAGATGGTACAGAAATTGTATCGTCGTCTATTCCATACTACAAAACATAGAAACATTAAGAAATATTTATTTTAAGTGGTAAAAATTAAAACCCCATGTATACAATACCTCTCGTTTCTTCACATAAAAAGTTTCTCTCGGAATTCAATGCGAAGGCCTAGAGGTGGTATGGCTTCCTTTATGTCTTCACTCCGCATATTCTGCAAGCTTTTCAAAGTAACATGTGCACCTAAAATATATTTAAACGTGTGAAAACTATCTGTAAGCCTATCTCAAAACTTGTATGCTAAATTTTTTGACAAAGTTACAAACTTACGACACTATTTAACGTTATTTCGATTTAGTTGATTTTTCAGCACCAACAACACTTCCAAGCCTCCCCAATTTAGGCCTAGCGCTTAATTTATCAAAGTTAAATCGTTGCGTAAATTTAAAACTTTATCGAAAAATTGGACATTAATTTAAAAAGTCCTACACATTCATCATTATTTGCATATATTTACATGTGCACATATCGCTAAAAATGTAAAACCGCCCATAATTTTTACAAACTTGAGCATTTTTTCACTTGCACCGACGATGTGAATATATAAATATTCATACATGCGTATTCATGCGTAAAAGTCCACTTTAATATAATAAACATTACTTAGGTACATACCTGTTAAATACGGCAGAACATCTAGCAAATTAAATTCGTTTAATAGTTTTACCAAACCGTCTGTGTCCACTTGTTCAATTTCACTCATTATTCTATTTTTTATTTATGGCACAATAAAAACTAAACGCACTTGGCCTGCGACAAAAGAAAACTAAAAAATTCCTGCTTCATTCTGCCTTCACTACGATTTCTTTGCCGGTAAACGTTTATGAATTCCGTTACTTGCGAGCAGACGCAACCGCATATGAAATATGTATGTATGTATGTAGCTGTGTCGCTGCTTGCAACATTATACCAACAAAAGTATGCAGTCCAAGCGTCAGATACCCATCAAAAATTTGCTCCATATTTTTATTTGAACAAAAGGTTCACAATATTGGGACGAAAATTGGAGCTAATTTTTATGCAAAATACTTTATATTACACCCAATTTTTGTGTACTGATTTAATCAGGCATAAAATTAAAATCTATCTCTGGGGGAATATATAGCTCCTATTGGAAAAAATGTCAAAATTATATCATACTTTCAAATACAAATACTGAAAACTAGTGCCAATCTGACAAATTTAGAAGTCTCGAATTAAGTGGGATCAAATTTCAAAACCTATCTCCAAAAAAAGTTAAAAATCCGGAGCTATGTTCATTTTTTGTTAAGATAGCTCACACCATTTTTAGATGGGTATTTGTATGTACCAATGCCGCTACTTGTAAAATTATAACAACAAGAATACAGATGCGAGTACAGCCGAGCAAAAGCCAAGTGCTAAATTGCCTATCATCTTATTTCAAGAAATTTGGAAACTTATATCAAGAATATTTATTATGTTCTTGATATGAGTACGACTTCGTTTTGTTTTAAGCCCATTTCTTCTTAATATGAGAAGCTTATTCTTATATTAAGACTTCTTCGTCTTGATTACTATAATGAAGAATGGAAAAATCTTATTTTAAGAATATTTAAGACCGAATCATTCTTAAAATTTTAATAATTAAAAGGATAGAATTAATCCCAGTCGGACTTATTTTTAGAATGCGGTTTTTTTTATGAGTGTAGGCAAATTTAAAAATTGATAACCAGGTTGTCAAGATCAACTAATTGCACAAACCCAAGAGGTTTTGCAAGTGACAAATCCCGGTATAAAAATAAAATAATTCTTCACAAAAATCATGACGATTCTGTCTTGGTGGCCGCCGCAGAAATCGCATGACAAATAAGGTCAAAGAAATTGCTGGAAAAATAAAAAAATAAATATAAAAATTTTCGCATCCACTGTCCCATCCTTCCATTAACCAGCTAAACTACTACCACTAATATAAACTACCTTGCTCTTCCGTCAACCTCAGCTCCAAAATTCCTGCACAATTAGCTACAGTTATAGTTATACACTAAATTCAATAAAACCGTAATAAAATGAAATAACAATGAAAAGTCGTTATCTAATAAAAATAATTAAAGTTAGAAAAAAAAAATAATAATAAAAAATAGATATAAGTATGAGATGCTTCAGATAGGAAACCTAATTTTTAGAGAGATCATAATTTTAGGAAAGATATTTTTATTTAGCCACAGGTAGAATAGAAAATAGTAATAGGAAAATATTTTTTTTAGAGTTGAGTATAGTAATAGAAAATATTTTTACTTCAACCCACACATATAAGCCATACGAATAGGTTTAATCCGGTATAGAACATATTACATGACACAGTATAGAACATTTACTAGTAACACATATGATTTAACAACCAAAACAATCATACTATAAGCATCCCAATTTACTCAACAACATAGATACGTAAGAAAGAAAATATAAATAAACAAAAGAAATAAAAATACTAACCCATGTTAGCAAAAAGTTACAGTTACTTCATAATAATTTGTAAACACAGTCGACGCTCTTGAGGGTCGGCTGTGCAAAAAAAAAAAAATAATAATAAATAACTCATCATAGTAAATACACAACAAAAAAGGAAAAAGTCAGCTTATTATGAAAAAGCGTGAATGAGCATAACGGGCATAGTATGTAAAGCAAATGCAAACGAATAAAAGCAAAAAGAAAACATATAAACTTATAATATCAAGTTACCACTATGAAATAAATTACAACTGAATGGAAAAAATTATTTGGTAACACCAAGCAAATTGACTGGGTCATTCAACGAAAAACGAAAAAAAACACGGCACACTTATCACAGTGCCATTGGAGTGACCGTCTATAATTAAGCATAAAATTATACAGGCTCATTTAAAATGCCGATGGTGTAGTATCGCGTGGAATTCACCTTACTTCAAACACGCTTAACATTACAAACATTAGTTCATTGACCCAGATAACTACTATGAGTTCATTCGAGTTTGCCAAGTCGCCTAATGCATTAATTCGTCATACCCAAATTGCTCAAGTAAGCATCATATTGACAATATGTAGGTCAATATAATAATTCGCTGACAAAGCATTTCTCACTATTGAGTCATGCACCTCTAGTATGTAAATATTAATGTAAGAATGTATATATGTATAGGTTAAGAAATTTTGTATAAATAGGAAAGAACTTATTCAATAAAAAAGGAATATCATTCAGACGCTAAACTTCAGCTCTTCAATTTTATTATTATTCGGAAATATTACAATATCTCAGCTACCTTTGCCACCAGAAGGAGTTACTATCGTTTCCTACGCCGATTACTGCACAATAATGGCCACAGGCCCAGGCCCACAGACCGATGAGCTTTGCAACAGAATAAACGGCTACCTCCCTGATCTCTCCAGTTTTTTCGCCTCGGAAAATCTAGCATTATCACCGACTAAATCCTCCGCGACCTTATTTACAACATGGACGTCCCAAATATCGACCACTTTGAACATCCACGTCGATGGTACTACGCTACCGACTGTCCTACACCCCAAAATCTTGGGTGTGGTCGGGATCAGGATCTACATTTTGGTGAGCATGCAGCCACAATTGTACCGAAAATCCAGAGCCGTAACAAAATCCTCAAATCCCTTGCTGACAGCACTTGGGGAAAGACAAAGAAACGCTCATTACCACATACAAAGCAATTAGCCAGCCGGGCGCGTCCCCCATATGGTCGCCAAGCCTAAATCTACTCAATGGAAGGGCTGCCAAAATACTGCTCTCAGAACCGCCACGGGCTGTCTTCTTATGTCCCCAGAACACCATCTACATAATGAGTCGATAATACTCCCCATCAGGGAGAGAAATGAAATCCTAACCAAACAGTTCCTGTTGAATACCCAGAAACCTGGGCATCCCAACAGACACCTGATTGCTGAGCCAACACCGCCTAGGGGCTTAAGGAGTCATCTCCGTAAGCATTTTGAAGAAATAAGGCACCTGAAAACTCAGCCGTATGAAGCCAAAAAACACTAGCAGGTCCTCAGTGAATTCCACAAACAGGCGTCGGACCTTTATGCCAGGAATTGAATCCAGTACTCAAAGAACAGTACCCAAAACTTGCGGAAGAGGATCGCATACTCCCCAGGGAAACGCGAGCCACTCCAGCTCAACTTTGTTCTGGATACTGTAATAGGCTAAACTCTTACCTATCCAGAATCAGCCCGACATACAAAATGTATGCCCCGCTTGCAATGTGTCCCCACATGACACCAACCATATTTTTAATTGTAATGCCTCTAACGCCCCTTTCCTTATGGTCCACCCCTGTTGAAACAGCAAGTTTCCTTGCACTCCCGTTAGAGGATATTGATGACAATTTGTGATCGGTCGCACCTATTAGGTGAGGCGAAGCACTGCTACAACAACCACATGTCGGGTCGAATTGATTTTTTCGGAAACCGGAACAAAAAGATGCGTTGTAAAAATTAGGAATTTGTTCCCTTTTAATGCATAGCTGACTAATTTCTGAAACTACCTATTTAGGCGACATATGATATTTATTACACCAATGCAGTGGAGGGAACCAGCTTGCCATTCAATGGACTGCTATATTTGTACTACAAAAGTACTTGGGGTTGGAAAGTCAAGAAAAGTAATCTATGCGAGCGGATCTACAGTGTCATTACCAGAACTAAATTCAACGGAAGCTACATTGCCAGAATCAAATTTAACTTTAGTTCCGGCTCCAGTTTCATTGTCAACAGCAGTATCTGACTACGCGGCATCATGTTGTACTGGATTTCAAACGGCAAACGAAAGAAACTCTATGTCACAAGCACAACTCAATGATTGGATAAGGGATTTGGAATTGTCAAAGGAAAAGGCCGAACTACATGCCTCTCGTATGCCACAATTTAAACTTGTTTCATCCAATGTTAAGGTAACATATTATAGAACTCGTCACAACAATTTTCCAAGTACTATACAGTGAACAGTGTTTGTTACTGCAAAGACATTGCTGGTCTATTCAAACAGTTTGGTGAACCATATGATTCAAAAGAGTGGCGATTGTTCATAGACGGCAATAAATTAAGTTTAAAGGCTGTATTAGGTTTAAAGGAATATTGGTAACCAAAAGCCATCTATCCCGATCGCGCATGCAGTAAATACGAAGGATGCAAAAATTTTAATTAATCAAATACGAAGAACATGATTGGAAAATATGTGCCGTTGGAATGCTATGTGGTCTACAAAGTGGATACACAAATACTGTTGCTTTCTATGCAAATGGAATAGCCGAGCTAGTCAAGAACACTACATCATAAAGCATTGGCCAGAACGAATAGAGTTTCAAATTGGGGTGGATAACATAAAATACTACCCACTTATAAAGAATGAAAAAATAATTCTTCCTCCGCTCCACATCAAGCTCGGCCTTATCAAAAACTTTGTCAAGGCTTTGGGCAAAGAAGGCGAAGCTTTTCATCATTTGAAAGATTTCAGAAGCAAAAATAAAGGAAGAGATTTTTGTGGGACCGCAAATAACGAAAATGATGACCAATAACCATTTCAAAGAACTATTGTCACCAGTGGAGGCAGCAGCGTGGGATTCTTCTGAAAAGGTCGTTACTTCTTTTTTAGGTAAACACAAAAGTCCTAACGACGAGATGATAGTGAACGACTTAGGCTGGGTGCGAGCTCGCCTAAATTTTAGGTACCTAAACTAATATTACACTGGAACTTTTCAGCACTGCAACCATTTAGGATAAAGCTGTCAAAAATCTGCTAAGAAAATAATAAGAATACGGGAAATTTGGTAATTTTGACGCGTTTTTATGCTTAAAAAGAACAGAGGTCAATTAGGGTCCGCGGTAAGTACCTATTCCAAGATAGCAGTACAAGAAAATGCAGTAGCTCCGTTTTATAAGGCTTTTTTTCCGGACATAGTACATAGCACAATGGCCTTTTCCACAATCTCGAATTCAATACTGTCATGTTGGTACGCCTCCAATAACTGCTTTAGGCCAATTAGTGCACTTGGCTGCCAAATATCATCAGATTGCGGTCCATATTTGAGAAGGATCCAATTCTTGTGTCGCCAACATGAGCTTGAACAAAATTGAGCTCACCATCACGTACAATCGATCGGACCTTAATCTCAGCAGGGATCATCGCTCTATGATCTATGATTTACTTAAATTGAATGGACAAGAGCCATTTATTTGCATATACAATATTGAAAAATCAATATTTTTTTGCGGAAATGGGTAAATAAAAAAACATATATAAGACCGTTTTCTCAGTTAACTTTAAAACCTATCTGACCGATAAACAAAAAAATTGTATGAAGATTTTTAAATTTACATGAGGATCTATAGCCCTAAATCTGAATTCATCGTCCACTTCCGAACAAACAAGAACGAGAAAAATCTAAACAAAAAATTTGTTCTGAATTGAAAGATAAATCCAGCCTAAAAAAATTATATACTAATGTTTCACTTATGTATTGATCTAATATATTTTTTATTTTCTTTCAGTAGTAAATATGTCTTTAAAAATTCATTTTCCACACTCCCATTTAATTTTTTCCTGCAAAATCTTGGCGACGAAAGTGACGAGTATGGCGAAAGGTTTCACCAGCAAATGAAAATGATTGAAAGTCGGTATCACGAAAACTGGCATGTCGCTATGATGGGCGACTACTGTTGGTTTCTCATGAGAGAAACCGACCCTAATCTAAATAAGCATCAAAACAAGACCCATAACTTTTTCAATTATAAAATACGATCACAGAGTTAAGACAGAATCATATGTACATATGCTATTATTTGTAGGGTACTTAAGTTTTACTATATGGATATATATATTTTTTTTTCTCGGACGTTGTGGCAGCGCACTGCCCTAAAGTGGCCCGATAAAACCAGGCTAATCCTGTTTTTGTTTTTTTTTTTTAATTCATACATTTTTTTTTTTTTATTTGAATGCTTATAACTTTTGTATTAGCTCATCGATTTTGTTGAATTAAAGCTTATTTTTTTATTAAAACAGAGCTTAGAGAGAAAAAAATCTGCAAAAAAATAAAACGTTTTCGAGATGCTTTCTCGCAAAGTACACACTTTTTTATATTTTTACAAAAAAAATTTAAAAAATCCGTAATGATTTTTCGTTATCTTTGAATCTGCGGGACCTAGCAAAAAGTATTGTATGCCCAGTTTATAGCAAATTTTATTACCTAAGCTTCAAACCGTTTTGGAATTGCTCAAATCATTTTTGAGATATATATGATTAAGTGGACCCAATTTTTTTTTTTTTTTTTTTTTTGAAATAAAACGGTTATTCGTAAATGTCTAAAAACGATACCATAGAATTAAAAATAACCTTGATTTTCGGAATCAGGGGGTGATTTTACATAGGAATTTCATAATGGCGTCTCTGGTGAATTTTGGCTGTAAACCAGTGTTATTAAAGGGATGTAAGTTATTCATTAGCAGATTTTCCTCAACCTGTACCTCAACGTGTTGCCGAAAAATGAGATCCTGGTGAGCTCGAGCGTATATTACAGCTTGTACTAGGTTCCGCAGTAAATTGTGCTCCAAGCAAGATGATATACGACAAATAATGTGCTTAGAAGGATCAATTCAAGCTAATATAATGCGAGCACTGCAAGATCTTGAGTCAACTTGGCATGGAGACTGTCCATCTCGTAGTTCGCCAAGTATATGTAGCTAATTTCGATTATAAAATATTGCAGAAAGAACGAGATGATTTGGCTAAAAACTGTTTTGAATCTGATAAAAAGGTATTTAGTGGAATTGAGTTTTACCTAAAAAAGGTTATTTTAAATTTGATTTTTTAAAGATTTTACTACTCATAGAAGAAACATCTAACATGCAACAAGAGCTCAATAAACTGCAGCATGAAGTTCAGCGGTTGGAAAATACAACTGCTGAAATTGGTGATAATGGTGTATCGCTGGGTTCTGTTCAAGCTGGTTCTGTACGTTATTCTGAACTTCGTCGAAAGCTCGATCGAATGAAAGAAGACCTTATACAATCAGTTTCTGCACGAGAGGATCTGAAATTGAACATTTAGCAGCAAGAAAATGAAATTCAAACAATACAACAGCGTTATGACGATCTGATAGTAAATATCATCCGTATTTATAATGCAACCAAAGATTTGCTATTTTCATTCACGTATTAATTTTATCCTTTTGGATTAAAGAAAAAACACTTCCGAGTTAATACAACTTAAAGATGAAGTTCACGTGCTTAGAGAATCTAACGATAAATTATGTTTCCAAGAAAAAAAAGTTGGGATTTTCCAGCTTCTTGCATACTAACATAATGTCAACTTTTATCGTGGCCAATATTTTATTTGTTGTTTACATTTCATTTTGGTTACAGCAAATTTCAAATTTCTCAGGAAAATCAAAAACCTTATATTTTTATATTCAATTCATGCAGAAATTACTTTTTAAAACGCCGTTGTTGTTGATTCTAATTCTTTCATATTTTTTCTGGGGTGTATTTGAATATATCATACCAAAATCTGTGAAAAATCTATTGTTGGGGCCTTTGTGAATTAAGCTAACGATATGCACCTGTAAGATAGCAAATAAAAAGAATAACAATTTTTTATCAGGTCTTTTTTATATATGTATTAGCTAAAATCATTACATGAGGTAAGAATAAATTTATACTATTTAAAAATAACTATACTAAAAAAAAGGTACTGCAGTTCTTACAAATAGCATTGAAATTCAATGAAATTTTTATATTCAATAAATATATACATATATATATATATTATTTATATTTATTTATTTATTTACTTTCACATATATATATATATATATATATATATATAATAAATACTATCCTTTAAAATTATAGAAATTTTTTTCATTCAAAATTTAAATAAGGTTCAACATTTTCATTCCCGTTTCTATATACATACCGAACAGGCATTTCTGTAAATGTTTTGAAAAGTAACTTAAATTAAACTTCTTGTATTAAACGTTATATTAACTTTTTCAGTATTAAATATATATATATATTTTTTTTTTCAGAAAACATTTTATAAGCTTTGGGAGGAAATGTTAATAAATAATTTAGATGTGAAAGTAAATTGTAAATGTTTACAAAAAAGACGAGAAAACTATTTGTTGAAGTGGAAAATTTAAAATAATTTTCATAAACGTTTATTAATGTGAGGGAATGGCTGCATTTTAACCGTTCCTGGATTCTCCTACAAACCTATTAAAATTGCAGCGATTCTTCATTTAATGTATGCATGAAATTCAGAATTAGTCCATATATATATTTACATACACATATGTGTTTGTTAATATTATTGAAATGATTGAAATATAAATTATCATTTATAAAAAGTTTTGGGAAACCATTTATAACAAGCTTTCTTTTAGAAATTTTTTATAATTTTACATTTACAAGCCTAAAAGCAGTGAGCCGTTTCGATTATTTCACGCGGTCGGTGTCACACCTCTTATTATGAAAAATTTTAATTCGCTACATTTCCGCAATTATTTTAAACAGGTATTCAATATTTGGTATGGGGATTCCATATAGGTATGAAGAGATTAAGGTGGGAGAGTGGGATTGGGATGGGAGCTGGAGTGGATATGAGAATAGGAATGGTTATGGGAGTGGGATAGCGAGAGGGACTGGAAGTTTGAGTAGATGTGGGAGTGGGGGTTCGTTTTAGAATGAGAGAGAGAGATAAATTTAATAAGGTATGGAGAAGAATCAGAAGAAAAATATAGGAGAAGGGAATGGGATTGAGAGTGAAGAGGGGAGATGGGGCTCACTGCTAGTTATGTATAAACTATATAAATTCAATATGATAAAAATTATTTTCGCTATTTTTGTGAAAATAGGTGTACAAAATTTGATCCCTTTATTCGGAATCGGAAAATGGATTAAAGTCCCGCTTCCTCAGTTCGATTTCTAAATCGTTCAGGGCACAAAACCGTTTGTGCTTTTCTTCCCTTATCTGGAACGTCCGCTCCTGGATTTGCAACATCCGCTCTTGAGTCTCCACGAGTCTGCCAAGCTTGTCATCCATATTGAGCTTTGCCTCATTTGCCGATTTTAAATTTTGCTCCAAAAGTGTTAGTTTTGGATCCTCAACAACTTTTCGCCTCCTCTTCGAAGTGGACGGGGCATTATATTATTCAATGTCATAATCATTAAATTTGATCTTCCGTGTCGAAGTTGTTGGGTAGTTTTCTACATCAATCTCAATGGCGTCAAGGACTTTACCTCGTTTGGAGATTGAAGAAGGTGTTGGGAAGAAGCCTACGAGATGTTACCCCACTGCACTATTTGCAGACCCTCAACCGTCGCTTCTAATCCGCTTGCTTCAATTATATTTTCCTCCGCTGATGTTATCAATTTCTCCGCGTAAAGTCCACCACCAGTCCGAGACTTTGAGCTCCGGTTAAAAGTTAGTTTTCGTTTTGCTTGTTATTTTTGGTCAGCATATGCCTACAAATTATAAGTATCAAAAAATTACAAATTATCATACCAACAGATGAGTGTTCCGATCGGTTGTTTGATTTACCTTTCTTCACATTTAAGCATCCTTCATGGGTGGGCCACAGCGTTAAGTTTTTTTGATAGATCCTCCCACAATCGTTGAGATGTCGCCTTTCCTAGGGAACAATTTGGTATAGCGTTTTTGGTCAGGTTGGAGTGCTGCTGCATAAATTATCCCATAATCTCCTTTTGCTTATAATTTAGCTTATTTGGATGTGTCCTTTGGGGAAACAAACAGTTTATATAATAAATACTTTTAACTTATTTTATACTTATTTACTTACATCATTAATCTTGAAACTTTTAGTTGTGCTAAGATTTTTTTGATCACTTTGTATTTAAACAAATTTAAAACTTTACAACTTTTAATTTATTCGTTTAATTTTAAACGCACCTTTACGTCTTTTTGCTATCGTAGGAAAATGTTTGATGTTTACGAATTGTTGTGTACGTTCACTGAACACATAATACCGAAATTCGATTGCAGCTATTCGTTCACGTATCACGTAATACCAAATAAGTACTTTTAAGAGACAAGTGTTCATGGAATACGTAATTCGATCCCTGGTAGTCGTACCTAAAAATATGCAACGTGAGATAATGCGACCGGCATACGAGAAAGGGTATTTTTGGTATTAAAAAGACGAAGAAGTGGTATGCAAAGAATTTTTTATACCGAAGATCGACGAAAAAATACAAAAACATATTGTCAACTGCATTCCATGAATCCTTGTTAACCGAAAGCAAGGTAAGCAAGAGGGTGAATTACATCCGCTAGATAAAGGGGAGACACCCCTTCCCACCTACCACATCGACTTTCTTGGTCCACTGGAAACAGATTTCAAGCAGTACAAGTACATCTTGGCAATTATCGATTCGTTTACGACGTTCTTCTGGATATATCCAACAAAAAGTACAACAGCCAATGACGCTATTAAAAAACTCCGAGCGCAAAACATGACTTTCGGCAATACGTATCAAATTGTTTTCGACAGGGCATCTGCTTTTACTTCTGAAGAATTTTTAAAATTTTGTCAAGAAGAAAACATTAAACATATAAAAATTACAACCGGTCTGCCTGGAGCGAATGGGCAAATCGAACGTGTTAATTCAACGATTATAACAATTTTATCGGAGCTTAGTATAGAAGACCCACCGAAATGGTTTAAAAATGTCGACAAACTTCAACAAGTTTTAACCTCAACATTCTGCAGAAGCGGTCACACTACTCCATTTGAACTACTTATTGGTACAAAAATGCGAACAAAAGAAGACTTAGAGATCAAAAACCTCATCGAAAACGAAATGATATCAAAGTTCAGCGAAGACGAGGCGACAAGCAAAACAACAAATATTAAAAATTCAACATGAAAACAAAAAAAAGCATAATCTTCGACGGAAAACCCCCGTACGCTACAAACACGGCGACATTGGTGCTATTAAAAGAACTCAATTTGGAGGTGGCTTACAGGTAAGGCCTAAATACATGGGTCCTTATAAAGTCGTGAAAGAAAAACACAACGACACCTATGATGTTGTAAAAATTGGTAACGAAGGGCCGAAACAAACAACCTCATGCGCCGAATATATGAAAACCTGGTTCACTATAGAAAACGACACTACATTCTGGTCGAATGCATGCATCTGGGCATGCATCTGGCCACCATATCTCTACGTCAAACATCTGGTAACCTTGATGCTTAGTGTAACAAAATGAAAAGAGAATAATAAAGGAGAAGCCGAACGGAGAATTGGGTCGTGTACGAGCCGGTGATCAAAGCGTTTCAAATTTAATCAATTCATATAAAATTTCAAAATACTTATTAACATACAATACCTTTTCTATTTCTTTATAACATCAAATATCCTTTTAGTAAATAAAATACAATTTGTGTGAATTCAAAAGCTAAACATTAAACATAACCCACATATATGATAAATTGCCAATTTGAGGTATGTTTGCACATAGCACAGGGTGGCACGATAACTACATATGCAGTTGGCGTGCCACTCGATATTTTCTAAAAAATGGTCGCAGCAATTTTTTTTATTTCATGGATGAATTACGGCAAATTCATCTGCAAAAATTATTTCTCGAACTGGTTTCTCAAGTCCTTTTCGAAAAGTAGCACGCTAACTTCCCATGAAGTTGATAAAATATGCCACCTATCTGCGGCAAAATAGTGTGAACAAATATTTTCCTAGTTGGTGTATAAGCTAGTTAGCGGAACGAAGTTAGCGGAGGACCATCAAACAAGTTTAAATTTCGTTTTATTTCTAAAATATGGACTTATCTACGGCAAATTCGTATATAAGAATTATTTTCCTTATTGGTGCCTTAGGGAGTTTTTTACAGAGTGGTTCGCTTGCTTCACACGATGGTGGCGTTTTTTTCCTTTTTTTGCTTCACGGATAAATTACGGCAAATTCACGGCAATTTCCCCATTTTTCTAAGTAAAAAATGTTTTGCCAACTTCAGGGAATGACAGGGTCCCCACATGTCCAAATGTACAGTAGACTGGATTTGTCCCAGAGATGTGCAGTTATGAATGTACTCGGCAATGGTAATTGGTAAATTACAATTGGAAATTGAAAAATTCAATTATCAAGTACGATTACTTTTTACTGATACTTGGTAATGAATACATTTTTTTTCAATTCCTGATCAATTATTTCAAATAGTTTCAATCTAGTAAACTAAAAGAGACAAAGAAATTCGGGTAACGGAATTCTAATGATTTTGAGATGCAGAAATCAGAAAATAATACTTCCCATGGTTTATTAACAATTGTTTTTTTTTTGTTTTTATCGGCCTATTGATAAATCATTCAAGGTTCGAATCGAGCTCAAGGCCAGAACAATAACTTTTTTCTAATGATAATTATTGTTATTTTTTAATTTTTCTAAATTTGAAAAATTGTATTTTGTTTTTGGAATAGTAAGTAGAAAATTTTTCAGACAACCTGCCATAGATGCGCAGATAGATCCATTTCGAAGGGTGCTAAGCCTTCATCATCAGTACGCTTTAGGCATGCTGCGCTTATCATTTAGCTATACAGCGGTGGTTTGTTTGACTGGCAAATTTGCTACTTCTATTCCTTTTTACCAACTGTATTTATTCAGTGTTGCGCCATCTGGTGCAAATCACTGATAATGCTGGATTTTTGTTTATTGTCAATTACTTTGTTTGACATTCCCAAGTGCTCATGGTTTATTAACAATTGCTTTTTTTTTTTATCGGCCTATTGATAAATCATTCAAGGTTCGAATCGAGCTCAAGGCCAGAACAATAAATTTTTTTCTAATGATAATTATTGTTATTTTTTAATTTTTCTAAATTTAAAAAATTGTATTTTGTTTTTGGAATAGTAAGTAGAAAATTTTTCAGACAACCTGCCATAGCTGCGCAGATAGATCCATTTCGAAGGGTGCTAAGCCTTCATCATCAGTACGCTTTAGGCATGCTGCGCTAACCATTTAGCTATACAGCGGTGGTTTGTTTGACAAGCAAATTTGCTACTTCTATTCCTTTTTACCAACTGTATTTATTCAGTGCTGCACCATCTGGTGCAAATCACTGATAATGCTGGATTTTTGTTTATTGTCAATTACTTTGTTTGACATTCCCAAGTGCTCATGGTTTATTAACAATTGTCAAACAAACCACCGCTGTATAGCTAAATGGTTAGCGCAGCATGCCTAAAGCGTACTGATGATGAAGGCTTAGCACCCTTCGAAATGGATCTATCTGCGCAGCTATGGCAGGTTGTCTGAAAAATTTTCTACTTACTATTCCAAAAACAAAATACAATTTTTCAAATTTAGAAAAATTAAAAAATAACAATAATTATCATTAGAAAAAAATTATTGTTCTCGCCTTGAGCTCGATTCGAACCTTGAATGATTTATCAATAGGCCGATAAAAACAAAAAAAACAATTGTTAATAGACCATGAGCACTTGGGAATGTCAAAACAAAGTAATTGACAATAAACAAAAATCCAGCATTATCAGTGATTTGCACCAGATGGCGCAACACCGAATAAATACAGTTGGTAAAAAGAATAGAAGTAGCAAATTTGCCAGTCAAACAAACCACCGCTTTATAGCTAAATGGTTAGCACAGCATGCCTAAAGCGTACTGATGATGAAGGCTTAGCACCCTTCGAAATGGATCTATCTGCGCAGCTATGGCAGGTTGTCTGAAAAATTTTCTACTTACTATTCCAAAAACAAAATACAATTTTTCAAATTTAGAAAAATTAAAAAATAACAATAATTATCATTAGAAAAAAATTTAGTGTTCTGGCCTTGAGCTCGATTCGAACCTTGAATAATACTTACCTTTAATATATAATAAATACCTTGACAACTAAAAAGATTTTCAAAGAGGGATATTTCACTATTTTCTTAGTTTAAAAATAAAACTTTTTATTGAACTGAAAACCGAATTTTCGCCTTAGGCTATTATTCTTTATAATCCAAGAGGTCGCATACAAATTTTATGAAAGCTCTCCCCAAGCTGCAGTGGCGAATGACGTCAAACCAACCTTCACTTTGATGAAAGACACTTAAGTATTCACCGCAGCAACAGTTTTTGGCTTCATAACGCGGCAGTATTTACATATGTGAATACACTACGCCTTTGGAGCACTTCAATGGTATACGCTCGGTAAATTTCAAATTAAAAATTAAAAATTGAAGACAAACATTTTTTAAATATATATATAAATAAACATATAAATGGACCAAAAGAAACGTAAAACGTCTGTTTAAACAAAGACATAATTTTGTTGAACTTTGATATTCAAATTTTAACATAACCACTGTAAAAAATTTTATGAGGAACAAATATTTAAAGGTGTAGCACACATTGGCGGACTTAAGTAAATATTGGATCGAAAGCCTATTTATTGCACTCCGCCTTTATATTTTTGTTTCTCATAAAAATTTTACAGTGGTTATGTTGAAATTTGAATATCAAAGTTCAACAGGGTTATATCGTTGTATAAAGGGACATTTTTCGTTTCTTTTAGTTCATTTATATAAATGAAGTACTTAAAAAATGTTTACACCCCCAGTAAAAATTAGAAAGTGTTAGAGCCTATAACTAAGGAGTTATGCCATTTCTAAGATATTTTGACGAATATTAGTAACACTAATAGCGTTTTCTTTTCTGAAATAAATTGTTGCCTAAGTAAATGGTAAAGCCTTAATAGTGTTACTCCTACCCCAGAAAATTGTCAACATTTATAAATCATACAAAGAACATTTCACATGTTCACTTATATCACAAATCACACAAGAAGATTGCGCATTGCGCATATAAACATTAGATCATCTCTTTTTTATGGACAATTCTTACGTCAACTTCCTTTAGCTCTTGTTTTTCTCTCTTTCTTTCATTCGCTCAAACAGTCAACTGTGACGTAGCTGCGCAGAACGAAGCAATTTCGAACTCGTGAATGCGCAATCTGGTAGGTGATCTGCACTCATATTAACTGAGTATATGTGGAACTCAAGAGCGAATTGAGAGTTTCACAGAGTTGCAATGCCACACCGCCATCTTTTACAGGGTAAAAGTGTAACGCTTCTGCGTTGCGAGCAGGCAACAATTTTCACAAAAGAACGAAATACCCCGTTTTTTAGAATAGAACATCAACCCTTTCGCGGCGTACAAAAAGCGTAACACTATAGCCAGAATTGAAAACGCTATAAGTGATACATCACTAATCTGATAAAGTAAATAAAGCCACAACAACAATAAAGCAAGCTGCCACACTTGTATGTACGTAAACAAATTAATCATCATGTACACACATACATACAAGCAGCAGAGAGAGATCAGCTACCCTACAAGATAACAGTAAAATTTCAACTTAAGTCCTGCACTTAAAATTCGGGTCGCACATGTCGATAGCGGTATCAAAAGACGCGTAAGCAGAAACTATATTTTTCATCTCGTTTAAAAGTTATTCGCGGAAAACCCGTCGGTACTATTGTCGCTTTTTTCGTTGTTGCAATTAAACAAACGAAAACTTATGAAGGTGGTGAATAGTGTTGCCAGCTCCGCAACAATGTCTTTTTATCTTGGTAGAACATTATAAGGCAGGGGCACGTCGACATAAATGCAAACAAACATACACTATCAATGTTTTTAGTTTTTGTAAAACTCTTTGAAAAATTTGTAGTCTAATATTATTTGGGGCGTTGACATTGCTCGGGTTTATAATCAGATTCAGTTGTATGCGTAAAACTGCTTGCAATTAATTAATTCACTCACTGTATTGACCAATGAAATGTCGCTAAAAATGAATATATCTTCCTTTCTCTTCTCTTCTCTTCTCTTCTCCTCTCTTCTCTTCTTTTCTCTTCTCTTCTCTTCTCGTATCTTCTCTTCTTTTCTCTTCTCTTCTCTTCTCTTCACTTCTCTTCTGCAGAAGGGTGTACTACGCAGAAAGACATCACCGTGGCGGTAGCCACGGTTATACCACACCCCCGGACTTGGCATGGCGTAGCCCAGGCTTATTTTTTATAAGCGTGGCCGAAGGCCGCCTATGCAGAAAGGTGTTCTACGCAGAACTACTGTGCATGGCGCAGCCGGTGTTGGATCAGCTAACATAACAATAAACATAAGAGTTATAAGGTAATATCAGCTCGGCCACGAATGCAAAAAAGAGCTTTTTAAAATTTTTGGTAAAGACTAGAAAAATTAAAAATATATATACATTAGATGAAAGGTATTTTTATAAGTTATTTTTCGATCTTTTAATTTTTGAATTCCACTAGTTTCGGAGATATTTTGATTTGAAAAATTCATAATTTCGCCTTTTGACATGGAATTACCCCCAAAGCTTTCATTTTCACCAAAAAAGAAATATACCGTCGGAATCAGCATAAAAATCTCTATAAATTCCGATTTTTTATTTTTTGACAAATGTATGTATTCCGCACTTGTTCCAGTTACATACATTAATTTCAAATTATTCAGAGAATTACCAAACCAAATACATTGATAGTGTATGTTTGTTTGCATTTATGTCGACGTGCCACCACCTTATAATGTTCTACCAAGATAAAAAGATATTGTTGCGGAGCTGGCAACACTATTCACAACTTTCATATGTTTTCGTTCGTTTAATCATAGTACAGGTCTGCAAGTAGGATATGTAGCAGCACGCACATACACAGCCACGCTCACCTGATAAAATGTTTGTTCTTGTTGGTTTTTTTTTTTTTTTTTTGTGGATGCTATTTGGCACTGTCGTACTTCTTAGGTCCAAGAAAAGTGAACTAGCTGCTAACGAAAACTGCGTAAAGTTTTTATTGTAAAATTACAAAGAAATATCCTTATTCACTTTCAAACGAGAACTTAATTACATCTCTTTTAAAATCCATATGTTTTGGACAATTTTAATAAACAAATTGTGATACTTTATTGCCGGGGACGATTGCTAAAACACGACCAAAACCGTCGGGGGAGGTATTAATAGACGCGTTTTTGCCTCGCCGCCAATAATTCGAATAATTTTTCGCCTTTGAACTATTGATAACAGGACAAAAAGCCCCTCTTCATTTCTCTTTCCACATTTTTGGACGGGTTATTGCAGTTGACCTCGGTTTCAAACTGTTTTTCGAGGAGAACTTTTGAACGGGTAGAAAAATTTAGCACCCGTGTTTGTATTCTTAATTCTAGAATAACTACCTCCTCAGATACCCCAATTCAATACTTTTTTGTAATTTTCTGTAGGACCCATATAGGTGCACTATATTTTCATACTAAATTCGTTCAAAAAAATTTACCATCACAGCAATCCATATCTGCTACTCCGCTCCTTTTTTTGTTTCCCTGCGTCGCTTTCCACGACAGCAACACCGGTAATTTTGACACTTCGTTCAGTGTCAAACGCATGTTCCACGCAGGTTCCACTGAGTTCCACAATAGTTTGGCACTGACCGAAATGTTAAACTGTTGTGTGTTAGAAAGAGAAAGGAATTGTTTCCTTCTCATATCATACTTGTAGACCTGTACTATGCGTTTAATTGCAACAACGAAAAAAGTGACAATAGTACCGACGGGTTTTCCGCGAATAACTTTTAAACGAGATAAAAAAAATATAATTTCTGCTTTCGGATTCTGAATCTTTACGAAAATACGCTTCTTTTGATACCGCTATCGACATGTGCGACCCGAATTTTAAGTGCAGGACTTAAGTTGAAATTTTACTAAACTTGGAAATTAAAAAGCTTATATTTCATAAACTAAGAGTTTTCTAGAGTTGCGGATGATAATTTTGTAATTTTTAGGAACCCCGCCGCCCCTCGAAAAAAAAGTTGGAAAAACGTGCCACCTTATTCAAAATATTCCCCCAAATCGCTTTTTGCATGAAACGCGTCATTTTTGTTGAAATAATATTTAATTAATTAATAATTAATATATAACAGGGTTTTTACAAATGATTTCCTTATTAATATAGTAAACTTTACATATATCCATATTTATATGTACAAACTACGTATGTAAATACATAAACTCATTCATAGTCGTGCCCTTTCTGAAAACATTTTTAGTTTCGCAGCTCCGAGTGGTGGTGCCCAATTTTTCCTGCGCTGGTGGTGTTGTTAACATCAGTTTGCAGATATATCAGTTTTGTAAATATAATACCGGAATATATGCAGCCCCAATTCATGTTATCAAAGTCGATTTGCATGTGATATTGAGCCTTTGAACTTGACTATTTCCCATAATATGCTTGGTAGGACCTTATATGTGATATTAAAAAGGCCAAGGGATAGTTGTCGCAGTTTTCTTGTAGTTTGAGCAAATGTATGTTCTTACAGCCACCGCTGAGCTCGAATCGTAACATACGATCACGGATCGGCAACCATACGAAAGAAAAGTACGTGATACGTCAAACGTATAAAAAAATGGGATTATAACATACGATAACGAACGGAACGTAATTTCTTTTCAATTCACAATAAATTTAATTTATTTTCAATTCACAATAAATTTTACGATCCACATTAGTTTGGATTGTATTTTTAGCTCACAATAGATTTTGAACAGTCAAATTGGTGCCAAAAATATAAAAAAGTAAAAAACTGCGGTGGACCCAATTTTATTGTTTTGCTTCAGCTCCAGTAATAGCGAAGGCGATGAAAAGATAGTCCGAAGGCGGTTAAGAGAGTGTAGTAACCATTTGGACTTATCGCACAAAGCGTAAGCACATCATTTATGTTATTTCTTTGTAAAAAAAAATTATTGCAGTTTCTTGTAGAGATTTCGCTTAACTTGCTAAGCTTTTAGTTACTTTCTGGAGCGTGTGTCTCGCCATGAATTTCGTCAATATTTGCTTTTGGCTTGGATTAAGCTTGTTTGAATACGACCTTTGTTAATATGTAATAAGAGTTTGAAATTTATTAAATTTTGTTTTTATTCAAATATTTTAAGAATTTTCTTACATTTTCAATGAAATTTGTGTGTATACGATCGCCAGTTTGTGTTCGTATGAAAGTGGAATGTAACGTGTACGTTGAATCACTCGTCACGTATGTTGCGATCCAAAATTGCGATCGAAGTGGGTACGTTCACGTATGTCATAATCCGAAAATCATGTTTTTACGTGACGAGTTATACGATCACGGATGTTACGACTTGGCCCCTGGATTATTGCTATGCCCACATCGTCAAAATCAAATTACCTAGAATGAAAAAGAAACTAATATCAGTAAGGACAGATTAAGGTTTTTTCCTCCACAATAAGCTCTTTTCTGAGGCCAACGGCACAAGGGACTGAAGGAGATTTTAGAACTGGAACTGCTGAAGTAACTTCAAGTGAACCTCCACCATGCCAATGCATCTTCCGATGATATGAGTACCCGAAGATACTTAGCTCTTGCATTTATAGATAACATAAAATAATAACAAGGGATAATTGGTTGATGCTACGATGAAAATTAGACGTGCTACAAAAACAAAAACAAATAAATGCAGATGACTGTTTAATGCATTATGCAAAGTTCTTGAATGGATGTGCAAATTGAACAGTGCAAAGTAATGCTCAAACTGCTTTCTCGATTAACCCGGGAACGAATTTATATGATTACGTTTATCCTTCTTTAGCAGCAGTGCCGAGCACCAGTTCCGTGATGGACAGAAAAATAAACGATGTATATATATATATATATTTTTTTTTATTTATATTGGAACGATTTTCCGTCATCCCTTGTCAAATTCCACCCTATCGGAAAATCAACAGAACAAGAAAAAAAACGTTTGGTTGTCTCGAAGTGGATCATATGCCAGTACAGAATTTATTCGTTTGCTGCATCTGACGAGTACATCTAATTTTCCCAGATTTTCTGGGCTCAACAAGGTATCCTTGTGAATGGTGCATTTGTTGCACCCTGCTGCCTGGCCGCTTACCCAACAACACCAGGCACGACGGAAGTTGCCTTGTGGCACCCAAATTGCACTCACGTTTCTCATGGCCCCAGCGGGTTTGGGACTTAAATTAAACAAGAGGTTGTGTGTCAGCGTATTTATAGCTTGTCCAATCCAGAATCTTCAGCAGCCAAGGCTCTGGCTACCCTTCCTCATAGAACTAAGGGGTGGGAAATGTCCTAGAAGATTCAATGTGGTCGTTCCTGAGATGGTAGGGCTTATCTCTATCTATATATGGCAAAGGACCCTTAACATCGATAGCATTCCCCAAAAATTTCGGATAATGTCTTTATCGCGGAAACATTAACAACATAATTCCACTTTGAATTCGCAGTTTTTTGCAAAGTATGATTTTTTTTAAAGTATAAGGAAAATGCTTATATTTCACTGTCTACCAAGAAAGAAGTATGTAACTTTTTACTTATCGAAGGAAATGTGGTTTTAGGTGGTCCGCTACTAACACTTTCGGATTTGGAAAAGAAAAATCGATGGCTGAAGATATTAAGACAGAATTGAAGCCAGTGATTGGGCATGGAAGGTACGGATACAATCCGTTTGAAAAACATATGTACTAGGGATATGGAATCAGATGCTCTCTATGAAGCGATTTGGCGAAAGCTATCGCGAAGCAGGGATGCCTGGGGTTACTTGCCTAGATGATGACGTCCGTTTTTTAAACGAATATTGCTTTGTATTAGTTTTCTATCGGAACTTGAACCGTTCTAGTTTTCGTTGCCCGTGGAATAAACAACACTTTTTTTTATTTTCTTACCATAGCAATAATATAATAATAATCTATTACACATGATGGCAACGAGTATTGGTCGATCAGTGCACAACTTTGCCACTTTTGCAATGGCACTGCTTCAACCAATAGGAGCTTGTGATGTAATGAACAATGAATGGATGCGATTCAATGCATTTTTCATGTAACAATTCTCTGCAATTGATAAAAAAGTGCAATTTTTATAATTTAAAAACTTTAATTTAAAAATTTGTATTCCTACTTTAATGTTGTGCAGGTAGTCTCTTTAAGCTTTCTCAGTAGATTGTTAATGAGGTCCAAAGTAATGATTTTAATACATATAGCAATAAAGCTTCAGTGTGCATTAAATTATGACGTACTTTTTGTAATTCGATTTCTGTTGCATTTGTTAATTGATCAGTCTTAAATTGTTCATTCAACATATCAACGCGATGTTGTAAGAGTACCGCCGTCGTTAAGCCTATAAAATCTGGAAAAATTCCATGGAAAAGCAAAATACTCGTTATAACATATAAGACTGTAAAGCAATATCTTACATTTTTTGCAACTATTCCCCGGACTGTTGTAAATGCATATCTGACGCGATTGGTTTTTCGAAAATGTTTAATGCTAAAATATTTAAACTCGTGTGTATTCGTTGCATTCGTTCAAAAGTCTCGGGGTATATTTCTCCAGGCATCATTACGATATCGTGCTGTTGCAATACACCATTAGCCGTTACATTTTGTCATTCAAAAGTTTATTACACAAGATTAAGTTAGAACTGTTTTAAAATCGTTGTGTATGAACTGAGTTCAAATTACTTGATTAAATTTTCTAATCGCAAAATTTCCTTTTTAAAACGCTTTCTCATTGAGCTGAGTTCGAGTTTACAATGATCTTTTGTAACAGCATTGGAGACTTGGTATGTGATTTTTTTGTTGTTGCTTAGAAAAGATATAAGTTAGGAGTTTACTACATTAAATCCTTAAAAAAAATATATTTTTTGTGGACTCGAAGTCCGACTTTATTCGCTCACTTTCAAATTAGAACTGATTTTACAATTATTCTTAATTCTACTTTACGGCTAATTCTATATTTGTATGTTTGTCAGGTCACGTTGCACTTGCATGTGCTGGGAATATTTGCTGTGTTTGTTGTAGCAGTGTCATCATATTTTGGTAGCGCGTGTGGTGTCGTTTGCCCATGGGAGTCAATCAAGTTAAATGTTCCCATTGTCACTTGATATTGCTGTGATGCAATAATTTTGTTATTGCAACGTTTGTTGTGTTAACTATCCACCACTCAAGAATGAACGTCCTCGGTCATTAGAAGAAGGGAAGATCATTGAACTTGATGTAGGTCGGGATTTTATTTGTCTGGCTGGGTAAAACCTCTGTAGGAATTTCAGCTTGAGCTGCTTGGGTTTTTTCAATGTATTCAATACTAATTGATTTACGTGTACGGATGATAATTAATATACCCACCAGCGCTATGATGGTTACGATTGTCAGTGTCCCAATAGAAAATGTTGTCTTTCTCAAAAAATCAATTCGCTTTGTGTTGTTGATGTGTAGTTCTTGCAGAACTTCTAATGATAAAATGTCCATATGACCTTTTTCAGCTGGGGTTAGCTGCAGGACTGAAGGTATGGCTTCGAATGGTTGGGATGCAATATTTCTGTATAACTGATTATTTATTTTTACTGTTGAATTATAAAATTGGAAAAGGTGTGTCCCATTAAATTCTTGTGGTGCCTCGTTAACTTCTATCTGACCATTGAAGTTGTTTAGCAGGATAATGCCTGGTTGTACTTCTTCTACCGCAGATATGTGCTGACCTGACATCGTAGAACAACTCGAATTCAAACTATTTATTAATCTAGGTATACATTGATCTTCACTTAAGTCTACTAAATTATTTCTATTACATATTGATATTTCATTGTATATTTCGCATGGCTTACGAATGCCGTATGTTTTATTTTTACATTTCAAAACTTCATCGTATTGAATATTTATTGCAATATTATTTTGTTTTTTTACTGGCCTTAATATTACTTTCCTAAAAGTTTCATTACTTGTAAGTGGAATTTTTACCATATAGATAATTATCATTTCTCTACATAAAACATTTATTTTTGAAAATTCTAACGCTTCTTCTGCGTTGTTAAATGGCATTTTTTCTGCCTTTAATTTTTCTAATGCTACTTTTACTTCCTGTTTGTTAAGTATTACAGTATTAAGGATATTTCCTTTAGCCATATTATGGCGTATTTTATATTTATTAATTCATCTTTTATTAACCTTATTTTACTTTGCAAATCTACTACAATTTCATCGATTATACTATTATCCTTACTTATTGCATTTATTTATTTTATTTACTTATTGCATTTAAAATTGAATTTGTCATTGTGGTAATATTGCTTAATGTCCGTCAAAAGTGCTTCGTACTTATTAAGGTCAATTACGTGAATAAGTCTAAAGGTACCGTCCGGAATTTTGGCGAGTCCATTGTTGATGGTCACTAAATAGGAGTGCGTGTAGTCTAACATTTCTACGTCTCCGTTAATCGGTAGGGGGAGATGGAGTCTGTAAATGTAGGAATTATTAAATTTTAGTATTACTTTTATGTACCGTCTTTCCTGATTCAGTTATAATTGTTGTGCTTTTATCTTCTTTTACTATTTCTTTTCTGTATTTTGGGGATATCTTGGATCCTAATCGTTTGTCGATTTTTACGAATACAATATCTCCTGGCATGTATGACTTTGTGGGTGTGCGTTTCTTGTTGTGTTGGATAAGGTCTTTATTCTGTTTTTCCCTGAGTTTTTCTGTAATTTCTCTCCTAGCTTGTTCAAATTGGCTTGGGTCTGTACTAACGTTTCGTCCGAAAAATACTTCAATTGGTCTTCGTCCTGTTGTGGAATGTACTGTATAGTTGTGCTCGTAAACTGCTCTGTCCAAAAGTTCGGGGAATGATGAGAAATTTCGTTCAGCTTTTAGGCAACGTATTAATTCTGTAAGGGTGGAATGAAAGCGTTCTATTTGTCCGTTAACCGAACTTTTATATGGAGGAGTTTTGTATATTCGGATGCCGAGGGTGTCCTCGAGCATAAAGGTAATGGATGCGGAATTGAGGCTTGTCTCATTGTCTATGACTATGAGTTCTGGGACGCCAAATTGGAATAAAAGTTCACGCAAGGGCTCTTTCACGTACTCTGGATTTTATAATTTTCATCTGAAAATATTTTGAGAACTTATCGATTGCCGTTAGTACTAGGTTTTTTTCTGTTGCGTATATATCGATGTGAAGGATGTGTCCTGGGTACTGTGGTAATGGCGTCTTTTTCAATTCGGGGTTATTGGGATGGCGATCGTATTTATTCTCGCTGCATACCAAACAGTTTTTAATTGTATTTTTTATTTTTCTGGACATGGCTGGGAAAAAGTAGTTTTCTAAAGTTTGGGTTTTATTTTCACAATGGTTTCGGTGTGCTCTTCGATGAGTCTTTATGATCATTTCCTCTTGCTCCTGTTCACTTATGATGTCCTGTACTTGTTTTTGGGTGAACCTTATTTTGTAAGATCTAAAATGGGTGGGGTAGATTTCTTGGATTTTCCCCATTACTGATTCTTCTGTTTTTATACAGTTTATAACGGATGGATTCAAATATCTTTTAAGGATATTAATGAGTCGGGTAGTATCGTAGTCTGGTTCCTCTACAATGTGTCTATGATAAATCGGGAAAACTATTTTGAATTGATATGTTGATTGTATTTTTAGCTCACAATAGATTTTGAACAGTCAAATTGGTGCCAAAAATATAAAAAAGTAAAAAACTGCGGTGGACCCAATTTTATTGTTTTGCTTCAGCTCCAGTAATAGCGAAGGCGATGAAAAGATAGTCCGAAGGCGGTTAAGAGAGTGTAGTAACCATTTGGACTTATCGCACAAAGCGTAAGCACATCATTTATGTTATTTCTTTGTAAAAAAAAATTATTGCAGTTTCTTGTAGAGATTTCGCTTAACTTGCTAAGCTTTTAGTTACTTTCTGGAGCGTGTGTCTCGCCATGAATTTCGTCAATATTTGCTTTTGGCTTGGATTAAGCTTGTTTGAATACGACCTTTGTTAATATGTAATAAGAGTTTGAAATTTATTAAATTTTGTTTTTATTCAAATATTTTAAGAATTTTCTTACATTTTCAATGAAATTTGTGTGTATACGATCGCCAGTTTGTGTTCGTATGAAAGTGGAATGTAACGTGTACGTTGAATCACTCGTCACGTATGTTGCGATCCAAAATTGCGATCGAAGTGGGTACGTTCACGTATGTCATAATCCGAAAATCATGTTTTTACGTGACGAGTTATACGATCACGGATGTTACGACTTGGCCCCTGGATTATTGCTATGCCCACATCGTCAAAATCAAATTACCTAGAATGAAAAAGAAACTAATATCAGTAAGGACAGATTAAGGTTTTTTCCTCCACAATAAGCTCTTTTATGAGGCCAACGGCACAAGGGACTGAAGGAGATTTTAGAACTGGAACTGCTGAAGTAACTTCAAGTGAACCTCCACCATGCCAATGCATCTTCCGATGATATGAGTACCCGAAGATACTTAGCTCTTGCATTTATAGATAACATAAAATAATAACAAGGGATAATTGGTTGATGCTACGATGAAAATTAGACGTGCTACAAAAACAAAAACAAATAAATGCAGATGACTGTTTAATGCATTATGCAAAGTTCTTGAATGGATGTGCAAATTGAACAGTGCAAAGTAATGCTCAAACTGCTTTCTCGATTAACCCGGGAACGAATTTATATGATTACGTTTATCCTTCTTTAGCAGCAGTGCCGAGCACCAGTTCCGTGATGGACAGAAAAATAAACGATGTATATATATATATATATTTTTTTTTATTTATATTGGAACGATTTTCCGTCATCCCTTGTCAAATTCCACCCTATCGGAAAATCAACAGAACAAGAAAAAAAACGTTTGGTTGTCTCGAAGTGGATCATATGCCAGTACAGAATTTATTCGTTTGCTGCATCTGACGAGTACATCTAATTTTCCCAGATTTTCTGGGCTCAACAAGGTATCCTTGTGAATGGTGCATTTGTTGCACCCTGCTGCCTGGCCGCTTACCCAACAACACCAGGCACGACGGAAGTTGCCTTGTGGCACCCAAATTGCACTCACGTTTCTCATGGCCCCAGCGGGTTTGGGACTTAAATTAAACAAGAGGTTGTGTGTCAGCGTATTTATAGCTTGTCCAATCCAGAATCTTCAGCAGCCAAGGCTCTGGCTACCCTTCCTCATAGAACTAAGGGGTGGGAAATGTCCTAGAAGATTCAATGTGGTCGTTCCTGAGATGGTAGGGCTTATCTCTATCTATATATGGCAAAGGACCCTTAACATCGATAGCATTCCCCAAAAATTTCGGATAATGTCTTTATCGCGGAAACATTAACAACATAATTCCACTTTGAATTCGCAGTTTTTTGCAAAGTATGATTTTTTTTAAAGTATAAGGAAAATGCTTATATTTCACTGTCTACCAAGAAAGAAGTATGTAACTTTTTACTTATCGAAGGAAATGTGGTTTTAGGTGGTCCGCTACTAACACTTTCGGATTTGGAAAAGAAAAATCGATGGCTGAAGATATTAAGACAGAATTGAAGCCAGTGATTGGGCATGGAAGGTACGGATACAATCCGTTTGAAAAACATATGTACTAGGGATATGGAATCAGATGCTCTCTATGAAGCGATTTGGCGAAAGCTATCGCGAAGCAGGGATGCCTGGGGTTACTTGCCTAGATGATGACGTCCGTTTTTTAAACGAATATTGCTTTGTATTAGTTTTCTATCGGAACTTGAACCGTTCTAGTTTTCGTTGCCCGTGGAATAAACAACACTTTTTTTTATTTTCTTACCATAGCAATAATATAATAATAATCTATTACACATGATGGCAACGAGTATTGGTCGATCAGTGCACAACTTTGCCACTTTTGCAATGGCACTGCTTCAACCAATAGGAGCTTGTGATGTAATGAACAATGAATGGATGCGATTCAATGCATTTTTCATGTAACAATTCTCTGCAATTGATAAAAAAGTGCAATTTTTATAATTTAAAAACTTTAATTTAAAAATTTGTATTCCTACTTTAATGTTGTGCAGGTAGTCTCTTTAAGCTTTCTCAGTAGATTGTTAATGAGGTCCAAAGTAATGATTTTAATACATATAGCAATAAAGCTTCAGTGTGCATTAAATTATGACGTACTTTTTGTAATTCGATTTCTGTTGCATTTGTTAATTGATCAGTCTTAAATTGTTCATTCAACATATCAACGCGATGTTGTAAGAGTACCGCCGTCGTTAAGCCTATAAAATCTGGAAAAATTCCATGGAAAAGCAAAATACTCGTTATAACATATAAGACTGTAAAGCAATATCTTACATTTTTTGCAACTATTCCCCGGACTGTTGTAAATGCATATCTGACGCGATTGGTTTTTCGAAAATGTTTAATGCTAAAATATTTAAACTCGTGTGTATTCGTTGCATTCGTTCAAAAGTCTCGGGGTATATTTCTCCAGGCATCATTACGATATCGTGCTGTTGCAATACACCATTAGCCGTTACATTTTGTCATTCAAAAGTTTATTACACAAGATTAAGTTAGAACTGTTTTAAAATCGTTGTGTATGAACTGAGTTCAAATTACTTGATTAAATTTTCTAATCGCAAAATTTCCTTTTTAAAACGCTTTCTCATTGAGCTGAGTTCGAGTTTACAATGATCTTTTGTAACAGCATTGGAGACTTGGTATGTGATTTTTTTGTTGTTGCTTAGAAAAGATATAAGTTAGGAGTTTACTACATTAAATCCTTAAAAAAAATATATTTTTTGTGGACTCGAAGTCCGACTTTATTCGCTCACTTTCAAATTAGAACTGATTTTACAATTATTCTTAATTCTACTTTACGGCTAATTCTATATTTGTATGTTTGTCAGGTCACGTTGCACTTGCATGTGCTGGGAATATTTGCTGTGTTTGTTGTAGCAGTGTCATCATATTTTGGTAGCGCGTGTGGTGTCGTTTGCCCATGGGAGTCAATCAAGTTAAATGTTCCCATTGTCACTTGATATTGCTGTGATGCAATAATTTTGTTATTGCAACGTTTGTTGTGTTAACTATCCACCACTCAAGAATGAACGTCCTCGGTCATTAGAAGAAGGGAAGATCATTGAACTTGATGTAGGTCGGGATTTTATTTGTCTGGCTGGGTAAAACCTCTGTAGGAATTTCAGCTTGAGCTGCTTGGGTTTTTTCAATGTATTCAATACTAATTGATTTACGTGTACGGATGATAATTAATATACCCACCAGCGCTATGATGGTTACGATTGTCAGTGTCCCAATAGAAAATGTTGTCTTTCTCAAAAAATCAATTCGCTTTGTGTTGTTGATGTGTAGTTCTTGCAGAACTTCTAATGATAAAATGTCCATATGACCTTTTTCAGCTGGGGTTAGCTGCAGGACTGAAGGTATGGCTTCGAATGGTTGGGATGCAATATTTCTGTATAACTGATTATTTATTTTTACTGTTGAATTATAAAATTGGATAAGGTGTGTCCCATTAAATTCTTGTGGTGCCTCGTTAACTTCTATCTGACCATTGAAGTTGTTTAGCAGGATAATGCCTGGTTGTACTTCTTCTACCGCAGATATGTGCTGACCTGACATCGTAGAACAACTCGAATTCAAACTATTTATTAATCTAGGTATACATTGATCTTCACTTAAGTCTACTAAATTATTTCTATTACATATTGATATTTCATTGTATATTTCGCATGGCTTACGAATGCCGTATGTTTTATTTTTACATTTCAAAACTTCATCGTATTGAATATTTATTGCAATATTATTTTGTTTTTTTACTGGCCTTAATATTACTTTCCTAAAAGTTTCATTACTTGTAAGTGGAATTTTTACCATATAGATAATTATCATTTCTCTACATAAAACATTTATTTTTGAAAATTCTAACGCTTCTTCTGCGTTGTTAAATGGCATTTTTTCTGCCTTTAATTTTTCTAATGCTACTTTTACTTCCTGTTTGTTAAGTATTACAGTATTAAGGATATTTCCTTTAGCCATATTATGGCGTATTTTATATTTATTAATTCATCTTTTATTAACCTTATTTTACTTTGCAAATCTACTACAATTTCATCGATTATACTATTATCCTTACTTATTGCATTTATTTATTTTATTTACTTATTGCATTTAAAATTGAATTTGTCATTGTGGTAATATTGCTTAATGTCCGTCAAAAGTGCTTCGTACTTATTAAGGTCAATTACGTGAATAAGTCTAAAGGTACCGTCCGGAATTTTGGCGAGTCCATTGTTGATGGTCACTAAATAGGAGTGCGTGTAGTCTAACATTTCTACGTCTCCGTTAATCGGTAGGGGGAGATGGAGTCTGTAAATGTAGGAATTATTAAATTTTAGTATTACTTTTATGTACCGTCTTTCCTGATTCAGTTATAATTGTTGTGCTTTTATCTTCTTTTACTATTTCTTTTCTGTATTTTGGGGATATCTTGGATCCTAATCGTTTGTCGATTTTTACGAATACAATATCTCCTGGCATGTATGACTTTGTGGGTGTGCGTTTCTTGTTGTGTTGGATAAGGTCTTTATTCTGTTTTTCCCTGAGTTTTTCTGTAATTTCTCTCCTAGCTTGTTCAAATTGGCTTGGGTCTGTACTAACGTTTCGTCCGAAAAATACTTCAATTGGTCTTCGTCCTGTTGTGGAATGTACTGTATAGTTGTGCTCGTAAACTGCTCTGTCCAAAAGTTCGGGGAATGATGAGAAATTTCGTTCAGCTTTTAGGCAACGTATTAATTCTGTAAGGGTGGAATGAAAGCGTTCTATTTGTCCGTTAACCGAACTTTTATATGGAGGAGTTTTGTATATTCGGATGCCGAGGGTGTCCTCGAGCATAAAGGTAATGGATGCGGAATTGAGGCTTGTCTCATTGTCTATGACTATGAGTTCTGGGACGCCAAATTGGAATAAAAGTTCACGCAAGGGCTCTTTCACGTACTCTGGATTTTATAATTTTCATCTGAAAATATTTTGAGAACTTATCGATTGCCGTTAGTACTAGGTTTTTTTCTGTTGCGTATATATCGATGTGAAGGATGTGTCCTGGGTACTGTGGTAATGGCGTCTTTTTCAATTCGGGGTTATTGGGATGGCGATCGTATTTATTCTCGCTGCATACCAAACAGTTTTTAATTGTATTTTTTATTTTTCTGGACATGGCTGGGAAAAAGTAGTTTTCTAAAGTTTGGGTTTTATTTTCACAATGGTTTCGGTGTGCTCTTCGATGAGTCTTTATGATCATTTCCTCTTGCTCCTGTTCACTTATGATGTCCTGTACTTGTTTTTGGGTGAACCTTATTTTGTAAGATCTAAAATGGGTGGGGTAGATTTCTTGGATTTTCCCCATTACTGATTCTTCTGTTTTTATACAGTTTATAACGGATGGATTCAAATATCTTTTAAGGATATTAATGAGTCGGGTAGTATCGTAGTCTGGTTCCTCTACAATGTGTCTATGATAAATCGGGAAAACTATTTTGAATTGATATGTTGATATCGGGCCTGATTTTAAGAGGATTTGGTTTTTGAATACGTTAATGGGTGTTTCCAAACTGGGTATTGGGTCGTGTGAGGAACTAACGCTGCTGTGACAAGTGGCAGTTGAAAGGCTATTGTTTTCTGTTCTACGAGGCCTAGAGAGTGCATCGGCAACTACATTGGTTCTTCCTGGTTTATATTGTAGCTCATAGTTATACTCTTCCAGGATGCACTTCCACCTCATCATCTTGCCATTGCAGTTCTTGTTGCTCAAAGCGAAAGTCAAGGGTTGGTGGTCCGTAAAGATTACCACTTTAGGTGAACCGTATAAATAATTTCTGAAACTATTGACTGCCCAAATTATCGCTAGCATCTCTTTTTCGTTTGCAGCGTATGCTTCTTCGGCTTTTGTTACCGAACGGGATATGTAGGCTACTGGTTTGCCTGATTGACCGAGAACGGCGCCGGTCGCGTAGTTGGAGGCGTCGGTGGTGAGATGAAAGTCCTGGGTAAAGTCAGGTTATGCTAAAACTACTTCCTTTGACACAAGTGAATATTTTAATTTGTTGAAGGCGTCTAATGCTGTGCTGCCGAGGGTTATTTGTTTTTTACTGGATGCATTCTTCAAAATGCATCCCTCCTCCCCTCTTAAAAGCGTGGTCAGGGGTCTCGCTAACTTAGCGTAATCCCTGATAAAGCGGCGGTAGTAGCCGGATAGTCCAAGGAAAGATCTTAAATCTTTCAAAGTTTTTGGACATGGGAATTTTTGAATTGCTTCGACCTTTGAAGGGTTGGTTCTGATGCCGTCAGGTGAAACAATGAATCCTAAGAATTCTACTTCTTTTCGAAAGAATTCACATTTATCTAATTGTACCTTCATATTCGCTTCTTGTAGAGTACGAAATATTTGTTCGATATTTTGGAGGTGGTTTTCTTCAACGTCGCCGAAAACTATTATGTCGTCGATATAGACATAACAGGTTTTACCTACGTAATTCCTTAGAATGTCATCTAAGGCCCTTTGAAATATGGATGGCGCGTTTTTCAGCCCAAAAGGGAGTCGTGTAAACTCATACTTGCCATTGTTGACAGAAAAGGCTGTTTTTTCGATGTCAGATTCCTTTAAAGGTATTTGATGGAATCCGCTTTTTAAGTACAGTACGGAAAAGTATTTATTATTTCCTAGTTGCGCAATTATTTCGTTAATCTCGGGAATTGGATACCTATCGGCCACAGTTACGTTGTTCAATTTCCTGTAGTCGATTACGAGTGTGTACTTTTTTCCCAGAGGCATCTAGTTTTTTTGGGACTACCCATGCAGGTGAGTTGTATGGGGAACGCGATGGCCTTATTATGCCATCATTAAGTAAGCTTTGAATTTCGTTGGTGACAAAATCTCTCATTCCAACAGGGTATGGGTAATACCTAGTGTATACGGGCGTGTCGGAAGACGTCCTTATTTCGCCTACTACGGTAGTTGTGTAGGTTAGCTTTTCGTTTGGCTCAGTAAATAATTGAACATATTTTTTACAAGTTATTGCATATAAAATTTTTGAGAGGGTGTCATATGTTCGGTCCTAACTTCAATTTTGTTTACGGCAGGGGAAAGCATTTGTTTAATTTTAACTTCTTTACCATTACCGAACTTGATTATATCATCACGAACGTTAATGGTTGCATGAAGATCATTGATACTATCGTTGCCGATGATCCCATCAAAAGATTTTAATTCTGGCAAGATAAAAAATTTTAAATTTGCATTATCTTTTCAAAAAAAGATTTATTATTGTGTGGTGGGTGATCTTAATTTGACCCGCTATTGAATTTGCGAAAAAGGGTTTTTCGTTGGGGATAGGTTTCGAGACAAACTGAGGTTGTATATAGTTTTTACATGAACCGGTGTCTATTCATATTTTTCCGTTCCTCGTTCTAAACTCAACGTAGGGTAACGAGGAACTCTTCATCCTAAAAAATTAACGTCAATATAATCTGCTTGATTATCGTCAAGGTGTTTTTGCAGTAAATCTTCGTGCTCTGCATTGGTCACGTATCTCTCGTATTCCTCTTCAGTTGGTGTCCAGTTTTGGTGATGGTGCTGGTCTTCCTGGAAATATTGTTCGTCTTGTGCGGCTGTGTCTATGTGAAAATTCCGTTGCTGTTTAAGTGGAATTTGTTGCGAAAGGTTTGACGTCCTTTTTTCGGCTGGTTTATTGAAGTTTGGCCTATTCATGTAGTTTAGTGCTCTCGACTGGGTGGAGCGATCGATGTCCATAGGCTCTGGTCGAGGTTGCGGCTTCGGAACCGTTGGTCTAGGTGATTGGGTTTGGCGATAGTTTTGCCAAGGTTGTTGAAGTTGATGGTTTGGTTGGGTGACTTGTTGGTAATATTGGGGCAACTGTTGGTGTCGAGGTTGCATGTGCGGTCCTGGGATATACGCGAGTTGCGGATAGAATGGTTGAGGTTTCTACTGCGGGATCCTTGGTGGCAGTGGAGGTGTGATAATGGCATTGGCTTTTCGAGTCGTGCTTGATTTTTTATAGGAATAGCTGCTACGGGCAACTTGGTTTTCGAGTTTGAGACATAAGTGTAGGGCTTGTGGGAGATCTTCGGGCTCTTTCATCCCTAGGAGTCGGGGAAGATCGCCTGTTAAGCCTCTAATAAATGTGTCAAGGGCTTTGTGCCTATAAGTCTGTGTAAGGAGCGAGAGTGACTCCTGGCTTATTGCCAGACTTGTTAATTTGTTTAGTATTAAGGACAGGTGAGTGTAAACGTTTGGATAGAATTCTTGGATCGTACAATTTCCTTGCACCAAGGATGTGAGTTGGCATTCGAGAGTGGTAATATCGCTCTTATCCGCATAGTGGAGTGATAAACATCTGGAAATTGCTTTCCAGTCAAGGGGCGTGCTGTAAGGCAATGTCTGCACTGCCGACAATTTTTTTCTAATAACGGATAGAATGCCAAAATATTAAGGGGTTCCTCTTAGTGAATAGTAAATTTTTAAAACCCTATCGACGCTTTTCTTCCAGGAGCTGTATTCGCCTGGGTTTCCGTTGATATCTCGGATACTGCGTACTATGTCCGGGACTTTGTCAAGATCTGAGAGTTGTCCTTGGAGCTCTGGTCTATTAGTTTCGTCAGTAGCGTTGGTTAAGTCGGCGTTGGGGTTAAGTAGGGCTTGGAAATGTTGTCGTCCTACGTTCCTAAGTATTCTAGTGACAACTGAAGTAATTAGGGCTTCTAATTCGGTAGTGGAGTTGCTTTGGCTACTTGATGTTTGAGGTAAGGGTTGGGCGGGTTGGGGAGCTTGATTTTTTTTGTACAACCTAGTATTGTAGTTTTGAATCTGATTGTAAAATCCTATCCTATGTCCTACAGTTAGTTTCTTTCTATTTTCAATGTTCTTATACTCTTAAATTTTCTCTAAATTAGTTTCTTTTCTAAATTCACTTTTCTTTAAAAATTATCTCACTTAAAATTTTTTCCTATTAAATTACCTTTAAATTAATTTTCTTTTCTTAATTTCACTTTTCTTTAAAAAAATTCTTTAAATAAATTTTCTTTTCTTATTTTCACTTTTCTTTAAAAATTTTCACTTGATTTACAGGTTTTTCTTAAAATTCTAATTTCCTTACGCTATAATCAGGAACATCCTCGTCTCCTGGGCAGGCGGCTAATATCTGTGTATTTCCTTTCTGCTTTCGCTACTGGGGGGCCTCTTTTCCTGCACTTGGTCGTTTATCGGGTTGGCGCGATCGTTCTGAGTTGGCGATTGTTTTTTATCGGTCGATTAAGCACTTTAACTGATTTCCGATTAAACTCACGCTGGCTTGCAGCTGCTTGAGATGTCTTTGCCACAACGATTTTATTGCACGTTTTCACCCGATTATTACCACTCGGGCGCCAGTTAGGATTTTACTACATTAAATCCTTAAAAATATATATTTTTTGTGGACTCGAAGTCCGACTTTATTCGTTCACTTTCAAATTAGAACTGATTTTACAATTATTCTTAATTCTACTTTACGACTAATTCTATATTTGTATGTTTGTCAGATCACGTTGCACTTGGGAATATTTGCTGGGTTTGTTGTAGCAGCGTCATCATATTTTGGTAGCGCGTGTGGTGTCGTTTGCCCATGGGAGACAATCATGTTAAATGTTCGCATTATCACTTGATATTGCTGTGATGCAGTAATTTTATTATTGCAACGTTTGTTGTGTTAACTTATATATACATATTTATATCATAATATGAAATGTAAATAGCTACTATTCCCTAGTTTATTGTACCACATACTCAGAAAGATCCCACTACTAGACTGAATACAAAGTGAAAGCGAGAATTGAAGCTATAATACATAGATGAGGCTGTGAACATTATTTCTTATTAAATATTTTAATTTCGCTGATCCAAAACTGCTTGGACCTAGACCTGTGTATATGACCCATTTGAAAGAAAATCTCTTTCCAGAGGGATACAATAAGGACCTCACAGGGACTGCCTCCATGGTTTTACCCGAAATTTGTTTAACGACGAAATTGAAAAACCCAAAAACTAGGACGTACATATGTTATAAATAAACTCCATCCTCTTGGAAAATACTAAAAGCTTTCTAGGATCTACGCCACATTCTGGAGGGATACCATTACTTCAGAAAAATTTCATGAATACAAAAGCGGTCGCGAGATGTTCCGGAGAGTTTAAAAATTATCCGGATATAATTTCAAAATCTAAATTTTTCCCCTAAAAATTCCCGAATCAAACTTATAAGAAAGAGTGGCGTTATGCGAAATTAAGCAATACGAATATTGTGTTAAAATTAATCCGTCCCGTTGACCTCAGTTAACTTGATCAAACAGCTTATAATGCCTATGAATTTGACTAAGATGTAGCCCAATTGCATTCATATACATATATTAGCCGGGCAGATCATTCACAACCCTTATTTGGAAACTTACCTGTATGATGGCATATTCTCCTTTCACAATGATTTTCGTCCACTACAAGCTTTAGTTCAGCTTTCGTCTTAAGTTTTAACTTCTCAAATTACTTTGTAGAATGAAAAATGGTTACAGCTCAGAAGGTATCAAAAGGCATACAATTTTACGAATTCACAAATACAATGCCATCTTAAATACTTCCCGTGACATCGCTTGTTTGACCTTAAAAACGTTTTAGGCTTAAGATTTTTGCGATTTTACCACATTTTCTAACGAATAAAACATACGTCGTTATTCTTCATACAGATAACAGAATTGGGGCTTACCAGGTAATTAGAACCTGCTGCATAAATTCCTATTTAACAGTAGACTACTAAATTTATTTAAAACGTAATAACTCCGCCGACCTTTACAATCAAAAACTGACCAGAACAACTTTCCTTCCTAGAAAGAGATGGTGTCAGCCCATTCCAGTGGAGTTCCCAAGAGACTACCGTGACAGTTGCAAAGAACCGGTTTAATTCCTTTTTTTGGGTTTCGGTTCCAATTTTTATCCGATTTTGTTGCCGAATTTAATCCGTGTTCGGCTGGCGTTTCGGGTCCGATTTCAATGCCAGATTCATTTTCGCTTTTGTTTTCGGTGTAAGTCTTGATTTCGTACCGGTTTCAGTATGATCTAAGGTCCATTTTTGGTTTCGGGTTAGGTTCAATTCTCGCTCCCAGTTACGGCCTTTGATTTCGTTTTCGGCCTTGGTTGTGGCTTCATTCTCAGTTCCCAAGAGATCAGCGTGACAGTTGCGAGGAACCACTTTCGGATACGGCTTATTTTCTCCTAAATGTACGCATATTACTTTGGGTAATCTGCACCTAGTATGTACAACACAATCGTTTACACAATCAACCGTCACGACTGGCAATTCAAATGTTGATTTATTATCGTTTGCGGATGTTAATATTACACCACTGCCTGCTGTTGGCGAGATCTATCTATCTGTCTGAGAATATCAAGAAAGTCATCTTCCGATGTGGTTTCACCTAATACAAACATATCTCTGCTCTTTCGCGATAAACTATACCGGTCAGACGAGCTGAAAGTGCGGGAATTTTATGTTTGGTAAAAGTCTAGTTGAGGGTCGACTGCTAATACGCTACCAAAAATATCGAAAGAGGTGTCAAAAGACGCGTATTAATCTCGAGAACAATAATCCGAAGGCGAAAAATTTTATCTCTGTCCGGAGATATTTGCAGTTGAAGTTGGCGATTTTCATGCGGTTGTTGTTGTGTTTTTACCCACAAAAAAAAATTGTGCATCACCGGACTTGGCATGGCGTAGCCCAGGGTTATTTTTTATAAGCGCGGCCGAAGGCGGCCAACGCAGAAAGGTGTTCTGCGCAAAAATACTATGGATCCCACCCCCGGTTTCGGAGGTACCCGTGGGTCTTTTTTCGGTTTTTCGTTAATATCTTTTGAACGAGTTAAAATTTTTATTTCCGCCTTCGGATTATGAATACTGATGTCAAGGCGCGTCGTTTGACACCTCTCTCGATATTTTTGTTAGCGTATTAGCAGTCGACCCCTCAACTAGACTATTACCATATGTTTTACTATCACAATCATAAACGTAGTAATATTTCCAACTATTATCTGTTGGATTTACCCTGCAAAAATCGTGTGACCAAAAACGCACACAGCCACACGAATTTTTGACAGGGATGACGATTTGGAATGAAAAATTCTTTAAATGAAATAGCATGTTGACAATTTCAGCTTTCCCACTATGTATCGTGCTCTCTCGCACCTAATATATTCATAGGGATGGTGAAATATGTAATTTTTAAGCGCAAAAAATTGTCTGCGAGTCCGCCATTTATAATGCAGCATTCAAGGTATTTGGCGACGGAAAACTTTTGCGACCGAATTTTTACTAAAATATATCCGGACAGAGATATACTTACCAACATACTACAACATATAGTACAAGCAGAAGATATATAAATTGGTAAGTATATATATGTAAACATATATATGATTTTTTTAATTCCTGGTTGTGCTTGTGGTGGCGGCTGCTGTGGTTGTTGCAGGTCCACCACCAAATCAGGGTTATAAGAAGAAGGTTTCACGTATTGGATGGGGCGAAGCACTGCTACAAAAACACAGTTTCAGCCTTGGATGCTTCCCATGCCAGTATTTATCGTAACCTGTGCGATATGTATTCAGAACCATTCGTTTAGGTGAAAAGTGATGAGATTGTGATCGCTGTCAGTAAGGTGGCCAAGCGGTCAATCGCCATCACAAAAAACTACGCGCTCCTTAGAGATTGTGGGTTCAATTAAATGAACAAATGTCATACCCCAATTTTGTTTGACCCAACATTTAGCGTTTGTAAAGCGGACATTGTGGTAACTCGACCTCCGTTTATAGAGTACGAAAGCGGATATTAAACATTTTATTTCTGTCGAAAGATGTTTACAAAAAACCATAAAACCTTTACAGATGCTCTGCTTTATCCAAAACATGTATTGACTTTCTAAAAAAATGCCTTTGTAACACTGGACTCTTCTTATATCGAGGATATTATTACCATCAACAAACAAACAATAGAAAGAATCAGTTGTGAAAGTGCAATACAATTTTGTATATAAATTACAAAATGGATAGAAATTCTGATAAATTAGTAAACAATTTCTATAAATTTTACTCAAAAAACAACAAATCGGTATGCATTATTTGCGGAACAAGTTTGACCGGCAGTCAGGTGAAACTTTGCAAAATGCAGAAGAATATAGCCAGGAACTTTACGAGCAGACTCGAAGGAAAAAAATTAAGATTTCCTACGAAGTAAACAAAGAGGATTTTATTTCTTCAATTTTAAAAATAATAACAAAGGATGACATACCACTTACTTATTTGGACTGCGAGAAATATTTCATCCAATTTATAATACATTATCAATATTGCTAATTTCCTCTAGGAATGTTATGACTACGCTTCGGCTCGACAACAGTCTATTGTAGAAGAAATAAAACGATTGGTTAAGGGTAAATTAGTAGCCTTGAAAATAGATGTTGCCACGCAAATGGGTCGAACCGTTTTATTTATTAATTTACAAATAATTGATTCAAGAAGTGGTAAAGCTGAAACAGTAAAAACTTTGGGAGTAATACAGATGCATACGGGAATGCTTGGAATATATGTAAGCGAAAAAAAATAATCGAAATTTTAAGCAAACATAACATTGGTGTGGGTCAGATATAGCATTACAACTGACAAAGCAGAAAAAATGATCAATGCAATAGAGATTCACAACGATGATATAACCAAAGACCCGATAGACAACCCCCCAGCGGGTCAGGGGGTCAGAATATACCCGCGGTAGGTATGCCTGTCGCAAGAGGCGATTAAAATACCAGATTCAAGGGGCTGTGTGTGTTCAGGTAGCCAGCGAAATATACAGCTTCTCCAAACCCAATTGTCAACCTCACCTATCCGCGGCGTATCCTGTTTCACTAACAGACGAGGCTCTGGCGACCCCAAGCTCCTCATGGTGGGGAGGGAGGGATGGCCTGAATGTTTAATGTGGTCATATAAATCGTTCCCGAGATGGTCGGGCCAGCACCTTAATGGTGCTGTGTTACCGGAGCGTACCGGATCTGTATCCGGCAAAGGACCATCGCATCGATAACACTCCCCAAAGCCTTCGGGGAGCAACCTTATCCCTACAACAACAACAAGTAATGGAAATGCTAGATACCACTTAAATTTCAAATATCTGTGTTATGCGTTGTGTTGCCTATACTCTCCAAACATGTATAAACGACGTTCATAAGCAATAAGACATTAACAAAAATATTGTTAATGCTAGAGAGTTATGTAAACTTTTACATACTGATATTTATAGGCTAATTTTAATGCATAATAACCTAAACCTGCCACATCTTGATGTTGGCTCCCACTGGAGTTCAACCTATTTGATGTTAAGACAATTATATGACATTCGTGAGGTCGTTGTTAAAGAACTACACATCTTTACAGCGGGTATTGACTGGAATTGGATGGAATGAAATGAATGACCCCTTAACACCTCCTTACAAGTTTAAGAGCACATGAATATGCTGCAGCTTTAAAGACAGAAGGTCTCTACTCTATCGGTAGGGCCACAGCGGGGCCAAGTAGCCTATGGGTGCCGCCCAGCTGTGCTGAGATACAGCCACAACTGTTGACATAGTGAATTTTGCTTCAATAACAGAAAAAGTTTTGTTTAAATAAAACCCGTAATTGTACTACCTCTAGTGAAATAATAGAGAATTGTTTTAGGGATATTAACAAACTTTATGACTTGAAACTAGAAAAAAGGCTATCTCCGGAGAGAACTTACCGATTGCAGATTTCAGTAAAAATTGCGTAAAATTTCACGATAAGCACTTTAAACAATTGATTAAATTGAAAAATGTAGTAGCGGAAAACTTTATAATATCTACAAAACCAAACCAGGGCCCGTATCGTGTTATACGATCACATATCGAAAAGCGATTTCATTCAAACGATAAATTGTAAGTTATATACCCCTTTTGCACTTATACCCCATTCTGGGGTCTTCAAATATTGCTCAAAGTCAAATAATTTGAAACAAATAATGTCCCTCTGCTCTTTTTTTTTCATAATTGCTTGTACCTCTGAGGTTAGCTTCTCCTACGACTTGCAATGGCTCTAACATGATTTTTTTCCAACAGTTTAGCAATCGCATGCAAGGTCACGACCACCGATAAAGGGTGGCAACGGGACCTGGCCCTTCAATAGATGATTAGATTCTAAAATAAACAGCTATCTAAAATATCAGTCAACGTTTACAAGGTATGGTGTTTCCAGTTTGCGTCGTGCTCCTTTTAGTTTTTTCGGTAAAAGTCTAGTTGAGGGGTCGACTGCTAAGACGCGTATTAATCTCGAGAACAAAAATCCGAAGGCGGAGAAGAAAAATTTTACCTCTGTCTGGAGATATTTGCAGTTGAAGTTGGCGATTTTCATGTGGTTGTTGTTGTGTTGCGTACCCACAAAAAAATTGTGAACATAAGTGTTTTGTGCGGATGTAGTTTTGGTCTCCAAACCGGCGTTGGGCCCACCCAGGGTAATTTTTTATAAACGCGGCGGAGGCCGCCAACGCAGAAAGGTGTTCTGCGCAAAAATACTATGGATCCCACCCCCGGTTTCAGAGGTGCCCGCGGGTCTTTTTTCGATTTTTCGTAATATATTTTGAACAATCTAAAATTTTTAATTTCCGCCTCCGGATTATTAATACTGATGTCAAGACGCGTCGTTTGACACCTTTCTCGATATTTTTGGACGCGTATTAGCAGTCGACCCCTCAACTAGACTATTACCGTTTTTTCTACAGATTGCGAGGTTGCAAGGTCGCATTAGGAGCGAGTAATCATACAAAATATGAGAAATAGTTAACCGGGTTCGACAAGAGACACTATATTCAGTTTTTCGCGTTTAGAAGTACTTCGTTTTTATGGCTTCTTCTTCGTCTCCTCACCGGAACTCTTGCTATCATCCTTATCAAAGCTGTCATTGGCTTTTTCATTACCTTCTTTGTCGGATGAATCGTCCTTCTTTGTGCGTGAACGCGTTGAACTCTTTGAAGAACTTCGCAATACCCTACGTCGACGCAATGAGCTAATATTTGTTGGCGTAAACCCAAAATTGGTAAAAATTAATTATGGTGAACCAAATTAACTGTTACCTACATTAATGTACTGTGGTTTAAAGATTTTTTCGTTTTATTTCTATTACAAAAATGCTTCGATTGGAAAAACTCAATCCTGCTATTTAAAACATATTTTCGGCTAATGTTGGTGGTTGCCTCCATCATTAATTTTATTTTAATTCCAATCTTGCACCACCTCTTTCATGAGTTTGTACACAAACGGCCGTTTTCACATCCTTGAAATAAACTGCGGGTTATAGTTAACTGGCCATTAACAAAACGACCCTGAATATACTACACTAACAATTTGCTTTTCGTTTTTATTTTTATTCGTGCCAAACATCTCTGGTGAAGAAATATGGATAACGTTTCCTTCAATTCGCCACCGGCGACATCCACTCCTAAAGTACAAGCCAGAAAACATTTTTCAACTCCAAAACCGCAGCACAGCAAAGCTGCCATATTTACGTGCGACATTTGGAAACCTACACAGGTTTTTAAAAAAAGTAGGTTTGCCAATTAAATATTGTTAAAACTAAATTTTAACAAATTTTGTTCTTCCTTAGTTAAACATCACAGCCAGAATATTTTTGCTGCTGGGTATGAGCAAACTCAACCAATGCATCACAGCCAGCATGCCATTTTTCCTGAGCAAACTCCATGCACCTCTGCACAGAGTTTGAAAAAAAGGAAACTGCAGCTCTCTTCAGACTTCAATGCCTGTGTAACTAAAGGTTAGTTTTTTAAACCAGAACAATTGATACAGTCATTCACAGCCATTTCCATTGTCGTTTTTCAGTGACACCACCGCAGCAGTCCAATGTAACCCAATCGGAAGTAGTCAAATCTGGTGAAGTACGGACAGACAATATAGCTGTAATTGCTGAAGACGTACAAAGCACGTCGCACAGGCTTCCAGAAACATGCCCGATCCACTGCCACCATTGCGTCACAACCAGAGCGATCTTATTTCACCAGCCGTATCGATGGTTTCCGACCCAGATATTATGGGCATGCTTCGTTTAATTTTAGACAAGCAAACGAGCATGGACAGCGCCTGGAGAGTTTGGAAAACGATGTAAGTCATACAAAACAAAGCAAATGTTTTGAAAAAAGACATGTTTTTATTCTTTATAATAGGGAGTAAATTTATAATATAGTTTTAAATAACTACTTTTATACATACCCTGTAGATAATCCCCAAAACAGATGTAATGGCGCACCAAAAAGTGGTACGGGAAACCAAGGTACTTATAAAGAGAGTACATAAAATGGTTTATCGGATCACCGGCGAAAGTGGAGACAATATCCACATCGACATCGCAGAGATGCTTCCAATGAGGACCCTCGATGCAGTCTTTGACTTCGAGGAAAAGATGGAAGACAAAAATTTCGAGGAAGCAGTTGTAAGTGATTTTCCTCTGTTAATGTTTTGTATAATGTTTATACTCGTTCTTTGTTTTATGTATTACTTCATAGAAACATTATTTGCAGATTACATATTTTTTCGCTCTCAAGGGCACGTCCGGCGATCTTTGTGGTGTGGTAAAACAGATATTCAGCGATGATGTGCTCGATCTGTTTAACTGGAGTGGTGGAAATAATAAATTCTTTTTCTTAAAACATACTTATAAAATGACTTGACTATTCTGATTTTTTTTTAATATTTTCTAGAAATTTTCAAACTGCTAGGTCGATTAACCTTTAAGGACGACCTCAGCAAATGCATAACTCTAACACACAACAGATGCAAACAGAGGCGGTATTTAAAAAATAAGAAATAATTATTAGCTGCAGACGTGTGGTAATTTTGGAGCATGAAATATCATCATATCTTTTGCTAACACAGATCAGCGATGTGCTTGCGCAGGACCGTGCCTTCGCTACTTTATGACGAAATTCAAATCCCACCAATACCTATTGCATGAACATCAACAATCAATGGCTATTTAATGACCAATAACACGACAGCTTAAACAATTTTTGTTTGAGCATGAAAAAGGATTACGTATTCTTTTACTGGTTTAGTCTAAGTTGTTGCGGCGGCGTTTAAAGTGAGAAATTTATTAAAATTTTAATTTGACAGTAAATTTAAAACAAAAAATGCTTAAGCTTTGTAAGCATTTACTTATTATAAATATAATATATTGTAATATAACAATATTTTGCTATGTACAGTGCTGGCCACTTAGACGACGCTGCAGTAATATAGCTCAAAGCAATTAATATATTTTGTATGTTATTATTAAATTATTACTTTTCTTTATATCAACTGCATTAATTTAAGTTACAATTTCATGTACATATATAATAAGGTATGTCGTGATACGATTGCTGTTGGAATTAGATTTGAAACCAATCAATACTCCTGCTAAGGGTTGCAGAATTATTGCTTGAATGATTAGATTTAGAACAATAATAAGTCTGACTCAATTACTAGTCCTACATTTTTAAATTCATATTTTAATTTACTTTACTAGTTTCAAATTCAATTACGACAGCAATCGGATTCCACGACACCTTTGAATATTCTTGATCTGAAAAAAAAGAGTAAATCTAATCTGTTGTTGATTTAAACTGATTCAAATAATTGGAGTTTTTTCTAAAGTCTAAAATTATTTTCTGTTCGCTTGGAAAAGATTTCAATTGGAAAATAAAAACCAATAAGGCGAGTTTATTTATTATTAAAATACTTACTTTTCTTTATATCAACTGTATTAATTTAAGCTACAATTTCATGTACATATATAATAAGGTATGTCGTGATAGGATTGCTGTTGGAATTAGATTTGAAACCAATCAATTTCAATTGGAAAATAAAAACCAATAAGGCGAGTTTATTTATTATTAAAATACTTACTTTTCTTTATATCAACTGTATTAATTTAAGCTACAATTTCATGTACATATATAATAAGGTATGTCGTGATAGGATTGCTGTTGGAATTAGATTTGAAACCAATCAATTTCAATTGGAAAATAAAAACCAATAAGGCGAGTTTATTTATTATTAAAATACTTACTTTTCTTTGTATCAACTGTATTAATTTAAGTTACAATTTCATGTACATATATAATAAGGTATGTCGTGATAAGATTGCTGTTGGAATTAGATTTGAAACCAATCAATACTCCTGCTAAGGGTTGCAGAATTATTGCTTGAATGATTAGATTTAGAACAATAATAAATCTGACTCAATTACTAGTCCTACATTTTTAAATTCATATTTTTGAAGGGTACTACTACGATCACATATACACACGCATATGGTTACACACTACAAATACACGCGCATATGGCTAGTGACCAGGTAGAGGATTCTAGAAGAAGAAACGTTTAGACATTTGGGCAGAGAGTATAAAAGCAGCAGAAGGTGAGTAGTCCGTAAACAGTTTGATTTAAGCACGCTATTGGTTGCGAAGTATAAGTGTTATTGTGAAGTACTTTCAAAGTAGTCTAATAAAGACCATCTTGTATTATTGAATATTGGAGTTATTTATTCAACAATTTAGCGATACGAACGTTAGTAGAAGGTGTAAAATAAGCGGAGGTTCCCTAAATTCGTTACAATATCATATTTGCTTCTAATGAATGTTAAAATAAATTTTTTTTTTTGCCTCTCCTCTAAAATTTTAAATTTGTTGGTTAGGGCCCTTGTGAATTAAGATAATGACATGTTAATACTGCCGATTTATATAGAAAAAACAACAAAACCCCTATAAGTAGCAAAAAGGAATATATATATATAACTTATATTATATTGTTTACTTTGAATAAAAGATCCTAGCTTTTGATCTTTTATTCAAAGTATCAAAATCGGATTTAAATTCTGGAAGTTACAGCTATTTGAAAATTCAAATAATTACATTTGTAAATATGCTTTTTCACAGTGATGTCGAATTCTGGCTTAATGTTATATTTCCTAGCACTGTGCCTATACTCAGCTTTGAGAAAATAAATTGGGCAACTTCGCGATAATTCCCAACGAGACGCAATGTGGTACCTAGAGCCTCCGAATACACTTTCTATTACAGAAATACAACTTAATGTGAAAAAAAGAGCTTTTAGACAAACTTGCTTGCCGCGAATGTCCCACTACTTAGCGGTCTTACCGTGACATTCTTGGTTTCTATTATATTCCTTTCGTCTGTGCCAATGTTCAGCCTTTCTGAAACAGTTTCATTAAAATTAAAAATTAGCGCGACGAAAATTGGAAGAGAAACTCGGCGGAGGTATATCGCCCCAAGTATTTATTTATTCTGACTGACGTGGCTGGCATTTAGCAAAAAAAAGGTCTGAGTTAATAATACGATGATAAACCTCCAACACAGTAAAGTGGCGTCGAGCGAATTCCTCCTAACCCTTGAGGAGGGTTCGTTTGACGTGGCGCTGATCCAGGAGCCGTGGCTCTCATCGGGGGAAAGGTTTATGGACTTAGCGCGCGCGGGTTTGGCGTTTACTACGCGAAAACGGAAGGACGGGTGCGAGCTGTAGTAATGGTAAGGAAACAGCTGCATTCATATATGCTGCCCAATTACACCACTGATGATCTCGTAGCGGTGGCCGTTGAGCAAAAAAATAAGCAGGCATTTTTCCTGGCGTCCTGTTACATGGCCCATGCTGCGGAGGTTCCACTGATGGAGTGCAAAAGGCATATACGAACGAGAGAGGCGAATCTCTATTTTGTTACATCCTGCAAACCAATTTGCAGATAGCCAAAAGGGGCAATGCCCCTACATACATTGGTCCAACATCCAGTTATGTTCTGGATATTACATTGAGCTCCGAGCGTGATATATCAAGGTATGATTGGATGGTTCTTGATAGACCATCCTTCTCCGACCATGCGTATATCAGCTTCAGCATCCCCTAAAGAGGGTAGAGAAGGGAGGAACATTTAGAAACCCTAGGTCAACGAACTGGACTAGATTCCAGAAACATGTAGAAACAAAACTGGGACAACCCAAAGAGGTAGGTAATGTAGAGGAAATGAAGGGGTCGAATGAATTCCTAATAAGGACGCTTATGACTGCGTATAACAAAGCTTGCCCTCTAAGAAGATTCAGAGGAAAAGCAAAGCCGCCATGGTGGAGCAATGAGCTGAGTCTTCTAAGAAATGTTTAAGCTCGCAAATCCGCGGAAAGCGAAGCGTGTCGGGACGAGTACAGGGATCTACTGAGGATCTACAAGCATGAAATTACCAGGGCGAAGATAAACTCATGGAAAAGTTTCTGTACGGATATAGAGTGCTCCAGCGAAACAGCACGGTTGGAGAAAGTCCTAGCAAAGGGAAACATAGTCCAAGGACTAATAAAGAAAGAGAACGGGGAATAGTCACGTAATAGTGAGGAATCCCTTGAGGCGCTTTTCGATACACATTTCCCATTGGGAGACGGTTTAGAAGAGCCAGCAGACATCACTCACACTGCGATCACGGAGCTAGTAGTGCCGGGCTTGGTGACCGATACCAAGATCGAGTGGGCAGTGAAGACGTTTTCTAAGTTTAAATCGCCGGGGCCAGATGGTATATTCCCGGCCATGCTACAAGTCTCAAGTAGGGCGGTCGTGGAATGGCTTACAATAATATTCGATGAGTGCATAAGACTGAATCATGTACCGCACTCTTGGACAACTGCTCGTGTAGCTTTTCTACCAAAGGCGGGGAAGATCGGTCACGTGTATCCCAAATACTATAGACCCATTAGCTTAACATCATTTCTGATCAAAACCTTTGAGAGGCTGATAGATGTGTACATAAAGTCCAACGTGGATGAAAAGCTGCTCTCCACAACACAGCATGCGTACACCAAAGGCAAGTCGGTAGACACCGCATTGCATAGGGTGGTAATAAGCATAGAGAAATCCCTGGAATATAAGGAGTATGCTCTAGGAGTCTTCTTGGGCATTGCCGGGGCTTTCAATAATGTTGCAAAAGGGGCGATTGTGGATGGTCTTAATTACATTAAAGTACATCCTGCCTTAATCAGATGGATCGGCTGCATGTTAAATTGCAGAAAGATTACATCACAATGCGGATTGTACGAGGCCACGAAATCAGTGGACAGGGGCACGCCGCAGGGAGGGGTGCTATCACCTCTGCTGTGGACGCTGGTCATCAACCAACTGCTCAGGCAATTCGATGAGCGACCCGTAAAACTTACGGCTTACGCAGATGACGTTGCAATTGTCATAAGTGGAAAGTGCCTTCCAACGATTAGTTCTTTGATGGATCGGGGGCTTCGGGATATTTATACCTGGGCATATAATGTCGGGTTGAAAGTCAATGCGGATAAGACGGATATGGTCTTGTTTACAAAGAGGTACAAGGTCCCAAATTGGACCTGGCCTAAGTTAGGAGGGGTGACCTTACAGGAGAAACCTTGCACAAAATATCTAGGAATCATCCTAGACAGTAAGCTGTCATGGAAGCTGAACGTGGAGGAGAGGGTCAAGAAGACCTCAACGGCACTACATGCATGTAAAAGAATGCGAGGGTGTACGTGGGGCCTATCACCCTCTCTTTCTCATTGGGTTTTTACAGCGATTGTAAGTCCTATCCAATACTATGGAGTTCTTGTTTGGTGGAAAGCTACACAAAAAACAACATACCTCAAAAAATTAGAGGGGGTATGCAGACTATCGATGCTTAGCATTACGGGAGCCCTGAAAACAACCCTGACGGCTGCACTGTATGGCATTCTGCACATTCCACCTGTAGACCTGGTAGCAAAGAACAAAGCATTAACGACCGCAACCAGGCTCGGTGCTTCGGGCAGCTTGAGCGCCGACCATATGGCCATAGTAGTATAGCGTCATCAATCACAAGACGAACAGACTACCTGATTCCTCATCTGCGCTTCGAGGGCGATCTTAAGGCCACAATAGAGGTTGACGGTTGGCGCAAGGGTGCGCAAAGGGCGGACGAGGCGATACATGTGTACACCGATTGTTCCAAAGTAGTGGAAGGAGTAGGGTCTGCGGTATACTGCGCTGATCCGGAAATAAGCAGATCCTACAGGCTGCCGGATTACTGTAGCGTTTTCCAAGCGGAAATATTAGCCGTAACCAAAGCAGAAGAAACCTTGGAAGAGAATAGCTTAAGCTGCAACCGTGTTAACTCTTATATTGACAGTCAAGCAGCAATTAAGGAAATAATCTCGCAAAGCACAGCATCTAAATGCGTGTTAGAGTGTTAGCAGTCTCTGGAGAGAATCGGGACAGGGAGAAGCTTACATCTATATTGGGTCTCAAGGTATATGGGAATATATGGGAATGAAAAAGCGGACGACCTAACTAGAAAGGGCGCATCCCTTGAAGCTTGCTCCGTAGACGTCCCAATTAGATTGGGCGAGATTAAGCGAAGGCGAGAGGTGCACATGGTCGACCAAGCGGGAAAGGCGTGGGTTCAAGCGCGGGGCTGTAAAGTGTCGAATACTATGTGTAGGTCTTACAACCTTAGACTAACACAGGTACTTCTATCATTAAAAAGAGAGGACTGTAGACCCATGACGGGTATTCTGACTGGACACTATCGTATTTGTGGTCCGATTAGGCTCATATTTGAGACATATATTACATAAATGAATAGAAAGCGACATATGAAAAAAATTCGCCAATGAATATTGGATAGATATTTAAAAAAAAAATAGTATTTGTGGTCCGATTTGGCTCATATTTTGTACGTAGATTTAATACATGAATAGAAAGCGACATATGAAAAAATTGCGGCCAGGTGGCGCAAGGATCGAGATATTAAAAAAAATTGTATTTGTGGTTCGATTTGGCTCGTACTTGGAACATATATTACATACATGAATAGAAAGCGACATATGAAAAAAAAATCGCCGCCAGGTGGCGTAAGGATCGAGATATTAAAAATAATCGTATCTGTGGTCCCATTTGGCTCATATTTGGAACAAATATTAGGGTAGAAGTGACATAAAAATAAATGAACTAAACAGAATGAGAAACAATAGGCAATTAAGACTAAAAACTTGAAAAAAAGTTATTAAAAAAAATTTTAAGTTAAACAGTTTTATTGAAAACTATACTTACATTAAGTAATAATAATACTAAAAGCTAGAAAATAATTGGTAGGTAGTTCGTAGGTACTAGTCATCACACTCCTCATCAATCTAGGGCGTATATCAGACAATTAAATAAAAGCGTTGGGCGCGTGAAATTTCTAAAAATGTGAGGCGTGGTATAACCTGATTAAGGTTCAGTTGGTCTTACTTATGACTATCAATAGAAATTTGACGCGTCCAACGCTTTCATTTGTCTGATCAACGCCCTAGATTGATAAGGAGTGTGGTGACTAGTACCTTGGACCTACATATTTTCTAGCTTTTGTTATTATTATTACTTAATGTAAGTATTGTTTTAATTAAACCGTTTAACTTAAAATTTTTTTTAAATTATTTCATTAGATAATCTAAGCCAGGTTCTGGAGCATGACGTCAAGGACCTGGTAGCCTTTATCAGCTCCTGAAAATGGTTCGAAGAGGAAAGGAACTGGTGTGTTTTCGTGGTATCACAACGGGCCTGGTATCACTGGCCTAAGTGTACCATCGGGCAGCCACTTCAACCTAACCTAACCTATGTATAAAGCTGATTTGTAGCATCAGTAAGACCAAAAGTTTACTTAGTGAAGCTAGTAAGTAAGCGATCTTCGTATTGCAAGAAAGTCTGCAAATGCTGTCAATGACGAAAAGCGCATGCTTCTTATTTTTTGGCAACCCAAAAAAGCCGCGAACAATCCAAAGGACTTGATTCGCATCAAGATTGAAAAACAAATGTTTGCCAAACTACTGTCGAGGGACGACCTTGCTTAGAAAATTTTTTCCCAATTGAAAAAACTCCTCCAAAGTTTTTCATGTTCCCTTGCTCAGGACCTTATCCAGGAGCAAAAGGGTGGTTTCACTGAATAGGGGTGATTTTTTTCTTTTGAAAACGGTGGGGCTCACTTTCAGAAATGTGCGTTTGGGTCAAAAATGCAATTAGAAACTTTTACCTCAATCGCACTTTGCCTTCCAGTGCCAAAAAAGCCTTGAAGTTTGTCGAAATTAGCAAATTTCGCAGAAAAGCAAAATGTTGTTGGTGTTAACTTCCGATTGGTTATATAATGTAATTGTAATGTTTGGAATATATTTAAAATTTAATGGGCCAACTTCCTGTCACGTGACCATGTACTACGCTGTTCCTTACAGTTTGGAACGATGTTTTTTATAATTTGAAAAAAAAAC